>NC_072443.2:46686902-47305339 GCF_028878055.3 Symphalangus syndactylus | reverse complement strand
GGCACATGCCCATAGTCCCACCTACTTGGGAGGCTGAGGCAGAAGAATTGCTTGAACCTGGGAAGCAGAGGTTGCAGTGAGCAGAGATTGAGCCATTGCACTCCAGCCTGGGTGTCACAGCGAGACTCCATCTCAAAATAAAAAAACCCAAATAAACAAAACAAAACAAAATGTGAGATGATCATGTTTTTTCCACTTAAAAGCCTTCAGTAAGTATTGTTCTTGGGGTAAAGTCCAGACTCCCGAAATGACCTAAGACCTTCATCAACCTGTGCCTGCCTGCCTGTGTCCTTAGCCCTCCACTCCCCATCCTGAAAAAGCCTATCAGGCTCTCAGGGTGCTTGGCTCTCACGTCCTGGCCTTTGTACACCACATTCCCTCCACTTGGAAGACTCATTCCCCCTCCACCTTGCTACTTAATTTCCATCCTTCAGGTGTGGCTGGAGCCCCCGTCTCCAGGAAATACCTGCCCCAGGTCCCAGAACTGGCTATGGTGCTCCTCCTAGATGCTCCCACAGTGCCAGGGTTGTCAAACAGCTAAATTTGAATTTCAGACACCAGTGAAGAATGTTTTAGCATAAGTGTGTGTCCAGCAACATGTGTAATAATTTGCCAGGTGCAGTGACTCACATCTGTAATCCCAGCACTTTGGAAGGCTGAGGCAAGAGGATCACTTAAGCCCAGGAGTTCAAGACCAGCCTGCGCAACATAGTGAGACCTTGACTCTACAACAACATAATAATTTTTTTAAAAACACTTTAGGCCAGGCTCAGTGGCTCACGCCTGTAATCCCAACACTTTGGGAGGCCGAGGTGGGCAGATCACGAGGTCAGGAGATCAAGACCATCCTGGGTAACACGGTGAAACCCCGTCTCTACTAAAAAAAATACAAAAAATTAGCTGGGTGTGGTGGCAGGCACCTGTAGTCCCAGCTACTCGGGAGGCTGAGGCAGGAGAATGGCGTGAACCCAGGAAGCGGAGCTTGCAGTGAGCCGAGATCGCGCCACTGCACTCCAGCCTGGGCGACAGAGCGAGACTCTGTCTCAAAAAAAAACACCACTTTAAGTAATTTGCTAACTTGCTTTGTGACAATGAGCATGTTTCCCCATCACAGTCCTCGTTGCCGCCTCTTACCTGTTTGCCCACCAAGGACGGAAAGCTCCCCGAGGGTAAGGACTTCATCAGGCTTGCTTCCCACTGTATTCTCAGGGCCCAGTCTTTCACTGGGGTTTGGGAGATGTCAGGAAGCTCATAAACAGATGATTAAATCAGGTAGTTCAAGGGACTGTGAAGACATCTAGAAAGGCAATGTGTTAGAAAGTGTGGTCAGATGAAGTCTCTCTGAGGAGTGATTCAGGATTTGAACCAGATCTCACTGACCCCAAAGCCCACAGCTGTTTCCCTTCACCAGGGTCAAGCCTCATTTGTGGCAGAATATCACGTGAGTTGCCCATCAAGGCAGCCTCTCAAAGGTTGCAGAAGCTCCTTAGAGACTGTAGTCCTCTCTGAGCTCTTGGGGCTCCTGAGAAGCAGGGTGAATGTGATAAGACTTCGAGGTGCTGGGAGGACCCCACTTCCTGGAGCCCAGGCTGCAGCGCCGTTCCATGGCTGCTGCAGTCAGAGCACTGGGCATCTGAGCTCCAAACTTGCCTGACTTTCCTGGGACCCAGCATCACCCTCGGGTACCGGTCATTAGCAGAGCTGCTGGTAGCTCGGAGTCTGCTCACAGGATTCTCACAGGCCTCCAGGTCCTTATCTGCAGCAGCCTGGGACCAAGCCCCCTCCCTAGGCCTGGGCTGGGTGGGCCATGCCAGTGGCACCTCTGCCCACAGCCTAAAGCCTACATTGCCTATGTTTCTTTGGGTCATTGCTGCCCCTTCTTCCCAGCATTAGGACAGCTCATCAAGCTCCGCTTTCCCTGAAAGCCCTTCTAGTCCCGGCAGCAGACACTGACACTGCCTGCCCACAGCTCGGGCTGCTTTACCTCATGCCCAAAGTAAGCCGAGGAGCAGCTCCACCCACTCCATGGAAGACTGCCCCTACCCGCTACAGCACCACAGGCCCCCAGGCCATATCGTACCTGAGGGAACTATGCCATATCAGGCCCGGAAGGGGCCTCAGACTGGCATTGTCACCTCCAGCCTCCACTTGTACAGAGTTGGAAACTGATGCCAAGAGGGATAGGGGCCACTCGGCAGGGCACGGTGCCTCACACCTGTAATCCCAGCACTTTGGGAGGCCGAGGTGGGTGGATCACAAGGTTAGGAGATCAAGACCATTCTGGCTAACATGGTGAAACCCCGTCTCTACTAAAAATACAAAAATTAGCCAGGCATGGTGGTGAGCACCTGTAGTCCCAGCTACTCAGGAGGCTGAGGCAGAAGAATGGCTTGAACCTGGGAGGCGGAGCTTGCAGTGAGCCGAGATTGCACCACTGCACTCCAGCCTGGGGGACAGAGGGATAGGAGCCACTCCTCATCCCTCCCACCCCACCCTACAGCCTGCAGGATGGCATGCAGGGCATTTCAGGGTAAGCCAAGTAGGTAACTTCCTACTCCTCCAGGGACTTGAGCTTGCTGCCAAGGCAGGCAGAGTCAGGGCTGCCCACACTGTGATCTCAGGTGGGGACTTTCCAGGAGATTGTGGATTTAGGGGGGACCCTCCTAGGCCCTGAGAAGAATGTCGTGAATACTGCCGTGAATAAGCTTAGAGGACACAACCAGGGGACCACTGTTTCAGGCCGCCCTGGGAGGACCGAGGGCAACAGAAAGAGGGAGGTCCGCTAGGAGTTTCCAGTAACCCCTCTGGAAGCTCGTGGTTGCACAGCTTAGTCTGGGGCTGTGAGGGTTTCCGAAGGTTCCTACATGTATTTACCCAATAACTGATATCCATGGGCACCTTCCAGAAGGCCCAGCTCCTGCCTCAGCCACTCTCCCCGAATCAGAGCAGCATCCTGAGACGCAGCCTACAGATATGGAATCCAAGGGCTTGCCCAGCCTCCTGTCAAGAATGTCAATCCCAAGCCAGGTGGCTGTTTGGCTTGCCTGGTATATTTAGAAAAGTCAGGCTCCCTGCTCCCTTACCAAGTGTGAACTGCACCTATCACATGGAAATGTGATTCACTCCTCAGCAGCCCAGCTGAGCGGCTTCCACCGCCCCCAAGCATCCCTCCTTCCTTCCTCCCTCAGCCCTCTCTGCATGGGTATCCTCATATCCTCCAGTGGAGCTGAAGGCCCTGCCCCACTGTGACAGGGAAGGGCTGGTGGAAGGCACCTCAGTGGTCAAAGGTAAATGTCCCTTTTGCATTTTCTGGTAGCAATGCATTGGTGTTACTCTGTTTCCTTCTCTCTGGAAATCTGGATGCTTTCTTCCTCAGAGTCCTCAATTCTCACCGCCCTGACACACACACACTCTGCTCCTCCTGGGGTCTTGAGGAGCCCTGGATTGACTTGCAATCTGACCATGAGCCCCTCACGTAAACAAGTGGCATAAAGCAGAGGTTGTATCCTGGCAGCCGGTAGGCTTTTTGTTTTTGTTTTTCTTAAAATGATATTTTAAATTGTTTTGGTTACCAGCATTTTAAAATTATGAGAGTTCACATTTTAAAAAATGAACTTCCTGCTTCTCTGGAAAGAAGATGTGGCACTCCAGCAAGCCTGGACCTGGTTCCTGCACGCCTCGGCACACCCGCGGGGACTGAGTAGAGGCTGTCCCCTTTCTACTAGTGGGTTCTCCAGGTCACCTCACCAGGCCTGTGCGCTCATTTGAGTTCCCTGCCTGGGCCTTGGAGATTTCTGGATTTAGAGCTCCACATACCTAGGGCCTTCCATTCCAGCAGAGATAGAGCAGAGACACCCCGGTACCATAGGGCCTCATTTCTCCTTTTCCTCCCTCAGTTTCTCATTCTCTTCACTCTTCAGTCTTCTGAGTTATCTCCCTTCTTCTCACACCCTTCTTGAGTACCCTGTATCATTGGCTTATGTGGTTCTATTTTTGCCCAATACCAATCTCCCAGCCTGGTTCCTTGGAGACAGAGCCTCGTGATGCTTTGGAGTTGGGCCTGAGTTCGATTCCTGCTCCACTTTTTGTCTTCACCACTTTCCTGAGCCTCTTTTACGTAAAAAATAGAGAGAAAATGATACCTCGTTTGCAGGGTTGCCCTATTCCCTAGCTCATGAAATGGTCAAAGACAGCTGAGTTTGTTTCAGTGGAGAGCAGAGACTGTGGCCTCCTCTCCTGGCCCTGCAGGAACCTCAGCCACTTCCCCATTCTGTGGTCCCAGGACATAGCACGTGTGCACAGGCTACCCCCAGTGGGGCCCAGAGGTGCCAATGCCTCCAACCCTTGAGGACAGGAACTCCCCTAAGTGACAAGCCTCATCGGGCTGCTAGGCACTAGTCAGGCCCAGGCTGGGCTCCACCCAGGAGTCACCCAGGATCTCAGGACATGCTTCCCCCTCCTCCCCGAAAATCCCCAAAGCCAAGTGTCTGCCCCTGCCCAGGACCACAGGGAATACTGCTGATACTGCACAGCATGGACTGTGCCAAGCACTGTTCATATTTTTCACATGTGTTAACTCCTGAAATTATCCCAATAATTCTACAACATCAATACTGTTAGACTCCCATTTTACAGAGGAAGAAACAGGAATCGTTGAGGAAAGGTTAAATAACTGGCACAAAATCAACCAGCAGGTGAGTGGTAGAGCCTGGCTATAAAGGGAGGCTGTGGAGTTCCAGAACTTACACCTTTCATGACTGTGCTGATTATACCGCTTTTACTGTAGCTCCCAGGCCACGGTGCCCCGTGCTGAGCATTCAGCCCCTCTCTCGCCATCTTGAATCACCTCAGCTGCAGCAGCCCAGCCTGGCCCCCAAGCCGGTTACCCATGAGCACCACATGATGGCAGAGCCCAAACAACGCCCGCAATAGGCAAACGCCTGGAGATAGAACTCTCGTTTTGAAGTCAATCTTTTGATCACACAGAGAAAGTAAGTGCTCAACAACGAAATCCTCTTCCCTTTGTTGTCACAAACATAAAGCAATCCATTCAAGTGCCCACAAAATGATAAAATCCCCACATCTCTATTCCTCATTTTTGCTGTCTTGCTCAGTGCTAGCCTTGAGGGCCTGATACAGCTCCTTCTGCACCTGCAGCCTGGGTCCCTTTCCCTTGGGACTGGCGGGCTCCTTCAGCCCCTCCTAGGGACGCTGACACCAACCTGACACTCACAAAAAGAATTCTGAGAACTTGACACAATGGAGCCGTGTTGTTTTCTTGCTTAGACCCTGGCAGAAATGTAATAGCTACCCTGGGAAGGGAAGGCATGCCAGGCAGGGACCAGTAGATGGAGAATCTAAGCAAAGAAGGGAGGAAATCTGCTTGCATTCTGCCCTGACAGGAGTCCAGTCCTCCTCAGCCCTACAAAGGCCCTGAGCTGGGCAGCTGGCCCTCCGTGGGGGTAATTCCCACTGAGAGGTTGGTGGAGCTGCTCAGCACACTCACGGGCTTCTAGACCTGCACCTGCGTGTCCCTGTGGTCCATTGGTTCCCAAGCCCAGGCGCTCAGGGGCCCAGGAAACATGATATGATTCTTTTCCACAGGCTTCCAAACCTTGCCCGCCCTCATCCTCGGGTTCTCCAGGTCCTGGCTGCTGCTCTCACCTCCCATGAGAGCACCAAGTCTCCTTCCTGCTACCGCAAGACTTGACTTACCTAGAAAAAAAACAGGCAGTCCCCAGCCATCTCTTGAGAATCAGGACAAAGGAGCAAAAACACAAAAACACAGTGGAGATGCAGAAACGTGCCCCTTGCCCAAGTCCCAGCACCTGGGCCTGCCCCAGCACCGTCCACCTGAAAGCTCTGCCTGCCCCAGCACTGTCCACCTGAAAGCTCTGCCTGCCCCAGCACCGTCCATCTGAATAGTTCAGTGGCACTGGAGGTGTGGACCAGCCTGCCAGGGAGTCACTCTTCTTCCTGGCAGGACAGGCAGCCAAGCTTGCTGCTGGCCTAAAGCCCTGAGACTCCTCCCCAAAGCAGGAGCCCAGCCTTTTCCAGTCTCTCCACTTAGGGGTCTCCCTTAGCCCTAGGACTGCCCCTACTGAGTGACTCTTGAAGTCAAACTGTTGCTGGTGGCCCAGGCAAACACTAGTGGGAACAGCCTGCTGTTCAGGGAAAGGATCATCAGCTCGCAGGGTTCTTGTTTGTAGTGCATTAAAGCAAGTCTGGGACCTGGTTCACTGGGTTATTGATTTTTACCCTGGGGAAAGGGGGTAGCCTTACCCTTCCTTGATGTGGAACTGAAAGACCTCTGTTGGGGGGAGGGAGAAAAAGAGGTGGTGACCATTCACAGTGATTCAAGCTAATGATTTTTCCAGAGGAGAGCTTGTTCTATGGCTTCTGAAAATAAGCTAAGGCAGGGCCATGCTACCCCTGAAGGCTTTAGGGGGAACACTTGCTTGCCGCTTCCAGCCTCTGGAAACTCCAGGTTTCCTTTGCTTCCAGCAGCTTCACTCCAGTGTCTGCCCCTCCCTTCACATGGCATTCTCCCCTGTGTCTCTGTGCCTTAAATCCCCCTCTCCTTTCTTCTCTCACATGGGAACACCAGTCATTGCATTTAGGGCCTGCCCTAAATCAAAAGTATCTCATCAAGAAATGAGATTGTAATCTCATGATAAGATCTTAATATCTGAAAATGAGATCTCCATCCTTAATTATATTTGCAGACCTTATTTCCAAATAAAGTCACAGTCACAGGGAACAGGGGTTAGGACCTAGACACTTCTTTCTGGTGGGAACAAAACTCAACTCACTATACCCCGTTTCCTCCTCTAAAAATGAAGACAATAACATCTGCCTTACCACGTGGTTTCAAGGGTTACATGGGTCAGCACACATACAGTTCTTAGAACAGCACCTGGTGCCTCATAAGTGCTCAATAAATGTGAGCTATTATTACAATTCCTCTGCCACCTGCCAAACTCCTCCTCACCCTTCAAGACGCAACTCAATGAAACTTACTCTGAGCTGTCTCCCAACCCCTTTCTTCTCACCCAAGTGAAAGCACTGCCTGCACATCTGCTTCCACGGCCTTTGTAGACGCCCCTCTAGCATGGGCGTTGGGATGAGCTGTATAGAGGCTGTTTCCTCTCCCAGCCTATTGGCTCCTTTCGATCAAGAACTGGATCTTATTCATCTCTCTCTCTCTCTCTTTTAAAATAACCCTCTTTGAGTCCTACAAAAATATCTTGGTCACGAGCAATAATATGTACATGTATAGAGACATCACAGAGCAAGAATATTTCATCATCATACACCCAAATGTTTCACAGTTTTCTCCTGATAATCTAACTGGTATCCTTCACCTTTGTCCCTCCAGCACCTGCTGCAGAGCCTGGCACACTGGAGAGGGGCACACAGAGTGCTTGATCATTGGAGGAGGATGCCAGCCTGAGGTCAGAGCAGACACAAAGGGGCAGCTGAATGGAGCCAAAGGACACCCCCACGGTGAGGGCACGTGGGCAGGTTCTGGGGTTGATGAGAGGATGAAAGGAATGGCCTGGGGCATAGGGGCAACTGAGGCACGACAGATGAGTGTCAGCATTGAGTGTGCTTGAATTCTCCCTGGCATCAGGTAAACTCTCAGCCCTGATCCATGGCCAGTCTAGGGGCACTAAGAAGACAAAAAGAGGAAGGCTGTGACCATGGCCTGGCTGTGTGAAAGGCAAATCAGTTACCTTTGTTTTTATTGACTGTTTATTATTTATGACCAATTACCATGCAGCAAAAAACAGCTACATATATAATTACATGGCAGATTGATTTTGTTATTAGCTTCTTTTAATTATGCTGCTGATCTCTGTTTCCTAAATCTTCACTACCCAAAACAAACACAAAAACAAAACAGCCAAAAATAGAAGTCCTACTGCCCGCCTCTGCTTTCACAGCTGGGCAAGGTAGGTGGGATCCTGGCTCAGTCTCCACAATGGGATCAGTTCCTCAGCCCCAGCCTCTACTGTGGCTGTTGTTAAGAACTATGCTGGGCTGGGCATTGTGGCTCACGTCTGTAATCCTAACAATTTGGGAGGCTGAGGCGGGCGGATCACCTGAGGTCAGGAGTTCGAGACCAGCCTGGCCAACATGGTGAAACCCTGTCTCTACTAAAAATACAAAAAATTAGCCGGGCATGGTGGTGCATACCCGTAATCCTAGCTGCCTGGGAGGCTGAGGCAGGAGAATCGCTGGAACCTGGGAGGTGGAGGCTGCAGTGAGCCGAGATCACGCCACTGCACTCCAGCCTGGGTGACAGAGCAAGACTCCATCTCAACAACAACAACAACAACAACAAAAAAGAACTATGTTGTACTGAGCACTTGCCATGCTGGCTAAGTGTCTCACAGCACAGCAACCCTGCTAATATCCACTGAACCTGCCCGGTCTGTAGAGGCGCCTCTAAAAGCCTCGGATGGAGTCATTCCCTTGGCTGGGGAAGGGGTCCTGGGCTCCAAAGGTGGGAGAAGCTCCAAAGCTCAAAGCCCCTCCAAGTGTCTGAGTTCACTCCCATGGGGTCCATCCTGCCCCCATTCGGGCCAGTGGCTTGCTCCTCTGTGAAACCCACTTGTTTTTCACCCCTGCCTTCCTTACCCTCTTTCTCTGTCTCCTGTCCCTGGTCCCTACAGTGACAACCATGTGAAAATGGACTCCTCGGGTTCCAGCCAAAATGAGAAGTCAGGAGGAGGCAGGGAGCCACGGAGAAAAGCCAGGCAGGTCTGCAGTAGGTTTAGAGGAGGTGGAGGGAGCTAATCCAGATAGTGAGACAACCAAGGGAGTGAACTCATTGATCTGGAACTTGTAAACGAGCTAAACCCACAAGGTGTGGTCAGCATGTGTGTGCATCAGAAAAGCCATCTCTGGGGCGCCGTGATAACTTCCTTCATTGGAGAGGGCTCCTCATTGCTGCAGGGATCCTTCCCTCTCCACCTGGTTAATTCTCACCTATCTTTCTGGTTTTTTCTCAAACATCACCTCTCCGGGAGGCCTATTCCAGGAGCCCTCTGTGTCCGACTCCCCTGGAAATGTTCTGTTGCTCTATGTTTCTCCCTTGGAGTCCTGGCACAGGCATCGCTAAGTGACTGTGGCTGGTAGTTCCGGTTCTGCCTCATTTCCTCTCAGAAGGGAAGCTCCGAGAAGGCAGCGATTCTTGACTTGTTCAGCGCTGTCTCCCGAGCACGCGCATCGGGTTAGGCACGTAGTAGGCACTCAGCAAATATTTGTCAAGGGCACAACTCGAGTTGGAAATATGGGAGGAGTAAGTCCGGGTGGAAGGAAAGAAATGTGAAAAGCAGACTTTGCCTTGTGGCTTGCAAGGCCTTTCCCCTTTTAGGAATTGCTCGGCCCACTTAGGAATTTCACAGGAGCATGGAATCCTCCAGCCACGGGCAGTTTCCTCACCGCTTCCAGACTCTTCTGCTGCTCTCCTCAAAGAGCCCTGCAAACGAAAACGCCTCAGCTTTCCTTCCACGTTGCTGTGACAGAGACTTACGCTGTTTGCTGTTAGGAAGTTCTTTTTTGAGTTTGACTTTATACTTTGCATCCCATTTTCAATCCCTTTTCCCTCTTTTGAACGCAGACTCAAAGTATCAGAACTTCACAGGAGCTTACAGATGATCTAAGAAAGTTTCGAGACTTTTTTTTCCTAAGCAGGAAAATCCCTTTTCCCAGTTAGAGAATTTCATCTCCAAAATGTGAGGCTGACAAAAAGGAAACAGTTCTGATGGATGTAAGAGGTTGGGAGCCCTTTCAGGGCACCCGCAGGAGCTTCAAGGAACCCAGTTTGAAAACCACTGATCAGATCCAAGCCTGATACTTAGTGGATGAGAAAATTCAAGAAGGGAACTGGTCTGTCCCAGCCAGACCACGACTCATCGTTCCCATCCTGAAGTTCACAGCCAACATCCACCTCGGTGAAAATGATAAAGTTTGGGGTGCTCTGCAGATGAACTTTTTGAATAAGTATGTTCCAGTGTCATTTGGGGGCTATGTGTTTTTTGTTTTCCCTTTTATGGTATTTCATACTTCAATATGCCAAAAAAACTCAACAAGAAGTTGGCAAAAGAAGTTATACAAGCATGTTGCACAAATCTCCAAATCTTTGAATAAAGATGGTCATCAGAATTTCCCAAACGTTTCCACATAGGGCTGCGGAGTAAGGCCCATCTTTTTTGTGTTATTTACTCGTTTATTTTTTTTGGAGCACATCTGAAGCACAAACCATGCCATTGCAAGAAAGATCCAACTGGAATGAGAAATGGCAGGGACTCGTTTGTGCTGGGACTCGTTAAGTTTCCCAGCCCCAGGGGTTGGGGATTTTCATGGAATCAATTTCCTTCTTGGGATTGTTAACATAATCCCTTCACTGGAGAGTCGAGGGTCCTGCCAGCAGCCAGCACAGTGGGCCTGCTGTGGGCCTCTGAAGGAGCACATTCCCAAGGACCCAGAGGAAGGGCCAAGCCTCTTAGATGTCCCTCGAGCCACAAGCTCTTCATGCCACACCCTCACCCTGCCTTCCACCTTCAGCCAGCTCCCAGACTCCAGGGCAGGGAAATGGGGTGTCTCCAATGAGCAGGATCCATAGCGGTGCCCTGTAACAGCTATTACAGATCACTCCTCTGCCACGTGCCACCCTTCAAACATCAGTCAATGGGTTGGGTGCAGTGGCTCACGTCTGTAATCCCAGCACTTTGGGAGGCTGAGGTGGGAGGATTGCTTGAGGCTGGGATTTAGAGATCAGCCTGGGTAACAAAGCAGGACAACATCTCTAAAAATAAAAATTAAAAAATTAAAAAAAAATCTGTTGATGTGTCATGTTGTGGATGCCATTTTTCTAATTAATTAATTAATTTTTTTTTTTTTTTTTTTTTTTTTTTTTGAGACAGAGTCTTGCTCTGTCGCCCAGGCTGAATACAGTGGCGTGATCTCAGTTCACTGCAACCTCTGGCCCTCAGGTTCAAGCAATTCTCCTGCCTCAGCCTCCCGAGTAGCTGGGATTACAGGTGCCTGCCACCATGCCCGGCTAATTTTTGTATTTATTTATTTTTTTTAGTAGAGATGGGTTTTCACCATGTTGGCCAGTCTGGTTTCAAACTCCTGACCTCAGGTGATCCACTCACTTCGGCCTCCCAAATTGCTGGGATTACAAGTGTGAGTCACCGCAACTGGCCCATTTATTAAGCCTCTAGTATTTGCCAGGCACTGGGCCAGTCCATCTAATCCTGACAGCAAGGAATGACAATATTTGATATCTCCATTTTGCAAAGGAGAACACTGACTGTCAGAGGAGCTTGAGCCAAGTATTATTTCACTTAATGTTTGCATACATTAGGTTGGGCACGGTGGCTCATGCCTGTAATCCCAGCACTTTGGGAGGCCAAGGTGGGCAGATCACGAGGTCAGAAGATCGAGACCATCCTGGCCAACATGATGAAACCCGATCTCTACTAAAAATACAAAAATTGGCCGGGCATGGTGGCACATGCCTGTAATCCCAGCTACTCGGGAGGCGAGGAAGGAGAATCGCTTGAGCCAGAGAGTCGGAGGTTCTGGTGAGCCGAGATCCCGCCATTGCACTCCAGCCTGGTGACAGAGCAAGACACTGCGTCTCAAAAAAAAAAAAAAAAAAAAAGTTTGCATACATTATTTCATCTAATACTAATAATGGCTGTTATTGCTCGAAGACCTTCATCTTCACAACTATAAACTTGTTTACTCCTCACAATAACCCTATGAAATTAGGTATTATTCTCATTTTCGTCTTTCATATGAGAAAACTGCGGCCCAGAATGGTTAAGAGTCTACTGGGGTTAGGCATCCCTCAGCTTTCTCATCAGTTCAGGGTAGTCTCAATTCAGTTCAAGCAGCATTGACTATGTTTCTTCTGTGCAGGGGAAGCAGTATAGGGGAGTGGTTAAGAGCATGGATGTGGCTGGGCACAGTGGCTCATGCCTGTAATCCCAGTACTTTGGGAGGCCAAGGCGGGTGAATCATTTGAGGTCAGGAGTTCGAGACCATCCTGGCCAACATGGTGAAACCCTGTCTCTACTAAAAATACAAAAAATTAGCTGGGCGTGGTTGCACACACCTGTAGTCCCAGCTACTCCAGAGGTTGAGGCAGGAGAATCACTTGTACCCAGGTGGCACAGGTTGCAGTGAGCTAAGGTCACTCCAGCCCGGGCAACAAGAGCGAAACTCCATCTCAAAAAAAAACAAAAAAAAAAAACAAAAAAAAACCATGGACTCTAGTTTGGAGATTTCTCAAAGAACTTAAAATAGAACCACTATTTGACCCATCAGCCCTACTACTGGGTATACACCCAAGGGAAAAAAGTTCATTCTATCAAAAAGACACATTCCCCTGTATGCTCACTGTAGCACCATTCATAATAGCAAAGGCGTGGAATCAAGCTAAGTGCTTATCAACTGTGAATTGACAATGAAAATGTGGTACATATGCACCATGGAATACTATGCAGCCATAAAAATGAATGAAATCATGTCCTTTGCAGCAACATAGATAGAGCTGGAAGCCATTATCCTAAGTGAGCTAATGCAAGAACAGAAAACCAATACTGCATGTTCTCACTTATAAGTGAGAACTACACATCGAACACACATGAAAAAGATGAAAGCAATAGCACTGGGGATCACTAGAGAGAGGAACAAGGAGGCGGGCATGGGCTGAAGAACCACCTGTTGGGTACTATGCTTACTGCCTGGGTAATGAGATCGTTGAGACCCCAAGCCTCAGCGTCATGCAGTTTACCCAAGTGACGAACCCTCACGTGTACCCTTTAATCTATAATAAAAGTTGAAATTTTTTTAAAAAGCATGGATGCTGAGGTCAGACATAACTGGCTTTAGATTCCAGCAGGATCAGAGACAGGCCTTGTGAGGACAGGCAAGTGTGTTAGCTGTCTACTACTATGTAACAAATTACCCCAGCGTTTGCCTGCTCAAAGCAACCACTTACTATCTCCCAGTTTCTGTGGGTCAGGCAGGGACCTGAGAGCAGCTTAGCTGGGTGGTTCTGGCTCAGGGTCTCTCATGAGGTTACAGTCAAGATGCAGGTCAAGGCTGCAGCCACCTTAAGGCTCACCTAAGAGAGGAACGGGGTCCAAGCTCACTCATGAGGGTATCGCCGTGAGACTGGCTAGCAACATGGCAGAGGGCTTCCCCTGAAGCAAGTGACCCAAGAGAGTGGGAAAGCACCCAGGATGGAGGCCACAGTCTTTGAATAACAATCTCAGGAGCAGCATCCCACTACCTCTGCCCTGTTCTGCTCAGTAGGAGAGAGTCCACCCGGGACTGGAGGGGGACTGTACGAGAGCATGAATACAAGGCGGTGGGATGCCAGGGCCCTCTCAGAGGCTGCCTACCACAGGTCCCTTAAACTTCTAAGTCTCAGTTCCCTTGTCTGCAAAATGAGACTCAATAGGACCTGCCTCAAAGAGTTGTTTTGAGACCTCAGTGAGACAATGTCTATAAAGAAATAAGAGCTGGGCGCAGTGGCTCACACCAGTTATCTTAGCACTTTGGGAGGCTAAGCAGGAGGAGTGCTTGAGCCCAGGAATTCAAGACCAGCCTGGAAAACATAGAGGCCCTATCTCTACAAAAGATTTTTCAAAATTAGCCAGGCATGGTGGCACATGCCTGTGGTCCTAGCTTCTTAGGAGGCTAAGGTGGAAGGATTGCTTGAAGCCTGGGAGGTTGAGGCTGCAGTGAGCCATGATTGCACCACTGCACTCCAACCTGGGTGACAGAGTAAGACCCTGTCTAAAAAAAAAAAAAAAAAGAAAGAAAGAAAAGAAAGAAATTAGAACAGTGCTCAGCAAATAGTGAGTGTTCGATAAATGTTAGTTGTGGGCCGGGTGCAGTAGCTCACACCTGTAATCCCAGCATTTTGAGAGGCCAAGGCAGGCGGATCACTTGAGGTCAGGGTTCAAGACCAGCCTGGCCAACATGGTAAAACCCCCTCTCTACTAAAAATTAGCCTAGGCATGATGGCAGGTGCCTGTAATCTCAGCAAACTGGGAGGCTGAGGCAGGAGAATCACTTAAACCTGGGAGGCCAAGGTTGCAGTGAGCTGAGATTGTGCCATTGCACTCCAACCTGGGTGACAGAGTCAGGCTCTGTCTCAAAATAAATAAATAAATAATTTAATTACTTTATGTCAGTTGCTATCATCAGCAATGCTATAAGCTACTTGAGGCCAGGGACAGTGTGTCTTTCCTGATCTCATCTGTCCGTACCTGGCACTTCTTTTCATTCTGCTGATGCCAGGCACTGCCAGTGTCAGGCTGAGGGTAGGGGAGAATGAGGCAGTGCCTGCCTTCAGGGAGCACACCAGACACACACATGCACCTGCACAATATTCCCAAAGCTTGGGGAAGGGTCCTCCCCAAGGACATCAGGAGTGTCCTCTATGAGCCTTCTAGGATACAAGGGCTTAGGCTAACCAGAGGCTCTGAACCTACTCTCCCCAGAGATGGTGCAGCAGTGCAGGTAACCACAAGGGGCTAGTCCTGGGTACAAGCCCTCCCTCCCTGCCCCTGTGGGCCCTGGCTTGGCAGATCCCTCAAGCACCACCCATACTTCTCTCAGGAGAGACTGGCACAAGGGGAAGAACAAGTTCCAGAATCCTAGACCACCCACGTGCGGCCGGCAGTGACTGCATGGCTCCCTGAGGCTTGTCATCAAGGAACAACATGTTGCCCTCTGGGGTGCTTGGCGATGGCGGCAGCTGCTCAGCATTACCAACCTGGATCTCGGGGACAGCAGCAGAGGGGAGGGGACAGGGAAGTGCCACATCCTTGGCAAAGGACCACTTACCCAGGCTGCAGACGAGGAAAAGAGACCGAGCACAGGGGAGAAGCAGTGAGCTGCACTGCAGGGGCATGTGCTTGGGAGGGCTGTGGACAGGCCACCTCACCCGCAAAATGGGGCAAGCATCCTGCCACCTTGCGCCGAGGTCATGAGAATCAGCAGAGCCTGGCACACAGCAGGTGCTCCATAAATGGAACCATCGTGATCATCAGCCTGGTGTAAGTGGGAGGGTGCTCAGAGAAAGAAAGATTGACGCTAAGTAGTTGTTTGGTTTGTGTCAGTTTTATTGAAGTATCTGTACATATTTAAAAGTACTTCTGTCATAAGTGTAGAGCAAGACAAAACTTCACAGAGTGAACACACATGTGTCACCAGCATCCAGATCAAGAAACAGAACATGATCCACACCCAAGAAGCCCCCTTTGTGTTCCCTTGCAGTTCCCATCCACCTACAAGGGGGGGACACTGCGCTAACTGCTAAGGCCCTGCTCTTGAGGTTTATAAATGGAAGCAAATGGTGTGCCTTCTTTGTGTCCGTCCTTACTGGCTCAGCATCACGTCTGTGATGTTCCTCTGTGCTACTGCATGGTGGTGTTTGTTGGCTCCCGTTGCTGTGTAGAGTTCCACTGTGTGACTATACCCCAATATATTCATTCATCCTGCCACTGAGGGACATCTGGATTGTTTACAGTTTTTGGTTCTTAAAAACATCAGTGCCACTGGGCACAGTGTCCCATGCTTGTAATCCCAGCACTTTGGGAGGCCAAGGCGGGAGGATCAATTGAGGACAGGAGTTCAAGACCATCCTGGGCAATGTAGTGAGACCTTGTCTCTACAAAAAAAATTAAAAATTTGCCATGCATGGTGGAATGTGCTTCTAGTCCTAGCTACTCAAGAGGCTGAGGCATGAGGATAACTTAAGACCAGGAGTTTGAGACCAGCCTGGGAAACATAGCAACACCCCATCTCTACAAAAAATAATTAGCTGGGCACAGTGGTGTGTGCCTATGATCCCAGCTACTTGGGAGGCTGAGGCAGGGGATTGCTTGAGCCCAGGAGGTCAAGGTTGCAGTGAGCCATGATTGTGCCCCTGCACTCCAGGCTGGGCAACAGAACAAGAGACTGTCTTAATAAATAGATAAATAAATAAGCAGTGGTGCCATGAACATTCTCATACATGTTTTTGTGATGGGTTCAGGATGGAATTACTGGTCAGAAGTCACCCACACTCATTGCTCTAGTAGGCACTGTGGCACCCCAAAGCATTGCTAATAATATACACGTGCTGCTCTACATCCTTGTGCACACTCGGCATCATCCCTCCTTTTCATTTTAGTCATTCTAGAAGGTATGGAGTGATGACTTTAGTTGTGACTTAATCATGATTTGGATTTGCATTGCCCTGATGACAGGGAAGAGGAGCACCTTTCCCTATGTACTGGACATTCTGGTATGAATACAGATAGTTTAATTTCTGTCCTTGATGGGGCTTCTCTTAGGATTGATGCCTCCCACTCTCAGATTTTGCATTTCACAAATGAATATAATATGGCAGATCAGCCACAATGTTGCCAAGGAAAACAAACTATCACCAGTGGCAGATCTTGCAGATTAGTTCACACAACTCCATTGCATCCCTGCAGCAGGCCTTACGGCTCCAGGTCCACACACGACCCCAGCCCCCTGCCAGGCAGGTGCACTGGCATGAGATTTGCAAGGCAGCAGTGTGGCCAAGCCTGTGCTTTTGCTGCTTCCACTGTTTCTCCTGGAAAGCTTGGAGGTGAGATGGTTGGTTTTCCTGGGGCAGACGTGGCAAAGAGCCCAGGCCCCATCTCTAGTTTTGTGGATGTCAAGAGGCAGAGTCTGCAGCATCTGTTTGGTGATGCAGTCCTGAAATTGGCAGATGGGGGCAGTGGCTTCCTGACCCCCGAGATTCCTGATGCTGGCATCAATGGTGGGGCTCTTGGCAGACCAGTACTACCATGTTTGGGAGGCATTCTTAGAAGCCTGGCCTCAGTCTGCACCACCAGCCCCTCCAATAATGTTGTAAAGTCCTAAATCCCCGTGTTAAATTCTGTTCTGCTTAAAATAGAGTGATTGCTGTACCTGCAATTAAACTCTGACTGATACATCATGACACACTGATACCATCGTGTCAGGAAAGAAAAGATATTTTAAGATCAAAAAGTAAGAAGATAATCATTAAAAAAAAAGACAGTCTCTTAAATTTTATGAAATCAGTCCCATGAAAAGCCCATTTTCCTCTTCTCATTTTGTCAGTGGAAATTTCAACATTAGTGTCGGTTCTAAAGGAAGAAGTGAGTTTAGAGGAGGAATTAAAAGGGAATAAATAAAGAGTAGCCCCTGAAATGGGACATAAGGAAGTTGAGAAGGATTGGGCTGCTATTTAGTAACTATTTAACCACAGTGCCAGGAGTAACGTGACCCTTGCAGTGCCAGGAGTAATGTGACCCGTGACCCTCGTACCAATAGTATCTGGAACCCATTTTAAATGCCACGAATACTGTTATTTCTATGGGTTCTTTTGCCCTGACTTCGTTGGGGGTCAACAGGAGCTTTTGACCTTGTTGGGGGTCAACAAGAGCTTTCAACGAGGAGAAGTCCTGGGCAAGAGCCACTGTCCTGTCCCAGAAAAATGATTTGAGTGGCCATTAGTAACACTGGAGTCGTGATTTGATATTTTAAATGTTAATACAGGATTCAGGGGAAATGACTCCTGAGAAGAGAGAGAGGAGCTGGGGTCAGAGAGAGAGGAGCTGGGGTCAGGGGCCATTCAGGAGGACCCAGAGAGGCAGCCAAGGTTCTCCTGGGGAGTCTGCTCGGTACTTGGGGGTCTGGCTGCCATGCTTGTTTTGCTCCGCTGTGGCTGCCCGGGGCTACGGAGGCCTCTGCACCAAGTCCAGCTGGAGAAGGAAGGCCATGGGCTCTGGTGGCAGTGGGGGTTGTGGGGGCTGGAGGATGGCTCTTGATGCTGTCAGCTGAGCCTGGCTGGTAGGGACAAGGAGAGGGACTGATGATGCCATGACGGACTCTAGAGGTGGGAAGCACCTGAGTCGTCTAGTCTAAGTGATGTTTTCTCACTCTCTTGTTTTCCCGCTTAACAGTTTATAATGGAGATTTTCAAACATACACAAAAGTAGGGAGAATAGTATAGTTGACCCCCATAGACCCATCACCCAATGATAACACTCATCAACTCATCAACCCAGTCATATTTATTTATTTATTTATTTATTTATTTTTGAGACACAGTCTGGCTTGGTTGCCCAGGCTGGAATGCAGTGGTATGATCTCGACTCACTGCAACCTCCATCACCCCGGTTCAAGCGATTCTCCTGCCTCAGCCTCCCAGGTAGCTAGGATTACAGGCACCCACCACCACGCCTGGCTAATTTTTGTATTTTTAGTAGAGGTGGGGTTTCACCATGTTGTCCAGGCTGGTTTCAAACTCCTGACCTCAAGCAATCCACCCATCTTAGCCTCCCAAAGTGCTGGGATTACAGGCATGAGCCACTATGCCCAGCCGAACCCAGTCATTTTAAAACTCTTTCTAGCCTCTGGTCCTCTGTTCAAACTAAACCTTATGTATGTGTAGCTGAATTAGATTATGAGGTAGTAACTTAAATTTTTCTCCCTATCCCTTTCTCCCATTCAAACAGACATTAGGGGAATAGCCTGTAATACCTGGGAGAACTTAGAGGGTTTGCAAGAGAGGTAAAGATGGGGAAGGAACCTGTATTAGTTTGCTAGGGTTGTAATAACAAAATACCACAGACCGGGTGGCTTAAATGATAGAAATGGATGGCTTCACAGCTCTGGGGGCTAGAAATACTAGATCCAAGTGTCACGAGGGTTGTCTCCTTCTGAAGGCTGTAAGGGCAGATTTGCCCCAGGCCTCTCTCTTTGGATTGTAGATGGCTGTCTATTCCCCGCATCTCTTCACATCATCTTTTCTCTATGCATGCCTGTGACCAAATTTCCTCTTCTTATAAGGACACCAGTCATATTGGGTTAGACCCAATCCTAATGACCTCATTTTAACTTATCTCTGTAAAGAATCTATCTCCAAAGAAGGTCTGTTCTGAGGTACTGGGGGTTAGGATTTCAACATACGAAATTTGGGGATGGGGGAGACACAATTTATCTCATAACGGGGACTCTGGCAAAGACTAAACGAATGTCCTGAAGAAACACAAAGGGAGAGTTCCCCAGGCTAGGAAGGGCTTTCCCAGTTTGGGGAGTGGGGCTGTGGGATGAGGAGAGAAAAGCAGGGGGACATTCGTGAGCTCCCAAAAGGCACCCATGTCTCAGGAGTGACACAGAATCAGCAGAGACAGCTGGGCCCACAGGGGTCACTGGGCAGAGATGTGGCTTGTTAGTGGGCCCCTTGTCCGAGAACCCTAAGAATATCTGAACGGGCTTGATGGCTCACACCTGTAATCCCAGCACTTTGGGAGGCCGAGGTGGGAGGGGCACTTGAGGTCAGAAGCTCGAGACCAGCCTGACCAACGTGGTGAAACCCCATCTCTACTAAAAATACAAAAATTAGCTGGGCGTGGTGGTTCATGCCTATAATTCCAGCACTTTGGGAGGCCAAGGAGGTTGGATCACTTGAGCTCAGGAGTTCGAGACCCAGCCTGGCCAACATGGCAAAACCCCGTCTCTACTAAAAATACAAAAATTAGCTGGGTGTGGTGACATACCCTGTAATTCCAGCTACTCAGGAGGCTGAGGCATGAGAATCACTTGAACCTGGGAGGCGGAGTTTGCAGTAAGCCGAGATCACATCATTGCACTCCAGCCTGGGTGACAGTACAAGAATCTGTCTCAAAAACAAACAAAAAGAATATTTGGGGTAAACACTTCATCTAGCTTCTGGGATGGGTTCTGGGAGTCAAAAATTAATTTAGAAATTTAGAAAGTAAAGGAATTGATTTTTCTGCACTCCCTGAGGTTGTCAACTGAGAATGAAACCTGCCAAACATAAAGCAGATAAAATCTGGTCTGTTCTGGGTGCAGCTCTCCCCTAACCCTGTTCCCTCTGGCCCTTGCAGCATCCCAAGGCAATCCCCAGGAGTCCTGGGCTTCAGGGAACACAGTTTGAAAACTCTTAGGGTCCACCCCTCTCCACTTATTAACACACACGGACACCTGTGGCTCTGAGGAGGAAAAGACTTGCTCTTGGCAGGCACGAGCTGGTAAGCAGCAGGACCAGCCTAGAACTCAGGACTCCTCATTTCCACCAGGACACGATCCTGGTGGCTTCCTCAAAGATTTCCCAGGGAGGCTGATGCTGTGTCTTTAATCCATGTCCAGGTCTTCTGTGGGAGGTGTTTCATTTACATCAGACGGCTGGTTTGCTGAATCATCCTGGAGTGAGCCTGGAATCACTTCTTGCAACCTTGTCAGATTTTTATTATTGTCGTTGTTTTGCTTCATCCGTTTTAACAGATGTGTATCATCCCATGTTCTTTTGACATGTCCCCATCAATCTTTGAGCACATCTTTGCTTTCTAGCCCAATGAGGTATTCCAGGTTCACCTCGTCCTTTCCCTACCCCATACCTGGAATATGCCATTCATCAAAGGCTCTAAGTTGAGTTTTAGTAGCAGTTTGATAAGAAGGTGACTTGGGAAGTTATGATGTGTTGGAGAGAAGCACCATTAAATGGTACTTCTGTAATGGAGATAGCATCTTTATACAGTCAGATCATTCCTCATATACTGAGGTAATTCCCTTATGCAGAAATGGCTGAGAACTTCCTCCTTGAACTTGTCTCCAGCGTCTTTTAATACAATATTTTCTGTTTTAACTAGGTAGAGTGGATTCTGCTTTCCGTGACTAACCCTCCCTGATAGTGTTCGACACCAGGATGGTGGCAAGCAACAGACTCTTAAGGAAATGAGCATCTGAGATTGGCTCTCTCACCTAGTTGGATTGGAAGGCAAAAATGATCCTCTATGTACATTGGGAGATAGCACCTGGTAGTCCGTATCACGCATAGTGGCAATGCAGATCTCACCTGTGGTCACCTAGAATGAAGGGGAAGGCCTCAGAGGACAGAATGGCTGCTGAGCTAGCCACTGTGGTGAGATAAGAAACAGAAAGCCTGGGGAGTTGGACTGGCTGCTTTAACTACACAGAGTGTTTAAAGAAAGAAATGAAATGATCAGGATTTTTTCTTCTTTTTTAAAAAATAGCTTCATTGAGACACAACTGACATATAATAAAATGCACACATTCAAGGTGAACAGTTTGATAAATTTTGACATTATACACATATACACATGCCCCTGTGAAATCATCACAATGAGGATAATGAATACCCATTACCCCCAAAATTCCATATGTCCCTTTGCAATCAGCCCTTCTGCTCTTCCTTGACCCCTGCCATTCCTGGAGAACCACCAGTCTGCTTTTATCCCTATAGAATTCGTTTGCATTTTTTAGAATTTTTAATAAATAGAATAATACAGTATGTACTCCTTTTGTGTCTGGCTTTTTCTACTCAGGATAGTTATAACTGAGAGCCATTCATGTTGTTATTTATCAATAGTTCATCCCTTCTTATTGCTGAGTATTATTCCATTACATGAATATACCACAACTTGTTTTTCTGTTCACTTGTTGACAGATATCTGGGTTATTTCTAGTTACAAATAAAGCTGCTATAAACATTAGCATATAGGTCTTTTTGTGGACATATGTTCATATGCTTTCATTTTTCTTGGCTAGGAGTAAAATAATGGATTCTATGGTATGAGTATGCTTTGCTTTTTAAGAAACTTTCAAACTGTTCTCCAAGTGATTGTACCATTTTGCATTCTCACCAGCAGTGTACGAGAGTTCCAGTTGCTTCATATTCTGTCCAACACTTGGTATGGCCACTCTTTAAGTTTAGCCGTTCTAATAGGTGTGTAGTGGTATCTCATTGTGATTTCAATTCGCTTTCCCCTGACTGATGATGTTAGTATCCTTTCATGTCCTTATATGTTATCCATATATCCTCACCAATTTTGAACGAATCAGTTATTCAGATCTTTTGCCTATTTTTTATTGGGTTGTTTTCTTGTTACTGACTTTAGAGCATTCTCTAGAGATTTTACATATAAATCTTTTTTTTTTTTTTTTTTTTTTTTTAAGACGAGGTCTTGCTCTGTTGCCCAGGCTGCCAGGCTGGAGTACAGTGGCATGATCTTGGCTCACTGAGGCCTCTGCCTCCTGGGTTCAATCAATTCTCCCACCTTAGCTGGGATTACTGGGGCATGCCACCACGCCTGGTTAATTTTTGCATTTTTAGTAGAGACAGGATTTCACCATGTTGGCTAGGCTGGTCTCGAACTCCTGACCTCAGGTGATCCACCCGCCTCAGCCTCCCAAAGTGCTGGGATTACAGGCATGAGCCACTGATCCCAGCCAAATCTTTTATTAGATAAGTTATCTGTTCATAATTTCTCAGCCAGTGCCTTATCTTTTCATTCGTTTAATAATTTCTTTTGAAGAGCAGTTCTTAATAAAGTTTATCAAAAAATTTGAATAATTTGAAAAATAATAAATTGCTTTTGGTGTTGTATCAAAGAAATTGTTGCCTAACTCCAGGTTACAAGGATTTTCCTCCTGCACGCTCCTCTAGAAATTTTATGGTTTTACATTTTACACTTACAATAAATTAATTTTTTTTTTTTTTTTTTTTGCAAGACAGGGTCTTACTCTGTCACCTAGGCTGGAGTGTAGTGGCACAATCATAGCTCACTGCAGCTCAACCTCCCAGGCTCTTCCCACCTTAGCCTCTTGAGCAGCTGAGACTGCAAGTGTGCACCACTGTGCCTACCTAATTTTTAAAATTTTTTGTAGAGATGAGGATCTTGCTACATTGTCTGGGCTGGTCTTGAACCCCTAGCCTCAAGTGATCCTCCTGCCTCGGCCTCCCAAAGCACTGGGATTACAGGTATGAATCACCAAGGCCGGCCAATTTTAATTTTTTTTTTTTTTTTTTTTTTTTGAGACGGAGTCTCTCTCTGTCGCCCAGGCTGGAGTGCAGTGGTGCGATCTCAGCTCACTGCAAATTTCGCCTCCTGGGTTCGCAGCATTCTCCTGCCTCAGCCTCCCGAGTAGCTGGGACTACAGGCACCTGCCACCATGCCTGGCTAATTTTTTGTATTTTTAGTACAAAATATTTGTACTAAAAATTTCACCGTGTTAGCCAGGAGGGTCTCGATCTCCTGACCTCATGATCTGCCCACCTCGGCCTCCCAAAGTGCTGGGATTACAAGCACGAGCCACTGCGCCCGGACTGTTCTTTTGAGATGACGTTTCGCTCTGTCGCCCAGGCTGGAGTGCAGTGGTGAGATCTTGGCTCACTGCAACTTCTGCTTCCTGGGTTTAAGCGATTCACCTGCCTCAGCCTCCTGAGTAGCTGGAATTACAGGCACGTGCCACCACGCCTGGCTAATTTTTGTATTTTTAGTAGAGAGGGGGTTTTACTATGTTGGCGAGGCTGTTCTCGAATTCCTGACCTCAGGTGATCTGTGTGCCTCGGCCTCCCAAAATGCTGGGATTACAGGCGTAAGCCACTGCACCTGGCCCAATTTTAAGTTAATTTTTTATGTGTATGGTGTGAAGCAAGGATCAGCAAATTTTTCTTAAAGGGCCAGATAGTAAATATTTTAGTCTTTGTGGGCTGTCTGATCTCTGAGCAAAAGCAGACTGAGCCAATAAATACACGAGTGTGACAGTGATTCAATAAAACTTTATTTACAATAATAGGTAGTGGGCTGTATTTGGCCCACTGGTCAGAGTTTGCTCACCTTTAAATCTCCAAACTCCACTAAGCTTCCCTAGGCAACAGAAGCAGTCCCACCCATCCCTATCTGTTGAGTCTTGTCCTGCCTTGCTTAAAGATACTTAGTGCAAATAACTTTGCAGAAGAATGCCCATTTTTCTCATGCCCCAAACCCTACTCTTCCTTATTCCTTTCAGACCTATAAGCAGAGACATATTCTCATGTGCCCTAAAGGACCAAGTTCACAACCTGAACTCAGACAAGCTGTGTACATACCAGAATCTCAGGTTCTCAGGTGGACCAAGTGAACTGTAATGTCATCCCACTTCATCCTGTCTGCCTGCTTTGGGCTGATGAAAAAAGTTGAGAAGTTTAGGTCAAACACAGCCCCTAATGCTGTGTGATCTTGATCAAGTCACTCCCATTCTCTCTTTCTCTGCATCCCCCCAAGAAAATGATTTCTCCTAACACTTTCCGCATCTCAGCGTTGTTGAGTGGAGAAGAATAACACATTTCTTACCCACCTGGTTTGCTCTCTACCAGACAGTTCTAAAGCTGTTTTCTCCTTGAGCAGTTTTTAAAGACTGCTTGCTTGCTTTGTTTCCAAAAGCATGACACAAATGCAAGGTATTGTTACCGTTTTCTCTTTTTAAGTAAATTCTAGAAAGCCCAGCCACAGGATTTCACAATCTGTCACTGTCCCCCGGTGCCCCAGCCTGTTGCCAAGGAGAGAGATTATCCGGGTTTGGGGAAGGTCAGCCAGCCCCAGCACGATCTCTAACACAGCCTGGTTTGCCATCCTCAATCACAGATTCAGAGTTAGCCACACAGAGACTGGGCAGGACCACTCCAAGGCCAGAGCGGCCACTGAGGGAGAAACAACGCTCGGCACCACTCAAGCTCCCCCAGGCCACTCTAATCACCACCCACGCCTGCAGGCGGACGCAGCTCTCCAGTCTGTGGGGCAGGCAGGCTGTAGTTTGTCAGAATCCCGAAAGAGGGAACGTCTTTGAGAATGGAGCCCTCATCTGCATGGCCCTGGGGGCCCTGCTTTGAACACAGAAGAGATGAAAGAGCAGATCTCCCAGACTACTAGAGGAGTTGGTACACATACGGCACAGACATAAAAATATTTATCACAGCCATCCATAAATGTATGCAAGAGCTTGAGACCTGGGGATCTATTTCATTCCATGCTAACCTCATAAATGAACACCTGATTTATTAAGAGCAAACTTATTAATTTGCTATTATTAAGAATGCCTCCCATTTTATGTAAGGGCGAATAATTTGAAAAGGACCATCACATTATTGTTCTGTTCCTCATGACAAGTCAGGTAGGCCCACTTTAACGGTAAAAAAGACGAGGGACTTAAAACTAGGATATTCCTTCCATACTTATGAAGCAGGGTTACTGAAGTATTGCTTTTCTTTGACACAATTTTTTTCCCTCAATTTTTTTTAAAAAAGCTTTATTGCGATATAATTTACATACCATAAGTTTCAAGTGTGGAATTCATTTTTAGTACATTTACAGAGTCATGGAAGCTCTTACTACATCACCATAATCCTAGAACTCTTTTCGCCACCCTGTTGTACTCATTAGCAATGACTCCCCATTTCCCTCCCCCAGGCTCTAGATACAGGTAATCACTGATCTACTTTCAATAGATTTGCCTCTTTCAGACATTTCACATAAACAAGATCATATAGTATGTGCTTTTTTGTGACTAGTGGGATATTTTCAACCCAGTCTCATATATCCAACTCCTATACATACTTTAAGACCCCTTCTCACCCCAACCACCTCCATTCCCTGAAGACTGACCTTCCTTCCTTCCTTCCTTCTTTCCTCCCTCCCTCCCTTCCTTCCTCCCTCCCTCCCTCCCTTCCTTCCTTTTTCTGAGACATGATTTCACTCTGTTGCCCAAGGCTGGAGTGCAGGGGTATGATTGTAGCTCACTGCAGCCTTGACCTTCTCAGGCTCAGGTGATCCTCCCACCTCAGTCTCGTAAGTAGCTGGGACAACAGGTGTGCACCACCACACCCGGCTAATTTTTTTTTTTTTTTTGAGATGGAGTCTCACTCTGTCACCCAGGCTGGAGTGCAGTTGTGCCATCTCGGCTCACTGCAACCTCTGCCTCCTAGGTTCAAGCGATCCTCCTGCCTCAGTACCCCCTGAATAGCTGGGACTATAGGCACTCACCACCATGCCTGGCTAATTTTTGTATTTTTTGTAGAGACGGGGTTTTGCCATGTTCGCTAGGCTGGTCTTGAACATCTGGACTCAAGCGAACTGCCTACCTTGGCCTCTCCAAGTGTTGGGATTACAAGCGGGAGCCACCACGCCCAGCCTCCCCAAAGACTTCTTGCTCATTCCAACCTATGGAATATTTTTCTCCCATGAATTCACTCCCTCTTGTCTGGAGTGTTCGAGAAGCACTTGGCAAAAGTTGCACGGCCCATCTCTGCTGCTGCTGTGC
Organism: Symphalangus syndactylus; assembly: GCF_028878055.3. NCBI lineage: Eukaryota > Metazoa > Chordata > Mammalia > Primates > Hylobatidae > Symphalangus > Symphalangus syndactylus. The sequence goes on along the minus strand of NC_072443.2, from coordinate 47,279,176 downwards.
TGTCTGTTCTCTAGCTCTTTCTGTGAATTCCTCACCTCTGACTTCCTGGGGTTGGATCTTGCTGACATACCTCGCAGGCGCCCGCTACTCACCCCACTCAGCTGTGCCCAGCATAGTTTTCTGCTTCAAATGGGTAATCAGTTTATGTATGTTGAAAGAATAAATGACTCACAGGGATGTTCCCAGACTTTAAGTAAAAAAGGATTCAGGAAAAGTGCAAGAAGGAAAGTAAAATCAAGAACAGGAACAAAGATCAAATGTAGAATGTGGGCATCAGAGTCCAAAGGGTTGGCAGCTACCAAACAGGTGCAGTCCTTGTGATGTGACTAGAGGGACATCAAAAGGCCCTGGGCCACAAAGGGTCTCCCACCTACCTCCAGGAGCAATTGAAATAACATATTAGTCACTCTTTGCACTGGAGGCCTTAACCGCCTCCATTAAAATGCAAATGTCAACACCTGGGAGAGTGGCAGATCATGCTATTATCAGCCATTTCCACCTCAGCTCCAATCTGAGCTCTTTAAATATTTCCTGTTCCCTGAGGCCCAGAGGTTTAGACATAAGGATGGGGTCTGGAAAAATCTAGGGTCCAGTTCCCCAGATGGCTAATTACAAACGTATCATCCTTGATTTCCAAGCCAAAGGTCAAGAGTAAGAGGGTTGACGTTCAGAGCTCATGGTGGGGTCCCAGCTGCAGTGGAGGATGACTCCCAGGGACTCAGTCATTTGTACCTGATGGCTAAGATGCTGCGCCCCACCGCCTGATAGATGACCAGCCCGCAAGATGCCCAGTGCGCCATCCTGTTAACTATTGTCTGACTTAGGGAAAATAAGTAGATAGTTCCCTGCGGGAAAGGTAAGTCATCTCTCTAGTTTGGAGCATGGGGCTTGCTCTCAAAATGTAAACATCTAGGAGAGGTTGGACACACTTTGTAGAGTCATTTCTACCTGATTGTCAGAATGAGATGATCTTTAAGATCCTTTTCAGTCTCAAGAGAGCCTTGGGTTCATAGAGTTTCTTAACTCCTTTTGAATAACTCATAGTGCAGGGCTCTCCTGGACAAAACTGTGCAGGGGGCAAAGTTCATTTTTGACCCCTAGTTCCTAACTGGCTTTCGTTTTTGCCCTCCTCCTTCTAGCTCCCAGGCACCCAGGCCCTCAGCCCCTCTTCTACTCAGTGTCTCCCATTCTATGGTTTCATTTGACCCAGGAAATGCTCTCTGGTCCCGAGGGTTCTTCTCTCCTTCCTAACTCATTCCTATTCCTAAATAGCAAGCATTCATTCTCCTAGTGCCCACAACCTTGGCCAAGCAGTAGCAGAGGCTGATTAAATTCATTACACTGAGGCTGGGCGTGGTGGCTTATGCCTGTAATCCCAGCACTTTGGGAGGCCAAGGCGGGTGGCTCACCTGAGGTCGGGAGTGTGAGACCAGCCTGACCAACATGGAGAAACCCCATCTCTACTAAAAATACAAAATTAGCCGGACGTGGTGGCACATGCCTGTAATTCCAGCTACTCGGGAGGCTGAGGCAGGAGAATTGCTTGAACCCAGGAGGTGGAGGTTGTGGTGAGCCGAGATTGCACCATTGTACTCCAGCCTGGGCAACAAGAGTGAAACTCCATCTCAAAAACAAAACAAAACAAAACAAAAACTCATTACACTGACTTGTCAAAGACTGATGTCCTGCCGCAAATCTCTGAACCTCCCAGGGGTATCTGCATTCATTTTTCCAACCATCTTATTGGGATATAACTTACATACCATAACAATCACCAGGTTAAGGTGTGCAGTTCAGTGCTTTTTAGTATACAGTTGACCCTTGAACAATGCAGGGGTTAGGGTTAGGGGCACCAGTGCCTGCACAGTAAAAAATCCACATATAAACTTTTGACTCTCCCAAAATTTAACCAATAGCCTACAGTTGACTGGAAGCCCTACAGATAACATGCACATCAATTAACACATATTTTATATGTTATATGTATTATATACTGTGTTCTTACAATAAAGTAAGCTAGAAGAAAAAAAATGTTAAGGGGGCTGGGCGCAGTGGCTCATGCCTGTAATCCCAGCACTTTGGGAGGCTGAGACGGGTGGATCATTTGAGGTCAGGAGTTTAAGACCTGGCTAACATGGTGAAACTCCGTCTCTACTAAAAATACAAAAATTAGCTGGGCACGGTGGTGCACATCTGTACTCCCAGCTACTCAGAAGGCCGAGGCACGAGAATTGCTTGTACCCAGGAGGCAGAGGTTGCAATGAGATGAGATCACCACTGCACTCCAGCCTGGGCAACAGAGCAAGACTCCGTCTGAAAAAAAGAAAGAAAGAAAATCATAAGGAAGAGAAAAAATTTATTTACTACTCATTAAGTGGAAGTGTATCATCATAAAGGTCTTCATCCTCATCTTCAGTAGGCTGAGGAGGAGGAATTGGTCTTGCTGTCTCAGGAGTGCAGGGGCAGAAGAAAATCCAGGTATAAGTGCACCTCCGCAGTTCAAACACGTGTTGTTCAAGGTTCAACTATATTTACGGAGTTGTACAATCATCACCATAACTAATCTTAGAACATTTTCATTACCCCCCAAATAAATCTTATACCTGTTATCTGTCACTTCCCGTTCTTCTCCTTCCCCAGGCCTAGGCAAGCACTAATCTTTCTGTCTCTCAATTTTCTGCATTGATTTTGAATCAATTTAGCAAATGAGTGTTATCCCAGAGCATGACTATCTAATAGTGGAGTTCTAAGCAGTGTGTGGGGGAATTATTTTTAGGTAGGGGAGTATTATTGCTACCCACTTCTAAAAGTATTTCTGATTATTCTAAAATATTAATATGTGAATATTCTAATTTCTGAAATAGAAATATTCTTATAAAAAGCAGCCTGTGGGAGTGAAGAATTAAGTCCTGAAGGATAACTGAGGCACGAGGGGGAAGATGGCTGGAGGGGGACAGAGGTGTATCTACAGGTCTCCCAAAGGGCCTGCTGTGCTCTGGGGTCTGTCGTCCCCATACCTCTAGCAAACTAAGCATTCACTTAAGAGAGAGACCAGAGATGGTGCTTAGGTTGGCATTCTCTCTGATGACAATATCCTTCTTTTTTTTTTTTTTAATGGGATTTGCCTCTGTTGCCCAGGCTGGAGTGCAGTGGTGTGATCACAGCTTACCCCAGCCTAGAACTCACGGGCTCAAGGTATCCTCCCACCTTAGCCTCCTGAGTAGCTGGTACCACAGGCATGTGCCACCATGCCTGGCTAATTTGTGTATTTTTGTATTTTTTTTTGTTGTTGTTTGGAGAGATAGGGTCTTGTCATGTTGCCCAGGCTGGTCTGGAACTCTTGGGCTCAAGTGATCCACCCGCCTCAGCATCACAAAGTGCTTAAATTAAAGGTGTGAGCTGCTGTGCTGGCCTGATCCTTTCATTTTGATACCAGGTGCACATCTTGGAGTTTGTCTTGAAAACCTCTGCCTTTCATTCCTGTGATCCTCAGCTTTTCTTGATTTCTTCTGACTGTGAAGACTCCTCCTTTACCCAGGGTTTGGCCCCACGGGGTTTCTTTCTCAGCCCTCCACGGGCCTCTTCCAGCCAATGGCATCATTCCCATCACCAGGTCACTTTTGGCCCAATCTACTTCTGTTCTGCAATAGCTTCCTGACTGGTCTCCCACACTCTTGGATCTTGCTTTTTTTTTTTTTTCTCTCCAGTGACAGGGTCCCACTTTGTCACCCAGGCTGAAGTGAAGTGGCATGATCATGGCTCGCTGTAGCCTTGAACTTCTGGGCTCCAGCAGTCCTCCAACTCAGCTTTCTGAGTAGCTGGTTTTACAGGGGCACACCACCCCACGCGCCTAATTTTTAAATTTTTTTTGTAGGGATGGGGTCTCACTATTATCAGCTGTGGTGCAGAGGCTGGTCTTGAATTCCTGGCCTCAAGCGATCCTCCTGCGCTGGCCTCCCAAGGTGCTGGGATACAGGGATCTTGTTTCTTGAATGTAGTAACATTATCGCCAGTTTGCCTCTTAAAACAGAATGAACCAGGACACTTCTGTCGCTAAATTTGGGGGTTCTTGTTTTTAAACTGAAGCCCAACCTCCTCTGCACTATGTTCCAGAGTTCAACTCACCTGTCCATCTTCACCCACTATTGAAAGTCCTCCTCCCCTATATATACCTGAGACTCCATCCTGCTTACCATTCCCCAGATGTACCATGTGTTTATCCACCAACTATTGGGCACCTCCTATGTGCCAGGCACCAGGCTAAACACTGGGCATGGAATAAGATCCCAACTCTACCCTCAAGGCATTCAGCAGACTGTGGAGACCGTTCTGTAAACAAGTCAAGATAATACAATGTGACAGGTGCTATAATAGATATAAGCAAGGTGTGCTGGGGGCAGAGGAGGAGGAGGGAGTACCTATTGGCATGGGGGAGGGGTGGAGGGAGGGGAGGGGTATTAGGGAGGGCTTCCCTCAGGTGCTGAGTTTGATTTGTGCAGGAAAAAGGGTTATCTCTGCAGAGGTACAAGAGCAGTTCATGGGGGCTGGGTGACAGGAAGGTGGTGAACTCACAGTGAAAGCTGGCAGGTAGGAACAGGCTGTTTTTTGGACATGGTTTCAGTGGGAGTGAGATCAGATGAGGACAAGGCGGAGGACAGATTTGAGGGCAAGGAGGGAGAGTTGGCAATTATCCACGCAAGGAAGGGGATGATTGAGACGAAGGTTGTGGTAAGAGAATGTGGAAGAAGAGACAGATGTGAAAAGACAAGGGCAGAGGAGAGACTACCACTCTTAAGATCAGGGAGTTTGGGCGAAGGTAATTCCACCAGCAGCAGGAAAAGGGAGTGAGGAGCAAGCTACTTGGGAGATGACCTTATTTTCGGAAACAGTGAATTTGGGACCTGGTGAGTCCCAAGGAGCATAGATGTGGAGCTCTCCAGTAGCCAGAGGGAAGCTTGCAACTGGGAAGGGAGGCAAGGGCTGAAGATACAGATTTCAGAAATATCTTAAGAGAAAAAAACATGCTTATCCTTGGGCCCAGCAATTCTATTTGTAGGAATTTCTCTTAAGGATATGTGTAAATTTTTATTCATTTATTTATTTTTGAGACAGCATTCTCTCTGTGTTGCCTAGGCTGGCCTTGAACTCCTGGGCTCAAGAGATCCTCTCACCTCAGCCTCCTGAGTAGCTGAGATTACCAATGTGAGCCACTGTGCCCAGCTTGTGTGAAAATTTATCTACAGAAATGCTCACTGTTTATAACAGTAAAGGAGTGGAAACTTTTATTTATAAACTGCTATGACAGTGAAAAATGCCTAACAGTAGGGGATTGGTTAAATAAAGTATACTATACCCATGCAATTTGGACAGTAAAATGGATATTGTAGATGAATGCTTACTGACATGAAAAAAAATCCACAATATTTTGCTAAGTAGAAAATGGTAGACTCTAAAACTAATTGTAGAGTAAAAGATCCAGTTATTGTTTAAGAAAAAAATCAAGATATTAATACTTTTTTTTTTTGAGATGGAGTCTTGCTCTTTCACCCAGGCTGGAGTGCAATGGTGCAGTCTTGGCTCACTGCAACCTCCACCTCCCGGGTTCAAGCGATTCTCCTGCCTCAGCCTCCCGAGTAGCTGGGATTACAGGTGCCCACCACCACACCTGGCTAATTTTTGTATTTCTAGTAGGGATGGAGTTTCACCATGTTGGCCAGGCTGGTCTCGAACTCCTGATCTCATGATCCGCCCTCCTCGGCCTCCCAAAGTACTGGGATTATAGGTGTGAGCCACCGCGCCCGGCCAGTACTGGTTCTTTGATGATATGATTATGAGTGTGTTTTCTCTCTTTTTAATTTTTTTCCCCACATCAATCATACATGGCTTTGTTGTAAGATGATTATTTTAAAAAATTGAATAAAATTAAGAGGAATGACTTAGGGATAGCTCTGGGAATGAGAAGATGAGAGGATCAAGGATGGAACCTTGCTCAACAGCCTTGATACCTCTGGCCATGTGGCCCCTGTCTGTGTGTCTTGAGGGGGCCACCCATGTCATATCTGCTACATTGCTGCATGGTAGAATACAACGAGCAGACTGCTACAACTATGAGCTTCGGGCAAACTTATATATATATATATATATATATATATTTTTTTTTTTTTTTTTGAGACAGAGTCTCGCTGTGTTGCCAGGCTGGAGTGCAGTGGTGTGACCTTGTTTCACTGCAACTTCCACCTTCTGGGTTCAAGCAATTCTCCTGCCTCAGCCTCCCAAGTAGCTGGGACTACAGGCATGCACCACCACACCTAGCTAATTTTTGTATTTTTACTAGAGACAAGGTTTCACCATGTTGGCCAGGATGGTCTCGATCTCTTGACCTTGTGATCCGTCTGCCTTGGCCTCCCAGAATGCTAGGATTACAGGCATGAGCCACCATGCCCGGCCTTTTTTTTTTTTTTTTTTTTTTTGAGACAGAGTCTCATTCTGTCACCCAGGCTGGAGTGCAATGGCACGATCTCGGCTCACTGCAACCTCCACCTCCCGGATTCAAGTGATTCTCCTGCCTCAGCCTCCAGAGTAGGATTACAGGCTCGCACCATCATGCCCAGCTAATTTTTGTATTTTTAGTAGAGACGGGTTTCACCATGTTGGCCAGGCTGGTCATGAGCTCCAGACCTCAGATGATCTGCCCGCCTCGGCCTCCCAAAGTGCTGGGGTTACAGGCATGAGCCACCATGCACGGCTGGACAAACTTTTTGATTCCCTAAATCTGTTTTCTCATCTTTATAGTGGGGATGACCTTCCTCAGAATAGTTATCTGACAATAAAATGTTTACAGACATACAATAGTTGCTTAGTAAATATTAGTCCATCCTCCCTTTCTTAGACATCCTTCCCTGCTAGACCCAGGTTTGACCTCCAGGCCCTTGTTTGGCCCTCACAGTGGGAAGTGACACCTCCTCTCTCTGAATGCCCGAGGTGCTGTTTGGACTTCTATTGAACCCAGAACTTTGCTCTGACTTAGAGATAGTGGCTAGCTCTTCTCCATCCCTGACTTGTTCGACTTGTTCCTGGTCTAGAGTTTGGTCATCTCTCCATCCTGGTAGCAACTAGCACAGTGCTTTGTACATTGAGGGTTCTCTAGAATTTTTATTGACTAAACTCATGTGTGGTTTTTTTTTGTTGTTTTTTTTGTTTTTTTTTTTTTTTTTTTTTTTTTTTTTACAACTTGGCTAATAGTGGAATACTCAAAGGCTGGATTACTCAAGGGTTAGTTCATTCTGACCTCTTGGAATTTTTCTCCTCCCAATTTGTAACTCTGGCAAGGTTTATCTTCCAGTCTGCTGAGATGACCAGCAGAGACACAAAGAAGGAAGCTCACTTAGACCTCTAGGCTCCCTGTCAGAAGCTCTGGGGAGAGAGTTGGAGGATGAAGAAGGGGGAAAGTAAAAGCTGTTTACCCACAGGCTGGGTAGGGGTGTGGTCTCCCACCTCTCCAGGGTTTAGACTGTCAGAACTCCAGCAGGACAGCTTGGGGGCAAAGGGAATTGGGTAGACACATGATTATACAGGCCTAGGTCCTTTTTGCCTGGCAGTCGAATCCTTCTCTCCATTCCTGCCTCTTGGGGCTGGTGCTGTGTATCTAGCCATTTTCCTCTTCCCCTGCTTCCCCCTCAGCGGGCACGCCAGCTTGCTCAGGTGCCTATCCTTCCTGCTAACACCTTGTTAGGTTAGGGAGGCAATCTGGCGCTGACGAACGACCTCTGAGTGCCAAGTTAGGAGACCTGTGTGACCTATGGCAAGTTGAATAAGCTCCCGGAGCCTCAGTTTCTGCATCTATAAGCTGGGAATAGCTACACGGTCTCTGTCCTCTGTCTCATCCTAGGATTACTGACGGGAACCAAGTGAGACTTATGAGACTTTATGAACAGGCAAAGAGCGCTTTATAAAAGCCAGGTGTTTCCAGTGTTGACTGTGGGGCTTTCTCCTGGTAACTACCCACCAAAGCCTCCCTGTCCGCCCCGCCCTGGCTGCATCGGCCTCACCCACTGCATCACCATCTTTTCCATCACTGTCTTCCTGCGTCTCAGAAGTCCTGTTCCTACATCTCCCCCGTCCATTTCCGGGTCTGGCTCTCCGGCCCCTGCGACCCCTCCAGGGACTCTGTTCTTCTTCTCCTTGAGGCACTCGCTGCCCAGGCGCCCCCCGCCCGGTGCGCCCTCCTTTGGCACAGCCGCCGGGCCAGAGAATCGCCCAATAAGAGCGCCGGACTGAAGTCTGACAGCTCCGGAAGCGGCCAATCGAGCCGGGCCAGGGAAGGGGGGCGCAGCGCCGGGGCTGAAGTTGGGTTAAATGGGGGGAGGGGGATTAAAGGGGGATACAAAAGAGGGGAGCTAGGACTGGGGGCGCTGGAGCCCCGGCCGGGGGCGGGGGAAGACCGCGCTCCACCCAGGTCTGGTGACGGGACCGCAGGCTGGATGCGGCTCCTAGTCCCAGGGAGGGAGGGGCGCAGCGAGAATTTTAGGTGAGGAAGGGGAGCTGGGGTGCCCGCGGCCAGGCCTGAGGATGCCCGCGGGGCGCCGAGGCTGGGGCCACGGCCAGGCCGGGGGCGGAGGCGGCCTCGCGCGGCTGTGAGCCGAGGCCCGGGCGGCGCGGGGGGCGGGGAGGCAGCGGGAGGAGGGGATGCGGAGGGCTCTCCGGCGGCGGCGAGCGGGCGAGAAGGAAGGAGCGGCGCGAGCGGCCGGAGCGGCGCAGGGCCCGAAGCGTGCATGGCGCGCCCTGAGCCGGGCTCCCGCGGGCCCCCCCGGAGCGCCTCGCGGGCGCCGCGACTCTCAAGCGGGCCCCTCTGGGCCGGCTGCTTCTGAGCCCCGGCCCTGGATCTCTGGATGCCTTACTTCCCGGGAGAATCCTGCCTGCGTTGGGGCAGAACCGCGGCAGCGCTGCGCCGGATTCCGTCCTCCGCCTAGTCGTTCCGCGCCGGCCGCAGTGGGCCCGCAGCCGGCGGCGAGGAGCTCGGGGCTTGCGAAGCGGGCGCGACAGCTCTCCGGGCCGGCAGGTCCCGGCCGGCCCCGCTCCGTTTGCGGGAAAGGGAGAGGCGAGAGGGGAAGGGCCGCACCGCAGGAGCCGGTCCCGGACCCGGACCCCGCCCCCTGCGCGGACACGCCGAAGGCTCTGCTCGGCTTTCGCCGGGGCCACGCATCCACTCTCGCCGCGGGAGGTGGGGGATGCGGGCGACGATCCCCCCGGGCTCCAGGACCCTCCCCCCCGGGGCTCCGGAGCTGTTGCTCCGCCCGCCGCCCCCTCCCCCGTCCTCTCCACCTCCCATCCCACCTCCCCACCCCTCGTAAGAAAATAATGCTGGCTGGCGCCCGCACCTCCCAGTCGCTCCCAGTCCTCTGCGAAGAAAGGGCACCCGCAGTGTCTCTTCGCCGGGACCCCCGCCGAGCCGCCCTCGCCGCCGCCGAGCCCCGAGAGCAGCTGGGCTCCGCTTAGGCGGAATCTGCGAGCGCCGCGCCCGTGCACTACCGGCCCGTGGAGGCACCGCCCGCAAGGACACCGCTCTGTCCCGCCTCGTCCGCAACTCCGGCCCTCGTCGAGCTCGACGGGAGCCAGGATCCCGGACGTCTCTCCGCGTGCGGCGCAGCAGCAGTCCGACTAGTCCCCGCGACCCCACCTCGGAGGCAACTCCATTTCGGACCTGGGACTTCTGACGCGGGTCCTCAGCTACTTCTCACCTCGGGGCTGTGCCCTCCTCCTCCGCTCAGGACGGGGGTGCCAAGATGCCCCGCTGCAGCGCAGGGCCCCGGGCCGCCCCCGACGTGTGACCCTAGCCTGGTCCCCCTGCTCGGCCCTCCGCCCTCCCCTTGGAGACCCCCGGCCCGGCTTCCGGGGGAGGAGGAAGGAGACGACGAGGCCGAGGGGGGGATGTCCGGCTCCAAAAGTGTGAGCCCCCCGGGCTACGCGGCGCAAAAGACTGCGGCGCCGGCGCCCCGGGGAGGCCCCGAACACCGCTCGGCGTGGGGCGAGGCCGATTCCCGTGCGAATGGCTACCCCCATGCCCCCGGGGGTTCTGCCCGCGGCTCCACCAAAAAACCCGTGGGGGCGGTGACCCCGCAGCAGCAGCAGCAGCGCCTGGCCAGCCGCTGGCGCAGCGACGACGACGACGATCCTCCGCTGAGCGGTGACGACCCCCTGGCCGGGGGCTTCGGCTTCAGCTTCCGCTCCAAGTCCGCCTGGCAGGAGCGCGGCGGCGAAGACTGCGGTCGCGGCAGCCGCCGGCAGCGGCGGGGCGCGGCCAGCGGGGGCAGCACCCGGGCGCCCCCTGCGGGCGGCGGCGGCGGCGGCTCGGCGGCGGCGGCTGCCTCGGCGGGCGGGACGGAGGTGCGCCCTCGCTCGGTGGAGGTGGGTCTGGAGGAGCGGCGGGGCAAGGGGCGCGCGGCCGACGAGCTGGAGGCCGGCGCCGTCGAGGGCGGCGAGGGGTCCGGGGATGGCGGCAGCTCGGCGGACTCGGGCTCGGGCGCGGGGCCCGGCGCGGTGCTGTCCCTGGGCGCCTGCTGCCTGGCGTTGCTGCAGATATTCCGCTCCAAGAAGTTCCCGTCGGACAAACTGGAGCGGCTGTACCAGCGCTACTTCTTCCGCCTGAACCAGAGCAGCCTCACCATGCTCATGGCCGTGCTGGTGCTCGTGTGCCTGGTCATGTTGGCCTTCCACGCGGCGCGGCCCCCGCTCCAGCTGCCCTACCTGGCCGTGCTGGCGGCCGCCGTGGGCGTGATCCTCATCATGGCTGTGCTTTGCAACCGCGCCGCCTTCCACCAGGACCACATGGGCCTGGCCTGCTATGCGCTCATCGCCGTGGTGCTGGCCGTCCAGGTGGTGGGCCTGCTGCTGCCGCAGCCGCGCAGCGCCTCTGAGGGCATCTGGTGGACCGTGTTCTTCATCTACACCATCTACACGCTGCTGCCCGTGCGCATGCGGGCCGCAGTGCTCAGCGGGGTGCTCCTGTCCGCCCTCCACCTGGCCATTGCCCTGCGCACCAACGCCCAGGACCAGTTCCTGCTGAAGCAGGTAGGGGCCCACCTGGCCACCGGGACTGGATTGCGGGGCGGGCAGGCCTCAGCTTGACTCCAAAGAAAGGGATCCCACCCTCACCCTTTCGAATGGTGAAAAGAGCCAGAGAGACACGGTTCGGCCATGTAGGCTGTTTGGGAGCTTCTTACCCCACTCTGAGCCCCAGTGGCTTCGTTTACAAAAAGAGTGCCCTTGTGTCGTTTGCAGTGTTCCTTGCCCCTTAGATAACGTGTACTGAACTGTAGCCATCACTGTGGGAATGCAGTTAGGAAGGCTGGAGGAGAAAATTATAAGGAGTGTGTCCCATCTCTTCCTGAGCTTCTGTTCCTATATACAAAAGGCCCCTAACAAAAGTGGCTGGACCCTCTAGCAGCCACCCCCTCGTGAGTGCCACTGCTGCTTTGTTAATCCAGCCCTGGATAGAGGGTTGGTGAGGGGACACCCTGCACCCCTCGCTCGGTGGTAAGGAGGAGATAGCATGAGCCTGCCACCTGTCTAAGGCTGGGGATTTGGGAGCTGGAGATACCCCTGAACTTGCAGAAGGACTGACAAGTTTGTTTCAGTTAGCAAACTGCCCCAAGCCAAAAAGCTGCCCTTAGCTAAAGTGGGAAGGAGCCTCCGAGATGTGTGTGGTGGCAATTCCCCTTCTGGCCTGAGCAGAAAGCTGTTGTTGAACATCATGACCCCTTCAAGTGGTTGCCCCTGGTCATTGCTTGTGGTAGGGACATTTTATCCCTGCTGGGATTTGTTGGGTGAGCCTAGAGCTGTAGGTTCAGGAAGAAATACAACTTTTGCCTGGTTAGCTGGTGACTCTCTTAAAGGCTTCTGGGAGAGGGGCATGTTGGCCATCCTGACCTCAGGGTGAGAGGAGCCCCCTGACATCCATACCATATCTCCCTTTAGTGTCCTGTGGTCTGGTTTCCTGGTCCTCATCCATGATTGCTTCTGAACCTGTTTGTTTGCATGCTGCTCCACTGTGAGAGTCCACTGGGCCCTTGCTACAGGCAAGTCTCTTCACCTTGGACCCCAGTGCACACATGCCCCCACTGGTGTCTGCCTTCTCGAATAGAACTTCTTAAGGGTTTTCCATTGTCATTGCCTTCCTCCATCTCCCCTCTTCTAGTGCATTCTCTTAGACTTTTATCCTCTTGAGTACCGCATCTTTCTTGAGTTGCTCTCCTGTGTCCCCTGGCTTCCTGGACATGGTATTCTCCCATAGAGAATAGCACTGTTATGGGTTTCAGGGCTCTGGGCTCTAGCTGAACCTGTGACTGGGACGGAGGGGACACACAAGCTCTCTGGGCCTTTGCTACCTTTTCTAGAGAATGAGAGGATTGTTTATGTCCCTTCCACTTCTAATGTCCTCTGCCCCAAGCTGTATCCCCGCAAGGAACCTTCTCCTTCCATTCCAGCCACACTGGCCTCTTGGTCTTCTGCATGATTAACAATAGAGTCAGAAGCACAGAGTGGAGCACTTATTCATTTTCCAGTGTCCACTGGTTTTGCTGTCTGTCCAGTGTAACCTCCATGGATGCACAAATCCCAAGGTGTATGTTTTTCCTCCTCCATTCTCTCACTCTTACCTAAGCACAGTGTAGAATACTTAGTAGGGATTTAATAACTGCTTGCCAATATAGTTGGGGTCCAGTGAGTGGAGTAGGTGGGGCTGTTGATGCTAAGTTAAAAGTTTTTTTGTTTTTTTTTTTTAATTATACTTTAGGGTTTTAGGGTACATGTGCACAATGTGCAGGTTTGTTACATATGTATCCATGTGCCATGTTGATTTCCTGCACCCATTAACTCTTCATTTAGCATTAGGTGTATCTCCTAATGCTGTCCCTCCCCCCTCCCCCCACCCCACAACAGTCCCCGGAGCGTGATGTTCCCCTTCCTGTGTCCATGAGTTCTCATTGTTCAATTCCCACCTATGAGTGAGAACATGCGGTGTTTGGTTTTTTGTCCTTGTGATAGTTTACTGAGAATGATGTTTTCCAGTTTCATCCATGTCCCTACAAAGGACACGAACTCATCATTTTTTATGGCTGCATAGTATTCCATGGTGTATATGTGCCACATTTTCTTAATCCAGTCTATCGTTGTTGGACATTTGGGTTGGTCATCACTGGCCATCAGAGAAATGCAAATCAAAACCACAGTGAGATACCATCTCACACCAGTTAGAATGGCCATCATTAAAAAAATCAGGAAACAACAGGTGCTGGAGAGGATGTGGAGAAATAGGAACACTTTTACACTGTTGGTGGGACTGTAAACTAGTTCAACCATTGTGGAAGTCAGTGTGGCGATTCCTCAGGGATCTAGAACTAGAAATACCATTTGACCCAGCCATCCCATTACTGGGTATATACCCAAAGGACTATAAATCATGCTGCTATAAAGACACATGCACACGTATGTTTATTGCGGCACTATTCACAATGGTAAAAGTTTTTTCTGATCTGAGATCAGAAGAAAAAAAAATCTTTAGAGACCAGCTTTGAAGACTTTTGAGAGGTGGTGGTTTAAAAGTTACTACCATTGTTAGTGCTTATAAAAGCCCCAACTGTTTTGACCCGAGGACTCGTGCTTTCAGATGGTTGTTGTATCTTTGGGGACTGCTCCTGACTTGGGTGGATGTAGCTTTTCTGCAGAGGAAGGGGCATGTCATCCATATGGAGATTTTCAGGATAGTTCAGGGTATTTTGTGAACCAGACTTGGGACACAAGCTCTGATTACAGCTGTAGGTACGGTTTCTCCTGAGGGAGGTTGGAGTCAGATCCCAGGAAAGGGGTGCTGAACCAATTCCACCTTAGCATGAAAATACCATTGCAGCAACAGAGTGTCTGTCTAACTGACTTCCCCTTCTGGTTCCTTAGGCAAATCCCTCCCCCTTCTCTCCCCACCCCCACTGGCTACCCTGTTCTTTTACCCACTGTGGTCTTTAGACCTTTGCAAGGCTGTAGGATTTTGGGTGGATTTACACTTACTTTATATGATCTGCCCTGAGTGGTGCAGAGCTTGTTAGGAGTGGTTCAAGACCAGGGAATGCAAACATTTCCTCTATTTGGCTTCAGAGAAAACTGTATCTTTTTTTGTTTGTACTTGATTTACCCTTTTGATTATGCCTCATATAAAATTTGTCTTTCTTGAGCAAACCCTGCTGGCTGGTGGGGGAAGTCCGGCATTAACCTCTGCCTCAGGTTACTCCAGAGCAGCAGGCATGTAAGAGTGGTTTGGATTAGATGCCTTGTTCTTTTCTTTGATGAGACACATGTGCAGGGAAATGGGTGGCAATGAGCAGTTCCTATGTTGGGGCTTTGGGAATTCTCCTTTCAGTGGCTTGGGCACATAGTAGGCCCTCAGTAAACTGGACTGGTATTTCTTCACTGCTCCTCTTGCAAGCTGGACCTCTCCCCCTTTGCTCAGGTCCTCAGCATCATTATCTGACCTGTGTATTTTATTCTTCTTCAGCCTCTCTTATGTGTGGGGCTCTGCCCTTGGCTCCAATTAGGAGAAGCATTTAGTTTCTTAACCAGTGGCTCCTGACAGTTTTGACTCAAGGGAGGAACAGGACACAAGGTGCCACAGCCCCATCTTGGTGGTCTTTCTTTCCTTCTCCGTCCCTCTGGCTCTGTCCGTAGTGTTTGTCACCCTCCCCCTCGGCTCCTTCTCTCTCTCTGCCTGCTCCTTTCCCCTCTGACTTCCTTTCTCTTCCCTCTCCCTCTGATCCCTGTTACTGTCTGCCCCCCTCGCCTCTCTGCTGCCTTCCTGCAAGCTCTGCTTTCCCATCTCTCCCTCCCCATTCGAGGCCTCTCAGCCTCGGCTGTGCTCTTGTCTCACTGTCGACTCCTGTCTCCTCGCTGGGGTATAGTAGGAGCGTCACGGGGTTGTTTTTTTCTCCTCCTTTGCCTGTTAGAAGTCCCTGTGCTACACCCATACCATAAATAACACTGGAGCATCTGCCAAACACATTCCTCACTTGTGTTAATAGGCTGCAATGATGCCGGAGCCTGTTGCTATGACAACCTCATTTTTGTTTGACTGTATCCCACTCTGCTACATAAAGCTTCTGCACGCACTCACACAAAAACAAGCATGCTCACACAACTATTACATATGCTTAGCTATTAACGATTATTTTGGAGAGGGCATCGTTGTGCCCTGTGGGGGTGGGGTGGTCATTTGCACTCCAGGAGATGAGCAGCAGCTCTACGGTCTGGACTCTAGGTGATGATGGATGGAAAAGCTCTTTGAAAAGTGGAGAGTCCTGTTCATATATGGGGTATTATTATTATGCATCCACATTCAACCTGCCTGACATGGTCTCTGAGGAGAAGATTCTGACCTCGCGTGGGTCCCCGTGAGCTTGGGGGAGCCGCTAGGGGTTTTCCTGCAGTGTGGGACAACCCATCTCCCACCCCACCCTATCTTTCCCCAGCTTCTTAGGCCCTTCCCCCTACCCCTTTCAGAGGCACTCAGTGATTTCCTGTATTTCTTCTTTTGTGCCTATTTGAACCTACAACTGTCACCAGTTGTTCCAGTGATCAGAAAGGCACAGGCGCTGTGTGGGTGAAATTCTGTGACTGTGAGCACGTGTGTCTGTAGCGAGGAGACAAATGACGGGTGGGGGTGGGAATATGGACCAAGAATCGAGGCTGTGGCTGTTCAGGGGTGCATGTGTGTACGTGAGCACGTGCGCATCTGTCTATCTGGTATGAGGCTGACCTAGGTGGTGGATGTGGGCCTGGGAAACCTTTGTGTTAACTTTGAAAGGAGATCATGGCAGCCCTGTCCTGTTTATTCTTGGCTGGTAGTTGGCTTCCGTTTGCTGGCCGTTTGCTTTTCTGGTCCTGGGCCTTGATGGTTCTCCAGACCTTGACCTCTGGCTCCCCAGGGAAGTCCCTGGGGCTCTTCTGACTCCATGGAGTCCCTTTCTTCTCTCTCAAGAACCTTTCCTGCTACCCACCTGCTCAGCAGCCCAGCCCAATGAGCCCCGCTGAAGAGCTGCCACCTTGCTCTGGAACTTGGCCCAGAGGCCTGTCTGGTGGATCACTCTGGCCGCCCCATGTAAGACGCTGGGTAGAGTGGAGGAAGACACACTTTCACCCACAGGCCCAGGTATTGTCTGCCGTCAATTACTTTCCCTATCACCTGCATTTCTGGATAGGAGAAATTTAGTGGCAGTGAACTTCAGCAGGAGGCTCAACGCCAGTGCAGCAGCAGGCTGGGGTTAGGGGTTGGCTTTGGGTTTGGAGTGGAGGAGGGTCCGCTCTCTTGCCTCGAGGCTGACTGTATTTGCCGATTATATTTACTTATTGCTTATAAGATCGCTTCTTTCTCCCAGAAGCTAGGAGTGGGTATTTGGAGGAGAGCAGAAGTGGCTGGGGTGGGGGTCGTCTTCTAGATCCCTAGAGTGCCTTGATCCGTGGGGGAGGACTTCAGGAATGGTGGAGACTCAGTGGAGGGGCACAGTGCCCAGCTGCTGTATTTGTGGGAATGTACACTGTTAATAATTCAATCTAAATGTTCATCTGCAACAGGAGCATGAGGTCTGTGTGCTGTGGGATCCAGAACAGTGCATTTGTGTTTGTCTCTAAAGAGGACATGGATGATGTGTTAAACCCCATCAACCTCACAGAGAGTTTCAAAATCAGTGTACAGTACTTGGACAGGAACTCTCCTATGCATTCAAGCTCTGGCCATGAGTCCCTCTGTCCGAGGGTGCGGCTGGAGCACGCGCAGGGTGGTGGCCCATGTTCGGGCCAGGCCTCCTCTCCCTTATGAGGTGTGAATGGAACTGCCACCTTGGTCCTCACCAAACAGGGACCCGAGGAGGGAGCCTCCCGTGATGGCGCAACCTCTTGTTGAGTGCCTTCCTGTCCGTGGCTGCCTGCTTGCTACTTCAGTTAACTTTATCTTGGTGGTGGGTGCAACCTGCCGTCGTGTGTTTCCCAGGAGTGTAGCCTGTGTTGCGAAAGAAAAGTTCACTCCGGGGGCTTCAACATGATGGTGCCCATAAATCCTTTGGGTACAATTACATAAGTGAGGCCCTAGCATCCTTTTCTCATCCATGCTTATCAGATGAGGGTAGCTGGCTCATGGAAGGCAGGATCAGCATTCATTCTGCTCCCAAACACAAAATTGCAAAATTGGAAAGCCCTGGTTTTTTTTTTTTTTTTTTCCTCCTTAAGGCAATATCCAAATGTAGGACAGGGAAGATCTCTCTTTACAGCATCGTGAAGAAAATCTGGGGGTTTCTAGTTAGCGGACAGTGAGCTTAATGTGAGCCCGCATTTTGGGATGGCTGTTAGAAAAGGCCCACAGGATCTTGGTTAGGTTTATAGCCTTATCCAGTTCATCAGAGGATTGAGGCCTGGTCTGAAATACAACGGCCTCTGATTCTAGACTTCAAAGGAGAGTGACCAGTTTTGTAAGGGGAGTGGAAACTTCTGAGAGAGCATTTGAGAGAATGGAGGATATTTAGCTGGGAGAAAAGCAGACCATATCAAGTAAGAAAACCTAACGCGAAGGGCAAGGTGTTATTCCTGGGATTTCTGTTTTCAGATATTAGAAGAGGGACTAAATTATTTTCTGTTGCTCCCAAGGGTAGGCTTGTGGCAGATGGGTGGAAGTAGTAGACAGGTCTCAGCTCTAGGTAGATGACACCTTTCTAGCCATTGGGGTTGCAGCAGCCAAATCAGGTGCCTCTTAGGGTAGCCAGCTCTCCGTCAGTGGAGGTGTTCAAGTGGAGACTGGATGGCCGCCTCCTTGGCTTGTTACTGAGGAAATTGACTGCTTGGTGAAAGTTTGGATGGGTCACTGACTGCATCATTGATTCTTAACCTTGGCTTATCATAATCATCTGGGAAGTTTTTGAAAAAATGCAGACTCACAGGCCCCACCGGGAAAATACAACTTCCAAATGTCTAGGGTAGGGCCCAGGAATGGATCTCTATTCAAAACAACTTGGAGCTGGTTTTCAAAGCTCCCCAGGTGATTTTGATGACCAGCTCAGGTTTCGGATCATTGGCCAAGAAGACGGCTCAGGTTACACCTAAGCCTGGAATTCTGTGGGTCAGTGTCTTGCAATAGAGTGGCAAGACCTCCTAAAGTCCTCCAGGGTGTCCTCTTATCATGCCCATCTCAGCCCCTGTTTAAAAGAAGCACAATCAGTGCATACATGCAGACTTGTTGGGAGCCATCCAGGTGGGGCTGGTGAGTGTGCACTAATGCACAGATGCAGATCTGGAAGGCGATTGGGTCATAGTGGTGGTGGTAAAACAGGATGAGAGGGATGATCAGCCTTGGACTCTCTCTTGCCCACTCGCCCCAATCCCCCCTTCCTTTTTGAGGCAAAACAATCTGTGGCTCACCTTTTGAGGGGGAGGTTGGTAGAAAGATGGGCCTAGGTTTGAATTCTGGTTTATTCATTCATTTGTCTGGTGAGTGGATATGAAAACCACTGAGGACATCCCAGATCCAGAAGGGATGGTATAGAGTGTGGAGATTGAGGAAGTCAGGGGGTGGAGGAGCAAGACAGGAGATAGGGAAGAATTCCGAGGTGGTGTGAAGGAAGGGGAGTGTGCCTTAAAGAAAGGAAGAGGAGATTGGAACTGTGAGTATGAGGAGGGGAAGGACTTGGAAGTGGGGGCAGGGCTGTTCTCTGGGAACAATGAGATATGGTCACAAGAGAAAGGGGGGGTGGTTAGACAAACAAGCACAAGGAGACAGTAGAGGCTTTATTCTTTAGGCCAGCCTCATGTGTCAGTGTGAAACTGTAATAGGCCCCCCTCCCTGCCCACTACCTCTTGCTCTGGTCAGGTTATGAGCTGCTGCATCTGGGCTTGTGGCCTCCTGACCTCACACTTTCATGGTCCCCTCTGCCTTCCCCTTCAGGGCTCCCTGGGCGTTATCACAGAACTCACTGAGGTCCCACCTTGTCTTTTGGAGGGAATCCTGAGGGACCCAGTGCCTCACCTCCATCAGTGCTCAGCACACAGTAGGTGCTCAATGAGGGTTTGAATGAACAAGCAAATGAATGAATGGGTGGTGGGGTGGGTGGACGTCTGCACGCAGACTCTAAGCTCTGCCGAAGTGCTAGACCAACACCTCCACAGAAGGAAGCGACGCAGCTCGGCTTGGAAGCCTATTTTGGTGGGTTGTAATCCTAAACTCTGAGCAGGGCTTCCAAAATCCCTCCTGCTGCAATTTAAAATGTGTGCCTTCTTAGAAACAGAGAGCTGTTGCCTGGCACTGCCGATACTATATCACTTAACAGATTTGAAAACCATCATTAAGTCGTTCTTTCAGCCTTCTCCTTATTTGTTCAGATAATAATCATTTATTAGGTGCCTACCTTATAATAGGCACTGTCTAGGCCATGGGGTTGCAAAGATGACGGGTTGTGGCTCTGAGGACTGCCTTCAGCTTCGGCTCTCCCACTAAATGTGCCCCTTGGAGGGCTGTTCATAGATGTCTCACATACAGTAGTCCCTGCTTATCCGAGGGGGATACAGCCCAAGACCCCCAGTGGATGCCTAAAATCGTGGATAGTACCAAACCCTATATAACACTATGTTTTTTTCCTGTATATCTATACTTATGATAAAGTTTATAAATTAGTCATAGTAAGAGATTAACAGTAATTAATAATACAATAGAACAGTTTTGACGATATACTGTTCACAGTTTCAGATAGAAGATTTGTTCTTACCGTAGATCTTAGCAACCTCAGCGTATGATTTTTTTCTTTCCTTATTAAGTTGAGAACTTTTACATTTTCCCTTAAAGAAAGCCCTTTAGGGCCGGGCGTGGTGGCTCATGCCTGTAATCCCAGCACTTTGGGAGGCCAAAGCAGGCGGATCATGAGGTCAGGAGATCGAGACCATCCTGGCTAACACGGTGAAACCCCATCTCTACTAAAAATACAAAAAATTAACCGGGCGTGGTGGCGGGCGCCTGTAGTCCCAGCTACTGGGGAGGCTGAGGCAGGAGAATGGCATGAACCCAGGAGGCGGAGCTTGCAGTGAGCCGAGATTGTGCCACTACACTCTAGGTGGGCGACAGAGCAAGACTCCATCTCAAAAAAAAAAAAAAGAAAAAGAAAGCTCTTTAGGGTCTGGGCACAGTGGGACCAGGCACAGTGGCTCATGCCTATAATCCCAGCACTTTGGGGGACTGAGATGGGAGGATCGCTTGAGTCTAGGAGTTTGAGACCAACCTGGGCAACATAGTGAGACCCTGTCTCTACAAAAAATTTTTTAAAAAGGTTAATCAGGTGTGATAGAATGCACCTATAGTCCTAGCTACCTGGGAGGCTGAGGTGGAAGGATCTCTTGAGCCTGGGAGGTCAAGGCTGCAGTGAGCTGTGATCGTGCCACTGTACTCCAGTCTGGGCGGCAAAGTGAGAGACTCTGTCTCAAAAAAATAAAAAGGAAAGGAAGAAAGTGCTTTAGAGCTTCTCTTTGGCATATCCAAACTGCCAGCATCACTACACTTGCACTTTGAGGACATTATTAAGTAAAACAAGGGTTCCTTAAGCACTGCAGTACTGTGACAATTGATCTGATAACTGAGCCGGCTATGGAGCGGGGGTAGGTATCATGTACAGCGTGGATCTGCTGGACAAAGGGATATTCATGTCCTGGGCAGAATGAAGCAGGACAGGGAGGTTTCATCACTGTACTCAGAATGGTGCACGGTTTAAAAGTTAGAAATTACTTATTTTTGGAATTCTCTAGTGAATATTTTCAGACCATGGTTAACTGTGGGTTACTGAAACCGCAGAAAGCAAAACTGAGGTTAGAGGGGGACTATTTTACACACATATGGTCTGTGTCAAATAAATTTAGGAAATATTGGATTAAACAGAATTCTTAGACATTAAAGCTTTTAATATGTAATGGGTATAAGAATTTGCCAAGAGGGGGATATGGCATGAAGACTTTTTCAAACACTTTTGACTCCAGCACCATTTTCCGAAGGAACCTATTTGGGGGAGGGTATTAGTGTTTGTTAGGACATGCTTTAGATACACTTCTTCAGGGGCTGGGAGGAGCCTTGAAGTTTCTCAAGATCTAGCCCCTTGCCTCTGGGCCAGGCCTACCCGAAGGCATCGAGGTGGGGGCATTTGTTTGGTGGCTCTCCTCCCTCAGGGAGGAGATTGCTTAGACTGCGTCAGCCTGCTGCCTGCTTTCAAGTCTCATTCTCCATCTGGGTCAGAAATCCTTTATAAAATAAATTGAGGGGGCTGGCAGGGACTAGGGGAATGCCTCCTTTATTTTACATCAGTTTCTTTTAGGAATTTTCTGCTGTTGTTAGACATCGGAAGACGTTAGGTCTGCACAATGACCCTTGGTGGGCTTGGGGTCCCTTGAATGTCTTTCTGGAACTTTTCCTTAGCAAGGCACTGAGTGCGTGGCTGCCCATGGGGAAGTAGTGTTGGACCATTCCAGATCAGCCTTCCCCAAATGTTTCTTTCCCATCCCCACTCTCCAAAAGGAGGAAGCTCATAAAGTATATTGATGATAACCTATAGCTTATATTGAGTCTTTACTGCAAACCTGGCACTGGGCTAATCCCTTCCATGCATGACCTCATCTAATCTTCATGTCATCCTTATGAGGAAGACATTTTTTATCCCCATTTTTTAAATTCTACACCACTGCAGAAACTGGGATAAGAGAAGGTAAGTAACTTCCCCAAGGTCACACAGCAAGCTTGTGACAGATGGTTCAGCACCCTGCCCATATCCCCTGGGGATGTACTTTTCACTCATACCAGCCAGACTTCCAGCTTCTAGCACCTGAGGGCTTTCTGTGGCCTTAAACATTGGGGCCTGCTTATAGGGTAGGTCAGAAGTGCCAGGGAGTTACCCCCTGAGAGCAGCATTCAACCAGTGGCTGTTGGGCACTGGTAGACGAATGCCCCAGCTCGTTTGACCTCGGAGTTGGGGGAATCTTATTCTGAGGCTGGTGTTCTGCATGGTCTCCTAGAACTCTCTGGAAGGATTAATCTCTAATGGCTCACAGTGGTTACAGGCTTAATAACACACTCTTGTTTTTGGGGGCTTTCTTTCCTTCCTTTCTCATTTCTCCACTCCCCTATTCCCCTCCTAATGTTTCCCGGGGTCACCTCCCAGAAAAGTCACTTGTACTCAAATCCTTGTCTCAGGGGCTTTTTCTAGGGGAATCCAAACAGAAAGTGGAGAAGCCTGCATTCTAACCCGGGTCTGACTTGAACACCAGGGAGGAGGGGAGGCTGCTTACTAAGGACGAAAATGCATGAAGTGCAGACCTCCATGGCAGGGTTGGATCCCTGGCCCTGCCTTGGGCCTCTCTCTTCCGTTTGATAGCATGTGCTTATCAACGGCTGATTGGTTGCTGGACTTGAGGAATGCTATGAAATTTAAAAGTTTTTACTTTATATTTATTTATTTATTTTGAGACGGAGTCTCGCTCTGTCGCCCAGGCTGGAGTGCAGTGGCGCGATCTCAGCTCACTGCAAGCTCTGCCTCCCGGGTTCATGCCATTCTCCTGCCTCAGCCTCTCCGAGTAGCTGGGACTACAGGCGCCTGCCACCACGCCCGGCTAATTTTTTGTATTTTTAGTAGAGACGGGGTTTCACCGTGGTCTTGATCTCCTGACCTCGTGATCCGCCCGCCTCGGCCTTCCAAAGTGCTGGGATTACAAGCGTGAGCCACCGTGCCCGGCCAACTACTTTATTTATTTTTAAATTTATTATTAGTATTATTTTTTGAGATGGAGTCTCGCTTTGTCACCCAGGCTGGAGTGCAGTGGCATGATCTTGGCTCACTGCAACCTCTTCCTCATGGGTTCAAGAGATTCTCCTGCTTCAGCCTCCCAAGTAGCTGGGACTACAGGCATGCCCCACCATGGCTAGCTAATTTTTGTATTTTTAGTAGAGAAGGGATTTTGCCATGTTGGCCAAGCTGGTCTCGAACTCCTGACCTCAGGTCATCTGCCCACCTTGGCCTCCCAAAGTGCTGGGATTACAGGTGTGAGCCTACCATTCCCGGCCAAAAGACAGTTTTTTTAAAAGACAAATTACATTTTTGAATTTTTGCTTTGAGACAAGGTCTTACTCTGTTGCGCAGGCTAGAGTATAGTGGTGTGATCTTGGCTTACTGCAACCTCTGCTTCTGGGGCTTAAGCAATCCTCCCACCTCAGCCTCCCGAGTAGCTGGCACTACAGGCGCACAACACCATGCCCAGCTATTTTTGGTAATTTTTTTAATAAAAATGGGGTCTTGGCCAGGCGCGGTGGCTCACGCCTATAATGCCAACACTTTGGGAGGCTGAGGTGGGTGGATCACAAGGTCAGGA
Source organism: Symphalangus syndactylus (assembly GCF_028878055.3). Taxonomy (NCBI): domain Eukaryota; kingdom Metazoa; phylum Chordata; class Mammalia; order Primates; family Hylobatidae; genus Symphalangus; species Symphalangus syndactylus. Next base: position 47,255,761 of record NC_072443.2, on the reverse strand, counting down.
GATTGAGACCATCTTGGCTAACACAGTGAAACCCCGTCTTTACTAAAAATACAAAAAAATTAGCTGGGTGTGGTGGCACACACCTGTAGTCCCAGCTACTTGGGAGGCTGAGGCAGGAGAATCGCTTGAACCCAGGAGGCAGAGGTTGCAGTGAGCTGAGATAGCACCACTGCACTCCAGCCCAGGTGACAGAGCAAGACTCCATCTCAGAAAATAATAATAATAATAATAATAATAATAATAAAAGGGCTCTTGCCCGGTTGCCCAGGCTGGTCTTGAACTCCTGAGCTCAAGTAATCCACCTACCTTGGCTTCCCAAAGTGCTGAGATTATAGGTGTGAGCCACCACGCCCAGCTGAATTTTTACTTCTTAAAAATGTGTGGCTTTCTGTGCCCTTTTTCATTTATACTCTGACCTGTCTTCAGGTTCCTAAGCTGCTGTTATAAGGTGGCAGCAGAACTTGTGGCCTTAAGAAAAAGGTTTTCTTAGTATGAGAAACAAGGACCCTTGATTTGGGGCATCTCATGCAGGTTCTGAAAGAAGTTATGTGCTGACTAAAGGGCCTGCCAGCTTCCTGGAGAGGCTGTGACATCTCTTGGTCAGTGGAGGACTCTGTCATTGGTTAAATCTTCTACTGGAGTCTGCAGGGACCTCGTCTGTGGAGGCAGTCTCTCTTCAGCATTTCTCTAGTTTTGGCACTACTATTCAGATGAAGCCAGCCCACACCACCGTGCTCAAGCATCTAAAACTCAGTTGAGTTCAAGTCAGTGCTGCCTTACGTATTTATTTATTTTTTGAGACAGGGTCTTGCCCTGTTGCCCAGGCTGGAGTGCAGTGGTGCAATCATGGCTCATTGCAGCCTTGACCTCCTTGAGCTCGGATGATTCTTCCATCTCAGCCTCCCAAGTAGCTGGGACTACAGGCATGCGCCACCAGGCCCAGCTAATTTTTGTGTTTTTTGTGGAGATGGAGTCTCACTATGTTGCCAGGCTGGCCTTGAACTCCTGGCCTCAATCAGTCTGCCTGCCCTGGCTTCCCAAAGTGCTGGAATTATAGGTGTGAACCACTGCGCCCAGCCTCAGTGCTCACTTATTAAGCTCTTACTATGTGTGGCATATACCCAAAGGAGTGAAACATAGCCCTTGCCAGAGAGGGGATTGTCACATATTAGTGGGAGACCTAGGCCCAGGTCCTTTTGAGGGTCCCTGTGTCATCTTGCATGGTCTGTTATGGTTAGGGTTAGGGTGGTTGTATGGGTAATGGAGTGAGGAACGGGAAAGTAGGGCTATAGACCAGAGATTTCTTATCCTGGGTGCACCTTTGAATCCCCTGGGGAGTTTTGAAACTATGCCTTAACAAAGCCCACCCCAGATTATTTATATTTAACTCTTGGGATGAGGCTTGGGCACTCCTAGGGTTGAGACCTGGACTAAACAGTGGCTCAAATACCAGCCAAAAGGCTCAAATACATTTATATTAGCATTTTTTAGGTGACAAAGGACTTGTTTATGTGTGATCTCATTTGCTTCTCATGGCAACTCTGACGAGGTGATGTGTTAACACAAGATAACCATTGGCTTTGGGGCCTGGAGGCCCAGGAGACAACCCTGACTATGTAATCCTGGCAGAGTTGCCCTAACCCCTTTTTAGTCCTTTTTCTCTCCTATATACACTGGGGGTGATAGATTCCTGATTGACTGGATCTGTTCCTGGGTGCCGCAAACAATTTAATGCAGGTGAGGGCACTCTGTAAGCTGTGAGGTGGGTTACAGACCTGTGATGCTGATGTGGTTTTGGAGAAGAGGAAATAACAGGCTCAGAGAGGTGAACTGACCCCATTCAGGTTACATTGCTAGTTAGTTAACTTTGGAGCTGCTGTACAAATTCAGATCTCTGACTCCAAACCCAGTGCTCTTTTCACAGTTAGGGCAGTGCTAGGTCCTCCCTGTGGTGCTTTCAGAAGCTGTGTGGAGGGCCCAGCTGCTCTCAGGCAGTTGTCTCAGTTTGGTTTCGGAATGCATGGCTTTTTATTTGTGACGGCCCTCCTTTCCCCATGGTGTCTGGCTCAGACGGGCATTAAATGGGTTGTCATTTCCTGAGCCGGCATTGGTGCTGTGCTGAAGTGTTTGTTTAGGGGGCAGCTGGGATCAACTGTTTACCTATGAAGAGCTTCTGAGTGGTTTTATGGATGACTGAGTAGGGACTGAGACCCAGAAGAGGTATCAGAAGTGATGTTACAACTGCTCAGCTCTGGGGTGAGGCTGCCATTCTGGTGGCATAAGTGGGACAGGGAGGGAAGGGAGGAGGCTGCTGGGGACCCATCAGGATCACCTTTTGGTACAGCCCTGGAAGTCTGACCCAGGGTCTCTCTGTTGAGTAGCATTCAGTAGATACGAAGCTTAGTGCTTACTAGAGCGTTTCTAGGGTGTCTCTAAAGCCCAGTTCCCCAGCACCATCAACACCCTGAGAAATACTCCAGCATCCTTTAGCTGTGCTTCAGATTCACTTCTGTTCCTGTCGCTCTTCTCAAGAAAACTAAAGGAAAATGAAACTCGTTTGCTAAGTAGATCTTTGAGATTATATTTTCACATTTTCTTTTGGGGATGGGAAGGCTGTTTATTCACTTAATGTGCCCTAGTCCCCAGTCTTCCTCTGGCCAAGTCCCTTTCCTGTAAGCATTTCACCACGCTGAGTGGAAGGAATCCATCTGCCCCTTTGACTGGCTCCCTGTAGGTGATGCCAGCTGGGAAGTGTCTTGGCTCTGGCACCTCAGCTGAGCAGGCTGCAGAGGGACAGGGGCCTGAGCTGAGCCCTGGGTGAGCAGTGTGGGCTTGCACCCCTCTGGGGCCGTGCCTGCGTTTGTGGCATCTGACACCGTGAATCTAAATTAGAAACATCCCCTTCTTTTTCTCTGTAGCACTCATGCTGGTTTGTAATTTTTCTCGGTAAGTTTGTTTATGTGTCTTTCCACTGGACTGTTGGCTGTCTGAGGGCAGGGAGCTTGTCTCTTTCAATCCCCAAATATTTGCTGAGTGTTATTGATTTTGAGATCCCTACTTTCCCAACGCTGTGGGAAGAAGGCAGATAGTGCCCATTCTCAGATTCCACAGGAGTTCTGACTTTGGCAAGAAGGGGTCCCTCTGGGTGCTTCTTCCCTGGTCTGGCATCTCCTCTACCAGAGCCCCACCTCTCTTCCTTGTGCCTGGGCCCTGCCTTAGAAAACACTGGTTTTCAGCTGGGTACAGTGGCTCACACCTATAATCCCAGCACTTTGGGAGGCAGAGGCAGGAAGATTGCTTGAGGCCAGGAGTTAGAGACCAGCCTGGGCTACATAGCAAGTCCCTGTTTCTACATAAAATGAAAAAATTAGCCAGGCAAGGTGGCGTGTACCTGTGGTCCCAGTTAGGAGGCTGAGGCAAGAGGATCACTGGAGCCCAGGAGGTCGAGGCTGTAGTGAGCTGTGATCGCGCCACTGCACTCCAGCCTGGGCACGGAGCAAGACCCTGTCTAAATAAAAAAATAAGTAAAAAAAAAAAATAGAAAACACTGGTTTTCATCGCCTCTCCCTTTCTGGGATCCGCCACTGCTCTGTCAGGCCGTGTCAGGAGGGGCTGTGTTGCACCATTTTTCTCTCCCTCCACCCGGTTCCTTCTGCAGTCTTTCTTCTGGTGTCTTTTCCTGCCTGCTGCCTCCTCCCCACTTCTCTCTTTGCAGCTGTGAAGATGCGGGAGGACCTCAAAGACTTGACAAGAGGCAAGTTCCTGGGCATATTGAAGGACAATAAATATGAGTGTGGATCAGTACACAAATTCCAAAGAGGATTGTTCATTCTTTTCAAAGCAGTCCCAGGAAATAGCAGTTCCTGCAGTGCCTTTTCTACTTCCTTGTAGTTTATTGCCATGTATTACGGTGCATGTGTCAGCCTCAATTTTTCACCTTGAATGCCCAGGGCTGAAACTTAGGCTTTCTGGCTGGGTTAACCTCAAGGAGTCTGTCAGAGCTTAAGGTGTGGGAAGTAAAGGCACGTCAAGGAGCTTTCACCTAATCCTGGTGCCCAGGCACATTGGCAGTGGCTGGGCATCAGTGTTTTGTAACGCTGTGGGTGATTCTGATGTGCGCCAGGATTGAGAACTACTGCCCTGAGCCTCCCTCATCAGCGGAGGGGTCATGTGATGACACCGAGTCTGATTTATGGCTGTATTGAAAGGCAAGTTGTTTATATCTAAAGGGTTTATTGTGGTGATTCAGTAAGGAGTGATGGCCACTAAAAATGATTGCAGGCGTGTAAGAGGGGAAGAAAACTTGGTTGGTGGTTGATATAAAAACCTTGTCAGGCAAGGCTGTGGCTTGGTATGTTTATGTTGCTCTTATCACCAGCAATTAACCCCAAATGTGGCTGGATAAATGGCTTAGTGCAGTGCTATAATAACTGCAAGAATATTTTAGGAAATGACTGTTACACATGGCTGATAGACTGACCATCTTAGCAGAGCAGCAAACCTCACTCAACATTCCTGAAGGCTTGTTAGCTACAAACAAATGCCTATTGATCCGTCAAATATTAACTCCATTAGCTCTTTCCTCCTCTCTCTTGTTTTTTTTTTTTTTTTTCTTTTTCTTTTGAGAGAGCCTTGCTCTGTCGTCCAGGCTGGAGTACAGGGCTATTCACAGGCACGATCATTGTGCATTACAGTGTTGAACTCCTGGGCCCAAGTGATCCTCCTGCCTCAGCCTCCTGAGTAGGGGGGATATGATATTTCACTGTTGAGTAGGGAGAAATTGTGTAAACACCTGTGGCCTTAATACCCTCAGCAGTGTTCATTAGTCTTTGTGAGTCTCTCTTTGACTCCACTGTAAACTAGAAGTGTCTGTAGTAGATGCTCAATACATAGCTGCTGGCTGGATGAATGAATTTGCTCCAGTTTACTCAACAGGTAGATAGCAGTGTTAGTCCGGCACTAGTACTTTTTCTTCACCTCTGTAGCTCATGAGAAGCACGGAATTATGTAGCTGGCAACTCCCCATATGTGTTTGTTGTTAGCATGGGTGTCCAAGACTAGGAAAGTTAAGAAAGGTGATGTGCAGGGTGAGGAAAGGATGAGGCTTGTATTCTCAGAGGATTTCCTTCCTGTCCACTGTGTAGACAGTTATTTTCTAGCACCTTTAGATCAGGGCAAGAAGGGCAAGGACCCTTCTGCTGCAGGTCCGGGCTCTGGGAGGACAGAGAAGCAGATGAAGTTGGGGTCTGTCTGAGGACTGAAAAGGTTGGCAGGCACCAGCTGTGGGGCTGGAGCCTGGGGCCTGGGAAGCATCCCTAGTCAGGACAGGGAGATGTCCTCAGGTTAAATCCTCCACGAATGACCACATGTGGATTGTGATGTGGTCTTTCTTTGGAAAGGGGTTATCTGGGGAGAGTTAATTTTGGATTTTGCTTTACACTTATTTTTAAAGTGGAATATTTCTCCAGCATTGGTGACAATGGCCTAGAAAAGCCCGTTAGTCACCATCTGACATCTTCCCCATGCAGGGTGTTGCTGCCTTTGCTTCTTTCCCACCTGACGCCTGTGGGGCTGATTTCGGTCCTCCTTCTCCGAGGCCTCGGGGTGATTTCACTGGCAGACAGTGCTGTGGGGAACTCCTGCTGGGCCTGAAGTTGTGTCAGCCTCTGCTTCCATCCTGGGGTGTCCGGGAGCCAGGCGAGCTTGTGGGGTGGTGGGGAGCCACATCGGTGGATGCGATGGTGTCTAGGCGAGGCCTGTCCCTGTGAGTCCAGATCTGTAAGGCTGAGTCTGGCCTATATTCCCCACAGTCTTTTTGCTCTTTGTTTTCCCTCTGTGTCTTCTGGAAGTCACCCTCAGTCTGGGACTTAAGGAACAGGTCTAGTTTATCTTAAGGGAACTGAAAGATATGGAATGCTCATCCTGTGTTCCCTGGGTCTCCTCTAGGTTCCTTTGTGGAGCACGAAGAGGGTCTCCATGTGTTTGCCGTGGGCAGATGTCGGAGGCTGTGCTGAGGGCGTGGGGGAATGGAGGAGATGCTGACCTGCATACTTTGTCGAGAGGTGGGAGAAGGGCTGAGGCCAGCATTCACTCCCTTCCCAGGCTGAGCTGCCCCCGCTGATACTCCTGCTGGGTCTCCACACCCCACCCCCAGTGCAGCCGTTGGGGCAGGTGAGCTGGGGAGGAACAGCTGGGGTTGGATATGGGTATGGGGTGGGGCAGCCTCTTCCCCAGCAGAGTGCGGTTGCTCAGAGTCTTGGGTTTTTCAGAAGCTGAGAAGTCTGGGCTGGCCACACAGGTGGGATATGCCACCCTGATGGTGCATATGCAGCCCATACTCTCCACCTGCTGTCCCCCTACCACACCTGCCCCCTGCCCTCTTGAGGATGGGCCATCAGGTGGTTTTAGAGGAAGATGCCTCACTCTGTCACTGTCATTCTGTTGCTCTGTCACTTGTGAATGTGGCAGCCTCTGTGTTTCTGTGAACTCCAGGCCCCCTGAGTGAAGAAGCCTTCAGGATGCTGTGTGATTGGCAGGTGGGGGTGGGTGGGGCGTGCTCCTGAGATGAGGGAACTTACTTTGCCTTCTGCTCTGAGGAGAGGCAGACTTTGTGGTCTCAGATGAGGGGGCTGAGCACAGGCACTCACTGGAGCAGGGTTGGGGGGATCCTCCTTTTATCTGGGGTCCCCTCTGGATTTGGAAGTATCCTAATAGCCAGCCAGGTGTGGGATGGACCATGGCATCTAGCGGTCTTTGGGAACAGCAGCTCTTTCTTTTCCATGCAGCAGCCTGCACACTTTCCTAATGAGCCCCTAGGGCTCTGGGCACGGAGAGGAAACAGGAGGCTTTGTCCCTGCCTTTGCAGAATGTTCAGTCTGATGGAAATCTACTTTTGGGAGATGCCCAGCCTAAAAATAATAGGCAATACAAATACTGCCAATCCCTACCATTTATGACACGCAGAGTGTCAGGCATGGTGCTAAACACTTAGTAGCTCATTTGACCCTCATAATCTCCCATTAGGTAGGTATTGTCTTTTTATTTTTCTTCAGATGAGAACCTTTTATAGCTAAGGAAATTGAGGTTCAGAGAAGCTAAGTGACTTGCTTAAGGTTGCACAGTTAAAAAGTGGTATGATAGGGCTCCAGTGCTCGCACTCTGAACCACTACTCCAATAGCTCACAAACGTGGGTGTGCAAGAATTCCCCAGGAACTCTGTTTAAAAATTTGATTCCTGGGCCCCTCGTCAAGAGAGTCTGATTCAGTGAGTCTGGAGTAGAGCCCAGGAATCTGTATCCCAAATAGGCACCACCCCAAATTAGAGGCATGTGCCCTGGGGATGCAGTTCTACCATCCAATGCTCTTCCCAGGGGGAGAAGAGATTGAAGTTATCAGGTTCTCCTTTCCCTGAAGTGATGGGGAGTCCCAGGCCCTCTGAGAGGCAGAAGTTTCTATGTTCACTGCACCAGGAGGTGGGCTCAGGAAAGGTACAATATGATGGTTAGATTGAGAGTGGAGGGGAACTTGCTGCTGAGCCTATGCCTGGTGATTCTCAGAACACAGGGCTAGAGGAGGCTTTGGAGGAAGCAAGGGAGCGAGGAGATGGAGACACTCTAATCCAGAGAGCAGGAGCTAGGAGGTAGCCTGGTAGCAGAACGTATGTCAACAGCCAGAGAGAGGAGGCAGACAAAGGGATTTTCAGGTGACTGCAGGGACACCGATTGTTACACTACAGTGCATGACTGCAGGCACAAAAGTCCTGGCAAGAAGACATCCACCCCTGCCTCAGTTTCCTTGTCTGTACAGCAAGATCAGATGGTCCCTGAAGGTCCTGCCTGTGTGTGCCATAAAGGGTGCCCTTGGGTCAAATAAGAAGGGACTGTACTCCAGGGACCGGGAGTGCTATGGGGACAAAAGTACTACAAACCTGGAGAAGCAGAGAGTCACAAGGCCGGGTGGCGCATAGTTCTCAATTATTTCTTTCTAGACTCGACCTCAGACATGGGTCCCTGTCCATTGATCCTCCTAGTCACTGTCCCTCCATTTGCTTGAACCTAGCATGCCTCCAAACAAAATTCCTCATCATCCCTAACTTGACTTTATTTTCGTTATTATCAGTTCTCTCTTTGCCTAGGTTCCGGTGTTAAGTGATTGTTGAACTGAATTATGTAACAAATGGTTAGGCACTGGGAAACCAAGATGAACAAGCCACAGACCCTGTCCTCAACAGCAAACCTGTAAATATTGCCACCTGTGTCAAGCTGTGTTCTAAGTATTTCTGTTAACTCAGTTAATCTCCACAGTAGTCCTATGAAGTAAGCACTGATATTGTCACCCACATCTTGCAGATGAGGACATTGAGTATGGCAGGTTAAGTAACTTGCCCAAGCTCACACAAGGAACTGGGCAGCCTGGCTCTGGGGTCTGGTCTCTTATACATCACCACCTCCCAAGTCCAGTGGAGGGTCCTAGGAGACTTCCCAAAAAAGATGTTCTCTGGGCTAGCTTAGAGGATGAATAGGGGTTTCCATGTGCAGAGACAAGGGAAAGGGCAACGCTCACACACGGAACAGCAGGAGCGAAGGCATGGAGGCAAGAAACTAAACCAGGGGCCAGGGAGAGTGGTCAAGGAATATGGCGGCAAAGGCGAGGCTGGCTGGTAAGTGGGACTGGATTGGGAAGTGTATAGACTTCCGCACCAATACGTTTGGGTTTCTTGGAGGGAAAGGAGATTTCTAGAAAGCTGTGTGTAGGCGAGTAAATAGATATGGTCCCACCTGTGATTAGAAAGGTGGCTCTAGTGTTAGGGTATGGAGGTGGTCTACAGAGGGAGAGCCTAGAGGCCAGTGATGGGTATGGTGGCCGCTGCCCTTGTCCAGGGAGGCTGGAGGAGGCCCACTGAGGGAGCTGGAGGGCTAGGGCCACAGGGAGCCCCTGGGCATATGGCTATTAGTGTCTTCCTACCTTGGTTACCAGTGGCGCTAAAGCTTATCCCTAATGTCCCCCAATCAGGAGATCCTCCCCAGCCTCTGGGGAACCAGATATCACCTCTTCCCCAGGGGACTTGGATGGATGCCAAAGGCCTTCCTCCTTTTCTTGGGCTTTAAATATCCCATAACAGCCTCCTTCCTTCAGATTCCCAGGGCTCTGCCTTCATCCAGGTGTTAAGCACCTGAAGAGTCAACCTCCTAGCTTCTCCTCCCTCTGGCACCTGGGAGCCGCCACTCTCACCAGCCCCCACTGGGTGCCTCTGAGGACCTCATTCCTTGGACCCTGGTGTCTAGGGCACCCCAAGCCCCAGCAGAGCTCCTGGTACTCCTACAGGCTCCTCGCGCCGACCTCCACATAGCTTCCTTTCTCAGGGGCTGCCTGACAAAGTATATACTTAACTTTTCTGTTTATTCCTTGCCCTCTTTCCATCCATAACCTCTTTAGTATGTCAGCTCTGGCCGGGCGCAGTGGCTCACGCCCGTAATCCCAACACTTTGGGAGGCCGAGATGGGCAGATCACCTGAGGTCTCCTAGGAGTTTGAGACCAGCCTGTGCCAACATGGTGAAACCCTGTCTCTGCTAAAAATAAAAAAATTAGCCTGGCTTGGTGGCGCACGCCTGTAGTCCCAGCTACTCGGGAGGTTGAGGCAGGGGAATTACTGGAACCCAGGAGGGGGAGGTTGCAATGAGCCAAGATCACGCCACTGCACTTCAGCCTGGGTGACAGGGCGAGACTGTGTCTCAAAAAAAAAAAAAAGAAAGAAAAGAAAAAGGAAAAAAAAAGAATGTCAGCTCCTATAGGTAGGAACTTCATCCTGTTCACTGCTGTCCACCCCCATGCTGCAGGGTGTTTCTCCTTGGCAAGTGCCCTGCCCTTTCTGGGCTTTAGTGCTCTCCCCATGAAATGGGATATCATGATGCCTGCTCCCCAGCGGGTTGTGCAGAGCATTACATGTGATGATATAGGCAGAGCACTTAGCACAGGGACTGTACAAAGCCCTCAGTAAATGACACAGGGTCTGTCCCAGATGTGGATGGTTTGTACTTTTAAATTCCCACACATTCCAGGAGAGCTTGTGTTTCTCTGGACTGCCTGTATGTTTGGATGGCAGTAAACAGGCGAGAAGAAAACTGCACTACCTCCAAAAAGAAGTGGAAGAAGAGCTAGGTCCTGGGTCATGGGTTTTACCCTCCCCTGGCCCTGTCCTTATTCTGGCTGCTGGCCACCAAGTGACCAGCACAGACCTTCCAGGAGCCAGGCTGCCCCCAGAACTTGACTGGGACCAGCTTGTAAGCTGGGGCCAGGGCTCCCTGGGGTGAGTGGTGTGAACTGGGGGAGTGGGCTGGGCCAGGTCCTCCTGAATCTGGGGGTGGCTGCAGCTGAGGGAGGCTGTGGCGAGGTCAGCCCTGTGACCAGCATCCCTTCTGGGGACTGCTCTAGAGGATCTGGTAAATAAGCTGTGGATAGTTTTGAAAGGGCTGGGGCCACTGGGACAGAGAGGAAAGTCATACAGCTGCTTCTTCCAGATGTACTTCCTTCTGTAACTTCATCAAGACATGCACACATGCAGTGGAACACAATGAAACCACCCACAGATCACCAGAGGCCTCAGTGCTGAGAGAGCTCTGAGCCTGTGAGGCCTGTTGCAGAGAAGGCGGCGCATGGCGAAGACCGGAGACATCAAATGCGACACCCGAGGGATCTGGCGAGGGCTGGAGATAACTGAGATAATGAGCCCAATCCCCTTTCCCCAAGTGAGTGTCTAGGTGAGGCAGGACCCATGCCTGGGGTGTGAGGTTGTAATGATGTCCAGAACATTCCTCTGGCAGGTTGGACCTGTGGACACAGGGCTGGCCAACTGGGTGGATGGTTGGAGAACTGCTGGCAAGCAGTCTGCCAGCTTCCTGCCCATCCATAACCTTGTGTGCACCAGGATGGGCCCCTCTCTGCAGTGCTCAGTTACCCTAACATTGAGAGGGGCCCCTCATGCCTGGGCTGTACTCAGGATGCCTGGGGAGGGGCTGTGCCAGTGCGCCAGAAGTCACAACAGACCCTGACTCTGGCTGAAAGAGTCAGTCTCGAAATGAACCTTTTTTTCTTTTTGGCTAAATTAACATTTGGCATTTCAGGGTGCTGGCCCCACGCCCGGCCTCTCTGGCCTTCTGCCTGTCAGCTCCTTTGAGGCTATTTTTGCCATTCACTTATTTATTAACTATTATTGCTCCCCAGGACAGATGGGCATACAGGCATGCTGACATGCGCGCGCACACACACACACACACACACGCACACACACACCCTTCAAACCTGGAGCCCATTAGAAAAGCCAGCGTGTACTCGCCAGGCTGAACATGGGGTGGAGAAGGAGAAGCCATCAGGAGGACGGTCATTCTGGGTAAGGCTGGAGGAAGGGCTGTAGGGGTGGTAGGAGGCAGCCATCTCCTCAGAAATGCCCCCAGCCACAGAGGCCTCGCTGTGCTTGTTCTAGCCCTCAGAGGTGTTCAGCCCTGGGAAGGGCCCATGTGTGAGAGGACTGTGCGTTCTGCCTGAACCATCTTCCCAGGGAAATTGGCATGGGGAATTGGGACCTCTGAGCACCCCCTGCTAGGATATAGGAGAGCACTCGCCTTCCCCTTGGGAAGGCCCCAAGGTCTGCTTCTCTGCCTGACCCCACCAAACCCCCATCTTCTAGAGGAGGAAAACTTGGCTCCTGCCTTTAGAGAGCTCCCAGCCTAATGAGGATAGCCCAGGACTCTGCTCATGAAAGGAGCAGGCTTGGGTCTGTCTCAGCATCTGAGAGCAAAGGGTATCGGAAGGCACAGGCCTGAGCGGAGGGGCAATGTGTGCCCAGCCCCGCCCACCATTCCATCTCAGGGCAAATGCCCACCCCTTGGCCCCCACAGTCCCATGTGCGTGTGCACGGCGCAGACACTTGAGTACCGTGGGATAATCCTCATGCTGGCTTCCAGTCTCCTTGTCTCAGGCCCAGCCATCTGCTCTAGGACGGTGGCCTCACCATATTTCTCCCACACCTGGCACCGGGATGCTCAAAGGCCAGCATGGAACCACAGGGAGGACAGAATGAAAAGCGAGACCTTCTGCCATAGGCTGCCCAAGGCCTCTCACTGGGCGTTGGCCTGTGTGTGGAAGAGATGGGAATGGTGCTCCCTGCCACTCTAAGGACATCAGGGGCTGAGCAGGTGCTGTGTCAGGGCTGAATCCTGGGGTGGCCACCTATGCTCTCCCACTGAGCTGGCCACCCTCCCCTGCCCTTCTTGCCTCATACCCGAGAACCCTTCTTGGCCTCAGGAAGACACTGTGCTCCTGGGACTGGATTCTTACTGCAGAGGGACTGCCAGCTGCCAGGCTCTGTCCTCTGGGGCCCTTCTGCCTTGGGGCTTGGTGACAGGCCTTCTTAGAACAGTGTCAGGGAGCTCTTGAGGGCAGGGGCTTGTCTGTCCTCAGCAGATTGGGAACTCTGAGGACAGAAACGGGTACTGCACCTTAGTCTGAGAGACCCCTGAGGATGGCATTGCACCCCCTCTTCCCTCCCGTCAGGACCCAGTTTCTGCCTGTGGGATGCAGAAGGTGCCCAGTCCTCGGCGCCTGAAGATCTGGGAAGGAGGCTGTGGGATGTGGAGGCCTCAAGGCTGTAGCTGGGGATGCGGGAAAGAAAGAAACTTCCCACTTCCCACGGCGCAGAATCACATCCCATTAGTGGCTTCCCTCCGCTTCCCCTTCTCCGCAGGGGTGGGGCGGGGATGGGTTTTATAGCCAGGGGTCAGGATTCCACAAGCCTGATAGCCAGTGGAGCTTGTGCCCAGCTTGGGCTCGTGCCCAGCGTGGGCATGAGTAAGGAAGAGGCGGATGTGAGTGTGGGATGGGCCGGCAATTGGGGAGGGCTGGGCTGGTGCTTCTTGGTGGGCTCAAGACTGAGGCCAGACTTCCTGTGTCCTCTTGGGCTGCTGCCTTGTCTGACCCACTCCTGAGCCCGGGGCCAGGGTGGCTCCAGTAACTGTTCTGTCCTCTCACTGCAAGGTGCAGGGAAGTCTCTCCTGTCTGTGAAGTCAGCCCTGATGCGCCTCCCCAGGAGGGAAACAGGGAAGTTTCTGCACCATGTGTCCAGATTCTGCTGTACAAAAATTCCTGGGCTCCTATTGGGTGGTGTCTCTGTGTCTGTATCTCCCCTACTTGAGAAAGGACCATCTCATTAATTGGCATGCTCACCCCCTCCCCTGGAATGGCCACAGGCCTTGGATTCTTTTGGAGCCTTATGTCCTCTAAAGGCTTGATGAGAAGAGAGACCAAGCCTGCTGCTGATGGGCCCAGCCTGGAAGCCATTATCCTCTGGTCTGGGAGGAGGCGAGTCCTTACACCTGGGCATTCTGGTTGGGGTTGAGGAGGGGGATTCGTAGCGCCCCCTGCCACCAGACATGAGCTGAGCTCACTGCCTCTGCCCTGCAGTTGTGACTCAGTGGCTGTGTGGTTTAATGGTAGGTGCCGGGGCATTCCAGTCAGGCAGGTCAGCATTTGAAACCCAGCTCCGCCACCTACCTGTATACAAGAGCCTTGGAGAAGTGATGGCAACTGTCTGACCCTCAGTGTCCCCATCTAGCACTTGGAGCTATTGCTATCCACTCCACAGGACTATTGTGAGAATTTGTTTACTAATCTGTATAAAACAGCCTAACCTACCTACCTGCCCATGGGACTTCCGTGGCAGCCCGAGAGGAGGTACGTCTACTAAATGACTAGCTCCTCTGGCCACTGTGCCTGCCCTCAGTTTTTCACGATCTTGTTCATTTTAGCTTCTGGCCGCTTTAACTGCTCATCCAAATCTAGACTCAGCTTTGGTGCCACTTTGCCGAGAGAAAAGGGGAGAAAGCCTGGCAGCATTAGGAGCTGAGCAGAACCCTTCAAGGGCCCCTCTGCCCAGGAGGAAGCTGACAGTCCCAGTGCCTGCACAGTTTTTTGCTTCCCAGTAAAGACTGCATTATTATGAGCTAATGTCTATGCTGTCCCTGGAGTGGCCAGGGGAGAAACACCGGGTAATGTGATTATTACAACAGTGACAATAACAACAACAGCACACCAACAAGCACACACATTTACGGAGAAGGCCGTGAGTTGAGGGACTGGCTCCAGGCCAGTGCTGTGGTTAGCACACCAGGGATGGCTGTGGCGCTTGAAGACAGTGAGTTTCAGGCTTTTCATGCTCAACTCTCTCTCCCACAGTCCTCCCCCGTTGAATCAAAAGCCAACAGGACATATCAGTAAATCCTTTCCACTATAGCATAGCAGTGGGTTTGATACAATGTGGTCTTGTGCCCGCCTGGGAGGCCAGTGGGGGAGCTCTCAAAAAGGAAGGCAGTGGGCTCCATCTGTCCTGTGCCCCCATGCCCTTTACTCTTTACTTGCCCACTCAGAACTCCTCCCACCCAGTCATTGCCTACCACCCACCCTTGGGTGACAATGTGAGCCAGGGTACAGGAAGCAATTGCCCTGTGAGAACTCCCCATGGCTCAATCTGATGGTCATAGTGGACCACACCCAGGTACTAGATTTAGGACTAGGTGTCATGATGAGATAATGTCTGTGCTGCTCAGAACCGGCACAAGTGCTAACATAGTGTGATGTGATTATTGTAGTGTAGTGGCTAAAGACCACCTGAGTTTGAATCCTGGGTTTGTCATTCATGTACTGTACAACCTTGAGGCAGTTACCTAACCTGTCTGGGTCTCTGCTTTCTCAGTAGGAAGTGGAGATAATAAACGTAACCTACTTCTCAGTGCTGGTAAACATGCTTATAATAGTGTGTAGCACCTGGTAAGCCCTACGAAGAGTTACTGTTTTATAATCATTCTTTCAACAGAACAATAAGCACCTGGAGTGATTCCCACCCTTGGGGTCTGTTATATGTTAAACTGTCTCCCGAAAAGGATATTGAAATCCCAACCCACAGTACCTATGACCTTATTTGAAAATAGGGTCTTTGCAAATGACAATGTTAAGATGTCATCAGGGTGGGCCCTAATCCAGTGTGACTGGTGTCCTTATAAAAAGGGGAAATTTGGACACAGAGACAGACATGCGCAGAGGCAAGATGACCTGAAGACTGGGAGAGAACACCACCTACAAGCCAAAGAACACTTGAGGCTACCACAAGCCGGGAGAGAGGCAGGGAACAGATTCTTCCTTCTGGGGAAACAGCCCTCAGAAGGAACCAACTCTGCCAACGTTTTGATTTTGGACTTCTGGCCTCCAGAACTGTGAGACAATAGAGTTCTGTTGTTTATGCCACTGACTTGTGGAATTTTGCTGCAGTAGCCCTAGCAAACTAGTGCAGGATCTGAAGGGGTTATGGTGTGGCCACTGCCCCTCACCGCTGCCCTGAGCTGCTTGCTACCCCCAGGGACAAACAGTGTCAGAACGGAGCAGGCCGGGGTGGTGAGGCTTCGGCTGGCCTCAAGCCTCTGGCATCTGTCTCAGATGGTCCAGGCTCTTGGCCGTGTAGGAGAATGGAGATGGGGCCATCTGTAGGGCCTGGGGCACAGATCACTCACCCCTCACCTCCCACCCTACCTTCCTGCCTCTCACCTCTTTCTTAGCCCACTTCCTACCTGCTCCAGGCAGGAGGGAAAGGAGAAAGGAGGTAACAAATCTCTGGAGAGGACAACCCAAAGCAGGGTTTTGGCCTGAGCATCTCTACCCGTCTTCTCGCCATCTCCTGGAGGCTTAACTGTGATCTCTAAGCAGGAAATGATCCGCCTGTCTAAGGTGTATCTGTGTGTCTGTGCATGCATGTGAGTGTGGATAGAGAATGTCCTTCATGAAGCCGCTGTGGCCTCATGACCATGACTCATAAACTTACAATCAAGCTGTGCTGGACAGAGGAGACCTGTCCCCAGGGTGGGTGATGCCGGCTCCTGATGTAGCAGCCAGTGCCAAGGCCCTCCGCAGCACACCTTGGCAGCCTGCCCCGCCTGCTCCCTCTAAAGAACGGTTTGTTCATTTTCATTTGAGGAAACAGATATGTCTTGAGCATCTCTGTATGCATAGCCTAGGGATACAGTGATGAGGATGGTGCAGGCTTCACCCACAGGGAGCTCATCATTTGTGCTGGGTGGAGGGGTGGGGGGCGTCTACAACTGCGCAAATAACTCAATACAAGGTAGAATAAAATGAGCACGGGGCAAGTGCAAGGTGAGTCGGAGTGGGAAGAGCAACTCAGAGGAGGAGGGGAGCTGAGCAGCAGCTGGGGAGGGCTGGATGGGGGAGAGACCAGGGAAGGCTTCATGAAGGAGGTCACTTTTGAGAGGGGCCGTGCAGCAAGAGCCTCGCTGGCAGGGGGAGCAGCGGAAGCAAAGGATTGGAAGCTGGAATGTGCCACGTATGTCCAGGTACACAGAGTCTTCCCCAGTTACCCAAGCACAGGGTCCTTCCTGGAGCAGGCAGGAGTTGAGGCTGGAATGTGACACATCATGGTTGCCCTCACATGCTGGGGTGAGGAGTATCTACAGAATCGAAGCGTAAAAGGGGATCCACTGAGGTCTGCAGGCAGGAGTGCACGGTGCAGGCTGTAATTTAGAAGGGTCGGTTGGACAGGGAGCATTTACAGGATTGAGGAGGCTGATGCAAGTCTGGCAACGTGGGTATGGGACCTGAGGTGGGAGTAGGAAGGAAATGGTGAAGGGAGAGACATTTCTGTTGGAAAAGTGACAGGATTTGGCAAGCGAGGAAGAGGAGGCGTGGAAGATGAGCCAGAGTGATGGAATAGTGCTGCCATTCAAAGAGAAGTGGGTGGGCGGACGGCACTTCCCTGGCCTGTGGGGGCGCGTGGAGGGGAGGGCCTTGAGTGCCACCTGACTGTGTGCTCCTCAGATGCATGGAGGGCCTGGAATCATGATGAGGGGAGGGGATGCAGTGCTCTCTCGGGTACCGGCTGCACTAGCAGCGTTCCCTAGAGAAACAGAACCCTTAGGATTTATATAGACATATAGAAAGATTTACTATGGGGGATTGGCTCATGCCGTTACGGAGACTGAGAAGACCCACGAGCTGTTGTCTGTAAGCTGGAGGACCAGAAAAGCCAGTGACGTGGTTTCAGTCCAAGCCTGAAGGCCTGAAACCCAGGAGAGACAGTGGTGTAAGTCCCAGCCTAAGTCAGAGGCCTGAGAACCAGGAGCCCGCTGTCCAAGGGCAGGGGAAGATGGATGTCTCAGCTCAGGAAGAGAGTGAATTCTCCCCTCCTCTACCTTTTTGCTCTATTTAAGCCTTCAGTGGATTTGATAATGCCCACCTGAATTTGGTGAGGGCAATTGCTGTGGTTTGAGTTTGTTTCCACCGAAACTCACGTTGAAATTTGATCCCCAATGTGGTGGTGTTGGAAGGTGGGGCCTAGTGGAAGGTGTGTGGGTCGTGGGGTCAGATCCCTCAGGAATGACTTGGTGCTGTTCTTCTGGTAGTGAATGAGTTCTCTCTCTGCTGAGGCTGGATTTGTTCCTGGGAGAGTGAGTTGTTGTAAAGCCAGGGCGCCCATAGGTTTTGTTCCTTCACACGTATCTGCTTCCCCTTTGATCTTTGCCATGTTGTGACACAGCATGAAAAGCCTTCCGCAGAAGCGGAGCAGATGCTGGCGCCATGCTTCTTGAACTTTTCAGCCTGCAAAAGCATGAGCTAAATATACCTCTTTTCTTTCTAAATTTCCCAGTCTCAGGTATTCTGTTATAGCAACACAAAATGTACTAAGGCAGCGATTTTCTTTACTCAGTCGGCTGATTCCAATGCTAATCTCTTCTGGATGTACCCTTGCAGATACACCCAGATATAATGTTTTACAGCTATCTGGGCATCCCTTAGCCTAGTCAAGTTCACATGTAAAATTAGCCCTCATGCCAGGGATGGTGGGAACATGGACCAGGTGGTAAGGTGGGATCTTTTGGTGAACCTGTGCCACTGGCCTTTCCAGAAACCAGTGATCAGTGTGGGTCTCAGCTCCTGGGGTCTGAGTGCTCTGTAACTTAGACCTGCTGATGGGGCACAGTGGCTGGGTTCACCAGGGAAATGAGCCCACTCTGATTACTGTGAATGGCTGTTTCCTTGCCTGCAGAATTGTTGGTAGTTATGGCTAGTCCAGAGCCTCGCTCTGTTGGAAGGCCGCCCACATTGCATTTTCCTCCAGCACATTGCAGGCATCCCAGGCCATCTTACCTTATGAGCCTTCATTTATATCATTTTCTGAGTTCTATTTCATAAAATTCTAGAATGTCAGGGCTGGAAAGAAGTATAACCATCATCTCCAGCCCTCTCATTTTCAGAGGAAAAAACGGAGGCCCAGAGAGGTGAGGTGACCACTCAGGGTCACATGGCTGTTCTGTGGCTGATTTAGACCCATCTGAATGGATTGGATTTAGACCTGCCATCTTCTGACTTGAGATACTGTCCCATGGCTCATGTCTTTTCCATGTTACTTCCTTTATTTGTAGATTTCTGGCCACTTCAATGCCAGGAGTGACACATCCATCTCTAGCATTCAGCAAAGTGGACATTTAGTAAGGACTTGTCCCTGAATGAGAGAAGGACAATGACTGGCCTGTGCAAATATCTGTTCAGTTACAGAGTTCTGAGGGCAAGGGCTTAAGGTAATGTTCTGTCTGGGGACCTGTCTGTCCAGGGCTTGTGAAGGGAGAAGGGCTCACTGGCCAGCAGGCAGTTGTCTCCCTCACTGCCCCATTAGGGAGCCCAGGAAAAGGAATGAGGAGAGAGGGTGGGAGCCTCTCACTAACTTCGTGAAGATGCAGAGCCACCTGTGGCCTTTTCATGCCTCCTGCCCTGGATCACATGGTGGGGGTGGGGTAAGGGGGGAACCTGGTACCTTGGGTGATGCCAAGAAATCAGGGGCTCTTGAGCTAGACAGATCTGCTGTGGGGACAGATGGAACTGCAATGCACCTTTGGCTCTCAGCTCTCTCGGGGGAAGGAGCTATTCGTCTGCTCAGGCTGCTGTAACATTTACCAGAGACTGGGGGCATAAACAACAGAAATGTATTTTCTCACAGTTCTGGAGGCTGGAAGTCAGGATCAAGGTGCCAGAGGATTGGGGTTGGATGAGGATTCTCCCTTTGGGTTGCAGATGGCTGCCTTTCGCTGGGTCTTTTCTCTGTGTTCTCACAAAGCGAGAGATATCTCTGGAGCCTACTCTTTTTCCTATGAGATGAGGGTCCCAATCTTATGACGTCATTTAAGCCTGATTACCTCCCTCAAGGCTTCATCGCCAAATATACTCACACTCATACATACACACACACACACAAATACACTCCCACCCTCTCTCCTCATTCCTCTTCCTGGGGTCCCTAATGGGGCAGTGAGGGAGATAACTGCCCGCTGGCCAGTGAGCCCTCCTCCCCTCACAAGCCCTGGACAGGGCTTCAACAGAGGAATTTTGGGGGCCATAATTCAGTTCGTGGCAGAGAGAGTTTTGTGAATAATAAGGGCCACTGATTGGTATTTTCCTCTATCAGGCTGCCTTGTCCCCAGCATGAACGCCCTGTCGGGTAGGAGTTTGCTCAAAATCTTGAGGTCTCTACCAGTTTCTATGAGAGACTTGTTCTGGGTCCCTCAGTGCCTTAGAGCCTCCTCCCTCCTTTCTAATCAAATCAGGGACAGGGAGGCCCTTTGGGAGGTTGTCTATGCTGTTCCACTGTTAAGCAGCCTGGTGTCTTCCCCAAGACAAGGGGACAAAATGTTCTGGCTATAAATGTCCTAGGGAAGGAGATTATTGCCTTTAGCCTCTTTTTGGGGAAGCGTCTGGAAGTAAGGAATGAAGTCTCAGAAAGAGGGCTGTTGCAGCAGAGGTGACCTGTCCATTCAGACAGGTCCTGGAGGAGAGTGGGCCCCACGGAGGGTCAGTGTCATGGCCGCCTCAGGCCTCCCACACCACCTGTCGCTTCCTGCTGATTCTCCTTCTCCTTTGCCCTGCCCCCTTCTTGGACACCTCACCTGGGGCCTGTGCTGTAACCCCTGACCCTTGGTGGGGCCTTTATCTTGGATTTTTTGGTATGGAACATTCAAAGTAGAGAAAATAATGAACTACCATATACCTACCATTCAACCAACAGTTGTCACAATTTTGCCACATTGATTTCACTTATTCTTTTTTTTTTCTTCTTCTTGCTGAAATATATTAAAGCAAATTCCAGCCTTCATGTCCATTTACCCCTATACACCTAGCATGTATTTCTGAAAACAGTCTGTACTTGAATTTGATCTTTGCCTCTCTGTGATCCTGGGTCCACTAAAGACGCTCAGTTTCCTCACTGTGAATGACCTCCAAGGGCATGGTGTTTGGGTTAAATGAAGGAGAACTTAAAAAGAAAAACAATGTAGTAAGAAGGTGCACCAGATTAGACCTGGAGGCCCAGGCTTTGTAATTAAACTGCATTCTGTCTGGTTGGAGCTCCTCCCCAAGGCCACAGAGGCGCTGTGGGACTTGCCACCCCCTCTTTCTGGTTGCAGGAAAAGTAATCATTTTCTAAACGGTCCCGCAGACGCTGAAGAGAGGCTCATTAGTTCTCCCAGGGGCCGCCATCACCCCTGGGAGGACAAGCTCAGAAAGAATCTGGGTCATTTTCTTTTGTGCCATGAAGCCCTCCCCAGGGCTCTGGTGAGAAGTGATCTGACCGGCCGAGACCACAGGCACACTGACACCTGGCGGGCCCACTCCGGCTCTGGCGTGGAGGTGGTACTAGTGTACCATGGAGCTGGGAGAGAGGCTGGATAACCCTCCGTCCAGGCATGGCAGAGGGTTCCACCCTGTCCCCAGGCCCCCAGCTGAGCCAAAGGAAGTTTTATGATTCCATCCCATTCCTCTCTAACAAATGCATTTCTCTCCCTCCCTTGGCAACCTAAGCCATGTTTACAGAAAATATGAGTCTAGAATAAACAGTTCCTATCAGACCCGAGGGCCAGTGGGGGCTGTGGGAGAATCCATGGATCCTTTCCCTGGTGATGAGGGGTGGCTGCGGGCCCTGCTGTAGCTCACCCCAAGGATCTTCTCTCTAGGGACCCAAGGGGCAGTGGTGGAAGCTTTGGAGTGAGCCATATGTTCAAATCCTGCTTCTGGCTATGACTACCTGTGCAACCTTGGGCAGGTTACTTAGCCCCTCAGGGCCCCAGTTTCCTCATCTGTAGATCCTTGGGAGGGTTGCTTTAAAGTTGAGCCATCAGGGCTGGGCAGGGTGGCTTGTGCCTGTAATCCCAAGCACTTTGGGAGGCTGAGGCGGGCAGATCACTTGAGGTCAAGAGTTCGAGACCAGCATGGGCAATGTGGTAAACCCCCATCTCTACTAAAAATACAAAAATTAGCTGGGCATAGTGGTGTGTGCCTGTAATCCCAGCTACTTGGGAGGCTGAGGCAGGAGAATTGCTTGAACTCAGCAGGCAGAGGTTACAGTGAACCAAGATCATGCCACTGCACTCCAGCCTGGGTGACACAGCCAGACTTTGTCTCAAAAAAAAAAAAAAAAAAAAAAAAAAAAAGATAAGCCATCAGGTCAAGCCCTAGCTTAGAAGTGGTCCTCAGAAATGCTACTTTCTCTCCCCTGAGTTGGAGCTCCTCATCCCGTTGTGTTTAGTCCTGGACGCAGGAAATCACTGGCTGAAGGAACATCTGTATGGTTTCCGAGGAGCATTTGCCATGTGTTAGCTTGTTGGAGTGTCAGGGAAGTGGAAACTATTATCATCCGCATTTTACAGTTTAGAAAAAAAGGCTTAGAGAGGATAAAGGGTCCCACAGAGCTGCACAGTAGGTGTGCAAGTGGGGCATGGATGTGGGACGAGCTAGTAGGTGAGATGAGTGTAGAGGGGCTGGCAGGAGGGCCATGCTGGGATTGTCCACTTGGGAGCAGAGAAGGCTAGGGTGGACTGAGGAGTGGTGGCAGGTCTTTGAAGTTTTGGTGTCCCCCAAAGTCATTCTTCATTGACTCATCGCAGGCAGATGCTGGGCAGTTTATATACCTTTAGCCCATGACATACTGTCCAGCCCACCTTCTCAGTCTCTCTCCCTCCTCCCTTCTGCATTTTATCTGAATCAGGGCTGGCAGAGAACTTCACAGTCATCTCCCCAAACTCTTTCTGCATCGTCCCATCCAAGAGTGAGGCTGAATACACAGGATCACACAGTTTGCAGCTGGGCTAGGGTGCAGTTCCTGGGCCTCACTCTGTCCGTTCTTCAGCCCCCCCAACCCTTTGTCTCCTCAGCTTTCTGCTGCCATTTGCTCCTTCAGGGACAGACACTGGGTTTCATGTCTCTTGCACCCAACATGGTCAGGCTTGTAGAACAAAGCAAAGGCAGGTGAACTGCTTTCCCTGCCCTCACTGAGGAAGAGCAAGAGGGCCTCAAGCTGTAGCCTGAGGGATTTAGGTTAGACTGACAGCAGGCCAGGCAGAGTGACTTGGATGGGCCTGCAGTCTTGTTTCCAAAGGCTGTTAATCGGTTGCTCCCTCTGGTGAGAGCCTCACTGCTCTGGGATTTGTTTGCTGGGATCCTATGCAGCTCTGGATACAGAATCCCCCCCTGACCTGGCCTCTCAACACAGGCTTCAGGTTTCTGAGGGGAGGCCCTCTGCAAGCCAGGTTTTCTGTGACTCTACTGTGGAAATTCTGTCTGGGAGGGGGCATCTCCCTCCCTGCTCAGGCTGGGATCAGAGGCCTCCCAGAAATCAACCACCCTTCCTTGGGCCCAGCCCACCCAGGGACCTGAGCTCATGGCTCAGCCATCTCTCTGGTCAGGGACGGGAAGTGCTCCTGCCTGCTTCAGATTAGGGTTTGGGGAAATGTTCCGTGTTCTGTGTTTTAGGCACGCTCAGCTCCTGCCTTCCGAAAGGTCACTGCTTAAGAAAACAGCCTGGTCCTTGGCTTGGCCCATCTGCTGGGAGATGGGCTGTGATTCCTCTCCCACGAACTGGCAGAGTTTCCAAGATGAAAATGGGAAAACAGAACAGGGGAGTGAGGCTGGTCCTGTCCCGGAGGAGCCAGCGTCATGAAGCCTGTGTCTGCTGAGGACGGTGAGGGCGTCTCCAGGGGGCTCCGTGACTTCTTAGAGATGTGGATTTAACCAGGAGACAGTGCAGGCTGGCCTGTGCTGCCTGCTCTATCAGGCTGTGCTGGGCGTCTGTGCCGGGAGAGGGACGCCGTCACCAGCTGTTCTGACAGGCACGTTCCTGGATGGGGCTCTTTAGGGCAGTCAGTGAACGAAGCACATAACCACGACTGCCTTTTTTTTTTTTTTTTTTTTGTCGTTATTTGTTTGTTTTTGTTTTTAGCTTGAGGAAGGATCCAGATGTTTCTAGTTCTGCAGATGTCTTTTTGTGGTAAAGCTGAAGAACAGAGATAGGAAATGAGGGATGGGGGAGTTGGATCTCAGAGATTTCCACATCACCAGATGACCCTCAGTGGGGGCTCAGGTTCCTTCTGCACCAGACCCCCATTAAGCCCAATTCCCAGCTCCCCAGCACATCTTCCTCCAAGGTTTTTGCTCTTAGCCTCTCCGAGCTCTCTCTGCCACCACAACACAGCGGCTGTCAGTGCTGTAACTGCTGTCTTCACACGCTTGAAATCTCACTCCCAAACCATCCCCGTGGCCCTAGCCCCTTTGGGAACCACAGTGTATGTGGTTTCCGGGCTTTTGGAGGACACAGTGGTTGTGTTGTCTGGCGTCTGTTCAGAGTTGGGGGAGAGCCCACGGGGATGTCCTATTGGGTCCTTTCTCTGTTACTGTCTGTTCTTACTTCTCCCACCACACCCTGTCTCCTGTTGCGGCGAATACCTTCTCTAAGGGCAGCCTGGTGGCAGGAATCTGCAGTAGGACACAGGGACCCCAGGCCATGGCTAGAGAGGCCTATGAGGCAAAGGGTCCTCTTTCCTGCCGCAGCGTGCCTCTTGTGGTCAGGAAGCCTCGAGGTCTAGCTTCATTCCCTCCTGCTGTCTCTTCCCATCCTCCCGTATGTGGAGGAAGGTTTTATGAGTGGGGGCTTGTTGGCACCTTCTAGAAAGGAGAGGGCAGGCATCCTAAGCTCCTGGATGCTGGCAGAGCCTAGGGTAGGATAGTTCTGATGCCTGTCTGGGGAGAGGGCATGTTCCAAAAGTGGAGTTCTGTGTGGGTGGGCTTGGTACCCGGGCCCACAGGCTGCGGGGATGGACACTGGGCTGTGCAGGGGCGGGGGATGGGTGACAGGGCCACAGTGAGTCCACCTGGGACTCTGTTGTTCTGTCAACGGTGGACAGCCCCACGTGGGCCTGCTCACCTGTATTGACATGTCAGCTCAGGTGTCCCATTAGGTTAAGCTATGAGCCCAGAGGCTTTGGTCCCAGGGCCACCCTGGTCACCAGGCTGTGAGGACAGGAGCAACTGTTGCCCCACCCTGCTTTGCCTCTGGAACGAGTCCTGGGGTTGGACTGGGGGTGCTGGGCCTGGCACTCTGTGGGAGCTTGGACTTACAACATGTTGCTGGCTGGGGGTTGGGGGTAAGAGGCATGGGAAGGAGAAAGGTAGGCACTGGGATCCTGGGCCAGGCTTAGGCCTTTGTCCTTTGTCCTCTCAGGCTGAGTCAGCATCTGTTGTCTCAGGAGTTTCTGTCTCAGGCCGGGCACTATGAGTGTTACCTCCCCTAGGTGCCAAGGACAGGCCCCCAGCCCGGTGATCTAACTCCTTAGTCAATGATGGGTGAGGCCTGTCAGGGGTCTGCTCCCTCCTTATTTGAGGCTCTGGTTTCCCTTCTGAACTGGAGGGAATCCAGTCCACTTGCCAGACACTTGTTTTGCTCTTATACTTGCTCAGCCCTCTGTGAGTGGACCCCAGTGGTGGATGGCAGGCTCTCCTCGAAGCAGGCACTAGTACGCCCTTGACTGTGGATTCCAGGAGGCCCAGGGAAACTGCAATGGAAGAGGTTGGTGGAGGCACAGGGCAAGGAGGAAGAGCTTTCTGGCAGACTGAAACAGGAAGCTCATGGAGGGAACGAGTTAGGCTTGGTAGTAGAGGGCATATTTGACAAACCTGAGTGATTTGGTGTAGCTGCTGCTTTGGAGATGAATGGGTGCTGGAATGGCTAGTGCTAAGGAATTTAGGCTGTATCCAGTAGGTGATAGCTATTTAAGTTGTTTGAATAAGGATGGATGGGGTGAGGTGGCTCATGTCGGTAATCCCAGCACTTTGGGAGGCCCAGGCAGAAGGATCACTTGAGGCCAGGAGGTTGAGAGTAGCCTGGGCAACATAGTGAGACTGCATCTCTACAAAAAATGAAGAAGTTAGCCCAGCAAGGTGGTACTTGCCTGTAGTCCTAGCTACTCAAGAGGTTGAGGTGGGAGGATCGCTTGAGCTCAGGAGTTCGAGGCTGCAGTGAGCTATGATTGCACCACTGCACTCCAGCCCGGGCGACAGAGCGAGTGAGATTCTACCTCAAAAAAAAAAAAAAGAATGAATGTGATGGTGATTAATCTAAGAGCTGCCATTGTTGAGCCTTTATTTTATGTCCTTTATGTGTCCTGTTAGATTTCATTCTTACTGCAGCTTTCTAAGGTGGACGTTATGTTGGTTTTCATCTGCTCATTCCGAAGGCAGAGTGCAGGATGTGGCCAAGGGCATTGGAATAATAGGAGATTAGCCCTTCCCAAACAGGCACTTCACCTTGGGATATGGCTCTACCATTCCTACTTATGCCTGGGAGGTACGGGGTGGCCCCAGGCTGCTGTGTTGAGGAGGAGGAGGAGGAACTGGGGGATAAGGGTTAGGGGAGGAGGAGGAGGGGGACAGAACTCTACCAAGATAGAGCTGCCCTGGAGGGAGTCTTTGTGGGCTGCTTCCTGAGGAGTTCTACAAAGGAAGCTTCCAGTCACTCTGCCATCCTTAAGGGTGATGAGCTGTGTTCCAGCCCCCATCCTTCCCTCCCTTTCTCATTCTCCTAGTTCTGGTGGAGGCCCTGAGGGCAGATGGGGGCCTCCCACTGGGTTGACCGGATCCAGCACCTGCTCATGTGGGAGAGCAGAGGGACCTCAGGGCTATGGGGCCACACTGCCCCAGGGAACACAGGTCTCAGTTGGGGAAGTGGGTATGGGAGGACCTGTAGAAAAAGAGATTTATTACTGCTCTTTCCCTGCCAGCTGCGTGTTTGCCTTTCCCAGGTCAGTGGGCTGGTGACGAGAGAGGGCAAGTTAATTTATATCCAGGTGATAGATTAGCTCCTCTAACCACAGGGAACTTTCTCAGCTCATCCAACTGGGGCTTGGAGGGTGGGAGGGGCCAGCGAGTGAGGGAATGTCTCTGGGGCAGTTTCTACCTTCTGCCCGGCCTCTGTTAAGGAGGCAGGTGAGGTGCAAGAGGGGCACCTCAACATGAGTGGGCATCTTAACCTCCTGGAGAGCTTGCTGGGCTCCCAGAGTTGCTGAGTCACAAGGTCGGAGGTGGAGCCCAATAATTTGCATGTCTAGCTGCTTTCTGGGTGATGCTGCAGCTGCTGCTGCTCTGGGTATCCCACTTTGAGAACCACTGCGCTAGATAATCAATCTTGGACTTTTGGTGGTGCTTCCCTTACCTATCTGTGCTGCTTGGACAGGACTATTAGCAGGAACACATCCTTTCCACCTGTGAAAGCCGCATCCCACCTTTAAACCCTGACTCCAAGGATACCTTCTCCAGTGGCCACCCTGAGAACTAGCATATGCTGGGCCGTCTGTCCTTTTTGCCCACATGCTACCTGGTTTCATGGCCCGCGACTGTACACACCTGGAGTACTGGGACTCACTCTTACCAATCCCTGGGGGCCCCCATGGCACCTAGCACAGCCCCTAGCACATAGAGGAACTAGGTGTTGAGTGGATGTAGTTAAAGCAGACCCTTATAAGGGTTAAACCTTTCTAAAAACCCGGGGTCAGATGGGGAGGGGATTTTATAAAGACTTTCCAGGCGGGTTATAGGCATAGCCAGATCAAGAGCCTGGCTGCCTGTATAGATAATTTTATAGAAAATATTTCATAAGCTTAAAACACCAGCTAGCTCTCTAAATCTTTTCTATACTTTATCTACAGAGATACATTTTTATGTAAGTAAATGTGGTTTGTTATAACTATTTTTATTTTACTTTTTGAGTCAGAGTCTCACTCTGTCGCCCAGGCTGGAGTGCAGTGGTGGGACCTTGGCTCACTGCAACCTCTGCCTCCTGGGTTCAAATGATTCTCCTGTCTCAGCCTCCCTAATCGCTGGCTTACAGCCGCCTGCCACCACGCCTGGCTAATTTTTGTATTTTTGGTAGAGACGGGGTTTCACCATGTTGGCCAGGCTGATCTTGAATTCCTACCCTCAGGTGATCCACCCACTCGGCCTCCCAAAGTGCTGAGATTACAGGAGTGAGCCACCATTCCCGTCCGAGTATAGCTAGAACTTTGTGTCTGCTTCTTCTTTTTTTTTTTTTTTTTTTGAGATGCAGTCTCGCTCTGTCGCCCAGGCTGGAGTGCAGTGGCGCCATCTCGGCTCACTGCAACCTGTGCCTCCTGGGTTCAAGTGATTCTTCCGCCTCAGCCTCTCGAGTAGCTGGGACTACAGGCGCATGCCCCCATGCCCAGCTAATTTTTGTATTTTTAGTAGAGATGGGGTTTCACCATATTGGGCTGGCTGGTCTTGAACTCCTGACCTCATGATCCGCCCACCTCGCCCTCCCAAAGTGTTTGGATTACAGGCGTGAGCCACCGTGCCCAGCCAATGTCTGCCTTTTTTTTTTTAAACGTTAACATTTGTATACTAATTTTCTTGCTGAGTGTACAAGTGAATGTCTTTTGTGTGCTATTCCTACATTATCTCACTCAATTCTCATAATGACACTGAAAATACGTGTTATGACCATGTTCATGTGGTACAGCATCCCTTGGAAGTGATGTTCCATGATTTGCTTAATGTGTCCCAGGCATCAAACATGGAACTGGTGTCTAGATTTTTCACCGTAGGTCCGGGGCTCTTTGTGTTCTCTGAGACCACCTCTGATATTTCTTTTCATGTGGCCACTGTACATAATTGATGCATTTTCTAAAACCACGCTTTAAAAAATTGAGATGAAATTCAATTTTCCACCTCTGTCTATCCCAAACATTTTTGTCAGCCCCAAAGAAAACCCAATACCCATTAGTAGTCACTCCCAATTTCCTCCTCCCCTCAGCCCCTGGCAACCACTAGTCTGCTTTATGTCCGTATGGATTTACCTATTCTGAATATGTCCTATAAGTGGAATCATACAATATGTATCTTTTTGTGTCTGACTTCTTTCACTTTGCAACTTTTTTTTTTTTTTTTTTGAGACAGGGTCTCACTCTGTTGCCCAGGCTGCAGTGCAGTGGAGTGATCATATAATAGCTCACAGCAGCCTTTATCTCCCTGGCTTAAGCAGTCCTCCAACCTCAGACTCCCTAGTAGCTGAGACTGCAGGTGCGTACCACCATGCCCAACTAATTTTTTTTTATTTTTAGTAGAGATAGGGTCTCACTATGTTGCCCAGGCTGGTCTCAACCTCCTGAGCTCAAGTGATACCTCCTGCTTTGGCCTCCCAAAGTGCTGAGATTATAGGGATGAGCCACTATACCTGGCATTTGCAAAATATTTTTCAGGTTCATCCACATTGTAGTATGAATCAGTGCTTTATTCATGTTTTATGGATGAATAATATTCCATTTTATAGCTAGAGCACATTTCATTTATCTGATCCCATTCTTTTTGGTGACCAGAGAAATCCAAGTGCTACTATTGGTTGCTGAAGTGTGCTGCATGTTTAAGAAGAGAGGGCATCTCAGGAGAGGGGTGTGCACTGATGGCAATGGCATGGCCTGTGGGGAGGCTGAGAGCAGTAGGGTGTCTGGAGAAGGGAGAGTTGATGGTTAGAGCTGGGGCTGGGTATGTGGCCTTGAGGGATCCAGAGGTCAGAGTGGAAGGATAAAGCTTGGCTAGGAGGGGCAGCTGAGGGGGTATCACGTTCCTAGAATAGAGGAGCAGCCAGTTCAGGGAAATGTGGTGGCTGAACTCCAAAGATGTCTGCAGGTCTGGGTGTGGATGGTTTCAAAGCGAGGCATTTTGGTCCAAAACCAAGGAATGACCTGGTGCCCAGATGGAAAAGGTCCTGGATTCCCATAGGAGCAGGAGCAGTGGCGGCGGCTTGGCCTACAGGGTGGGTGTGCTAGTGTCAGGCTGGCCAAGGATGGCAGTGGCGTGTTCTGGAGGAGAGCCAGCTCAAGTGGAGAGGGCCCAGGCACTGTTGGGAGGGCCTTATTAGGAGTCCAGCTGGGTGGAGTCATGGGAGCGAAGACTTGCTCAACCCCAGTCGGCCAAGCGTCCTTGTCTCTCCCATCATTACAACAGAGCCAGTGCTCATTAAGCCATTATTTGTGCCATTTTGAGTGACCACGGGAGACATGGAAAGGGAATAACCTTGAGTCCCAAGAGCCCAATTTCAGGAGGAAAGAAAAAAATCCCTTTCCTCTCCTATTCACTCTCTCCAACTGAAATGAAAACGCCGCTTTGCTGATCGGGGCACCAGACAATAATCTCTGTGACTGCCTGGGGAGCCCTGCATGTGGGTATTTTAAACCGTAGGTTTTATTATTGTTCAGGTATGGTGTGGCCAACAGATCAGGAGACAACCACCGTGGAAAAGATAGTTTGTTACTCATGGCTCCCAAGAGGAGGTCACATGCCATGCCACGCCATGTGGGGGCCACACGGGGAAATGCCAGGGTCAGTCAGGAGGCAGAGGGAGCGAG
Source organism: Symphalangus syndactylus (assembly GCF_028878055.3). Classification (NCBI taxonomy): domain Eukaryota; kingdom Metazoa; phylum Chordata; class Mammalia; order Primates; family Hylobatidae; genus Symphalangus; species Symphalangus syndactylus. Next base: position 47,225,977 of record NC_072443.2, on the reverse strand, counting down.
GGAGAAATGTGGGCAAGAGCCTTTATTGTGGTTTCCAGGGAAGGAACAGAGAGGCGGAGTCAGCAGGTTTAGGATTGGCAGTTTGAATAACTACAGCAGGCTCTGGAGCCTAGAGGCTGTCTCTGGTTGTTCAGTACCTGACCCTGGGGTGATTAGGGTAGGAAAGTAATGGCCTTGAGTATAAGAACCCAATAAAGAAAGTGGTTGGGAGTATGGCCTCTGGATTGGTTGGTTTGCATATGAAAGGTGCACTCACAGGCAAGTCATTTACTGTCTCTAGTAATTGGCTAGGCCTGGGAAGAGCAGTCCGTCCCTCCAGGGTCAGCAAGGCCCCAGATGTCAAAGTATCAGAGATGAAAAATAAAAAGGGCCGGGTGTGGTGGCTCACACCTGTAATCCCAGCACTTTGGGAGGCCAAGGCAGGTGGATCACTTGAGGCCAGTAGTTTTAGACCAGCCTGGCCAACATGGTGAAACCCCATCTCTACTAAAGATACAAAAACTAGCCAGGCCTGGTGGCAGGTGCCTGTAGTCCCAGCTACTTGGGAGGCTGAGACATGAGAATTGCTTGAACCCGGGAGGTGGAGGTTGCAGTGAGCCAAGATGGTGCCACCGCACTCTAGCCTGGATGACAAAGCGAGACTCTGACTCAAAATAAATAAGATAAAATAGAGTAAAATAAAATAAAATAGAGTAAAATAAAATAAATAAAATAAAATGGCATGATGGTCTAGTGGGGAAGGCCACGGGCCTTGCATTTGGTATGGCCCTGCTCAGGCCTGGCAGGAGGCACCTCTCCCCTCCTGTCCTACTCCCTCCTCACCTCTCACAGATCTCTCAGGTCCTAAAGGAGAGAACCAAGTTGGTGTTCAGTCCTCTCTGTGCCGGTGTTCTGGGTCTGGAAGAATTTGCATTCCACACAAGAGAAGAACTCTGACATGGAAACCCTGCAGCCCGACACGCCTTGTCTCTGCTTCTCCTGTGCTCTAGACCGGTGCTCAGAGCCTGGCCATGCAGCCAAGGGAGTCCGCAGGGCAAGGCTGCTACAGCCTGGCGGAGGGCTGGAGTCCCTTGGCATGAAAACCAAAGCCACAGCACGAGAGAGGACAGGACTGGGGAGGCTGTGCTGCTTGGCCTCGCCGGCCTTCGCTGAGCCACTCTGTTTTCAGGGCCGCTCCAGCAGGCACTGCAGCAGCACGGTGACAGGTGGCACTTCCAGCAGCTCTCACAGGTTCTTTCCTCTGCCCTGCCCTTCTGGCATCGCCCTACTGTTCCAGCAGCACTGGTGAAACAAGGGGGGGCAGGTTTGTCAGAAAACTGAGGCCCAGAGTTAGGTGCTGAGACCCCAAGATAAACACACTGATCAGACCACACTGGTGGGGTCTCCTTTTCAGAGCCAGTTGAAGATGGGGTCTGAAAAGATAGAATAAAACAGAAATGTGTGTTTCAGCAGAGGGGTCTCCTGCCCAGATGTGTCCACATTTGGCTTGACTCCTCCAGTCTGTCTTCCCTGCTGGCCAAGGTAGTGAGCCCTGGCCTTGTGATTTTTCCCATCAGGCTCCACCTAATCCAAAAATTCTCGAGTGCTGAACTCAGAGTGGACCCACAACACACTCGGAGCCCCTGCGGCTGGGAGCTCTTGTGTGAGAAGATGGAGCCTCCCACTTCTTTCCCCAGCGGCCTTCCCACTCAGGAGGTCTGTGCTAGTGTTTGTTCTGGGCATAGTGCACATTCTTCTCTCTGGAACACAGCTGGAGAGATGGGGCAAGGCAGAAGCCGGGCCCCAGACACAGGCAGGGGACATGGGCCGACTGCCCACCTCCTGGCCCCTGACCATGGTGGAGTGGGAGGTCTGGATGGAGCAGTGAGAAGGTAAGGGCTGAAGATGCTGCCAGGAGGGCCTCTGCTTAGTGTTCTGAACTGACCGGTGGCTTGAGGGGTTACCTTGCTCACCCCCTGTGTCTGGCAAGGATGGTGTTTGTCCAAGGTCGGAAAGCTTGGTGAAGAGGGAACTGTCTCTTTTTTGAGTCTTATGGTCTCAGCACTTGGGGTGCTTGGTCAGTGCTTGCCAACCAGCCTTTTGGTCTGCATTTGAAAGTCCCCTTCCAGAGCCTCAAGGTAATGTGACATTGTGACTCAGACACAGTGCTGACTGTGCGGCCTTCGCTGTTGCTTTGTAATCGGCTGTTCTGCTTTGTTAAATGTTTCCTGGGTGGGCATATCTGGATCTTCCTCACTGGATTTCAGGTTCTTCAAGGGAAGGGAAGTGGGTCTTACTCCTTTCTTATAAACTAACATTTTGTAAATCAAAATGTTTGCTATAGTCAGGAAGATGAACACCTGTGTGTAGCTGGCTGTAGTCAGAATAGCATGTAAGGAAGGCTACAGGAGAGAGAGAGAATTCCCTTCTGGCTGGAGAGAGCAGAGAAGGTCCAGAGGATGGATATGGATTCCAGAGAGGGATGAGATTGAGAGCCAAAGGGATAGAAGAGTGTGACAAAGACATACAGGAAGGAGGGACCCAGGGTCCATGCAGGGTGGCTGTCTGAGGAATGGCTCCCAGTGGGCTGGGAAAGCCCAGCTCAGGAGTTCATTCCTAATTTCGTGGACAGCAGGGACCCTCCAGGAGTTTTTGAGTGATGTGGCTGATTGATTCTCACGGCAGTGGTGTGGAGGGGATTGGGAGGAGAGGGCGGCATTCCTAGAGGGACAGACCCAAGAACTGATTGCGCACCTCACTTGTTCACTCAACAGTGCTCCCCGAGTTTTTCCTCTTAGCCATCCTCTCACATGGGTGTTATTGCCATCCTCACTTACTGATGAGGAAAGGAGGCCCAGGCAACACAGACCATAGGTGATGGAGCCACAGCTTGAATGAACCCAGGGCTTTCTGGCTCTAAATATGTAATCTGTACTCTTTTTTTTTTTTTTTTTTTTTTTGAGGCAGGGTCTCGCTCTGTTGCCTAGGCTGGCATGTAGTGGTTGGTGCAATCATGGCTCACTGCAGCCTCATCTTCCCAGGCTCAAGGAATCCCATCTCAGCCTCCTAGGTAGCTGAGACCACAGGCGTGTGCCACTACACTTGGCTAGTTTTTGTATCTTTTGTAGAGATGGGGTTTCCCCATATTGCCCAGGCTGGTCCCCAACTCTTGAGCTCAAGGGATCTGCCTGCCGCGGCCTCCCAAAATGCTGGGATTACAGGCGTGAGCCACCATGCCTGGCCAATCTGTGCTCTTAAGTGCTGCTCAAGACATTCCAAGATGCAGAGGACAGATGGGGAGACACTGGTGAAGACATCTTTTGATTTCCTTGCCATCACACAGTGTTGAGGAATGCTTTACCGCTTTCCTTTTTTTCTTTTTAAATCACCAATCTCTAATTATATAATAAATATAGCATAAATACATCTTCCCTGTGAAAAAGAAGAAATTGTAGACACGACTAGGGCTCCTTTAAACATTTTCCCAACCTGGTCCTATGAGCTGCTCTTCCTTGGATGGAGAGATTCAAAAGAAGCCCGTGCTTGCCTTCCTGGGCCCCCTTGGCTTCCAGCATCCTGCCAGCATTGTCAACACATGGCCACCAGTCACCATCAATCCAGTGCTGTCAGGCAGCCAGATTTGATCCCAAGAATAGTAACTCTGGGTTGGAGCCATGCTCTGCAGCCCCAGCATTCCACCTCTGGGTCTGCTCCAGGCAGTATGTTTGGAGAGTCGAGGGTTGTCCTCCTTGCCATCGACCTTAAAAGGTCCTGCTTGTGGTCTAGGCATCTCTCACGTGCCCTGATAACTGATTGTGGTTCTGCCTTCTCTTTAACATGTTGGAAACCTCCCTAAGCCTCTTGTGTTCTCAGCCTATCTCAGCTCATAGAGAGACGAGGGCCATGGGTCCCCATCCAGCTCAGAACACACTTCCCTTTTGTGTCATAATCACACTACCTTTAAGCTCTCAGGGGTGCCCAGCACTGGTCTTGGAGGAACTTGTGGATAAGCTTCTCTTCATAGCCCTTGTCCATGTGACTCTGTCCTCTGGATTTGCTCTAGCCTGTTGAGGCCGTATCTGAGGTATGACCTGGGCACCGGGTCTTAGACTGTGGATTCTGTGGGGACAGGCATCGTGGAGTCATCTAGGGGGACATCTGAGTCTTTCGGTATATTTCTAAGACCCTTTCTGAGACAGGCTGGGTTTTTAGGTGGGTTCGGTAACAGCTACCTGCCACACCATCTCCCCTCACTACCTCTGAGCAGAGGTCTCAGAGAACAGCCAAAAGGGACTGGGAAGTTTGGGGAAAAGTTCCTGCCGTGAAGGATGCTGACCAGGGAGGGAGGAGATTAGGACTCAGGAGGGATCCCAGCTTCTCTTCCCTACCCCCAGAAAAGCTGCCTTGACATTTCCACCACTTGTTCCAACAAAATCTTACGTAGGTGCCCCTGGGCAAAACTGTTAATAGTCATTGAGGGTGATGTCTCTCCCTTCCCTGCCCAGCTCCCCTGCCCAGCTCCCCTGCCTGACTCCAGCCACTATGTGGGCTCCAAGGATGGTCAGACAGATGCTTGTTTTTCATCCTAAGTGCCAATAGCCACAAAAATGGCCCTTCCCTCTCATTTTTTGAAGTAGAGAGACGGGGTGGTAGGAATGGCCATTCCTCATCTGAATGGGGCTCTGCTGGTCCTGGTTCCCCAGCCCTCAGGTGCTTGGCATTTCCCTGAGCCCCCAGCGCTGAGCCTGGGCTTAGTGTGCAACCTCATTTACCACCTGTCTGACCTACCCGGACATGTTAGAGCCATGCGTGCTCTTGGGGAACTTCAAATCCAGGATCCTTGCTACGTAAGTTTTTCAAAATTATTTATGCATATTTGGAAACTGAGAAAAGAAGAAAAAACAAACACCTCTAGTCTTGTCACTCTAAATAGCCACTATTAGCATTACAGTGAATTATCTTCCAGCTTTTTGTGGATATATACATGTGTGTCCCCACAGGAGTGCAGTGTTCCTTTTTCTTTTTAAAATTTAACTGCTTTCAAACCGTATCAGCTCTTTATTTATTTATTATTTTTATTTTTTATTTTTTGAGACGGAGTTTTGTTCTTGTTGCCCAGGCTGGAGTGCAGTGGCATGATCTCGGCTCACTGCAACCTCCGCCTCCCAAGTTCAAGTGATTCTCCTGCCTCAGCCTCCTGAGTAGCTGGGATTACAGGCGCGTGCCACCACGCCCGGCTCATTTTGTATTTTTAGTAGAGATGGGGTTTCACCATATTGGTCAGGCTGGTCTCAAACCCCTGACCTCATGATCTGCCTGCCTTGGCCTCCCAAAGTGCTGGGATTACAGGTGTGAACCACCGTGCCTGGCCCGTATCAGCTTTTTAATATCCTGCCTCTTTCACATGGCCAAATGCATGTTTTCTACATATGCTGCATTATTTTAAATAACTGCATAGTATTTCATTAAATGGATTTACCATATCACAGTTTAACCATTCTCCTATTATTAGACTTTAGCTCATTTCCAGTTTGTTAGTGTTATAAACAGTGCTGAGATGAAGGTCTTTGCACATAAGGCTTTTTCCTTTTTAAGGATTATTTCCTTAGGATTCTCAGAAGCGGAATTACTGGGTCAAAGAGTTTCTGAGGCTCTTGACACATATTGCCAAATTGGTGTACAAAAGGATTGAGCTGGTTCGCATTCCCACTAGAAGGGCAAGCGGTGCCGGTCTAGCTGCGTCTTGAAGCATCCGGCTGCTTGTATCACAGATGAGGAAACCAAAGCCCAGGATGTAAAAGCAGTGATCCAAGGGCATGCAGTTACTTGGGAGCAGAGGTGATTCTGGACCCCAGACCCATAGATTCTCTTTTAGACCTCTTAACTCTCCTCACTGGCTATTCCTATCTTAGTAACACTTCCCTTTTTATCAGCAGTGTCCCAGTCCCTCCTATTGCAGAGACAATTCTTGATGGGGCAAGAGAACATGTAACTGCTGCGTCTGAACCCATGCTCATTGTGCTTACTGCATGTGTGGAATGGAAAGTGGCCAGGGGTCCAGGGGTTGCACTTTAGTTGTGTAACTGCCTGTGTACACAGCCCTTAACCCCTGGCCTTCTGTTTCCTTACCTGTTGACTTGGGGATATTAATGCCCGACTTGCATGTTCCACAGGGTCGTTATATGAACTGACTCATGCAAAAAGCACACCCATACTGTAAGCAGTACAAATGAAATGTGCTGTTATGATTATGGTTATTCCTGAAGCGTTCCTGGGATGAAAGGTTCAGCATTAGGGCACTAAAGGTCTAAGTCAATTAACTAACTTGTAATACCAGTTTGTTCCAGAAATAATTGGAGGTATCTATCAAAGAAGCAGACATCAAGGTTAAAGAAAACTAAACTAAGAAAAGTGATGCTGTACAATAATATGCATATAGTTAACAGTACTGTACTATTCACTTCAAAATGTGTTAAGAGGGTAGATTTTATGTTATGTGTTTTTTACCACAGTAAAAAAAAAATAATAAACTTAAGAAAACAAAGCAGTATGGAGAGGGAAATAAAAGTAAGACCTAGGGACAATTCAGATGGGACACTCATTACGCCCTTCGGCGGGTAGAGACCATTTTAACGTAAAATAGACGACCATGGTCCAATAGAAACATAATGTGAGCTATATGTGTAATTTAATATTTTTCTATAGCTGTATTTTTTTAAAAAGGGAAAAGAAACAAGTAAACTGAGTTTTAGGCGTACACTTTATTTAACCCAGCATATCCACGTATTATCATTTTAACAGGTAACCAATATAAAAAATACCTGTGGGTGACTTTACATCTTTTGTTGACATCAAGTCTTTGGAATCTGGTATCTATGGAACATTCCAGCATTGCAGAGAGCTCCGCTGGGCAGCACTGCTCTAGACTTTGGCCCTCCAGCTTGCCTTGGAACGCTTAGAGAAGCCAGTGCGGGGCTGAAGCGTAGGGAGGGTATGGAGAGAGCTCCCCCAGTCCTGCCCCTGGGAGATTCTAAGGGGATAGCTGGATGGCCGGCCCTGTGGGAGCTCTCCCAGTCCAACAGGGGATTCTCAAGGCCTAATGAAGGAGAAAGCTCTCCCATTGATGAGCTTGCAGTGAAATTTGGAACCCACAAGCAGAAAGATGATCCTTTACAGTTTTACTCATTTGCACCTAACACCATGGTAGGTACAAATAGTTATAGTGACAGACTGCAGCGTGGCTTGCTAAAGGAGGTGGATATGACCCAGAAGACAAGGACATCACAGGAGGGGGTTAATGGCATGGGCAAATAAAACATGGCAGGGACAAGAAAATTGGGACAGAAAGGAGATGTACGTGACTTGAATGGTGAGGACCTAGGGTTGAGGTTGGAGTGTGTGTGTAGGGGTGGAAATATTATAAACATTTAGATTTGATCTGATAAGCTGGGCCTGCTATTTTAGGCACTTGAGCTGAAGAGTGATTGGATGAAAATGGTATTTGAAGATTATCCCTGTGGTAGTGGCCCTGCGTGCTGCATGGTTTGGAGGCGACAAGGGGCTGGGGTGCAGTGATCATGAATGGTCAGACATTATTCAGATCTGTCCTTGCAAAACTGCAGAGAACCAAGCCCCGTTCAGGATCCTGTGTTGTCTCAGTCCAGGAGGCCCCAGGGCAGACCCCCTAGACTATGTGATGGCTGTGTGTGACCGGTTTGAGTTGGGGCACCGTCAGGTCCCTCCATCACTGTGCAGCCAAAGTGTGTGGGTCCCAGTAGAGGGGTAGGGGGAGCACTTGGTTTTGTCGGGTGGGGGGGGCTTTGTTAGAAATCACGTGGGGGCCTCATTGCTGTTGAGACCTGACCTCCAGGTACTGGGAGAGCTGGTTGCCATGGCAGTGGGCACAGGTTGCCAATGCTGTGTGCAGGAGGGCAGCAGATGGTTGCTTTGGTGCTGCAGGGCTGAGGCAGTAGAGTACTCCAGACAAAGGGGTGCCTGAACCCAAGACAGTCGCGAGCAGCTTTGTCAGTGCCTGGCAGTCAGGTAGACTTTTCAACAGGAGGGTTAACCCTTAAATTTCCCTTCTTGATCTTCTCTTGGTCCTCTGTTTACTCTCCCAGTAGCCTCTGTGCTATGTCTACACCCACACAGTCCCTTTCACTGTCTGTTTTCACCCTATTAGTTCCTCATCTGTCCTGCCAGGGTTTGAGCCAGGGATAGAGTTACAAAAGCCCCCTTTTCCTCAGTCCCCTTCCTTAACCTCCTCCCCTCTGACTTGAAAAAGTCCATTTGACTTTAGATCAGAGGAAGAAGTAGTTGAGAATGGCAAAGAAGATCTTCCCTGCAGAACAGAAGAAGGGATTTAAACCAGACACTAGGAAGAACTTCCAGACATGAGCTTTTAAAATTTTGAGACAGAATCTCTCTCTGTCACCCAGGCTGGAGTGCAGTGGTGTGATCACAGCTCACTGTAACCCTGAACTCCTCGGCTCAAGCCATCCTCTTGCCTCAGCCTCCCGAGTAGCTAGGACTACAGGTATACACCACCTTGCCTGGTGTATACCTTTTTGTAGAGACAGAGTCTTGATTTTTTTGCCAAGGCTGGTCTCAAAGGCCGGAACTCAAGTGATCCTTCTGCCTCGTCCTCCCAAAGTGTTGGGATCACAGGCGTGAGCCATTGCGCCTGGCCAGCCATGGTGATTAAGGGCTGGCATGGATGAGTCCATTCCTTTCCCTGGCAGTCTTTGAGCACAGGCAGGACTCCTGCTTGAAGTGGGGCAGAAGAGGGGCAAGTGATTCTGGATATTTCTGTGCCTCCCGCTCTGCTGTGCTGCAGCGAGCAGTAAGGAAAAAGTCAGCTAGAGGAGGCACAGAGGCAAGTGCTGGCAGGGCCCCTTCCCTTCCACCTAGTTCCACCCATTCTTAGGAATGTCAGGACAGAGACAAATTTAGCTCTTCTGTTTATTGAGGGTTTGTGGAAGGAAAAATAATAGCATAAATCCTTATTGGGCAAGGGGAATTCCTTCTCAGCGGGACCTTTCTTCCTTTCCCAATTCCGGGAGCTCACATTGTGCAGAAGTTTCCCCAAAGTCATGGGAAGGGTGAGGCATGTGTGTGAAGTGCCCGCAGGCGTGCATGCCCCTGTGTGCTAGAGAAAGCAGGGACCCTGATCCACTGTGGTATGGATATGGGTTTTCTCTCTCTCTCTCTCTCTCTCTCTGTCTCTCTCTCTCTCTCCCTCCCTCCCTCCCTCCCTCCCTCCTTCCTTCCTTCCTTCCTTCCTCCCTCCCTCCCTTTCTCTCTCTCCTCTCTCCTCTCCTCTTCCCTCTCCTCTCCTCTCCTCTCCTCTCCTCTCCTCTCCTCTCCTCTCCTCTCTTCTCTTTTCTCTCTCCCTCCCTCTCTCCCTTCCTCTCTCTTTCTTTCGTTCTTATTTTCCCTCTTTCCCTCTCTCTCTTTCTTTCTCTCTTTGTCTCCTTCCCTTCCTCCCTCCCTTCTTCCTCCCTCCCTTCTCTCTCTTTTCTTTTCTTCTCTTTTCTCTTTTCCTTTCTTTTTTCTCTTTCTTTCTTTCCTTTTCTTTCTTATTTTCCCTCTTTCCCTCTCTCTCTTTCTTTCTCTGTCTCCTTCCCTCCCTCCCTCCCTCCCTTCCTTCCTTCCTTCCTTCCTTTGTCTTTCCCTCCCTCCCTCCCTCTCTCTCTCTCTTTCTTTTTTCTTTCCTCTGTCTTTCTCTCCCTTCCGTCTTTCCTTCCTTCCTTCTTCCTCCCTCCCTTCGCTCTCTTTTCTTTTCTTCTCTTTTCTCTTTTCCTTTTCTTTTTCTTCTTTCTTTCTTTCTTTCTTTTTCTTTCTTTCCTTCTTTCTTTCTTTTTCTTTCTTATTTTCCCTCTTTCCCTCTCTCTCTTTTTGTCTCCTTCCTTCCCTCCCTCTCTCTCTCTTTTTCTTTCTTTCTTTCTCTCTCTCTCTTTCTTTCCTTCCTTCCTTCTTCCCCCCTTCTTCTCTCTCTTTTCTTTTCTTCTCTTTTCTCTTTCTTTCCTTTTTCCCTCTTTCCCTCTCCTTCTTTCTCTGTCTTCTTCCTTCCCTCCCTCCTTCCCTCCTTCCCTCCCTCCTTCCCTCCTTCCTTCCCTCCCTCACTCTCTCCCTCTCTCTCCCTCCCTCCCTCCGTCCGTCCCTCCCTCCCTCTCTCTTTTTCTTTCTTTCTTTCTTTCTTTCTTTCTTTCTTTCTTTCTTTCTTTCTCTCTCTCTCTCTCTCTCCTTCCTTCCTTCCTTCCTTCCTTCCTTCCTTCCTTCCTTCCTTCCTTCCTTCCTTTCCTTCCTTCCTTCCTTCTCTCCACTCCATTCCTTTCTTTCTCTCTTTCTCTCTCTCTCTTTCTTTTTTTGAGACAGGATCTTCACTCTGTTTCCCAGTCTGGAGTGCAGGGGTGAAATCATGGCTCACTACAACCTCGACTTCCTAGGCTCAAGTGGTCCTCCCATCTCAGCTTCCCAAGTAGCTGGGACTACAGGCACATGCCACCACGCCTGGCAATTAAAAAAAAATTTTTTTTTGTAGAAACGGGGTCACACTATGTTGCCAAGGCTAGTCTTGAACTCCTGGACTCAAACAATCCTCCCACCTCACTCTCCCAAAGTGCTGGGATTATATAACATGTGAGCCACCATGCCCGGCTGACATGGGTTTTCAAATCCAGCAAAAGTTTATCGAAGGTCCACCAGATGCTGAGACATTGCTGTTCCTGTAGGGAACCAAATAGGCCGAGTGTCTGTCTGCATGTAGCTTACAGAGCCAATGAGGCGGTGTACAGGCAGCGCCATCCACTCAGTATGGAAAGGAGCCTGTGAGGTGGAGGAGGATTCAGCAGGCAGAGGGGGCTTTTGATGGGGAAGGAAGTGGCAGGAGATATGAGGCAGGCTGAACAGGTGCTGTGAAGGAGGATGGGCATGTTTAGGGGAGAGGAGGTAGACTGGAGTTACAGCTTAGCTGTTTATTGGGAGATAAGCCATTGTGGAGCCACATGGAGACCAATTTGGGAGGCCTTGAAGGCCCTGGATTGTCCATTTATCAGATAGTTAGACCAGGGGACAAGGGACTGACATTCCTCTCTGGGTCTGGGCATTGGCCTGAAGGGCTCAGCCCTCTGAGTGGGGAGAGGTCTAAGTCCTTGAGAGTTAGGGAGCCCCTCTGTAAATCACACAAGGCCCACCAAAAGTGGGGACTGTCCAAGGGGTCGTTTTCACTTAAAAAATGAAGGGTCTCAGTAACAACCTTCTCTTCAGAACCCTTGAGGAATGGGCCATTCTGTGTGGCCTGCTTTTCTGGATAATCAAAAATTCATGCCAGCATTTATTATTATAATTCTTCCTGATAGAAGTCTTCTGAAAGTATGTGCTTTGTCCACTTCCTGAAGTAGTTGCTGATGTGACCTTTTCTGGGTGACTCAGGCCACCATTGCATTAGTTAATTATCATCCCCTGCCACAATACAAAGCAGGCCTCAGGAGGGTCAGAGGAGGTTTGCTCGTACCCTAGAGAGGTTCAGCTGGGTGTTTTGATAACTTATGCTTCCTTTAAGAACTCATTTTCTGTCTTGTTCCTCATTAATAAACTGTGCCTTACCACTTTTCAGTGTTATCACAGTGCCTGCCAAAGTGGCTCTGCCCCACCCCCATCCTACCTTCCCTTCCAGTTTGCTATTTCTAAACTGCAGGAGCTTGACAAGTATATTATTAGAATTTTTGGACACCAACAGTTATCAGGTACTTGTGACAATCTGAGATGATCACTTCTTGTTCAAGTCATGAATGTGAGTGTGGAGTCTAAGTGGCAGCTACTTTGTCCCATCAGATGCCTTTTTGGCTATTTCCCCATTCTCAGTTGTGCTATAGATGGATGAGGTGCTACCCTAGATATGCGTTTTAAAAAAAATTCATTCAAAAACAATGAGATTCCCAGAAGGAAACATAGAAACAGTTGATTTGCTAAGGTGGTAGGATTGGAGGCAATATCCTTTATTATTTCTGATTTGGATAAAAAGAAATGTTTTAAAATCAAATTGAGTTAAGAGAAGAAAGAAAATTATGTGTATCTCTTTAAAGTTAGAAAAACAAATTTAAAATGTCACTAACGTTTTTTTTTTTTTTTTTTTTTTGAGATAGAGTCTCACTCTGTTGCCTAGGCAGGAGTGTAGTGGCATGATCTTGGCTCACTGCAATCTCCACCTTATGGGTTCAAGTGATCCTCCTGCCTCAGCTTGGGATTACAGGTGCCCACCACCACGCCTGGCTAATTTTATGTGTGTGTATTTTTAGTAGAGACAGGGTTTCACCATGTTGGCCAGGCTGGTCTCGAATTCCTGACCTCAAATGATCTGCCCTTAGCCTCCCAAAGTGCTGGGATTACAGGTGTGAGCCACTGTGCCCAGCCCCTATCTTAAAAGCTGTTGTTGTTGTGCATAGTTCCTGAAGGGTCCTCAGCAGCCGGGGCTGGACGGAGGGAGGGGAAGCCGGCCCAGGGCCCAGGGATGGCAGGGAGGCAGGGTGCAGGAGAGTCTGGTCTGCAGAAGGCCGGAATTCATAACAAGGATGACCTCCATGTAGTGAGCACCTGCCGGGCCATATGGGCACTTTGCACATGTTATCTCTTTCACATGTGACGCTGTCCCTCACACCCTTATTTTATTTTATTTTATTTTATTTTATTTTATTTTATTTTATTTTATTTTATTTTTTAGAAACAGGGTCTCACTCTGTTGCCCAGACTGGAGTGCAGTGGCACAGTCACAGCTCACTGTAGCCTCAAACTCCTGGGCTCAAGTGATCCTCTTGGTTCAGCCTCCCCAGTAGCTAAGGCTACACGCATTACCCCACCATGCCCACCTAATTTTTATAATTTTTTTTATGGAATCAGGGTCTTGCTCTGTTGCCCAGGCTGGTTTTGAACTCCTGTCCTTGTGTAATCCTCCCACTTCTGCCTCCCAAAGTGCTGGGATTACAGGCAGGAGCCACTGCACCCGGCCAACACCCTCATTTTATTGATGAGGACACAGGGATTCCAAGAAGGTTTAATGAACTCAAGGCTGCAGAGCTCTGAATGAGAGGGCTTGAACCAAGGCCTGCCTCACTCTCAACCCCGGGCTCTTTTGTATCACTCGGGGAAGACTGTTGGTACAGTGTGTGTCGGGGGAGCAGGTGGCAGGAACATGGGCCTCTGTGCCTGCCTCACCTGTTGCCTTGTTTGTGGTCTGATTATGGGGACTAAAATTCCCAGTCTTCCTAGCATGTGCCATTGTCTCAGCTCAGTGCATTTAGAGTCACTGGGGGTGGGAGAGACCCCCTTCTGATCATAAAGCCACAGACACCACTTGAACAATCTGGAAAGTTAAAAAAGTGGTGGCCTCCTGTGGATGCTGTATTCTCCTGCCACAAAAAAGTGACCATCTTATGGGGGAGGATGAATAAGGGGCACCATTAGAGTCTTTAGTGAGGCCTGGAGGTATAGCGTGTAAGAGAGGGAGGTGGTGGTGGAGGGAGAGGGAGACAGAGAGGCAGAGATTGAGAAAGAGACAGAAAGTTGGAGAAGGAGAGACATGCAGAGAGAAAGAAAGATGCAGAGAAGGGGAGTAACACTGTCTGCCTGGGGACCGAGGGCCTGGGTTCAGACTCCAGCTTTGGCACCACTCATCGGCTGACTGGCCTTAGGCAAGCCTTGTGCCCTCTGGCCTTGGTCAGCTGACCTTTTGATGAGAGCTGGGAATGGTCCCTGTGGCCTCTCTAAGTCTGCGGTTTATGATAACCCCGTGGATCACTGCCTAACCTGTGCTGCCTGCAGACCCAGCCCATCTAAGCCCTTCCTCAGACTTTCTGAACCCCAGGCAGGTTTGTAGCCTTCCAGGAGCTCCCAGAACTTACATCTAAAGTGTCTCTAGGGGAAGAAAAAAAACTTGATCACATTCATAGCCCTGTTTCTCTGATGATAAAGCCATAGACGCCACTTGAACAATCTGGAAAGTTAAAAAAGTATAAAGGAGAAAAGATAAAATCCCCCTTAATTCTATCCCATTTTGCTATTTCTTTCTAGAAATCATTTAAAACAAATTAGTATAACGGAGGCTATACTGTTGTGTAACTTGCTTCCCCCACTCCTGCCACAACAGTAGTGGATTTTTCTTAATTACATAAAGTAAATTAAGACAAATGCTTTAGATGTGAGGAGGAGGCGCTCGTCCAGAGCAGGCAGGCTTTCAGCAGCCGCTGACTCTGCCCCTACTGCCAGAGTCCCAGTGTGATGGGGGTGCTTTGAGGGCCCCAGGACACTCTGGTGGGACTGTGGGTACCCCTGGGACAGGGATGAAGTTGCTGGACAGACAAGCTGGGAGCATGGTGGAGGAGAGTTGGTTGTAGATCCACCGGCCACCCCAGGGCGAACTGTTAGCCAGTGGGACTATAGCATAAGGTCCTGTACCTGCAGGGCAGTCATTCAGATGTGGCCCACTTGTGAATGGCACCCCTTGGAGTTGTGCAAGCGGAGGTTAGACTAAAGTTGCAGGGCCTGCCTGTGTTACTACTCTGACCCAGCAGGAACCCCAGGCCCTGGAAACAGCTAAGCCCATTGCTTGGGGTGAGGATGAGAATATTTTGGTAATATTTCTGTACTGTGGTATTTAGACCTTGGGAAGGGGTGATGGTGGAGGCTGGGCTGGAACAAGGCGAATGGAGACAGCCCAGGCAGTGTCCTTGACTGGGTGTCCTCCTGGGAAGGACATCTCCATTGGTCACCCTCAGTCTTCAGCCCCAGGGTGTCTCCCTCCTTCTGGGTGGGAAGTCATAATAGTAATTTATAGCTTCTCTTTCCCAAGAGGTGATCTTTCACTCTGTTTTGTCCAAGCTGCACTTGCCGTCGCCTGCACAGCCCTCAAGGACATCTGGAAGTGTTTAGACAGTCTGTGGTCATCAGGCTGGAAAGGGGGGGTTTGGCCAGGTTTTGTGGCCTGAAAGCCTCAGGAGTCGCACGTGCTTTGAAATTCTCAGAATGTAGCTCCCTTTCCTCACCCCAGACCCACACACTTTTGCTTCCTTTCCCTTCCGTCTCCTCCCCTCCCACCTGCCTAGAGGTATCAGCATGCCCTGTATATCCTTTGAGCTTCCGGGAACCTCTGGTCAGTCTGTTTGGGCAGCTGGTCCTCATGTGCAGGTGTGCTGGGTGGCCCCCAAGCCCCAAGCGGCCAGAGAGGCAGATGGGAAGTGTGCTGGCCTCTGCCCAAGGCTGGGTCAGCACAGTGTCCTTGTAGTGTTTGGCTTCTGGTTTTCCAAAGTCAGCTTTAGGCACCTTATTCCAGGGAAGAGGGAGGCCTTGAAATGTCCATCTCACACCCCACGTGTCTCTGTTCATAGCGTGCCAGTTGCAGGTTGACTGGCAATGTGAGGGCAGACCTCGGAGATGAACCCTTGGGGATGAAGACCTCAGCCTGCTGTCCTGAGTGGGCAAAGGTGAGAAGGAGCTGAGTCCATTCCCAGGATGGGACTGGGTGGCCCAGCCTCAGGCTGTGCTGCACCTGCAGCCTTGATGGCCTAGGATCACCATGGGATTATGAGGAAGGTTATTCACTCACATCTGCCACGCCCTGAGGGAGGCCAAGCCCAGCCCTCTGTCTTTACTCCATGGTGTCTTTTAATCCTCCAGAGCAACTTTTTATCTTCCTTTGGGCCTCTGAAAAGTCTAAGGATGTATCATCCTTCCCTGCAGGGAAATGCACCTCTGTGGATGCAGAGAAAGCTCAAAACCATTTTAGGAGGATCTAGGCTCCCAAAGACCACCTGTGCTCATGGCAGCAGAGCTCCTGCCAAACAGGTCTCCCATGAGGAGGTGGCCCTCCATGGCTCATTCCACCAGAGTGCACAGGAGGGAAATGGGCTTGAAGATGCAGTGGAGGCATTCATTTAGGGTGAGCAAAAGATGGACACCAAACTGGGCGATCAAGGGGATTATAAAGGCTGCTTTGACATCCAGGCATGACCAGCTCCCTCTTCTTCCCCCATTTTTCCATAGGAAAAAGTCAGGCTCGGCTGTGAGCTGCATCTGCTGGGGAAGGGTCGTAGGGGACGGCCTTTCTCCTCTAGCTGATGGCCCAAAGTGTCTGTCCAGCTTCCTGGCCTGAGACTGAAACTGGCGTTGTGATGGCTCAGGGATTGGCAGTCATCCTCACCCCCATCACTGGGAACACCTGCTCTGTCCTGGTGCACTTGGCCCTGTACAGGCCCTGTAGGAAGCCAGGCCCTTCCTACGGCTTTGCCCTTATTGTACCTCTCCTCTCTCCATTCTTGAGGAAGGCTAAGGGCCATTTGTAGCCCCCCACAGAGCTAAGCTTCCCAGCGAGCACTGCACCGTTTGTTTTTTATAGTTGCAGCTCAGAAGGCCTGCATGGACATCTGTGCACTGTCCGTTAAATTAGTTTCTGGTGGTATTCACTTCAGGATGGAGTTTTTCCTATTCAGAGCCACGGACAGAGAAGCACTTAATTCTGGTAGAGTTGACTGACCCTGTGGTCAGTCAGGGGGAAAGTTATAGGTTTTTCTAACCTCGGGGTTAGTGTCCCTCTCATCTGCTTGTCCACATGTGCCACTCTGCTGGGGGCTTCACCAAAAGCAAGAAACAGATGTGGGCCTGTATGGAACCAGGAGTGCCCAGCATGGTGTGGAATGTGTGTGTGCGGATGTGTGTGTGCTCGCAGCAGGGGTGTGGGGGTGCTTAGCTCTCTTTTGTGAAAACTCTCCCTGTACAAATGGACCTTACTGGTATTGGGAAAAAGTGGTTTGAAGATTGAGGCGGGGCGAGTGGGTGGGAGTGGTCAGGACTACAAATCCTAGTCCAGAGGAAAGTCTCGAAGCTGCGTTCCTAACTCTCCTGAACCAGTTCCTCTCCTGGGCCAGACATTTTGGCAAGGATCTTCCAAGGAGATTTGCTGTTTTAGTCATATCCTCTTCTCCAGAGTGGCCAGTCTGAGCCCTCACTGCTGTCCTCTCTATAGCTCCCAGTCCTGTGTCTCCACCAAGCCCTCATTTTTTTGCAGAGAAACTTCCTGCCTCATTGAGGACGTCATAAGCCCTCCCTCTCCATCTCAGCCGACATCCTGCGCCTCCTGGCTTCTCAGAGCAGCCCAGTTCCTTCTCCTGCCCGAGGCATTCCCTCCTTCGGCCTGGCCTCCATTCTTTCCTTCTGGCCGCCTTCCTCCCTCCTTCCTTCCATGACTCCTGGCCTCCCGCCCCACCTCCTTCCCCAGGTCCCTCCTGTAGAGGCTAACTAGGGACACAGGTCCCCAGTATAGAAACACCTCCTTCACTCCCCGGCATGCCTCCATCTCTCATGTCTCTCTCCTCCAACTCCCCACTGGCCCTCTTGACAGGGTAGTTCTCAACGTATGTGCCTCCCCAATCCCACAGAGGACCCTCATGGTGAAAGCAGCCCTTGCCGCTCATATTGGGGGCCCCTGGCTGCCACATGATGGGCCTCCTTCACCTGGCACTGCTTGCTCTGGCCCCACTCCCATTCTCGTCTTTCTTTGGCAGTTCCCACTCTGTCTCTTGTTTTGGCCTCCTCTTTTCTTTTCCTCCTCAAGCATTTGTTTTTCCCAGGGCTCCCTCTTGGGCTCTTTTCTTCCGGCTCATCTTGTCCATCTCTGTGATTTTGTTAACCATTCCCATATCTGTCCCTCTGGCCCAGCCTCTCCGGAGACACACCTGCACATTTCCAGCTGCCTGTTAGTTATTGCTCCCTGGGGTACCTGAAACCCGTCATGTGTACCCCTCACTCATCCACCCCACTGTCCTCACGGAGACTGGCTCATCCACTGCCTCTTCTCTGTCTTGTTTCCTGTCATTCTCCCTGTTGCCTGCTTAGAAACTGAAGTCATCCTTGACAACTCCCTCTCCTCGCCTCCCACTTTCAGTTGGTCATACAGTGCTGATGGGTTTGGCTCCCTCCATTCCTCCAACGTCCCCTCCATTCCTCCAACCTCCGCGGCCCCTCCCAACCTGCCCTGGTTAGACCTTCATCATCTCTCATCTGGACCATTGCGCAGCCTTTTACTTAGCTCTGGGCCACCTGCCATACAGCTGTAATGCTACATTTCCAAAATTCAGGTCTGAGCACATCACTTC
The DNA here is from genome assembly GCF_028878055.3 of Symphalangus syndactylus. Classification (NCBI taxonomy): domain Eukaryota; kingdom Metazoa; phylum Chordata; class Mammalia; order Primates; family Hylobatidae; genus Symphalangus; species Symphalangus syndactylus. The sequence goes on along the minus strand of NC_072443.2, from coordinate 47,207,855 downwards.
CTTGCCATTCTGGCCTGAAATACTGTCTTCCCCCCATCTGCCCTACACCCCTGAACAGCTGTTCTCTTCTGCCAAGCTTCTCTAGAATGCTTTCTGTCCCTCCAGTGTCTTGTCCCCCTTTGGTACTCATCTGCATTCCAGAACCCAAGTCAAATATCACCTCCTCCGGGAAGCCTTCCTGGGTCACCTTCCAGCATTCAGGGATGGAGTCTTTCCTTTCCTTTCTGGTGCTCCTATGTGACCACACACTGTGACCAGCTGTTGTACTCTCCTGGTTTTATCTGTCTCCTCCTAGACTGGGTGTGTCTCAAGACCCAAGATAGGCCTTATTTATTGCTGATTTTCCAGTCCTAGAAGAGTGCCTGGCCTGCCATTGGCTTTAGTACATGTTTGCCTAATTAATGTTGTGTTGAAAAGAAATTCTTTTTTGCATCTGCAATAGGCCTTTTTAAGGGGGGGGTTACTATTTCCCTTGGTTTGAATATCTCATGTTTGTCTATGACTGGGCTGGGCCGGGTCAGGATGAATGTCCTCCTAGGCAAGAGATGAGCTTCTCTGCAGCCTTGTAGATTTGTATTTTTTTGTTGTTGTTGTTACTGTCACCTACTTTGCACTCGATAGTTTACCCCCAGCCTCCTACTGTGCTGATCAAATCCTGGGCAATTAATACCTACTCCCAAATCAATGGATTTGGCTGGATTGATTTTTTTCCCCTGGCTAGCTTCCCCAACCCTGGCATTTTCTATGAAAGTAGAAGAGGTCTCAGAGTCTAGGCTCATTTAAATAACAATCTAATAAATATCACATGGGCTAAAACATCACCAAGGAGGTAAATGTATTAAAAAGCATCAATGCATTTCAAAGCCTGATACCAATGATTTTCAGATTATTCTTGGAATAGCTCTCACAACCCACATACATGAATAATGAAATCTGTGTATACACATACACGTGTCTGTGTGTATCTACATCCTAATTCTGTGGGTTGTTATATTTGTACCATTGATTATAGGGATGCAGCCTTGAACCCGGTTATTTAATCAATTTTTGTTGAATGAATGAAGTAGCGAATAAATGAATGGACTGGAGCCTGAGGGAGTACCTGTTTCTCCTCTCCTTGAAGGCCCAGCACTTTCTCATGGATCTAGTGTTTGCATGAGCTGTGCTGGGTCATGGCTCTGGCTGTCGTCTTTCTCTGTTTTGGAGTGGCCGGTTTCTGCTGGAGGTTCCCTTCCACGCTGACGGGCTTAAGACTTTGGGTCATTTAGCTGGGCGCGGTGGCTCACGCTTGTAATCCCAGCACTTTGGGAGGCCGAGGTGGGCGGATCACGAGGTCAGGAGATCGAGACCACGGTGAAACCCCGTCTCTACTAAAAAAATACAAAAAATTAGCCAGCCGGGCGTGGTGGCGGGCACCTGTAGTCCCAGCTACTCGGAGAGGCTGAGGCAGGAGAATGGCGTGAACCCGGGAGGCGGAGCTTGCAGTGAGCCGAGATTGCGCCACTGCACTCCAGCCTGGGCGACAGAGCGAGACTCCGTCTCAAAAAAAAAAAAAAAAAAAAAAAAAAACGACCTTGGGTCATTTGCATTATGATGAGAAGACCCAGCTGGGCTACATTTAGGAGAAGTTACAGGAAACGGGGTGGGGTGGGGGGCGCTGGCAGGCAGCGTGGGAAGAAAGTTTCTGCAGCCTGCAAAGTAAAAAAGACTGGTCAGGGGTGTTTCCTGGACGTCCTTGAAACTGCCCAAGGAAGGTGAGGTGCCCCTCCTTGGCTAACAGATTTGGGCCCACGGCTCAGGTAGCCTTGAGGGAGGGTCGAGGTATGGTGACCATATGATTTAGCATCAAAACCAGGACTCTTTTGAGAGTGGAAGGAGAGAGGGTGCTGTTAATAATTTGTTCCAGACAATAGGCATAACGAGACTGTGCTGAGCAAATTGAAACATGTCTTGTAAGTAGAAGATGGGCCGGTTCTGGGGGCACCCCAGTTCCTTCCAGAGAGCACATATGGGTGGGGAGTGGCAGCATGATGGACAGTGTTCTGAGAAGCCGAGAGATGGCCAGGGTGGAAGATAGGATCCCTGGAGCCACTGGCATGCCATTGGGTCTCTCTTGCTGGGCCTCGGGGCTCCTGGTTGACGTTAAAGGATGGTGGCCTCTGCCGAGGATGAGGGGAGCCAGGGCTCAGTGCCTGGGCCCCAGGAGGAGTAAAGTGTCAAGGCTGAGTCACCCAGCTTGGCAGCTGGCCCTGTGCCCTCCTGTCCACCTAAAACTGAGCTGCTTTGGGCTCATTCATGCCTTTGAACCTTTCCTGACCTCCTCCTGGCCTGGAGTTCTGAGGAGAGCTGCATCTTCTGGAAGCCTTTCCGTGGGCCTGCTTGTGCTCTCACGCTCTGTCTCTTTGACGGTCCTGTGGCGCTGTCACTTAGGCTTTGACCTCAGGTCAGTGTCAGAACCTTTCTGAGCCTCAGTGTCTTCATCAATAAGATAGGGATAAGAACACCTACCCTGGAGAGCTGTCTTGGGATTAGACACAGGGTGATGGTGGTGACGATGATTCTCAGCCTGTCCACAAAAGAAGTCTTTTTTGTAGACTATAGAGAGAGGTAAGAAAAACGAAAAATGGGAGAATTATCCTGATAGCTAGTATCTATTTTAACTCTGCAGCTCTTGATTACAGATACTATTCTCCATTTTACAGATGAGAAACTGAAGCACAGAGAGGTTAAGTAACTTGTCCAAGATCACACAGCCAGTAAGTGGCATGGTGGCATTTGGACTCCAGCTTTTCTAGCTAACTTGCGGATGGTTGGGGCCCCATGCAGGAGTTCTGGGAGCTGGAGGGGCAGGGGTAGGCATTCAGAACTTTGGTGGGTTTCCTCTCCCACCCTGTACACAACCCTGTCTCACCATCTAGGTCTCCAGAATGTAGAGGAGTCATGATTTTAGGCACCAAGACTATGTGTCTGGCTGGGGCTAAGTGAGGCTTATTTATAAAAGGTTTTAATAAAATAAGCACTTTGGCTCTATTAACATTCCCTCCCTCTCCTTTCTCCATCCCCTCTACTTGCGCTGCTCCCACATACTCACAGCCACACACAGACTACAGCACTAGCCGTGCGTGTGTGTGTGTGTGTGTGTGTGTGTGTGTGTCTCTGCAGTGGACATTTTTTGCCCCTAGAAGGATGTGTACCGGCTCTCCCCTGCAGTGTGAATGTGTGGTTCTGGCTCCAGGGTGGCCTCTGCAGGAAGGGCAGCTTGCTTAGATAGAGCCATCCAGAGCCGTGCTTCTGCCTCGTTCTGGAGTTTCTTGCTTGTTTATTTACTTACTGGGGGTGGGCTGGGGTGCCGGCTGTAAGGAGAGGGGGGCCTGCGTTCAAATTGTTCAGAGCCATCTGCTGTTTGCAGTAACTTGCCAGCCAGGCAGAGCTGCTGGGTGGCTGGCTTTGCAGTGTTCCCTGTAAATATTATGACTTTGAGGACCAGGGTGGGGTCCCAGGGACTTCAAGGAGACTGAAGGGCTGGTCCTCCTTTGTGCCTGCACCCCCTGACAGTCCTGTTGTCCCCCTTCCTCTCCCGGGCCGAGGGGTCCTAGGACAAAGGTTGGCTCCAGGAATAACAAGGAAGCCAGAGTGGTACTAGTGGCCTCTTCATGCTCCCCAAGTTAGAAAACTGGGATTCAGAGACTGTCTGCAGAGCTGCGCTTCAGAGTGGGAAGGTGGGAAAGAAGAGGTGCCCTGGAGCTTGAGGCCAGTTCCCTTGGCTTTACTGGGGAGGGGGCAACATAGGAATAATTTGTGGGCGTAGTGAATTTTAGATGGTCCAGCAGTCCCCTGGAGCTTGGTTCTGGGTTCAGAGGAAGGGCAGTGTCTGTGGACATACCTGGCTTTGAGTCCTAGTTCCGTCCCTTGTGACCTGGGCAAGAGTCCGAGGTAATGTATATAAAGGGCATAGCAAGGAGTCGTGAAAATACCGGCAGGGCTTCTGGGGCCATGGAGCCAACCTCCTGTCTGCGGATGGCTGCACTCGCCCTGGCCCAGGGCAACTCAGTCATCGTGCCAGAGGAGCCTCTGTAGCTCCATGTTTTTGGTTCCCCTGGGTTGGAAGATTCACCCTCAAGTCTAACCCAATTCCTTGATAATATGTACTGTCCAGCCAACCTGTTCTGTTGTCAGAGGAGACAGCAGGTCCCACCTGTACTTGTGAGCTAAAGGCTGTTTATTTTTAAATCTCCCTCAGCGTCTTTTCTTGGGGCCTAGTGACCTCAGGCCCTCTGACTCAGGAATCTTAAGGGTCACATGGTAATAACATTTGGGAGTTCCTTACTGGGTTCAGAACTGCAGGGACTAAGGAGCAGTCAGTACTGTCCCGGGAGCATGGACAGACTCCCTTCCCCTCTGCAGGGCAGAAAAGATCATTTACAAGGCCACCCTTGAGGAAGGGTGTGTGTGTGTTTGTGTGTGTGTGTGTGTGTGCGCGCGTGCGCACGAGCCTTGCGGAAGGGGTTGTGTGTGTGTGTGCACGCACCTTGAGGAAGGGGGTGTGTGTGTGTGTGCATACCTTGAGGAAGGGTGTGTGTGTGTGCACGCCTTGAGGAAGGGTGTGTGTGTGTGCATGCCTTGAGGAAGGGTATGTGTGTGCACCTTGAGGAAGAGTGTGTGTGTGTGTGTGTGCGCGCGCCTTGAGGAAGGGGGTGTGTGTGTGCACGCCTTGAGGAAGGGTGTGTGTGTGTGCATGCCTTGAGGAAGGGTGTGTGTGTGTGCATGCCTTGAGGAAGGGTATGTGTGTGCACCTTGAGGAAGAGTGTGTGTGTGTGTGTGTGTGTGTGCGCGCGTCTTGAGGAAGGGGGTGTGTGTGTGTGCGCACCCGCACCTTGAGGAAGGGTGTGTGTGTGTGTGTGTGTGTGCGCGCGCCTTGAGGAAGGGGGTGTGTGTGTGTGCGCACCCGCACCTTGAGGAAGGGTGTGTGTGTGTATGTGTGTGTGTGTGCGCCTGCCTGCATGTGTGGATGTGGATATGGGCTTGTGTACATTTTCCTTTCCCTCTGGGTTGCCTAGTAGTTTAAACCTCCCTAGCTGAGTTGTGCAGGGGGCTTTGCACAGGGAGCCATCGCTGTTGCTGCTGTGGAGATGAGCCTAAAATTAGCCCCGTGGGCGGGCACTTTGCCATCTGGCATTCCTCTCCCTAAAGAGCTTATCCATCTCCAGTAAGGTGGGAGCCTGGAATACCAGGGCAGCCCCTACCCACCTCACCCTGGCATTGAGGCTGAGCTGTGAGCATCTTCACATTTTCCCAGGCAATCAGAAGAATCTTACCCCTCCCTGCTAAGCCTTGACAGTTGCCACGTAAAGCCATGAGTGGAGAGAGTGGGCCTTTGTGCTTGCCTCAAGTGCAAGGCCACAGGGACGTACTTCACATTCCCGAGGAGGCGAGGAGGGCAGCTGTGGGCCTGGCTGCAGAGGGAATGATGCCTCCTCCCTCCCTTTCTGACACACACTATGGCTACTGACTTGGCTTCCCTAGAATTTCTAGTCCTGGGACCAGGGCTCAGATTTCCAAAATGCGACTCCTCCCCATGGCCTGGGCTGCATTCCTGTGTACGTGTGTGTCCCTGTCTACCCACTCACCCCCACCAGGACAGGGCTGGGACTTGGCCATCGGTTGTGTGTGGTGGTCAGGGGTCACCTGTTAGCAAGGCTTGGGGTCCTGGGGTAGGCATGGGGTGGGGGTGGGGGTGGGGGAGGCTGAGGATGGCTGGTGGGAGATATGGGCCTGGAAGGAGTGCAGGGGCCAGAGTGGATTTCATGTTAAATTGAATCTTCCACCTATGCTGTTTTATTTTTCCTTATTTTGTTGTAAAATGCATATGACATAAAATTTATCTTGTAACCATTTTTAAGTGTGCCAGTCAGTGACATTATGTACATTCACCGTGGTGGGCAGCCACTACCAGAACCCATTTCCAGAACTTTTTCATCATTCCAAACAGAAACTCTACCCATTAAACACCAACTCCATTCCTTCCTCCCCCCAGCCCTTGGTCATCTCTAATCTACTTTCTGTCTCTATGATTTTGACTAGTCCGGGTACTTCCCACAATATTTGTCCTTTTGTGTCTGGTTTATTTCACTTAGCATAATGTTTTTGAGGCTCATCCCTGTTGTAGCACGTGTCAGCATCTCATTCCTTTTGAAGGTTGAATAATGTTCCATTGTGTATAGATAGCATATTTTATCTGTTCATTCATCTGATATGGATACCTTGGTAGTTTCCATCTTTTGGCTACTGTGAATAGTGCTGCTGTGAGCATGCATGTACAAATATCTGTTTGAGCCCCTGCTCTCAATTCTTTTTGGGTATATAATTCAGAAGTGGAATTGCTGAATCCTTTGGTAATCTTATTTTTCGTTTTTTGAGAAACCACCATACTGTTTTCCACAGGGGTTGCACCATTTTTTGTTCCCACCAGCAATGCCTGGAGGTTCCGATTTCTCCATTCTCACCAACACTTCATACTTTTTTTAAAAGGCTGGATTAAGTGTTGTCCTTTATAGATGAGATGATGTTAGAGGACTTTTCTGGCATTAAAAGGATATCTGGTCCTTTGCTTGGGGATGGATATCTGGCTTAAGAGTGTCCCAGGCAGAAGGAACAGCCAGATCAAAGGCCCTGGGTGGGAATGTGCCTGCAGCCTATTCAGAAGAACAAGAAGGCCAGTATGGCTGGAGCAGAGGGGCAACAGGGGGGCCCCAGGAGATAAGGTCAGCGAGGTAAGGGAGGGAGGTAGACCGCGAAGAGCCTCGCCCACCACCAGCTGGATTTGGGCCTTTCTTCTCCCTTGAGTGAGAAGGGAGCTATTGCAGGGTTTAAGCAGAGGGGTGATGTGATTCTGACTCACATTTTTGAGGATCCTCTGGTTGCTTTGTTGAAAAGAGAGTACAGGCCCAAGGGTAGAAGCCAGAGAGCAGTCAGGTGCCCAGGTGAGAGCTGACGCTGAGGAAAGGTCTGAGATGTGCAGCCTGGATCTAGTGCTGGCAGCGGCTCTCAGGAGCGATGGAAGCCAGCAGGAGATGTGTGGATAAGCATGCTAAACCGGCAACACGATTTGTGGGACCCTATGCAAAATGAAAATATGGGACCCCTTGTACAAAAAGTACTGAGAATTTCAAGACAGAAACAACAGAGTATTAAACTCATTGTGAAGCCCTGTGTAGCTGCATGGATCATACATGCATGAAGCTGGCCCTGTGGCTAAACCATCCAGCTTCTCCCAGACCAATGAGCAGGGCTGGGATTTGGAGATACTCGCTGTCAATGTCGTGCAAGTGTAGAGTTGGCACCTGCCACTGAGCCAATTCCCAGCCACATCTTTGGGGAGAGGCTTCTGGGATTGGCTTTTGTGAGAAAGAGGTATAGTGATTTCTTCCCCTGAACGTGGCACAGGCCACAGGTAAAGACTCCCAGGAGAATGGAGAGTAAGGCTTGTGGCTGAAGGAGATGCCAAGCTCCTGCCCTGATCCCTGGTGTACTGTGACGGAGACCTCTTGGCTCTGATAAAAGGGAAAAGTGAAAATCCTCGGCATTTAATAGAAGAGGGCAGAGCAAAGAGACTACTGCCCTCCAATAATAGAAGAGCTGAAACAGAGTATTAAATTCTTTTTTAAAGTGTGCTAGCACTTGGCACATATTATTGCCTATACTACTTCAACCACTCTATGGGGAAAGCTGTCACCACTGTTATCCCTATGATACATATGACAAAACTGAGGTTCAGACAGGTTAAGTAACTTGCCCAGAGTCACCGTATGAAGTGGAAGGGCTAGGAATGGGACCCAGGCTTGCTTTCTCCTTAGCATGTGCTCCTGACCTGTCATTAACCCTGATAAGCGTGAGTTCCTATCCCCTCCCTCTCCTGGCAAGTATCTCTCAGGCCGGATCTCCCATCCTTACAGGCCCATCTGTGTCCATCCCTTTCTCAGCGGTAATGATGTTGATGACATGTTTATTGAGCACAGTTAGCACTTTACATATGATAGCTTATTTAAGTCTCACACTGATCCAGAGAGTGGTCCCCATTTCCCAGGAGAGGCAGCTGAGGCACAGACAGGTACTAGCCATGGGAAGAGGTAAAGCACCTTGAGGGGATCGTGACATTTGCACTTCTCGTGGGGAAGGACAGTATCTGAGGAAGGTCAGTGGAGGTGGCCTAGGCTCTGGCTTTTGTGGTGTATGCCTGCCCTGATTTTAGGAGGGTGGCCCTGCTAGGCATCCTGACTTCAGGAGAGGAAGCCAACAGTGCCTTGTGTTTAGAGGGCTAAGGCAGTGGGCATTTTTTTTTTTTTTTTTTTTTTTTTTTTTTTTTTTTTTTTTTTTTTTTTGAGACGGAGTCTCGCTCTGTCGCCCAGGCTGGAGTGCAGTGGCGCAATCTCGGCTCACTGCAAGCTCCGCCTCCCGGGTTCATGCCATTCTCCTGCCTCAGCCTCTCCGAGTAGCTGGGACTACAGGTGCCTGCCACCACACCTGGCTAATTTTTTGTATTTTTAGTAGAGACGGGGTTTCACCATGGTCTCGATCTCTTGACCTCGTGATCCGCCTGCCTCGGCCTCCCAAAGTGCTGGGATTACAAGCGTGAGCCACTGCGCCCAGCCAAGCAGTGGGCAATTTTGCAGGACATCGTTTAGGTCATCTGGGCTTACAGGCCTCTTCTCTCTGCATCTCCCCTTGGGAAGCCCAGGATCTACAAGCCTCCAAACGCCAGCTACTCAGGGCTTGGCTGTGGGGGGTGGGATGGAATCCACTTGAGGGCAGACGGCCTGGTGGTCACTTTCCCCTACTCAAGCCCATTCACCAGAGCTGGCTGCCTGTAAACGTTTGTGGTTGATAATCACATGGATAGCATTGGTAGTTGCAACTGGGATTTTTCTGGCTTATTTTTTCCTAGGAGACCAAACTGTGTTCAAATCTGGACTCCCTGTTTCTGAGAAGACTGGGGAGGGACGTTTCCTCATTGCTTTTAATTAGGAAGTGGCTCTAAATAGGAGAATCTCATCCGTTGTCGGGAGGAGGAAAATCAGACCTAGAGATGTCTGGTTGTGTTGGAGTTAGAGGGGCCTGGATTTGAATTCTGACCCTGTCTTTGTATTTTGTCTGTGTCTCCTTGGGTTGAGTTGGCTTCTCCTTTGAGTCTCTGGTTCTTCTATAAAAATGAGAAGAATCTATTAGAGTAGGCTTGATTAGAAACCTGTGTGTTAGCTAACAAAAAGAGAAATGACATTCCAGAACCTTTTAGGCTGGAGTCTGCTGTTCACAGAAGGTCTGATCGGAAGTTGGCTGAGACTTGGAGGCTCCAGTTGGATTTCTCAACTTCTGAAGTCCCGTCTCTGAGCCCTGTGAGGCCTCCCCACCCTCACTCACACACCCACCCCTGCTCTGTGCAGTCGCAGAGCCTCTCCTGACAGCCTCCATCATCTGCCTCAGCCACCCCCTTCTCCACACCTCCTCTCTCCCTTCCCACTGCTCCCTGCACCTCATAGCAGCGATGGCGGCTGCTGGATTGCTGCTCTGGGCTCTCTCAAGGTTCTTGCAAACCCGCCGCTCCTTGCTCATCTCATGAGGCTTTCCTCCACCAGGGAGAGGGACTGAGTGTGATTTCAAAGAAGCAGAGAGAATTGCTTGGAAACATTCCTCAAGGGGAGCTAATGGGAGGTCATGGTCCAGGAAGGTCATGCTCCCCCACTTCCCCAAACCCCAATCCGGGGTCCTCTATACCAGCACCACCCCCTAACCAACCCACCCCCCAACCCCTGGAACTCCACCAGCAAAGGAACCAGGTGAGAATGGAAAAGTGTCTCCCTCCGAGTGGGCTGTGTTCCTCGCTGGGGGTGGCAGGAACCTGTATGTGGGTGGGGGAGTGAAGTGCCAGTGCCATGACAGGCGTGTATTAAAGTGAACGTTCACATCTGCTGCCCTGGTCAGTCCCATGGTACCATGGCCAGTCCCCAGGACTTCACCCAGCTTGGAGAATCTCAGCCTTCGTGGAAACTAGGGTAGGAAACTCTGAGAACGAGAGTGTAGAGGAGGACAGGGGACTGACAAAATGGGCCTTTTCTGCAGGGCCAGTCACTGCTGAAGGGAAGAATCTTCCCTGGGGCTCTAGGTGACATTCTCCATCTATAATAATTGATGTCACTTGCATGGGAACATCATTTCTCACCTCTTCTTTAATCTGTACACTAACCCTGGCAAGGGGGGATGTTGATGCCAAGCATCTCCCTTTGACCTTTGGGGAAACAAAGGCATGAAGAGACATAATTAATGACATCTGGCCATTCGGAGCTGGGGACAGGACCTGCATCCAGGGTTGGTTTCCTAGGCCAGGGTTCCCCCTCCCTGCCAGTCCTTCCACATCTCTGGCCAATGACCAGGATTTGAGCCTTGAGTTTTCACAACGAAGTGGGGCTTCCCTAAGACAGTGTCAAACTGCCCTCCTGCAGGCCAGGCCCAGCCAGGCCATCTGGAGCCAGAGGAGTGAGATCGGGAGGGTCAGAGCACTAAGGTGGGAGCTCAGTCATCACTTCCCTCTATCTGTCCCTCTCCCTCCACTCTGCAGCCATCCAGAAGATGACGTGCTGATGTCTGGGAGAGTCTGGCCTTCCCCTTGAGCCTTCTCTGCAACTTGGCTTCCCAGACAGGGTGGGAAGTCTTTTCTTTTTTTCTTTTTCTGAGGCCTGTGGCGTGGTCTCACCTGTTCTGACTAATAGAATAGCACGTTAGAGTCAAGGGTCCTGGTGTAGACCCTGCTGTTCTGATGCCTGGCACTGGACCCATTTCCTCACCTGAAGAAGCAGGGCATCCACCCCTCCCAGGGACTGGGATTTGGCCAGACTGTGAAGATGAGAGTTGAGTGACCACGTAGGTGCTGATTCTCAGGATGGTGGAGAGAAACGGTTTCTGGGCTCAGGGTGAGAATGAGAGCAGGCGACTGCTATACCTGAGCTGGTTTTTAGCTTTGTTCAGAAGCTTTGTTTGAGTGCTTTTACTTAAAGCTTTGCAGAGTGCCCAAAGCTCATATCAGTTTGTTTTGTTTGTTTATTCATTCATCTATCCATTCATTCATGCAATATTTTTGAGCACTTTTTTTTTTTTGAGACAGAGTCTTGCACTCTTGCCCAGGCTGGAGTGCAGTGGCGCGATCTCGGCTCACTGCAACCTCTGCCTCCCAGGTTCAAGTGATTCTTCTGCCTCAGCCTCCCGAGAAGCTGGAACTATAGGCATACACCACCACACCCAGCTAATTTTTGTATTTTTAGTAGAGACAGGGTTTCACCATGTTGGCATTGTGCTAAGCACCTTCCTTCTTCGTGCTGGGTTATGTCTCCTTGTTTGCCTCCATACAGAGAAAAAGCACTCCATGCTTGGAACACCAGAGGATGCAACCTCCCCAGGTGGTGAGCAGAACAGGCCTTGCCCTCATGGAGCTCACAGTCTAGCAGGGAAGTTGCACACTGATGGAAAATCACACTGGTCATGGTAGAATGGTGGCTGACCACAGCACTCAGAGGGAGGGAGGTGTGGGCCTATGATGGCTGTTGTGGGGGGAGCCACTCTGAGAGGTCAGAGAAGCTTTTCAGAGGAATTGAATATTGGCTGAGTCCACAGGAAGAGTAGGAGGTAACTGGGCAAAGAAAGGTGGGGTGGGGTTTTCTTGGGAGAGGGGCTGGCACATGCAGAAGCCCTGTTAGGATGGAGCAGGGACTGGAGCCAGGGGCAGTGATAACAAGAAGTGGTGTGAGATGACACTGGAGAGCAAAAGGAGCCAGATGACTCAAGCCTGGAGAGCTGAATTAAGGAGCTTTTATTCCAAGAGACTTGGAAGTTCTATCAAAGTTTGAAGTGGGAGAGGAAGTGCAGTTTACATGATCCGATGTGTGTTTTGAGAAGATCATCGTGGCTGCTGTGTGGAGCTCCAGCTCTTGTCTGCTGTGCGCTTGTCAGCTGGAGGTGGACAGGTGTGTGTGTGTGGCGGAGAACACGCGTGCAATTTTAGAAGGACTGGAGCCAAGCCTTCCTTCTTCTTGCTGGGGCACATCCCCTCATTGTTTGGCTCAGCACAGGGAAAAAGCACTCCAAACACCAGAGGATGCAGCTTCCCCCAGGGGATGACAGGAGTTCACTGAATCCAAATCCTAGTTCTGGGAAGAATGCTAGTGGAGAAAGGAACTATTGTCTAAAATTAGGCTTTGGGACTATTTCAGTGAAAAGTAATCTTCCTGCCTGGTCTTGATGAGGGCTCGCCCTGGTTTCCCCCCTCCTGCCTGCCCAGACTTTTATTCCCCATTCTCATCCTCCTTCTGGCCAGTTCATCATCTTCACTCACCCAGCCACTCTGCTCTGGGGCCACCTGGGACTAAGGTTGAGGCGTTCATTGTTATTTATTTTGGGCCTCTCTGGGCACACACATAGTAGGAGGGTGGCCCATTGGCTGGCGGTGATTTCCACTCAGCAGACGGTGTCCTGAGGCCCTGAGTGGGGTAGGACCTCTAGGAATAGGTGTCCCCTGCTTCTAATGACACTTTTCTCAAAAATATAGTCTGGACTGGGAGACCACCCTGGGCCTCAGGCAAAAAGAACATATGCTCCTTGGAAGAAATTTTGATTTCTCTTACAAATGCACGAAGGCCGAGAACCCCTTAGCTGTCCTAGTGATTCTTAGGCACTCACTGTGAGGAAGACAGTCCACAGTCCCAGAGCTGGGACTCCACGCAGGCCTTTGGAGTGTGGCAGGAATCATGGCAGCGATGGTGATGAGGAGTTTTAACCCAAAAACTGTTGAGAGCATTGTGCAGTAGCCCCTTAGCTTAACTGTGGCCATCTCAGCTACACTCTTGGCATTTCCTTGCTCTTCAATTCTGTGGGCCCCCAAACTGAGGGCTGCGTTAGTCACAGTCCCACTGAAACAAGCAGGACTGCCCAGCAGGCCTCCAGTCTCCCTTGTACCCGGGCAGCCTTTGCCCTGGTGAGCAGGCAGATTGAGGCCTTTCAGGGCTACTGCACACATGCTCTCAACAGCTTTTGGGTTAAAATTCCTTATCACCATCACTACCATGATTCCCGTCATGCTCCAAAGGCTCACGTGGAGTCCCAGCTCTGGGACTGTGGGCTGCCTTCCTTACAGTGAGTACCTAAGAATCACTAGGATAGTAGGACAGACATACTGACATGGACAGGTGAACAGGCATTCACTACCCAGGGCTAAATGAGGCCCTCGTGGTCACTCTGCCCAGCCTTTCAGCTATCCACTTGCTATGCAAATGCCCTATCCAGCATCCCCGCATGCCAGAGTGCCCAGCACAGTTGGCCCTCAGGAAACACTGAAGGATGAAATAAGCTCTTAGAATGACTGGCCTGCTGGAGACTTCTCGTCCCTCTGACCCCTCGAGCATTCTTGGGGCAGACTCTTAGCTGGAGACATTCTTTCCCAAGAAGCAAGATGGCGCCAGCTGACCTTGGATTATAAATATCCCTCATTCTCCAGATTGCTCTGAGAACTGGGAATAGGGGGCCTGCCCCAGACTGGTGGCTGAGCCCAAAAACAGGGTGCACTGAGCTGTTGGGGTGATGCCTTGAGGACCACTGGGTCCCAGAGTCTTCAGGAAGCATGCCCTGCCAGCGCCCCCTTGGCTGAGATTACTGGCAACAGGACCTGGGAAAACTTAGCATCTGGTTTATCTCTGTTTGTCGTCCACTGAGGAAAAATGAGAGTATGCTTCCTTCTCTGAGGCAGAGCTGTTTATATCTCCAGGTTCTTGACACACTCATGCATACTTTCACACACACAGACTGGAAGATAAATGAGTCCTCCACGTCGAACTTCTCAGCAGTGAGCAGACACTAACCAGATCCCAGCCCTTTCTCCTCTGGACAGATGTGCTGCCCTTGAAAAGGGGCTGGGGGCAGGGGTGGAGGTGTCACCAGGAGATGGAGCCTGTGAAGGGGCTGACAGATGGTGACAGGCCTCATTCCTCTGGAGGGTAATTTGTGAAGACCTGGGCTGCAGGTGAAGTCTAAGTTAGAAGGGAGAAGAGGAACTTCTCAAGGAGAGATATGAGTGCCCATTGATGGGCACTTCTCAACCCTTCAATGTGAGCTCATCATGTGCCCCATAATTGGTGCCCTTCTCAACTTTCCATCTCTGTCAAGGTCTCCATAAACATTCAAGTTTCCCCAGGCTTGGGTGGGTCAGTCCCAAACCTTGCCAGTACTTCCCTTATAGAATCTATTGGATTCATCCCTCCCTCCCAGCCCCAGCCCCGTCTCCTGAGTGCAGCAGCATTCCTAGTCTGCAGACCCAGCCTCCAGACAGATGCTGCTGCCCCCCTTTTGCCAAGGAAGACAAATAGTTCTTCCTTCTGGGGTGGAGCCAGTGTAGCACAGTGATTAAGACCATGGGTTTCAGAGTCAGTTGGCCCTGGTTCAAGTTCCAGTGTCACTACTTCCTAGCTGTGTGGCCTGGAGCGAGTTGCTTAACTTCACTGTGCCTTACTTTCTTTATCTGTAAAATGAGAATTCTAATTGCACCCAGCCCATAGTGTTGTCCCGAGGATTAGATGAGGCTATACCTGCACACTGTAAGCATCCGGTAGACAGTAGCTGCTATGAAATATCATGAAACAACCCCCATCACCAGTTTGTAGTGGCTCCTTATTGCTTGTGGGACAAAGCTAAGCTTCCCATCCTGGCAGACAGTGGTTCACCATCTGGGCCATTTGACTGATGCAGCTTCATCATCTGTCACTTTCTGATCCTGCTATGGTGGCTTCTTCACTGCCCCACCTGTGCTGTGATTTTTTGAGGACTGTTGTTTTCATTCAAAAGTTTCCCCTCCACACCCCAACCCTACTCAGCTCCCAGCCTAAACCTCACCCCCTCCCTGATACCTGTCTTGACCTCTTTGGCTGACAGAGGCATTTGCAATCTGAACTTAGCCATGTCATTCTTCAGCATCCACTTGTGTGGTTTCTCCTGTGTTTTCTACCTTAACCATGAGTGCTTATGTCCCATGGTGCTGCCCGTGTACTGTTGCCTCCCTTAATGTGGAGACTTGGGAGTTGACCATATGATCACTAGAAACTTCTCCATCAAATATGCGGAAGCCCTATCCTGATTTTATAGGAACCAAAAGGTAAAGAGATGTTTCCCAAGGTTGCCAAATCACCCTGTGGTGGAAATGGGAGTAGAGCTCCAGCCCAGAGCCTTTGCTTCGTCAGTCCTGGTCCTCTGCTACCTGTCGGGGGGTGGGGGGGCGTGGTGCTTCTGGCCTGTTGGCTAAATTCCACAGCTCAGCAAGTGTCGGTGATGAAAGCCGGGCCCAGCCTCGTGAGTGCTGGCAGAGGGCTTGTTTTGACATGAGCAATTTAGCTTAAGTGACTTGTGCTAGCACTTGGGGTGCTCACAACAGGGACCTGACTCACTCCTTTGTCAAGGATCTCTGTCCTAACTCCCCAGCGCCCTTCAGGGCAATGAGTCGTTTCTGTGAGACCCTGTGGATGGGGGCGTGAGAATCTGTCCCTTCCTTGGCCTTCATCCTTCCAGTTCTGTTTTGGCTCTTGGGGCAGCCCAGCTGAGACTTGGAGACTCCAAGAAGAGTTCTCCATCCCTCTGGTATCAATCCAGTTTGCTGCATTAAGCAGGAAAGCCAATGGCATGGATAATGCCCAGCGACAGAGGACTTCTAAATGCGCTAGATGATTTATAGCAGACTTCCTCTCTTCATTATTTTTGGCTCATGCTGAAGTCAGATCAGTCTGTATTCCTCATGTACATACCAGCTGCCTGGAAATGGCTGTGATTGGGACACACCAGTCATTACTTGATTTGTGTGCCCCTGTTCTACTCGAACACTTACTGAATACCTACTGCATGCTAGGTGCTGTGGAGGTACTGGCAGCTCCATGAGACTTGGCCCCAGCCTAGCTGGCTTTGGAGGAATGGTTTGCTGTGGATAATTCCTAGAGTGAATGAGAACCTTAACCGGGCAGGAGAGAACAGGTGGTTGAGTGTTGCATTGCCCACCTTTCGCAGTATCCCTGCCTTTTCTTCTGCTTGTCAGGGTTCAGCTTGTCTGGGTTCAAAGGTGGCTTTGTAGGCTCTACTTTCTGCTGTAGCTGTGGCCTTCTTTTAAAAATTTTTAAAAACCAGTTGACACACATTCAGACTTGCCAATGCTGATTTTTTAACGGAGTGGTCATTTGCTTAGGATAGCAGAGTACAAAGGACACACCCAGGGTTTCTTCTCACAGCAGTTCCCTTGGGGCAGACTTTAACTGACAGCTGACTTTCAGGAATGATCCTGTTGCCAGCCTCTTGCCCAGATGGGCTTACCTGCCCTTGTTGCTGGTGTGGGGCACAGGCACCCAGTGGTTTTGGGGGTGGGAGGCAGGTGTGTGCGTTCCTCTTGAGGTACTCTTGCTCTGTCATCTTAGGCATGTGGCGGGAATAGCATCTGGTGTCATGGGCTTAAATTCCACTCCAGTCTGCCTTTCTGAGGACTCAGGGCTTTTTCCCTCTGGGAAGGAGTGCTGCTTCCTCCAAATAGGGAGGAAAAGGGACACTCCCCTATCTCCTTGCCTGGGTGCCCTCAGGATGTGAGTGCCACGCGTGGGCTGACAGCGTGCCCAATCGGGCATTGTGATGTTTCCCTGGATCTTCCTGCATCCTGGGGAATGTCATTCTTTGCTTATGTGTTGGCGGTCAGAGCCATGTGGGCTGCTTCTGAGTCCTGGGAGAGAGGTGAGGGGGTCCCTGGGGCTGGAGGTTGATGGATGCCTGTCCTTTGGCAGCTAGGATTACAAGCATCAATGTTTAGGGCCCTCGAGCAGAGAACATGGAGCAAATTGAGGTGAGAGAAGTGTTGGGCCAGCATGGAGGCTCACCTTTCAGGAGACAACAAGGGCTTCTGGACAAGTCCAGCAGTAAGTGCAGTGTCAGCAAGTGCAGAGGAACACCAGCCGAATGAACAAGGTCTAAGAAGCAAAGGTTCTGCATAATGGCCCAGCAGAGGATGGGGCAGGGCCCCAAGCCCCCAAGCCCTCCTCTGTGCTCACTGCAGACCCAGGGACTTCACCTGCCCACCTTCTTCAAATCCCCTCTCCCCTGCCCCAAATCTGGCTTAGGAGCAGCCCAGGGCCCAGCTATCCCTGAAGGGAGGCCCTGGGGCACATTTTGCTTTTCTGCCCTTCACTGTGTAGATATGCAGGGGTGGGGGTGGGGGACAATCAGGCAGGAAACTGAGCTTCAGATCCCACGCTACCCACACCTGGCCTGGCCTTCGCTGCTGATGGGGAGTGTCCTGAGGCATTGCCCACAATGGGTGCAGAAGTGGCAGCCTCATCCCCAGCTCTTGCCCCATCCTCCAGGCCTGGCTGAGAGATACTGGCTGCCATGTGCAATGCCCCGAGGCTCGAGACCAGAACCCAGCTTGGGTCCGGCCACGTGCCACTTCCCCTGGGAGACAGTACTGTGGTAAAGCACCCAGGCCTGTGCCTGGTACTTCAAGACAGTTGACAAATTACCGATGTTCTTATTTTCTCCACTCTCCTCAGGGGACTGTGATCGATTGGTTGGAGCTCTCAGTTTCTTGCTTTTACTAAACCTAGATAGGCAGTGGAAGAATAATTGCTTTCCTGACATTTTATATTATCGCCTTATTTAGTCCATCACCTTAATCTTTACACTGTCCTTGAGAAGTAGATAGTATCATCCCTATTTTGTAGGAGAAGATTCTGAGGCTTACTAAGGTTAAGTTACTCAGTCACCACCACACATGGGAAAAAGGATGTGAACTTGGATCTTTGATACCAGGTCCTAACCAGATCCTACGTTTTCTCCACAGCATGCTTCGTCTTCTTGAGATACCGCAGAGCTCACTCCTTCTTTCCCCTGGGCCGCTGTTTGTTACCGTGCAGAGTCCGGCCACTGTGCTTCCTTCCGTCTTGAGAATCAGCCCCTCTGTCTGCTTTGTCTCTGCTCTGGTTTCTGGGCTTGGTCCCAGGTCTTGTCAGGAGCACTGCTCAGATGCCTTCAACCATTCTTGGAGTGGCCTTAGTGTTTTCGCACCTCCAGCCTCATCCTGCCTTCCCTTGGCTTTGTGTGCCCTGTGTGTTGTGATTTCTCCCTTCTACCCCGGAGCACGTGGTGGGAAGGGAGGAGGAGGAAGTGGGGGAGGAAGGAAGAGGGCAAAGGGGAGGGAGGGATGGGATAGGGGCTTGCCATCTTGATACTCAGACCTAGAAACCTCTGCTGTTTGCAGGTGTATTAGGGTCAAGGCTAAGCTGCTGTAACAAAGAGACACCAAAATACAGTGGCTTTAAGAAGATGGGAATTTATTTCTCTTGTGTCATAGTCTCAAAGTGATGGGGTCCAGGTTGGTAGGATGATTCAGTTCCATGGGGTTGCTCCACCACTTCTAAGGACATTATCCTCATATGGTCAAAGCTGGGTTTGGAGCCTATCTGTGTTCTAGCCCAGAAGAAAGTGTTTGATAATGGAATGGGAGGTGACATGGGAGCTGCATGTAGCACTTCCATTCATACCCCATGGCATAGTCACGACCACACCTTGCTGCAAAAGGGGCTGAGAAATGCTGTCTGTGGCTGGGCAGCCATGTGCCCAGTGACTGTGTATTGCCTGGGAAGAACAGGGCAAGGAATTTAGTTGGACAACTTACAGTCTCTGCCACAGCCTTTTAAAAATTATTTTTAAATAAAAAGGTTAATCTTAATTATTCTGAAGGGGGTGGTGGTGTGATAATCTATAGTCCATCACTTGGACTTCAAACTGAGAATATGTTTCCAGGGGCTAGGGAGTCTGCAGGGCAGGTGAGTCTGCAAATGAAGATTTGCCACTCTTCCCACTGGCTGTTTTTATAGTCTTCCTTCATAATGGTTGAGTTTCATGGCTCACCCTTTGGCATTAGGTCATGCCTCCATTGGCCCTGGGAGAGAAGACTTAACACTGTTACTCCTCATGCCCCAAGAATTAAGGCAGTCAGTGCTTCCTGTGGCCGTGGTGCCAATTCTGGTCACCCTTCCTACCCCCTTGTTAGCAGCACAGCCAGGAGAGAGTGGAGACCAGGGCAGAATCTCCTGGTTTCTTTCTGGGAGGCTGAATCACATCACAGATAAGACTCCCCAGCGTCCTCAGGATGTCAGTGCTCTTGGGAAGCAGCTGAGAGCTGTTTGGTCACGTTCTCCCATTTTACATAGAAAGAAACCTCATAGGACCCAGAGAACAGAGGAGTTTGTTGAGCTGGCCCAGCCTGTGAGGAGAAGGGCTGCACTACAGCAGTCCAGGCCTCTTGCTTTTCACCAGGCCTTTCCAAGAGACTCATTTGCACATTAGCTCATTTCTCCTATAGACTCAATCTCTTCTGGGGATTTCCTAGTGATATGCTCAAGGTCAGCCAGCAAATAAGGGACTCTCCAATACTTCAGGCCAGCTCTCCCAGTTCCCAGATACTCACAGGGACACACAGACTTGTTTCATGTCTCATCTCCCTGATAGAAACCATCTCCAAATGCTTAGTGGCCATGGCAGTTAGTACCACACTCATCTTTCATTTAATTCTGATGTGGGCCTGGGCATTCCTGCAGGTAAGGATTGTCTTAGTTCATTTTCTGTTGCTGTAACTGAACACCACAGGCTGGTTAACTTATAAAGAATAGAGGTTTATTTAGCTCATGGTTCTGCAGACTGGGAAGCCCAAGAGCATGGTGACAGCACCTGGTGAGGGCCTTCTTGTTCATCATGATGTGGTGGGAAGCATCACATAGCGAAACAGAGCATATGTGTGTGTGCTAGCTCAGGTCTCCCCTCCTCTTCTTATAAAGCCACCAGTTTCATCACGGGGGCCCCACCCTGATGACTTTAATCCTTATTACTTTCCAGAGGCCCCACCTCCAATTGGCCTATGAATTTGAGGATTAAGTTCCCAACACATTAAATTTCGGGGTACATTCAAAACCATAGCAGAGACCCTGTAGCCCATCTCCCACCTTGTGTTTGATGCTCACCATCAGAGGCAACTGGGGGTCTGGGACTGTCTTCTCTTGTGAGTTGGAATATTCAAGGCCTTAAAGGTACCCTGAAGCCTTCAATTTTTTCATCCATGTATTCATTTAACAAGAATTTATTGTGGCCTGCTGTGTGTCAGCCTCTGCCCTGGATAATAGGGACACAATAGTGAGCAGAGGAGGCCTAGCTCCTATCTACCTTTTTTTTGAGACAGAGTCTTGCTCTGTCACCCACGCTGGGGTGCAGTGGCACCATCTAAATTCACTGCAATCTCTGTCTCCTGGGTTGAAGCGATCCTCCCACCTCAGACTCTTGAGTAGCTGAAACTACAGCCATGTGCCATCATGTCCAGCTAATTTTTTTTGAGACAGAGTCTCACTCTGTCGCCCAGCCTGGAGTGCAGTGGTGCAATCTTGGCTCACTCCCAAGTTCCGCCTCCTGGGTTCAAGCGATTCTCCTGTCTCAGCCTCCCAAGTAGCTGGGATTACAGGTGCACACCGCCATGCCCAGCTAATTTTTTGTATTTTGAGTAGAGACAGGGTTTTGCCATGTTGGCCAGGCTGGTCTCGAACTCCTGACCTCAAGTGACCCACCCGCCTCAGCCTCCCAAAGTGCTGAGATTACAGGCGTGAGCCACCATGCCTGGCCTCCCATCTACTTCTCAGCCCTCCAGATCTCTAATGGCATTGTTAGTCCCAGCCTGTGTTGGTTTACACCTGTACAGTGTTAGCATTGGTGTCTTATTAGCAGTTGTCATTAGCTCCATTATAGAGATGAGCGCATTCAGATTCCTGTAGGTTGCATGACTGGCTCCAAGTCACAAGACTGGCCTCTGGGGCTCCTGACTCCCAGTGTAGCACTCCTCTCTCACTGTATCTTCCTGCCTCTCTCCCCCAGGCAATCTCTGGGGCCCCTGGATCCCTGCTGAGGTGCCCATGGTCCCCTCCATCCCCACAGGGTAGCCTGTGTAGTGCTGGGTAGGGCCCAGGCCTGTCCCACAGAAGACATGGCCCCGTCTAGGTTCCGCACTCAGTTGGAGGTTAGGTAAGCACTTGGTGGCGGTTTCATTTTCTCTTTAGTGTTTTTTTTTTTCTTCTGGATTCTGCTGACCTAAAATGAGCCCCAGAGGTGAGGAATGGAAAGAGGGAGGAGTTGTGGGCATGAGTGGATCAGGCTAGGGGATGGGGGAAGGCACAGGGGAAGCTGCACTTCACCTGTGTAGGGTGGGAACCAGAACTCCGAGTTCAGGTGGGCTCCTTCTTCCCGCCCCTGAATCTGACTCCAGCCTTTTGTCAGCCCCCTCCCTCCACCTACATGGCTGGCACCACCCTCAGCTGTCACCACTACTCACGGGAAACAATGAAGGTTTGTCTGATATTCCGGGAGAGGAGGAGGAAGCTGAGGGTGGGAGAGCTTGGGGGAGTGGGGATAATTACTCTCCAAGATGAGATTTTTGGAAGAGAGCAACTTGATTGCACTTGGAGGATAAATAAACTTCTAGCCCACAAAACTTCTTGCCAGGCCACAAAGCAAACGTCTCCTTATCCCAGAGGTCAGAGAACTGCAGGAGAAGCAGTTTGTGGGTGGGCGAAGCATTCATCAGCTTCCCTGGAAAACCTTTGCAAGGTACTCCCTCCATACCAGCCTCTCTTTGTCCTCCCGCCCCAACTCATGTCCTTGGTTTGTATGGGAATGTGTCTGCCTTTCTCTGCTGCTTTGTATGTGTGATTCCCACGCCTGGTCCGGGGATGAGGTGGGGGCCGGTGCCTGGCATAGATTCTGAAGGACTCCGGCTTCCTCTGGGATTCGGCATGGATCTAGCACGGTTGGATGGGGGACTTTTGTACGACTTCCAGGTATGACAGGCCTTCTTAAAGCTGTAGCTTATATGCTGCAATGCTGAGCATTCCGTTGCATTGCAGGAGAACGGAAGGCAGAAGGTTTGAAATCAGGGATTTCTCTGAAAGTCGTTCTAAGTAGCATCTCCATTTAGAGGGGAATGCAAATTGTCCCTGCTTGAGCAGCCGGAGGCCCAGGCTGTGGCTGCTCCATGGACTGTCCCAGGTGGCAAAGACCTTGGCCATCACCCACTGCCTCTCACTTTTATGGATGAGGAAGCGGAAGTTCCCAGAGGAAAGGTGACTTGCCCAGAGCCACATGTTTGTAGTTTGCAGATCCAGGCTGAGAACTCACACCTAAGTTCCCAGGCCTTTCTCCACACTGTGCTGCCTCTAGATGTTCATTCATTGCTCTTGAGGATCCCCTCCTCCCCATGCTTTTAAATTCGTATATTCTCCCCAAGTCCCAAGTTTCGTGGTGTGTAAGATAAGTGAATTTTCAGTCAGATACCCTTCTTTAGACTGTCCCAGATACCTCAGTCATCATACCTGAGCCCCTGTCATATACCTCCATATCCCTTGGGCCTCACCTCCAGCCCCCCTTCCCTTTTCTGTCACCACAGCTCATGTTTCTGAAAGCCACAGAGAGTGGCTGTGCTGGGTGTACCATCTGAAATCGGCCCTGAGCTTGGCAAATGAATCTGAGCCTTTGGGAATGACCCCCTCAGGGGAAGTAAGGAGGCAGATCACTCTGTGGGCCTAAGGTGGGCCACCAAGTGCTCAGCAGTTTGATATTCTGCAGGTAACCTGGGATCTGTCCCTCATCCACTATGCTCCAGGTCCTGCCTCCCCTTTGCCCTGCCTCCCCTTTGTCCTGTCTCCTGTCCTGCCTCCTCTTTGTACAACAGCAGTGCTGTCCAACAGAAATATATTGAGAGCCACATATATCCTTCCAGTTATTCCAGTGGGCCAAAAAGTAAAAACAAAACTAACCCGTGGGTAAAAGTAATTAAAATAATATATTTTATTTACCCAATATATCCAGAATATCATTTTATCATGTAATGAATAAAAAATAATTTCAGACTCCAGTGTGTTTCATATTTACAACACCCCTCACTTCAGACCAGCCACACTGCAAATGTTCCTAGCCACGTGTGGTTAGTGGCGCCCCTGGTGGACAGCTCAGTTCTGCAGGGAAGTACAGTGCTGCCCTCATTTACCTCTTTGGCCCCTCCCCTCCCTCTGCCTCTGGATAAATCAAGTTTCCTAACCTCCATGCCGTATTCATTCAAGCTATGACCCACTCGCCCTCCCTTCACTGCCAAACATCCAGAGTCACCTTCATTCACCACCCCCCATGATCTCATGACTTAACCCCTTACAACTCAACTCCTGCTCTACCCAGTCTACTCATGCATCTCTTTTCAGCCTCTTCCACAACACCTGATTCTGTTGACTTTCCTACTCTTGCATTTAGCTTTTGTGACACTTTATTACTCATAACCCACTCACCCCAAAGCCAGCTCCTCCTGGACCTCCCTAAGTAGATTAGGAACCAAAGCTCTCTTCTTCCCATAGATACATCACCCAGGCTCAAATACTCCTTGCAGATGCCTTGCTTGGGGGCCACTCTGCTTTCCCTTCATAGAGCTCCAGCCTCTCCCAGGCCCCTGGTCCTTCTCGTCTGTGCTATTTCCACAGCCCTTTTTTAGTCTCTCTACTTCTAGCATCTTCCTCTTCACTGCCTCCTTTCCAGCTGTCAATTTAATCTACCCAAAGTTCTGCTGTGATCACATTTCCCTTTTGAAAGCTGGCAGCATTAGAAGTTGTAATAACGGGGGAACATGCTAACGTTACAATATTAAGTGAAGGCCAGGCACGGTGGCTCACGCCTGTAATCCCAGCATTTTGGGAGGCCAAGGCAAGTGGATCACCTGAGGTCAGGAGTTCAAGACCAGCCTGGCCAACAGGGTGAAACCCCATCTCTACTAAATATACAAACCTCGTTTCTACTAAAAATACAAAAATTAGCTGGGCATGGTGGTGGGCGCCTGTAATCCCAGCTACTCGGGAGGCTGACACAGGAGAATTACTTGAACCCAGGAGGCAGAGTTTGCAGTGAGCCGAGATCTCGCCACTGCATTCCAGCCTGGGCAACAGAGCAAGACTCCGTCTCAAAAAAAAAAAGAAAAGAAAAACACAGGATACCAAATTATGTAAACAGTAAGATCACAGTTCTATGAAAGCAAAAACAAAAAGCCATAAATAGATTTTTAAAAAAAGGAAGTAAAAGGAATAAATAGAAACGTTAATACTGGTTGTCTTTGGGTGATAATTGATTTCTTTTTCCTTTTCTATGATTTTGAAGTGTTCCATAACGAATATATATTTTATAATTTGGGCAATGAATATACTTTTTATTTTTGTAAATGCAGCCATCAAGAGTTTTTAATGCCTCCTAGATTATGTGCTGGCTCCTTACTCTGACATAGAAAAAATTCTTTCATGATCTGGCCATGAACCCACTTGTCTCATCTCTGGCCAGTCCTCTGCTTGCTTCTGGTCAGCAGTGACTACCTGGTGTTCCCAGTGCAGCCCTGGACTCTTCTTCCTCTGCCTCATCCATATTGATGCTGTTTGCATCACCTGTATGCCCCTCCACTGGGATGTCCGCTGGCCAGGTCCTCCCCATCTGCAGACACTTCTCCAGGAAGGGTCCTAGTCCCCACTGCCCAGACATGATTCCTTTTTCTATTTTGAATCTCTTTTCCCATTTAACTTATTCTCTCTGGTTTTACAGGCATTTTCATTCTCATTTTATCTCTTCTGTCAGAAGAGAAGATTCTTCAGCCAGCCGTGCTCACAGCACAAACATGTATTTTTTTCTTTCTTTATATAAGTTTATCAGTATTTCTTTTTAGAGTAATATATACAATAGAAACATTGGAGAGTATTCATTGGTATAAAGAAAAAAAGTAAAAAAGCACTTATCATCCCACCACCGAGAGATATGCCATCACTGTTAACATTTTGAAATGTATACATGTGAAAAATTGGGATCATGAGGTATATGCAATTTCATATTCTTTTTTTCCCCCACTTGACATTGTATTTTTGAAAATTTCCCACAATGTTGAATGTTATTTAAATAAGACATTTTAAAGGCTTTGAGATATTCCAGGGTATTGAGCACCAAAGTTTTATTTTATTTCATCTTAATGCAGAGTCTTGTTCTGTCACCCAGGCTGGAGTTCAGTGGCGTAATCGTGGCTCACAGCAGCCTTGACTTCCTAGGTTCAAGTGATCTTCCTACCTCAGCCTCCCAAGTAGCTGGGACTACAGATGCATGCCACCATGCCCGGCTAATTTTTTATTTCTTTGTAGAGATGGGATCTCACTATGTTGCCCAAGTTGGTCTCAAATTCCTGGCCTCAAGTGATCCTTCTTCCTTGGCCTCCGAAAGTGATGGGATTACAGGCGTGAGCCACTGCGCCTGGTGAGAGCACCATAATTTATTTAACTGTTCTCTAGTTTTTCAACATTTAGCTGTTCCTAATTGTTAAATTTTGTAATCATCCTCGGACATAAAGCCCTGTTCAAGCTACTGAGGTTTCTGTGGCATAGGTTCCTGGGAGGGGACTAACTTATTGGGTCAAAGGGTATGAATATTTGGAAAGCTCTTCATACATATTGCCAAGTTGGTTTCCAGAAAGGTTATGCCAATTTGCATTGCCACTGATAATGTAGGAGGGCGCCTATTCCATTGCATTCTTGCCAACATTATTACTATGAAAAGAAAGCTTTGCTATTTTATAGGCAAAATACTGCTTTTATTGTTATTTCTTTGCTTACTAGTGAGGGTTCACATCTTTTGATATCACACATTTGTAAGCCATTTGTATTTTTACTTTGAATAGCTTATTCATCCACATTACCCTTTTTTTTTTTTTTTTGTTCTTCAATTCCTTTTTTTTTTTTTTCAAGAAGGAATCTTGCTCTGTTGCCCGGGCTGGAGTGCAATGGTGCGATCTTGGCTCACTGCAACATCTGCCTCCTGGGTTCAGGTGATCCTCCTGCCTCAGCCTCCCGAGTAGCTGGGATTACAGGTGCGCACCACCACGCCCAGCTAATTTTTTGTGTTTTTAGTAGAAACAGGGTTTCACCACGTTGGCCAGGCTGGTCTCAAACTCCTGATCTCATGATCCACACACCTCAGCCTCCCAAAGTGCTGGGATTATAGGCATGAGCCACAGTGCCCAGCCTTTTTTTGTTGTTAAATTCTAGCCATTTATTGTTAATTGGCAAAATACTTTGTATATTAAGGGTATTTCCTCTAGCATATTCTTTGCGAACTGAATGTTTATGAAATTAACTTGAGGATAGAGGATAGAGGTTGTTTATGAAATTAACTTGAGGATAGAGGATAGAGGTTGTAGAGCCTGCAGAGTTTATGTCCTCCCAACCACTTCCATGCCTTGTCTGACTTCCCCACCAGGTCTGGAGTCGTAGAGGGCAAGGTGGCCAGCAGCATGGTTTCCCAGTGCTGGGCACTCAATCAGTGTTTGTCTTGTTCATGTAAGCACGATTACATGAAAGCTGTTATTTCTCTCTGGTTGTGCAAAGCGTGGGGTCTTCCTAGGAATAAGTGATTAAAAATAACAAAAAATAAAATGTACAATGTGGCCACTTCTCTCTAAAGGCACAGCTGTGCAAGTTATAGAAGACATTCTCTCCCTTGTAATTGTTGCTATTTACTTTACAAATTTAAGGGCATTAAAACCACAATAAGATACCATCCTCACTCCTGCTGGGATGACTATCATGAAAAAGATAACAAAATAAGTGTTGGCAGGGCATGTGGAGACATTGGAAACCCCATGCAATGTTGGTGGGGATGTAAGGTGGTGCAGATGATTGGAAAGCAGTTGGGCAGTTCCTCAATAACATAGGTTGCCATGTGACCCAGCAATTCCGCTCCTAGATATATCCCCAAGAAAACAGAATATATCCCTGTAAAAACTTGTACATGAATGTTCATTACAGCAACATTATTCATAATAGCCAAAAGCTGGACAGAATTCAAATGTCTATACCTGATGGTGGATAAACAATATATGGTAGGTCTGTGCTGTGGAATATTATTTAGCTTTAAAAGGAACAAAATACTGATATAGGTAGAGAGCATCCTGAATCTAAAAATTTGAAATCCAAAATGCTCTAAAATCTGAAACATTTTGAGCTCTGACCTGACACCACAGTGGAAAATTCCACACATAAGTACTTAACACAAACTTTGTTTCATGCACAAAATTATTTTAAAATATTGTATAAAATTACCTTTAGGCTACATGTAGAAGGTGTTTATGAAACATAAATGAATTTCATGTTTAGACTTGTGTCCCATCTCCAAGATATCTCATTATGTATATGCAAGTATTCCAGAATCTGAAAAAATCCAAAATATGAAACACTTCTGGTCCCTAGCATTTCAGGTAAAGGATTCTTAGCCTGTGTGTGCTACCACATGGACGAACCTTGAAAATATGCTAAGCGAGAAAAGCCAGACACAGGAGGCCACCTATTGTTCACTTCCATTTATATGAAGTGTCCAGAATAGGCAAATCCACAGGGGTGGAAAGTAGGTTCATGGTTGCCAGGAGCTGGGGGAGGGTGGGGTGGGGAATAGGCAGTGACTAATGGGCATGGGGTTTCTTTTGGGGATGTTGAAAATGTCCTGGGGTTGGTAGTGATGGTTGCACAGCCTTGTGAATACACTAAACACACTGAATTTTGCATTTTAAAACAGTGCATTTTATGGTATGTGAATTGTATCTCCATAAAAAATAATTAAGGGAAGCTACGCTAGAGTAAGACTTGGCTTTGTGAGACAGGTGGGACTTTCTCACCCATAGCCATGAGTTCCCTGGAGAGCGTGCCCCCAGAGGACATTCATCGAATCTGGCAGTGGCTGGGAGTAGGTCCTAATCAGCAGTACTTTATGTGACCAGGAACTATGAAGAAGGCCTGGGGCGCCTGGGACAAGGGTGAGAGAAAGTTGAGTGTCTCTTTATTAAATAGAATAAAACAAAACTAGATCTAAATTAGGTTGGGATAAATAACAGCTTAGTACAGTAGAGTAGGATGAGCTGTGAGCTCAGAAAGAGATGGCTGTGATCCCAGTTCTGCAGCTTCCTTGCTGTGTAATCCAAGGCAGGACCCCTGCCTCGGGCCTCAGTTTCCTCATTGGCAGAGGGGGATAATGCTGCCTAACTTGCTTATCTTACAGGGATTTGATGAGGGTGAAATGAACTATATGTGAGAAAGTGTTTTGCAGACTATATATTGCTGTACCCAGTCATTCCTAGATACTTGTCTTTCTTCACATTCTAGTCTATTTTGTTTTTCCTTAAAATGTATTAAGCAGATGCTAATTGTTGATTTGTCAATATTTCATGCTCTAATTTTAGTAACATTAAAGTTGTATTAAATAAACATTACACTTTAGAATCGTATTATAGATTGGTTTTTTTCAGACACAGTGAGTAGCTGGGGTAGGCATGAGACAGGGAATGTGGTCTGTGATAAGACTTAGAGGGCGTTAATGCCGGCACAGGAGTTTGGGCTTTATCTTACTGGTAATGGAGAGTCCTGGCGGGTTTTTGAGTAGGAAGATGTCATGAAGTTAAGGGTACCATTCGAGGATCTCTGGCATAGAGAATGGTGTTCACAGAGGCTGGAGGCCCCTCAGGAGGCATCCTAAGCTCTTGAGGGGGAGTTCCAGAGCAAGGGAGAGTGACAATCCCAGAGCAGCTAGATCCTAGCTGGAAAGGAGAGGAGAAGGGGGATGTTGTCTGGGCAGGACCCTAGTGAGCAGAGAGATGGGCTTGATGATGTTTGTCCAGAGCCAGTGGTATAGAAGTGGCCACCTCCTTGAAAGAGGACCTCGTCACAAAAGCCCCCAAGCAGAGATAGTGCAGCTTTGATGACCAAAAACACATAACAGCAATCTTGATTCTTTGTGAAAGGAAAAATTGTAGAGGTGTCGCTCAGTATGATTAGAAAAACAGTTAAAAATATGTAATAGTTAAAAAAAAAATTAAGCACCTAATTGAGCATGGTGCCGTGTACAAGGAACCATGCCGATATGCCTTCTAAGAGTATATAATTTAAGATTATTCTTCCTTGAATTATTTTATATTATATCTTAATGGGGTTCCACCGAGGTTCCCTGAGCTTCCCACCACCACTGTGTAAGACAAATGAAATCCAGTGTAGGAGGAAGTAAGTCTTGCCAGGATGTCAGCTTCTTTTATTTGGGACTCATTTCATTGTTAGTTTTATGTGTTTGTAAACCGACAAAGGACTAGAACAGAAAGGAGTTGTGCCTGTCTTTAGAGCCGGGGCCAGGGGACACCTTGCAGGAGAGGGCCTCTCTTCCTTTTCTACTGCCCAGAGCAGGGGGAGCTGGTTCTCTGCCCCCAGCATCCCTGAGGTGGTCCAGCCTCTTGTGGTCTTTGGGTGGATTTGGAAAATCAGATCTCACCTCTTCGGCTTGCACTTCATCGGGGTGATTGCAGACTCTGATGCACAGGGAAAATGCTGCAGTCTGTCTACTCTGTCCTCACAAGTGGAGGAAGATCTGGAAGAGGGAGTAGGGAAGAGTGGGCAGGAGCTTGGGGAGAGGGTTGTCACGACCAGGGGAGGGCAGGTGTGGTTTGAAAAGAACCCCTGGTAGCGTTGCCCAGTAAAATATGGGTCACTCAATTATATTTGAATTTCAGATAAACAATGAATAATTTTTTTTTTTTTTTTAGTATAAGTAGGTCCCAAATATTGCCTGGAACCTACTTATACTAAAAGATGTACGTGTTGTTTGTCTGTAATTCAAATTTAACTGAACATCCTGCTCCCTGCCCCATCACTAAATCTGGCTCCCCAGGAAGTTCTGATTCCCACCACAGCCACCACCATTCACCTGTGAACCGTACTGCAAGGGGCAAGCTGACTTATCGGGAACAGGAACCGCATAAAAGCAAATTGAGCAGGGGTCTTCCTCAACCCTAGTCTCCAACTCATTTCCTTCTACTCCAAAACCATGCATTTCTCATTCCCCTTTGCCTTGCACCTTTCCCAGGATTATCCAGTAGCAAGCCTATTGCAGTGGGCCCATGGAGCCCCCTGAAAACTCAGAGAGGAGAGGCAGAAACGATCACAGTGCCTGAGGCCAGTGGCTGGGGTTTCTTCCCAAGGAGACACTGCACAAACCAAGCACTGTAAACTTCCCACTCTTGGCTCAAATCAAACCTGCAGCCTGTGGGCAGCCAGAGATTGGGTTTCAGAAGTGCTGGCGTTTTAGAAGTATTAAATATTCATAGGCATCTCCCCTTGGTTTTGACTCTGAGAATAGAATTCCAAACATTCCCCCTCTAGTGGGGTCTCTCCTGGTGTGGTCCTGGGACCCCCCTGGACCTTGTCCACTCGGACCCCATCCATCTGCAGGGCTTGTTTTAAACTTTTTCTTGTTGTTGTTTTGGAGTCAGAGTCTCGCTTTGTTGTCCAGGCTAGAGTGCAGTGGTATGGTCATAGCGCACTGCAACCTCTACCTCCTGGGCTCAAGGGATCCTCCTGCCTCAGCCTCCCAAGTAGCTGGGACTAGCTGGTGAATTTTTATGTGTTTTATTTTTATTTTTTGTAGAGATGGGATATCACTATGTTGTCTGGGCTGGTCTTGAATTCCGGACTCAAGTGATATTCCCACCTCAGCCTCCCAAAGTGCTGGGATTCCAGGTGTGAGCCACCACATCCGGCCGCTTGTTTCAAAGCAGATGCTGAGGCTACTCCAGGGTTGCAGTCTGCTGTATTGTTGGGTCTCCATTTCACTCCACTTGGTGTAATGTGGGTATATGTCACATGCTCCCCCATACCACTAACTCCCTTCACACACACACACACACACACACACACACACACGTTCCATGTGGTTAGATGTGTCCCATGAGGCCAGCACAGGGAAAACCAATAAACCCTTAATTAGGCCCTGTTTACCTGCTGTTGTGAAGCCTCAGCAGTGACTGATATCTGTTATTATTTACTAATTA
Source organism: Symphalangus syndactylus (assembly GCF_028878055.3). Classification (NCBI taxonomy): domain Eukaryota; kingdom Metazoa; phylum Chordata; class Mammalia; order Primates; family Hylobatidae; genus Symphalangus; species Symphalangus syndactylus. The sequence continues at coordinate 47,176,846 of NC_072443.2, read as the reverse complement.
GGTCCTTTACACAAGGACAGGGTTTATACTTACTTTTACTTTGCCTGTCTTTAAGGGGGTGCAAGAAGGGGCTCGTTATTTGATCACTGTTTGAGTGGAGAAGAGAGCCTGACAGCATTTGGACATACCTTCCTTGTCCCCAAGGTGTGGGATCATTTTTAAACTTTAGACTCCCTCTGTGTGTAAGCAGAATTCCATCAGATTTTACCGATACCTCCTCGCTATTCATAACTGGAGCATCTGCACAGGAACCTTAGCACCCTTTAAGACCTGGTGCCCAGATTCCTGCTTTTTTGGCAGATGGTGTGAGTGTGTGTGTGTGAGGCAGCTATTAATCTCTTCTTCACTTTCAGGTCCAACTTGCTGAAATCCCCCTTTCCAATAGCCTTGCTCAAGACCCCACCCTCAAACCACAGCACCCTCTTTCTGCCTGCCTGATTTTGTGTTTAGTGAAAGAGAGATGAACACCAAGGCACACTAAGCTTAGCAAAGCCATTTGGACGGGTATTGGGTTACCACGCATCTTTTTACCTGGATTTGCACTGTCTGTTGCCATTGGCCTTCTGGCTATAGGAGGAGTCAGATTACAGCAGGAGAGACCCGGAGGATTAGTACAGAGATGCTGCAGCAGACACTTGATAATTACTTTGGGGGTCATGTCTCAAAATAGACTCTGGCCTCTCTTTCTGGCCTCAGAAAGAGGGAAGGCCACTCTTTCTCTGTCCAGCCATCTGCTTACATTTTCTCTCTTAGTCTTCTGGATATGACCCCTGCCCTTTTTTTTTTTTTTAAATTAAGGTATAATTTACATACAGTAAATTCACTTTTTTAGTGCATTGTTCTGCAGGTGTAACAAATGCATACAGATGTGTAATTGCTAACACAATCAAGATACAGGACAGTCCCATCACCCCAAAAGATTTACCTGTGCTGCCCCTTTTTTGTCAGTCCTACCCACTGCTCCCTGGCAACCACTGATCTATGTGCAGTGCCCACAGTTTTGCCCACATTTAAATGGAATCATAGTTTGTAGGCTTTTGAATCTGGCTTCCTTCATTTTAGCATAATAGATTTGAGACGCATCCATGTTGTACGTATCAGTGATTTGTTTCTTTTTATAGCTGAGTATTTATGCAGAGATTTTTGTGTGAACATAACTTTTCATTTCATTTGAAAAAAATACCTAAGAGTGAGGTTGCTGGGTCATAGGGCAAGTGCATATTTAACTTGATGAGAAATTGCTGAACTGTTTTCCAAAGTGGCTGGACCATTTCTCATTTTGACCAGGAAAGTATGAGCTCAGTTGTTGTGCATTCTCACCAGTACTTGTGATTTCATTCTTTCTTCTTTTCTTTCCATTTTTAATCTAATTTAACTTCAGCCTTCTAATAGTGTGTAGTAGTGTCTCATTGTTTTAAACATTTGTATGATAGCTTCTGCAGTTAGGCCTCTGAACCATTTTGAGTTAATTTTGTATGTTTTGTGAGGTTTGTTTTTATCATATGAATATTTAATTGTTTTAGCACCATTTTTTTTTACTTACTGACATACAAGTGAAGATCTAGCACAATTTTTTAAAAGACTCCTTTCATGTAGTTGCCTTTATACATTTGTCAAAACTAAAGGTGTGGAATATGATTTGCAAATATTTTCCCCATTCCGTGGGTTGTATTTTCACATTCTTGATGGTGCCCTTTGAAGCACAAAAAGTTTTAAAATTTTGATGAAGTTCAGTTTATTTTTTTCTTTTATTATTTGTATGTTTGGTGTGATATATAAGAAATCATGGCCTAATCCAAGGTTATAAAGATTTATCCCTATGTTTTCTTCTAAGGGTTTTATATCTATAGTTCTCATATTTGGGTCTCTGATTCACTTCGAGTGAATTTTTGTGTATAGTAAGAGGTAAGGAGTCCAGCTTCATTCTTTTGCATGTAGATATCCAGTTTTCCCAGATTACTTGTTGAAAAGACTGCTCTTCTCCTACTGAATTGTCTTGGTACCCTTGTTAAAAATATAAAGGCTTATTTCTAGACTCTTAAATTCTATTCCATATATCTATATTTCTACCCTTATGCTAGTACTACATTGTCTTAATTACTGTAGCTTTATAGTAAGTCTTGAAATTGAGTAGTATGAGTCTGCTAACTTCATTGGCAATCTTTTTCAAAACTATTTTGGCTATTTTTATTGCTTTGATTGTGATTGTGTTGCATCTGTGTATCAATTTGGGGAAAATTGACATCGGAACATGGTGTTTTTCTGTACATGGTATCTCTCTCCATTTATTAAAGTCTTTTAAAATTTCTCTCATCAGTGTTTCATAGCTTTCAGTGAACAGATCTTAGATAAAGACCAATTTTAGATTTTTTGTTAGTTTTTTTTTTTTAGATTTCTACTTAAGTATTTCATGGTTTCTGTTGCTATTTAAATGGTGCACTCAGCCCTCCGTATTCACAGGGCATTGGTTCCGGGACCCCCCTGGGGATATCAGAATCCTCGGATGCTTATATAAGTCCCTTATATAAAATGTCATAGTACAGTTGGCCCTCTGTATTTGTGGGTTCTGCATCCACAGATTCAACCAGCCATGGGTGGAAACTATGTACAGTTGCCAAATCGGAGGGTTTTGATCCAAGGTTGGTTGAACCTACAGATGCAAAACCTGTAGATACAGAGAGCCAACTATACCTTTAAAAATTTTACTTCCAATTGGTATTTACTCAGATATAAAAGTAGGTTGCTTTTTGTATATTGATCTTGTATCCTATGACTCTTCTCAACTTGCATATTAATTCTGGTAGTTTTTTAAATTTTTTGAGGTTCTTCTATATAGACAATCATGTCATCTGCAAATAGAGACAGTTTTATTTCTTCCTTTCTAATCTGTGTGTCTTTTGTTTCCTTCTCTTGTCTGATTGCATAGGCTAGGACCTCCGGTGTGGTGTTGAATAGGAGTGACAAGAGGGAACAACCTGGCTCTGTTGCTGGTCTTGGGGAAAGCATTCAGTCTTTTACCATTAAGTTTGATATAATCTAGCTGTAGATTTCTGTATATGCTATTGAACAAATTAAGGGACTTCCTTTCTATTCCTAAGTTGGTAAGTTTAAAAATTATTAATGTATGTTGCATTTTGCCAAATGATGTTTTAGAAACTGTTGAAATGATCATATGGTTTTTAAATTTTAGTCTATTAATATGGAAATTACATTGTTTGCTTTTTGAAGTTGAATCAGCCTTCATTCCTGGGATTAAGCCCATTTGGTCATGTTGTATAGTATTTTCATGATGCACTAGCCTGTCTGGGGCTAGCTCCTCATCTTCTTCTTCCCAGTTTCTCCTGTCTCACTCCTGTTTTTATCACCGAGAACTTCCTCTCTTTTCACACAGATCTCCTCTAACTAGATCATCCTTCAGAATTCCCTGTGGCCTACCCCTCAGCCTCCACTTCCTCATCCCTTCCTCCTTATCCTCTCCCAGTGGTTCCCAGTGACTTCCCAGAGGCCTGTTTTTGGGGTCTGACTTCATAATCACAGCATTGGTTACTACTTCAGGCCATGGTCTATTTCTTCCTGGACTTTCTTCTCCCTGGTCTTAGGGGCTCTTCCTTCTGAGTCAGCTCTGCCCTGAATGGCTCCCAGCCACACGCAGGTCTTTGTTCCCTCATGCTTTGGGCTTCTGTGGCAGCATCTGGACCCGTCTCCCATTCCTGCACTCTTGCCTCTGATGAATCTTCCAGAAGCTGTGGGCTCATCCAGCCATTCTTTGGTTCAGCAGTCCTTTTGGGGGACACAAACATTCCATCTATAACACTCTTCAAGTAGATTGTAAGTTTCTGAAGAGCAGGGATCTTCTTTCCTTATGATAAATAGGTTGGCTTTTCCTATGCCATGTGTTTACATAAAATGACGCAATGGGATTCTAGTGTAGACAGGGTTGGGGTGGAAGGATATGGGAGTTATGAGTCAGCAACAGTAGTTGGCTGAGGCAATGGAGCTGGAAATCTGAACTTGCCCCTTCCTGGAAGGTACATCCAGGAGACACATGGGGAGCTCAGGGCATTCTTCAACCAGCAGGGAGTAAGAGCCTGAAATGGGAAAGAGAAAGTCTTTTCATGGACTGGGGCACACACACCATGGGATGTCTCCAGGGAAAGATGGTACCACATTCAGCAAACAGCAAGGGCAGGACCATCTCAAAGCTGTGGTGGGCAAAGCCTTCTGGTAGAAAGCAGACCTGAGTCGAGAGCCAAGAGGCCCCTAGAGAAGAGCGTAGGAGTCATCTGCTGGGGCCACTGCCAGGCAGCCGACGTCCCACAGCAAGACTCTTTGGAATCCAAATGGCCAAGTGCCTTCCTTACCCCAGGACTTGGGACTAACACAGGCCTCCTGAGGGCTGAAGGAGCCACAGCAGAAGGTGCAGCGGCTGACCTGGGCTCCTCTTCTGGAGCTGGGACTAAGGAAGCTTTTGGTGGGAGTAACTGAGGTGCAGTTCAAAGCCCCCACAGCCTAGGAGCCGGAGCATCATTGTGTGGCTCTGTTCCATGTGGCCCCAAGTCAAGGACAACAGGACCCATGTACTCAGATATCCAGGAGCTCTACCTGCCAAGAGAAATTTTGCCTACACATCACTCGCTGGGAGCTGAATGTACCTTATAACCTTGCTTTCCATGTCGTGTTGTATTGTGTTTCGTTTTCCCTTAGCTTTTCAGTAAGTATTCCCTTCAAAAGAATTCCAGCTTTGACTCTGCTGACTTGGAGGGTCGGTGGTATTTTTCCACACACACACATCTCAGTTGTTGGGGAGCCGGGGAGATGGTAGGCACTGGCCGGCTGGTGCGGTGGTTGTCAGAGAGCTGGCAACAGAAAGACCAGAAGCCTAGGGAGGAAGGAGTGGAGGCCCACTGTGGCCACGGACCCCGACTGGCCAACCTTGCCCTTTTGTTTCCTAGTGCGTTTAGCACAGTGCTGGGGACCTGAGGGGATTCGAGAAGACTTGATTCGTCGGAGCTGATCTCTGGGGGAGGGTGGCCCCTTGTCCTGTGCTGGACTCTGTCACACTTTCAAAAGTGAAATCCCAGCACCCTTGTGGCACCTTCCTTGCGGTGGCCCTCCTGCCCCCAGCACACACACAGCTCTGTCACAGTACATGTAGCCTTTTAATTTCTGGTACTATAAGCATGTTTAGTATGATTATTAGGTGATTCAGTGTCTTCAGAGGACATACCGCATGACAGGCCAGCCAAACTTCTGGCTTTGAGGACATCAGAGAGCCCGATCCATTATGCTCGGCTGCTCACAGTGGTTGGCCGCGTGTGGGATGCCCTCAGCATTTGTTTGCTAGCGCCAGGTGTGAGTTTGCTGAGACAGGGGCTGAGGGCTCCACACTTTGGGGCCAGGAAGGTCAGGATCTGAGCTCGGTGTGCTCCTCTCTCCCTCTGCAGCTTGTCTCCAATGTTCTCATTTTCTCCTGCACCAACATCGTGGGTGTCTGCACCCACTATCCGGCTGAGGTCTCCCAGAGACAGGCTTTCCAGGAGACCCGAGAGTGCATCCAGGCGCGGCTCCACTCTCAGCGGGAGAACCAGCAGCAGGTGAGTGAGGCCCCTGCCCTTGCGCAGTGGGAAGGAGTCGAGACCTGAGATGTACCTCAGCTGAGCGCCTGGCCTGGGGCAGGCAGTGCTCATTATGGCTGCCAGCCCCACTCCCCGGGAGGGGCCCAACCCATGGGGAATGTTTCCCCTGGAGAGAGTCCAGCATTCCAGGCCCTGTGGGAAGGGAGCTCTACCCTGCCCGTGCCCAAGGCCAGGTGCCCATAGCCATGTGGCGTCCCTGTGGTTTGCAAACAAGCCCAGCAGCAAGAGGGTCCCTCTCTCCCTCCCCACACTGCTCCCACTCCCTCCCCACACTGCACCTCCCTTGTGTTGGAGTAAGGAGAGAAGCCAGCATTCCTAACTGGGATTAAGGTGCTCCGCAGGGGAGGGATGAGGGAGAAGAAGAGGAGACAGGAGCTGTCATCCCCTGAAACACCCCACACCTGGTTATTCCTCTCTGAGTTCTGGGGTTTGGTGGTTCAGAGAAGGAAGAAAGTCCCATCTCTTCCTAGACTTGCCTGGGTCAGGGAAGGCAGCCTGTTCCCAGGGCCACAGATTCCTGGTGCAAAGAGGGACCTGCCCTGTGTACACCACTCTTGGGTGGGGTGGGAGCAGGGCTGAGGGCCACATCAGGGGTCCAGCCCTTCCCTCTTTGGGGTGGAGTCCTGTTTGGATTCCAGGTCTGGATCCCCACTGTCTCCTCTCCTGTGTGTGAATCAGGTAGGGGTCTGGTGACTCGGAGTCATGGCTCCCACACGGGAGGCCTGGGGGGCTGTGTGGCCTAGGGGAGAGAGTGGGCGGGTCTGCAGGGCGGTGGGGCTCCCACTGGCTCCTATGAGATAAGGTTGCTCCAAACTGGAGGCCTTCCCTCCCTCCCCTCTTAGATTACCATCTCCCCAGACCCTCAGCAAGCATCAGTGGAGCTCACCTGAGTGCCGCATGCTGCGTCAGCCCCCATGGCTGATACGAACATGGAAGGTCTGTCTTTGAGTGTGGGGGACGTGGAGAAATGGCCAAGATGGCAGTGGTCACTCATGGCTCCAGGCTGGCATGGGACACATACTGTGGCCACCCTGAGTGCAGAATGTTTTACCAGAATCCTTGATGCCATCTGGTTGCATTCTAAGTGAGTCACAGTGACATGGCTGGTGACATCCAGACAGCCAAACGAGCGGGCAAAGCTCTAGTACCTCTCCAGGCCCCTCATTCCCCATCTGTCCCCACTTCCCTTCCAGCGCTGCCTCGGTGGTCGCCATGTCTTGTCAGGTCTCCACTTACGCTGACCAGTCCCTGGCCTGGCTCTCCCCATTCACTCTGGCCCTGTCTGAGCTTCTGGTCCAGCATCTTGAAGGAAGCCCTTGCTGGCAGTGTCCCTGGGGTCCTCCCACTGCCCTTTATTAACACATGTACCTCACCTCTGGCACACTGCACCACACTCACCCCCAGGCCTCAGCATTCCTGAAAAGCCCCACATCATCCCCATTCCAGGCCTCAGCATCTCTCACCTGAGATCAGGATACCTCCTTCTTCCATTTTTGGGGCTGCGCCTCTCACTTCTCGAGGGGAATTACCATTTTACAGCTTGCCACAGCTTCCTTGCTCTGGCCCAGGCCAGTCTGGACATTCCACCAAATCCACGGGATTTAGGGGAGAAAATATTTTTGCCATTCCATATTCGGAGCCAATGTGCTGAGGAGGGGAAGCTTTCTGCAGACAGGTGCTTCTTAGCTGGCCATAGCCAGCAAGGCGTGCAGAAAGAGCTGCTGGGGCTCCCTGGGGGAAGCTTCTAGTTGCCCTGTGATGAGTGGGCTCAGAATTGTTCCCCAGCGGCCCCCTGCCCACCCCTCCTGGCCCTCAGCCCCAGAGGTGGTTGTAAATGTAGGAGGGCCTCTCATGAAGCCAAACGGTTTGTAGCAGTCTCTCCCAGTCATCCCACATTGTCTTTTAATTCCTATTTCTGTCACCAGTAACTATTTACTGAGAGTTGGCCTTTGGTGGTCGTGTTTCCTGCTGCTTGGAGAGACCAGACAGACCCACAGAGAACACTGCCCTTCACTAATGTGTCAGCTTCTCCAGCATAAGGCTCTGGGCTGTGGCACTGGACAAGACGCAGCTCCAGTCCCCAAGGTGGCCTCTCCTCAAACACAGTTAACAGGCCACTGATGTGGGGTTCCAGCGAGTGGGGAGGGGATGCCAGCAGCCAGAATTGGACCTCCTCCTGGGAAAAGGGAGACCCTGAAGGAGGGTGAGGAGCAGCAGAGAAGGAGGGTGAGGCCAGCTGAGGAGCTTGTGCACAACAGCAAGAAAGACCCCAGGAAGCATGGGGGCCTCTGTGTTCTGCTCTATCTGGAGTGGAGTGTGGATTTCATTTCAGTGCTGCTGGGACAGCAGGTGGAAGGTCAGGGAGGAGTCAGGTCATGGAAACCTCCAGGCCAGGCTGTGGGCGTGGGCTGATCTCCGCAGCGTCAGAAGGCTTAGAAGGCGACATGGTCTGGCGTATTTTAGGAAAAGCAGTTGCTTGCTTGCAGTGGGGAGGATGGACCAGAGGCAGCAAGCTTGGAGATAAGGAAAGTGATCTGGAGGCTTCCCCGGTCATCCAATCTGGCCCCGAAGGTGGCCTGGGCGGCGACAGGCTGAGGTTGGGGTGGAGAGGGTGCTTCAGCAAGGACAGGAGCAGCAGCCAGTCTGGGGGTGATAGGAGCGGGCCAGGCAAGCACGAGGCATAGCAAGGGGGTAGGGGGACATGGGCTTTGATTTGCAGTGGAAAATAAGGAAGAGTGAGTTCAGTGGGTCTGAAAGAACCCATATGTGATGTGGCTGGTGAAACTAGAAAACCTGTGGAGGTGTTGAGCACAGATAGTGTTTCAGAGAGATCGGGGCTGTGCAGGCGTCAGGGAGGGCAGAGGGAGGCTGTCTGTCCAGGGTGTTGAAACCAGAATCCAAGAGCCAGGTGAGAACTGCATATGGGCAGTGGAGGAAGGCACAGAACAGAAAGGACAAATGCGAGAGCTGTTTCCAGATGAGCAGGACTTCATCAGTGCTGGACAGGACCTGGGCTGAGGGGAAAGGAATGAGTGTCAGAGGGAAAGATCTGAAAAGCAAAAGCCACTTACGTGGGCAGGGTCTTGACACTGGTGCAGCAGAATGGGGCTGTCCCAGGCAAAGGCAGGGAAATTGAAAGAAAAGCGATTGGGGAATGACAATGTGGGAAAGCGAGTGTGGTTTGGGTGTGATGTCAGGGTGGTGGTGGCAAGACATCTGGGTGGGCAGCTGGAGGCTAGCAAGCCATGGACGGGAGGTAGGGATGTGGGAAGTGGCTGATAACAGTCACCTCTGTAGTGGGAACCTTGGCCATGGACTTACTCCCAGAGTGCAGGTGTGAATGGGGCGAGGACAGAGGTGGGACATGCCATGTTTGGGGCCAGGTGGAGGGAGAGGAAGCAGAGATGACATAGAAGCAGAAGAATCTCAGGGCCATATGGGAGGGTGACTCTAGCATCTGGTGCGGAGTGAAGGGCAGGAGAATGAGGGCTGGAGGCAGCCAAAATGAAAGGCTGGGGATGAGCGAATGATGTGCACCAGCCTGACGGGGAGCCTGGCAGGGAGGCAGCTGGGCATCTTGGAGCAGGGCAGGCCCGGGAGAGGAGCTCAGAAAGAGAGCATAGTCCAGACTCCATAACAGGCTGACGTGAGCCTCCGTGATGTGGCCTGCCCCTCCGCTTGCTTCTCTCCCACCTCCCCTGCCGCTGGTTGTGACATGGTTTCTCTGAGTCAGTTTGCTTTCCCACTCTCCTGGGCCACTGTACCCAGGTAGAACTAGAGCACCTCCTCCCCACCCCATCCTTCCAGTCTCCAGGAAGCCCTCTCTGACTGCTCCAGTGGAGATCAGGTGTCCCTGCTCAGTGCCCCCATAGTGGCGCCCCAGACCCCCATGACACCAGAAGCTTTCTGAAGGAGGAACCTTGCCTGTCTCACTCCTGGTGTTAACTCAGTTGGTCCCCAGAATAGTGCCTGGCACATGGTAGGTGCTCAATAAATATTTGATAACAGATGGAGTGGATCTCATTTAATGCTCTCAACAACTCCATCCCCATTTTACAGATGAGCAACCTGAGGCTCAGAGAAGTTCAGTAATTTGCCCAAGGTCACACAGAGTCTCAGGTGACATCCAGGATTCTAACCCGAGATGCTCAGTACTCACATGTTCACCAGGGGCGCTTTTGCCCAAGAAACGTGGCGAGGGAGGCGGAGGGATTGGATTAGCTGGTGTCCCGGGGAGGGGAGATGGGGGACAGGTAGCCTGCACACACGTACACACACATGCACAGACACACACACAGACGCACGCGCGCGCGCGCACACACACACACTGTTAGCCCAGGAGTCCTGGGAGAGCCTGAGAGGTTTTCCAGGGCCCTCAGGCAGGGGCACAGGTGTGGAGGAGCGAGCACTTGCCAGGCAGGTGGAAGGCGCGGTGATGAAAGCATGTGCTTCCCTCCGCAGGAACGGCTCCTGCTGTCTGTCCTTCCCCGTCATGTTGCCATGGAGATGAAAGCAGACATCAACGCCAAGCAGGAGGATATGATGTTCCATAAGATTTACATCCAGAAACATGACAACGTGAGGTATGGGTGAAGCTGCGGGAGGAGGAGGGAAGGGAGGGAGAGCTGGACCACCATGGAGACATCCCACTTCCCTCCTTTCAAGTGGGCACAGCCCGACAGGGTGGCTTGGTGACTTTGGAGAGTGTGTCATCTAGAGCATGCCAGCCCCACCCCTCCAGGTCTGTTAAGTGAGTGAATTCTCATGGTGTCCCATGTAACTTTTTGGGGGAGTGGAGAGAGGGGGGGATAGTGAGGCTGCAGGGAGAGAATAAAAACAGGAGGAGGAGAAAGGAGGAAGCAACACCACCCGCTTTGGTTAAGAGCTCCTAGCCTACCAAGAGAGGTGGAAAGCATAGACTGGGACCCGAATGTCACCACCATCATCTCATCTTCACCACCATCTGGCAGCTTCCATGCCTCCTAAGCCAGTGCGTGCCAGGCACTGGGCCAGGCTCTGCCCACCTTATCACCAGTCCTCCTGACAGCACTGCAAGCCAGCTACCTTTATCAGCACACCCAGTTGATAGATGGGTCATGTATGCTATTTACTTCATATATACTCTATTTGAAATTTTCTGTAATAAAAAGTTTAAAGAAAAAAAAACATCACCAAGAAACCACTGGACAAATCCAGAACGTGGGACAGTCTACATTGTGTACTCTTTAAAAAGCCAGTCATGGAGAAAGAAAAAAGGGTGGGGAACGCATTCTAGATTAAAAGACTCAAGGGCTCAAGGTTCCCCAGCCAGCAGTGGTACAGCCAGGCTGCACCCAAGTGGCCGCTCCAGAGCCCACGCTCCTTTCACTGCGTGTTTGCCGCCTCCCTAGACAGAAGCTGCTGACAGCAGGGACGTGCAAACAGATGTAGATTAATAGAGTGCAAAATATGCTTATGAGTTCCACGGGGACACGAAGCGATACAGTGGCCTTCATCCAGCATGGCTTCCTGGAGAGCCCGATAATCCTCCCATATGCCCAGAAAAGGAGCTGCTGTGTTTGCCTTCCGGAGAGTTCCTTCTCTCCAGGCAAGTTTCCCTAGGACTCACGAGTCCTCTAAGGTTGGTGTAAAGAGGACTCTTTGGAGGCTTGGCCTGAGTTTTCAAGAAAGGGATTAAGTGAAATAGTGCAAATTATCTCTCTCTCATACACACACACACACAGAGAGAGAGAGAGAAAGAGAGAGAGAGAGAGAGAAGATGAGGCTGACAGCAGTAGGGATGAGGGAAGCACTGTTTTCTTCAGGCAGAGTGAGAACTGCCCGGTTCCCAAGTCTGCCCTGGGTTTCGAGACTGTGGATTCTGACTGCATGTCTTCCGTCTGTCTCTCAAAACTGAGACCCTAAGCCTTTGGGAGAGACATGTATCTGCATAACACATTGGCCCCCAGTTTTGGGGGTCTCCCAACCCCCCATGCTTCTCTGTCAGGTAGGGACAGTGTAGGCAGCAGTCACCTTGGTCTCCCAGGAAGAAGGCTGCCCCTGGCTGAATCTCCACATCCGGGAGGGACCTGAGGGGGTTGCAGCTGAGCCCAGCTCAGGGAAGCGGAGTTGGTGGCTGGACTTCTGGGCTTGAGCCCTTCAGGCAGTGCAGATGTGCTGTTTCCCTGCTGCTTCTCCCACCCACCTTGGCCCTCCCATGGTGGAAAGATCGCTAGCAGTGAGAGCTCACACCTACGCAGAGCTTGCCTGAACCAGCCACCGCCCTACGTGTGTTCATCTACTCACTTAATCCCCACAGCAAAGAAGAGGGCTGTACTGTGATTATCTCCATTTTACAGGAGAGAAAACTGAGGCACAGAGATGAAGTAACTTGTCCAAGATCCTGTCGTTGGTTAAGTGGGAGAAATACCCCGGAATGCTTTCTGATACTAGTTTTTACCCAGCCTGACTACTGGACAGATGTTTTTACATGCCTGGGAGAAAGGAGTGTGTCCGAGGAATCTGGGAAGGAGGTCTGGGGAGCCCTCAGGCTAACAGGAGACTCGGAGGAGAGGCAGGAGAGAGATTTGATTTCCTGCGTGTGTGTGTGTGTGTGTGTGTCTGTCTGTCTGTCTGTCTCTCTCTGTGACTGAGGAGCCACAAGGGGCGTTTTCTGTCTGATGGCAGTTCTAAAATCCAGGGGTCTCCCCCTTAGGACATGTGAGGAAACAGACTTTCCTATTAGAACAGATCCCACAGGCTCAAGTTCAAAGTGGGAAGGGGTAGCCCACCAAGTGGTCCCAACATATATGAGCGAAGCCACTGAGCTCCCCCTTCTGGAATTTTCTCTCCTGGTCCTGTCTTCACCACCTCACTGGCCCAGGCATTGTCCCCGGTACAGCGTGGACAAAGATGCTTTCCTTGATTGCTCTCAGCTCCGCAGAGCTTTGTGCAGGTTTCACTCATTCAGTGGAACAAAAGGAAATCCAGAAAATTTGCTGCTCAGAAGCAGTCTGGCACCTCCAGCACAGGTTCCCAGCCTGCCTCGGCCAACACAGCTGGCTCACCGGCCACCCCTGCACCTCGGCCCAGTTCCTTGCCCTCTCTTCACCATCTCTTCTCCCACTCAGCGGCATCTTCCTATTCCTCATTCCACGGTGCTGGCTCTTGGGCTCCCACCCCTCCAGCAAGGGTGTTTGGTCAGAGGGGCTGACTCAGGCCTCTTCTACGGTGACTGCCCTTGGGGTGACTCCTCCCTCTGTCTCTTTCCCATGGAGGCAGTGACTTTGGGTTGATAAAAGAACACTGCCCTAATCACAGAGTGGCCTGCATGTCAGACCCCTGCCACAGTGGGGGTATTTCTGTCTGGGATGTGCCAGGATCAATGACAGCAATCAGGAAAGAGATGAAAGGAGAGAAAAATCAAGATGCTATAATTTTCATGGGGACAGAGACGATTCTGACTCTGACATCGCCAGGGACAGAGGTGGCTGGTACACATCAGAGGCCAACTGCAAGCAATCATATGCAAATATCCCTCTGGGGCCTCTTTCCCTGTTCCATCAGCAGCACTGGTTGTAGCCCTTGGTAGAAACACAGTGCTTGCTCTGGTCTCTGTTTTGGGGTTGAACTTTTGGCTTGGGTTGGTGGTTAAGTAGGAGATGGGGGGTGACGTCATAGTTTAAAAACACCCCTTGGGGCTGGGCTCATGGAGAGCCGCCGGGGCACAGTGGTTAGGCCTAGGCTCTGGGGTTAAGCAGTTTTGCACATTGCCCCTACTCTGCTGTTTCCTGGCCATGTGACCAGGACAAGTTACAAGCATTGAGCCACTCTGAACCTCAGTTTCCTCATCTGCGTAATAGGATAGGAAGAGTACCTACTTAATAGGGTTGCAAAGAGTAAATGGAATAATGTGGGGAAAGTGCTTAGCACAGTATCTGGCACACAACAAGTGTTCAGTAATTGTGAGCTGCCATTATTATTGTTACTGTTATTTTTATGATTATGATCACACTCATATCAACAAAGAAAGGCCTGGGGATTCTCTAGTTGGAGAATGGAGGGTGATGAGTCACATTCATCAATTCTCTGCAAGTTGTAATATTTAGAGAGGGTGATGACATGCTGTTCTCTAGCCCCACTGAGAGCAAGGCCACAAGAAAAATAAATCAACTCCACAGCATGACAGACTGGGCCTGGATCTAAGGAAGAGGAAGAGACTGATGGGGGTTTGGGGAGAAGAGTTTGTCCTGGGTAGGGAGGGGTGTCAGGCAGGGGCCACCACTGTCCATGGCCTCATTCTCCCCTGGCCCTGAGGAGAATAGTTGTGCAGCACACACCTCCCCGGGGTGCAGCCAGGGACTGGCCAAGGAGCCTGTAGGATGTTTTGGTGCTGAGCCACCACTGGCCATGGGCAGAGGCAGGCCAGAGGCCAGGGGACCCCTGGAGACCCCGGAGACACTTAGTTGTCTCCCCTGTCTGACATGTGGTGACAAATGGAAATGTTTCAGCCTTTCTGACAGGGCGGGTCAGCTGGAGCCAGGGCCCATGCTGGGATGTCCACCAGTGGCTTGCAAGCCCTCCTGCCTGTCCTCTCCCACCCCAGATACCTGCACTTGCTGCAGCTGATAGCGCCAGGGCTGGGGGAGCTGTGCCCTCCCCACACCTGGGAGGGACAAGGGCCTCTGGGACATGCCAGCAGAGGCTGTTCTGGAGGGAGGGACAGCTCCTGGAGTTCTGCCTGGGAAGGAGAGAGCTCAGTCAGCCTCAGCCTTCTCAGCCAGAGAAGGCGCCATACCACGTGGGTCACAGCAAAGGTAGATGCAAACAGACCTTGGCATCACCAGCTTACCCTTGCCCAGGAGTCAGTGGAAGGGACCAAGATGAGCACCTGTGTTAAGGAGACAGGTCCACACCCACCTCTGCCGCCTGGTGGCTGTGGGAACTTGGGCAAGGCAACTAATCGGAGCCTCAGTTTCCTCACCTGTAACATGGGATGGGGATGGTCCTCACCTGTAACATGGGATGGCCATTCACTCATCCATTCAGCTAGTGTGTGACCTCTGCCTCATCAGTGGGGACCACCAGCCACACTGCAGGACACTCAGCTAGAGGCGGGCAGTGTGACACGGATTAAAGTACATGTCATCGCTGGCATCATGAAGCTCATCTTCTGTTAGAGAAGACACTAAACAATGAATAATTAGTCAACTGAGTTTATCACATTCTTGTGGGAGCTAGGGTTTAGTGACCAGAAGACAAGGACTTCACAGGCAATGTACTGCTCTATTGTTCTGTTATCATTGTGATAAAAGGCACAGAGGAGCAGCATCCGTAAGAGGGGTCCCAGCTAGCTAGCCCAGGACTCCGCTGGGAGCTGAGGTGAGGTAGGGCATGGAAGGTCCCCAGCCTCGCGCAGCCCAGGAGGCTGCAGACTGATTGCCCTTAAGGCAGGGTGGACGACCAGATGAGAGTCAAGGTCAGGTAACTCAACACCCCAAAGGTTTCAGGGGCCAGAGAACGCCCCAGCCAGGACTGAGATGGCTCTGAAGGATTCTCTGCTTTCACAGGAGCTCCTTCTTACTGTGGATGACCCTGCATCTGACTGGTCTGTGCCTGAGCTGGAGCCCTGAGGTTTTAAAGGTCGTAATGGTTGGGTGGGTGAGAGATCATTCCAGACTCTTCTTTGTGTGAAGGGAGAGAAGGCTGTCTCCTCTAGTGGGTGCTGGTCCTTTGCCTAAGAAACATTCCCCTCAGGGCCCCAGCGTTCAGGATGGGGCACGGGTGGGGGGATCTTGGTTCACCAACTTGGATCAGGCACCCAAGTCCTGTGGATCTGCAGCCAGGGTCCTGGCAGAGGGGCTACCAAGCCTGGTGTGGCAACGAGGTAGCCAGCCTCGCTCCCCACACATCAGGGGTGGGGCAGGGTCTTGGGGAGAGATTCCCTGTCTCCTCAGTCTTTCCCCAACACCTCCTGCTTTTAAGGTTATTATCTCCTCTCCTGTCTCCTTCAAGGACTTGGCTGCATTCCCCAGGTTGCTCTGGTGTCTGGCTCTGCTGCAGTGTGGTTCTGAATTATAATGACCACGCGACAATGTCCGAGATACTCAGAACCCATGGGCGGATTGTGCACCCTGTAGGCAGAGGGTGGAAAATGTTTACCTTCCACTCGCACCCTCAGCCAACAGACCACATGAGGAGGAGCTGTGAACACCCTGCATTCCTGTCTCAAACCTGACATGAAGAAAAGTATTCTGGGCCCGGCACGATGGTTCATTCTTGTAATCCCAGGCCCAGAATACTGGGAAACTGAGGCAACAGGATTGCTGGAGCCCAGGAGCTTGCGGTTACAGCGAGCCAAGATCTTGCTGCTGCACTCCAGCCTGGGCAACAGAGCGAGACCCTGTCTCTATTTTTTTTTTTAAGTATTCTGAACTCTACTCCCATATCAGTTATAGATATAAATGTCTTTATGTTATTATTTTAGTCATTCCACAAACATTTACTGAGCTGCTACTATATACAGCCTGCCAGTATGAAAAAGACACTGTCTCTGCTCCTTAGGGAATATCCAGCCGTCACAGTGAGGGAGTTAAGTGCTATGGGAACAGCAGCTTGACAACCCAGGGGGCCCTGTTGGAGTCACTAGGGTTGGGTCTTTTAAAAAAAAATTTAATGGATTATTTTCGTTGTGATAAAAATACATAGCATAAAACTCACCATCTTAACCATTTTTAAATGTACAGTTCAGTGGCATTAAGTACATTGAAATTGTTGTGCAACCACCATCACCACCATCCATCTCTGGAACTTTTTTTATTTTCCCAAGCTGAAACTGTATACCCATTAAGCGCTAACTCCCCATCCTCCCTCCCCCAAGCTCCTGGAAACCATCATTCTATTTTCTGTCTCTATGATTTTGACTGGGTAGCTCATGTATGTGGAAACATATAGTATTTGTGCTTTTTGTGACTGGCTTATTTCACTTAGCATGATGTCTTCAAGGTTCATCCATGATATAGCATGTGTCAGGATTTTCTTCCTTTTTAAGGGCTGAATAATACTCCACTGTAGGAATATACCACATTTTGTTGATCCATACAAAGTGTCCATTGATGGACACTGGGTTGCTTCTACCTTTTGGCTATTGTGAGTAGTGCTTCTAGGAACATGGGTGTACAAATATTTTTTTCATATCTGTGCTTTCAATTTTTTTTTTTTTGAGATGGAGTCTCACTCTGTCACCCAGGCTGGAGTGCAGTGGCATGATCTTGGCTCACTGCAACCTCTGCCCCCCGGGTTCAAGCGATTCTCCTGTCTCAGCCTCCCAAGTAGCTGGGACCACAGGCTCGTGCTACCACATCCAGCTAATTTTTGTATTTTTAGTAGAGATGGGGTTTTTGCCATGTTGGCCAGGCTGGGTTCAAGCAATTCTCCTGCCTCAGCCTCCCTAGTAGCTGAGATTATGGGTACGCACCACCGTGCCTGGCTAATTTTTGTATTTTTAGTAGAGACGGGGTTTCACCATTTTGGCCAGGCTGGTCTCGAACTCCTGACCTCAGGTGATCCGCCTGCCTCAGCCTCCCAAAGTGCTGGGATTACAGAAGTGAGCCACCATGCCTGGCCTGTGCTTTCAGTTTTGGTGGGTATATATCTAGAATGGTATTGCTGGATCATACGGAGATTCTATCTTTAGCTTTTGGAGGAACTGCCATCCTGTTTTCCAGAGGGGCTGCACCATTTGACCTTCCTCCCAGCAGTGCACAAGGGTTTGAATTCCTCCACATCCTTACCTGGGATTGTGTCCCAACAAAAGACCTCAGTTTGCCTTAATTGGTGGGGGCTGGAGTCAGCAGCCAGCAAAGACTTACTATTTTAGCTCTCTGGACTCAAAATGAGGGGCCCTGTGGGAGATAAGAAGGGAGGGAAGACAGAGCAAAGAGGCGCTGACCAGTTGAATTTGCCTGGCTATGTCTTTGAAACAGCTGGAATCAGCTGTTATTTATGATTACGATTCTAATAAAAATTTAGACATAAGAAGTATTATTCTGGGCTTGGGTGAGTCCAGGAAGACATCACGAAGATGGAAGGGTTAGAATCAGGCCCTAAAAGAAGAATGTGATTTGTTTTTTACCTTTTAAAAAATAAACATTTTTCTTTCTTATTTTACTTTTTTTTTTGAGACAGAGTCTCACTCTGTCACCCAGGCTGGAGTGCAATGGTGTGATCATGGCTCACTGCAGCCTAGATCTCCTGGGCTCAAACAGTTCTCCTACCTCAGCCCCCAGTAACTGGGACCCCAGGTGCCTGCTGCCACTCCTGGCTGATTTTTAAATTTTTTTTGCAGAGACAGGGTCTCACTATGTTGCTTAGACCGGTCTCCGACTCCTGGGCTTAAGTGTTCATCCTGCCTCGGCCTCCCAAAGTGCTGGGAATATAGGCATGAGCCACCGTGCATGGCAAAAAATAAACATTTTTATTATGTGAAGAATATATGTTCTTTGTAGAAAAATTGGAAAAGAAGAGCAGTATGGAGAAGAAAAAGCACTCATAGACTCACCCCCTGAGGTCACTAATATTGCTAGATCTTGCAGTTTCTTCTTCCTTTTGTGTGATTTTCCTTCAGGAAGCATTTCCCTAAATCTTTCCAGACTTTCTAAACAGAATGTCTGTAGGTGCTGTGGGGTGTTCCATTGTATGTACAGTAGGGGTAGGATTTGGGTAGGCAGAAACAAGAGAGGGGTTTGGGTGGGTGGGAGGGGGCCTGCAGGAGGCCCTTAGTCAAATCTAGGACATGCCTCGACCTAGGACCCCTGGACCCAGTCCTGACAGTCAAACCAGTCGCTGGGCCTCTTGTCTTGGTTTCCACTTGCTGAAGAAAGGCGTCCTGTTGTCCTTGCGAGAGTGGAGAGAGCACGGTTGTCCCAGGGCAGGCTCTCCCTGTTGGTGGAATTTGTGCAGGCATTCTGTGTCCAGCAGGCTCCCATAGGCCTTTCCCCCTTTTCCTTTCCCAGCCTGTGCCCCTGGATGGGCCTGTGGCTGCTGCCAGCTCACATGCCCCTCTCTCATCTTTTTTGTGCCACTCCTTGGAAAACAGCCCTCTGGTGTCTGACCTCAGCCCAGTGTTAATAAGACCACACCTGATTGTGCTAACTCCCCTAAAGGACATGAGTGACTCCTTGCTCCTCTTGTACCTTACTAGGGGCATATGAGCCCAAAGGATTCTTCAGGTTGGATGATAGGGGGCAAATGGAGGGGGCACACTGCAGGGGACAGCACCCTTGGTCAAAAAGAGACCACTGGCGCATCCAGAGGTGTGGCCACTTCAGCCTCCCCAGCCCACACTGGGCCCGTCCGGGTACTTCCCCAGCACCTTCAGCTCCCAACTTCCTGGGAGTTGGGCTGAGACCTTGCCATACTCCCTTCCCACCTTCCACCACTCACACAGTTCTGACGATGCCAAGGGCTGCAGGAGATGAGAGGTGCTGGTGATCAGCACCGCAGGCTCCCCTAGACCACTAGGAAAACTCAGCACCTGGGTGTCCAAGGTGCTGCAGGATGTGCACAGGAGCAGGGCCAGGCTCTGACAGCTTCATAAAGTCATGGGCCTGTTGGCAGCAAGAGCGAACAACCACGAGGAAATGCACTTCACCAAAAGTGCACGTGGTTTGGAAAGCTGAGCCAAAGCTGCTCCGGAGGGCTGAAGGGCCTGTTGTGGTAATTGGGACTCTGTCTCCCGCTCTTGCCCCTGGAATAGAATGCAGGAGACTGTGAGTGATGGATGGCAGGCAATTAGGGAAGCGTGCACAGCCAGGGTGGCCCTACCCCAGTTCTGTGCACCCGCCATGAGGGCCTGATCCTGTTCCCAAGAGGAGCTCTCAGATGGGAGCTAATAGATGAATTAGCACCTTCCTGCACGTCTGGACCAGCGCTGAGTTGGGAAATGGCCTTCAGAGTTACTCCGGGGCAGATCGGGAAATCCTGGCCAGCAGAACAGAGTCTGCTGTAGGGTAAACCTTGTAAAACCCAGGAGCCTGCAGAAGTGACATTCATTAAGCAGAATCCTCCCCCAAAGCTGCAGAGAAATGTGACTTTGTCTCTGACAGGAGGTGGGGGAATGTGGGGGTGGCAGGATTTATATAAATGTGTGGGGAGGCTTTGGGGGCTTCACAGTCAGGGCCTCAGCAGCAACCTTGCCTGGGTTTCCGCACACCCATCATAGAAGCCTTGCTTTGAGTGGCTCTTCACTGGTGGGCGGTGACCTGCCCCTCCCTGGTTCCTCAGCAGCTGGCCAGGAAGAGTAGATTCCCAGGAGGCTGCAGGGAGGTGCAGGTTTTCAAAGGCACCTGGAGCTCCTCATACCAATGTTGTTTCTCATGTCGCCTGGCACACAGCCAGAGGCCACTCATGTCCCCATGTCCCTGGTACCTGTTCAGCCACTGGTTCCGTGCATATGGCTGGAGCGTCTGCTGGGGGACAGGACTTCATGGGCTCCTGTCTCAGGTGACATGCTTGAGACTCCGAGAGGCTTTGTGGGGCAGAAGGAAGAGCTCACAATTTGGAGTTACTAGTTGTGCCTCTTGCTTTGGAACCAGGAAAGTTTCCTTCCTTTCAACAAATAAGTATTAGGCACTGTTGTGGGTTGAATTTTATCCCCCTAAAGGATACGTTGAATCCCTGGTACCTGTGAATGTAGCTTTATTTGGAAGCAGGATCTTTGCAGATGAAATCAAGTAAAGATGAGGTCATACTGGAGTAGGATGGGCTCCTAATCCAATAGGAATGGCGAACTTGTGAGAAGAGACTGCCTTGTGAAAGCACAGACACACAGGGAGAAGTCCTGGTGAGGACCAAGGCAGACTGGAGTGATGCGGCCGCAAGCCCAGGAATGGCGGCTGCCTCCAGAAGCTAGGAATACACAAGGAGAGATTCTGTTGAGTTGCAGCGGGAGCAGGGCCCTACTGACTCCTTGATCTCAGACCTCCAGCTTCCAGAACCACGAGACAATAAAAATCTGTTGTTTTCAGCCACTTGGTTGGTGGTGCTTTGTTATAGCAGCCTGAGGAAACTACCAGGGGCACCTTTCACGTCTGGGTGTTGTGCTGGGTGTCGGGCAGGGTGCAGAGCAGAGGCCAAGGTAGGCATGGCCCGCCGCATCCAGGCAGCCATTCAGCTGCATGTTTCCTAAGGTCTGGGACGTAGCCGTGAATCAAGTAGATAAAAATCTCTCCCTCAAAGAGTTTACATTTGAGTGAGAGGAGACAGACCGGAGCATAATAATAAACAACAGTAATACACAGCATAGTCAGTGGAGAAAAATATGGTGGAGAAGGGAGATAGACAGATGGGAAGGGTTGTAAATTTAAATGAGGTGGTAGAAGCTTTCTTGAGGCAACCTTTAAACTAGTGTGGTGGTTCTCAACCCTGGCTGCGTAGTGCAGTCACCAGGGAAGCTGAAAATAAAACAGAACAAAGACAATCAATAGCGGAGCCCACCCCAGACGATTAAGTCAGAATCTCTGGGGCTGGGGGTAGGGGGTCTCTGCAGGTAAGAGCTCCCCAGGTGATTCTACGAGATGCCTGGTCCCAGGACCATATGGTCTAGTGTGACAAGAGCTGCCATGGAAGAATGCCAAGGTCCAGCAGGGTCATCTGTGGAGAATGAGTTGACCACAGGCCTGGCCATCCCACTGCACAGATGGGCAGAAGCCTGGCCCACCTGAGTGGCTGGATCAGCCAGGCAGGCACAGGAGGCTGGAGTGCAGTGGAGCCCCTGGGACCACATGCGTCTGCCTCGTGTGTCTGGGGTGCCCCATGCTCCCCCTTCTCACCTCCTCTGCTCTGCCTGGTGCTGTGTGTTACTCTACTCAGTGGCAGTCCTACCTCTGCCAGATTAGGGGACTTTTTCCTTCCTACCCGGGGGGCATCTTCAGCCCCCAAAGCCAGGCCTTTACTGCATAGCCTCAGGCCGGGGGTGGACCAGCCACTGGTCATGCTGCCTGCCAGCTTTGTGTTTGAAGTACTGGTGTTGGCCAAGGGGATACTCACTGAACATGCTCCTAGACTCATGTGCAGCCAGTCTGGACCCCAGCTTCCCTTGGTTTTGATTTCCTGAGAGATAAAGAAGAATTTCCAGAACAACTATGGAATGGGTGCTTTCACAAACTGTGGGAGAGACCTTCTCCTTTTCTCTGGGTAGAGGGGGCAGCTGTCTGGGAGGCAGGGAGGCGGAGGGTGGGCCAGGATGGGGGTCTGCAGGCACCCTCCCCCAGGCATGCACGCGCCAGCATAGCCTACCTCTGGGCCACGGTGGTGGGCCCACCAGCCACACCAGACACCAGGCGTCAGAGCTTATGGAGGATCCAAATTCTCTTTCATTTTCTGGGCCCATCCCACAGCTGCACACGCTGGAGCAGCTCTCTGCTGTCCTGAGTCCCCTGGCCTAGCAGGATAGGGCCTGTCCTCTCTGCTCCACCTCCTCACCTTTTCTTTTCTCCCTCTCATTTGTTCCATCTCTTGTCCCTGTCCCCATTTCTCCCACTCTTTCTGACCTCCCTCTTACAGTTGCCTTGGTTGTTCTATTGAAGTGGCCAGAGGAACCAGGATTTTGGGGAAATGGCAGTGGTTGGGGGCTGCCATCTTGTGCTTCTGGGAGGTGGGACAGCCTGGCTGAAGCCTTGGGATGTACTCCCTGATGGCCCAACCTATTTCCACAGGCCCTGTGGAAAAAAAGAGGTTCTTGTGTGAGCTGGTGAGCAGCTGCTGAGAGTGACCCCTCTCAGGGGGGTCCTGTACCTGTCCGGGACCACAGCAGCAGCTCCCACGGGCCCTCCCACCTCCCTCACAGTGCCAGGGTGTTGGATTTTACCTTTACCCATTTAAGGTGTCTGTGGGGCCTGCAGACAGCATCATCTTGATTGGTTCAACTCCTACAGTGTGGAGCCAGTGCCTGTGTGGCCTTGGCCAGGTGACTTTTCTGTGTCCTCATTTCCTGATGGGGTGGTTATGAGGTGTGAATGAGTTAATATTTCTGTGAGCTTAAAATAGTGTCTGACTGTTTTAAAATGTAGGTTTTATGATGGTGAGGCCAACAGATCGGGAGAGGACTGCCGCTAAGGTTGTCACTCACAGTTCCCATGAGGAGGAGACACACCACGCAGGGGCCACAGGGGGAGGCACCAGGGCAGTCAGGAGGCCAAGGGAGCAGGGCCCTTTATTGTGGTTTGTGCGGGAAGGAAGGGTAGCAAGGCAGCTGCTTGGCTGGTTTGAAGGATGTCTTTGCACTGGCTCGGTATGTAGGGGCTGTCCCAAGTTGCCTGGGACTCCAGTGCCTGTCCCTGGGGTGGCGAGGGCAGGGGATTGTCGTCAGCAGTGGACCCTGGGTTGGTTGGTTTGTGTGTGAAAGGCACACCCTAAGGCAAGTTGTTTACTGTCTCTGGGAATTGGCTTGTCTTGGGAGGCACCAACTCTCGGGGGCCTTGGATGTCAAAGCATGAGAATATAAAGACAGGCTTAGCAAAGAGTACCATGTTCCAGTTAGACGACAGGAGGGATAAATGAGCAGTATGTGAGGTGATGGATTTGTTGATTAGCCCAATCAACCATTCCACACTGTGGATACGTGACATCACATCACTTTGCACCCACCCCATAAATACATACAATTATCATTTGTCAATATTTTATTTATTTATTTATTCGTTATTATTTGAGACAGTCTAGCTCTGTCACCCAGGCTGGAGTGCAGTGGCGCTATCTCCGCTCACTGCAACCTCCGTCTCCCGAGTTCAAGTGGTTCTCCTGCCTCAGCCTCTTGAGTAGCTGAGATTACAGGTGCATGCCACCACGCCCAGCTAATTTTTGTATTTTTAGTAGAAATGGGGTTTTGCCGTGTTGGCTGGGCTGGTCTCGAACTCTTGACCTCAAGTGATCCGCCCGCTTAAGCCTCCTAAAGTGTTGGGATTACAGGCGTGAGCCCAATATTTGATTTAAAAAGACATGCTTAATGTACCAACACACATTTTTGGAATAAAAGGACAAAATATGTTTAGTTCAACATCATTAATTTTAAAACAGATGGGTTCTGGAGCCTCAGGAGTCCCGAGGTGCCTGGGGAGGAGCACAGACCTTGGAGGAAGAATCCTGCCACGCTGCTGTCTCTGGCTGCTCTGAGACTTGGCTCCCGTCTGTGAAATGGGGACACTGACCCCTCGCTTGCAGGGCTCTTGCGCGGACTCAGTGAGATGACATGTTGGAAGCCTCCCGCTCAGCGCCTGGCTGCCAGGAGCATCTCAGTACACGACAGTTTTTAGATTTTTGTGTCCCTTTTAAGTAACTTTAGGGGCCCTTACAGATTCTGGTCCTGGGGTCTTCCCTCCCCGTTTCAAAGGAAAAAGAAAATGTTTTCAACTTAGGGAACACAAGCCACAGGGACTGGTGAAAGATCTATCACCAGCTGGTGCACTGAGGAACTGGGAGGGAGGAGTTGGGGGCTTCCAGGGACGCTGACAGGCTGTGTCTTCCTTTCTCCTCCCTGGGCCTCTTTTCCTGTGTTTCTGTTAGGGGATAGAGGACTCCCTCAGGATGGAGGGCTTGGGGCTAGAGTCCTTTCCGTGTGGGATTGGGAAGTCAGTTTGCAAGGCCACCATTCTGGCCTGAAATACCTTCCAGAGCAGAGATATGAAAGGCTTCTCCTCCCCAGGAGCAGGCCCAGTGCCCTCAGAGGTCAAACGGGCAGGCCTGAGAGATGACTGGGAGTTGAGGCCTGGCCCCCTGTCCCGCACCCTCCTGAGGCACACACCTGGGACTCACGCCCCTCCCCGCCTTCCTCCTGGGCTGGGGGAGGGTGCCGTTAGAGCACAGAAGGAGGATAGCAGCAGAAAGAGGCAGCATCCTCGGCCCTCCAGTGCCAGGGCCTCTTTGTCCCCCGCCCAGCAGCCACGTGGAGCCCCCAGCACTCTTGCTGGCTGGCAGCCCTCTCAGGCCCAAGGAGCCCCAGGCTGGTCCCTGGCCACAAGCCCTGCCTGTCCTCCCTCGTGGAGGTATGTCTTGGTCTGTTCAGGCTGCTCTAAGAGAATACCAAAGACCAGGCACTTACAGACAACAGCAGTGTATTTCTCACGGTTCTGGAGGCTGGAAGTCTGGGATCAGGGTGCCAGCATGATCAGGGTCTGGCAAGGGCCCTCTTTCGGGTTGCTGACGGCCACCTTCTCATATCGTCATGAAGTGGTGAGCAGAAAGCAAAGAAGCAAGCTCTCGTGTCTCTTCTTATAAGGGCACTAATCCATTCGTGAGGGCTCCACCCTTGTGACCTCATTATCTTTCAAAGGCCCCACATAATACTATCACATTGGGCATTAGGATTTAAGGCAACCAGGTGTGGTGGCTCATGGCTGTAATCCCAGCACTTTGTGAGGCCAAGGTGGGTGGATTGCTTGAGCCCAGGAGTTTGAGACCTGCCTGGGCAACATAGCGAGACCCTGTCTCTACCCCCCCAAAAAAAAAAATTAGCCAGGTAGGGTGGCACACTCTTGTAGTCCCAGCTACTTGGGAGTCTGAGGCGAGAGGATCCCTTGAGCCCGAGAAGTTGAGGCTGCAGTGAGCCTTGATCACGCCACTGCACTCCAGCCTGGGCAATAGAGCAAGACCTCTTCTTAAAAAAAAGAAAAAGAAAAAGAAAAAAAAGATGTAATGTATGAATTTGGGAGACACAAAGATTCAGCCTATAGCAGGGTCTTCCTCCTCTGCCTGTCTCCCCAGCATCCTGTTTGCTGACATCGAGGGCTTCACTAGCCTGGCGTCCCAGTGCACTGCACAGGAACTGGTCATGACCCTCAACGAGCTCTTCGCCCGCTTTGACAAGCTGGCCGCGGTGAGTCGCCCTGAGCCGGGGCTGGGGGTGGCCTGACCTGGGCTGTTGAGGGAGGCTGCTGTGGTCGAGGACCTGCTGAACCCCAGGGAAGGGCACGTGCCTGGGTGTACCCTCCTGAGCAGAGCCTGCTGGTGATGGGCAGAGGGGCCCCTCAGGCTGTGGCTGTGTCCTCACGCCCTGCGTGGGCCCTGGAGACACACTCAGCTGGAGTTGCTTTCGGCACTGTCGCTGACCACAAGCGAGAGCGTGGGGAGCCCTCCATGCCCCCATCCGTGGAAGCGGGCGGTGAGGCCTGCCGGTGACACTGCCCAAACCCCCAGGAGAATAAGCTGTTTGGGGCACATTAGGTGCCATCAAGCCACATTCCCGATGAGATTGGCCAGACTGATAAGAGAATGAGTCTGAATCCCCAGCTGGCCTGCAGGCGGCTGTGTGCCATTCCCTAGAGGCATCCAGAAAGAGGATTCTTAAACGTTTGGATAAATTGGAAGTAACACTCCATGGCAGGGAGTGGTGAATGACACGTTCATTCCTTAGGTCCCTATTCACCCCTCCGTTATCCTTTCCCAGCTCTAGGCCTCTGTAGAGTGATTAAATGTCAGCGGCCACTGACAGGTGGACACATTCCCCTTGGCCCACACAGGACGCCAGGCCAGGTTATTGATGAGAGGCTGGTGCCATCGGGGCCAGTGCCAGGGCCTCTCTGGGGGCTTCCATGGTGGAGCGCATATACTCACCTGTGGGTTTTATCACTGAACTGAATTAGGTGAATAGTATCTGCTTGGCACTTGGGTCTCAAATGAGTCCAGGCCACAAGGGCACTTGAATCCCTGTTTCTCAACTATCTTTGGGAGCCAGAGTTGGACCGCTCATAATTGATGATTAGTGATATTCCATCGCAATCCCACTGACGGATTGGTGGTGGCCTGCAGGTGGCCCTGTGGCACCTGTCACTCAGCAGCAGCTCTGTTAGATTCTTGGCACTCATGTGCTTGCTAGTTGAGCAAAATTCTTTTTTGATAAAAATCTCAGACAGGCCGAGAGTCAGTGAGCTTTTGGTTAAAGCTCATTTCTGCCTGCTTCAGTCTTTTTGTAAAAGGAGGAGAATCAGACAACTTTTGATAGAATCTCAAGCAACGAATCAGAGTGACTCCTGGGGTGTGGAGGGGACCAGAGACCCTTGTACTGGGGCTTGGGGCCTTCCTTAAGCTGATAAGGCCACCTTGCTGGCTGAGCTGCAGTTCAACCAGCCAAATTCCTCTTGGGGCTCTGGAGTGGATCTTTAAAAGTGAGCTCCTGAATCTGGGAGCTGGAATGCCGCTCAGGGCTGCCCAGCCCATCCCTCCATCCCCACAATCCCTCCCTCCCCAACGTCTCCTGATAAGCCTGTCCCAGGACCATGCTGAGTTCCGGCGTGGGCCTGCGCTCACTGCCCTATAAGGCAAGTTATTCCAGGCACGGGGTGAATCTGTTTGCTTCTCATTTCTTTCCCTCCCACTTCTCTTTCCTACTATTTTTAATTTGTAAAATTAATTTGCTTTCCAGGAGAATCACTGTTTACGTATTAAGATCCTCGGGGATTGTTATTACTGCGTCTCGGGGCTGCCTGAAGCGAGGGCTGACCACGCCCACTGCTGCGTGGAGATGGGCTTGGACATGATTGAGGCCATCTCGTAAGTGTCCACCCCCGGGTACCGTCTACCTCCCTGGGACTGTCCACAGCCCGAGCAACTGACTGACCTTCTGGCTGCCTAGTTGCAGGCAGGGAAACAGTGGGGTGAAACTGTCTCCCAAAGGTGCCCAGCCAAGCTGAGGGTTGGCGTGTGCCACCAGACTTTCTGCCTTCTCCAGGGTTCCTGTTCCCTACAGCAGCCTGGGCAGCTTTTCCCAGAGGAAGTGTGTGGGAAGGGAGGGCTCTGCAGACTCCAGGAGTGGAGGAGAGGCTGGCAGCCGTGTGAGGATCCTGTGCCGTGTGAGGCCCTTGCACTTCCAGGGCCTCATGTTTCCTACAGACACCTAGCCAGGCATCGAACTGCTGATTCCACTTCTTCCCAGATGCGAAAGGTTGGGCTCACAGGGGTTAGACAACTCCCCAGGGTGCTACTACCAGGCAGGCGCATTCAAATGCAGGTGTTCCGCTTAGAGAGAATCACCCTGCCTGTGAGCCATAGCAAAAAGGCACTTTGGCCAATTCATGGCAATCACCGGCAACAGAAGGAGCCCTGGTCATTGAAAAACATGGGTGGTGCAAGCTTATGTGACAGCCAAGGGAGCAAGTCAGAGACTTTGGGCTTTAGAAATAGCTTGGGCAGGGGCAAAGAAAAAAAGGCACAGAGGGCAAGGTCAGAGGCGGGAGTGGCTGCCAGGAAGGCGGCCGGTTCCGTTGGTTTGGCCCAGTTCTACTGGCAGCCTTGCCAAGTGTCCCCAGCATGCCTGAGCTAGACAATCAGTCTCCCCGGAAGCACAGAGCCTTAAGGGAGAGAGACCAGGACTCCTGGTGCTCAGATACGAGACACGTCATGTGGACACGGCGAGGTCAGGGAGGCAGACTATTGAAGGAGGGCCCAGGAGGGGACAGTTGATTCCACTGAGAGGATCGAGAGAGTTTGCCTGAAGGAGGTGGCCGTGGAGTTAAGCCAAAAAGACAGAATGAGCCATTGTCAAGCTAAGCAAGTATCCAAAGGCATTGTGGATGGAAAGTATTTCAGTAAAGGTATTCTGCTGCAGTGGAGGTATTTACCAAGTTGATTCAGGACAAGAGAAATGATGGATGACAGTCTCCCCTGCAGTGGGTGTCAGCCTCTTGCTGATGGCATGGGATAGGGTCAGGGAGTCTCAGTGGTGGTCCCATCCACTGGGAAAAGACTGCTGGTCCCATGGCTGGCTGAGTGTGCCCATGCCCCAGGTGTCAGGGAGGGTCTAGGGCCCTAGAAAGTACAATCTGAGTTCATCCATTACCCTATTTCCTGGCACCTGCACCCTCTCCTGCAGATGCTGGGCAGGTTCCCATGGGCCTCAGACATGCACCTGGAGATGTATGGCTTCCTTCCCACTCCACCTCCACTGCTTGCCCAGCATGAGGAGTTATAAGTGCACATGGAGGGCCTGCCCTGTCTACTGGGAGCTCCCAGATATGGATATGTGGTGCATGTGGCCGGGACCAAGCTTTCTTCTAAGGCATGGAGCACCCTAAGCCCCTGCACCTGCCCAGGCTCCTCTTCCCTCCTGAGCAGGCCATACCCTTGAAACCTGGGTAACCACCTTTTGCCATCACCCTGCTAACATCTTGGAAGCAACAGTGTGGATAAATCCAATAAAAAGATAATCCAAAAGCCATTTCTGCCTTACCCACAAGAGCGTTATACAAATAGGGTTTGGAGTGGTGGTAACTTCCCCGTTTAATTCAAGTCGGTCCTAACGTGCATTTGCATTTTTCCAATCACAATTTAATTGACAGGGCAGTGCTGGCCAGAAGTGCCCTCCTGGAGGGGAAGCAGCAGGGCTCTGGGTTTTAGTGTGGCACTGCGCCACCTTGTGGCCAAGCCGGGAACAGCCCCTTTCACAGCCAACTGCACCTGCCGCCCGCCCCAGTGCCCTTCAGGCTGAACGTTCTTGGACTCTAGGGCTGGATGGGAGAGAGAAGCCTCTTTGACCCCCGCACCTTCACCTTCCCTGCACCTGCAGCCTCACCCCCACTCTGTGTGCCTGGCCTCCAGCCTTCTCCCAGCCTTACCCCTGCTCCATCCCCAGGTTGGTCCGGGAGGTGACAGGGGTGAACGTGAACATGCGTGTGGGAATTCACAGCGGGCGAGTACACTGCGGTGTCCTTGGTCTCAGGAAGTGGCAGTTCGACGTCTGGTCTAATGACGTCACGCTAGCCAACCACATGGAGGCTGGCGGCAAGGCGGGGTGAGTGACGGCTGTGGGTGGCTTGGGGCCCCGACCTGGGTTCCCACTCAAGCCCACCCAGGGTGACCATCCTGCAAAGGTGAGGCGGGGCAGGGTGGGGTGGGCAGGATGGGCAGCAAGCACCTGGGGGGTGCTGGGGTGAGCACAGTGGAAGTAGAAATTCCTCTACTTGCCAAATCACCTGTGCCACCATTGGCCAGTTGTGGGAGCATTATGTCACCCTTCCCTGAGCCTTGACCCACAAGATATTGACCCAAACTGTGGTGGCTGGTGAGATGTGATAGACAGAGTTCTGGAGGAGGGAGGAAGCACAGATAGTTTCTGGGATGGCTGGACCGTAAAGGAAGCAGGACTGGGAGGGGTGAGGAAGGTGGGGTAGGAAGAGCCTGCTGCTAGGCGGAGGGAACACAGCGAGGCAAGGCACAGGTGTGGGGAACACAGCATTTCCAGGGAATGAGAGAAGAGCAGATGGCCTTTTAGGGACGGCTAGGAGAAACAGCGCCTGTGTTCAGAAGGCATGAGTGCCAGACTCGTGAATTTGGACTCCGTCCTGTCGCGTGCAGGAGCCATTGCTGGCTTCTGAGCAGGAGTGAGAGGCTTGCAAAGTTTGCAAGACTGGAGGCCATGTTGTCTTGGGCAAGCTAATGTAGCAGTCTGTGCCAGGATGTTCAGTGTGAGATAGTGTGGTTGCAGTGGGCATGAGAGCCCACTTGATAGTAATGGAGGGTACCATGCAAGGTTGAGGTTAGGATTTGAGCAGAGCTCGGGGCCCTAGGGTTTGAATTGTAGTGAACCCACTAATTGCAGTTTGGTTTTTCACGGGAGCTGACGTTCTGACTTTGAGTTTTCTGCCCTCTCCACCCTGATCCCTGCCCCCCGTAGACGCATCCACATCACCAAGGCTACACTCAACTACCTGAATGGGGACTACGAGGTGGAGCCAGGCTGTGGGGGCGAGCGCAACGCCTACCTCAAAGAGCACAGTATCGAGACCTTCCTCATCCTGCGCTGCACCCAGAAGCGGGTCTGTGGGCTGGGGGGCCGGGGGACTGAGGGGCTCCCTTCCTCCAGGGAGGAACATTTTCGTGACCTGCTCCTTCCTTCTCTTTCCTTGAGTGAAGTCATGAATTTCTTATGCAGTTGTGGTTTCTGCATCTTAAAAAGGACCCCAGCAGTTAGGCCTTGCAAAAAGGATGGTAAAGAGGGAATCTTTTAATACTGCTTCTTTTGCAAAAATGCAACAGGCCTCAAATCAGTTAGCAACAAGCCATCAGAAGTCCACAAGCTGGAAATCAGCATCAAGGGAGTCTGTGGATACCATATATTTTATCTCCATCTCTCTCCTTTTCATTTGCCTTTTACTGGGGTGGACACTTGCCCTAACCTCTCCCTCTCTGATCCATAGATTGGTGTCCATCTCCACATGTGCCTATGTCTTTGTTTCTTGAACCTATTTTCCCCTTTCCTTTTCTAGTCTGTTTCTTTTTCTCCCTTTGTCTCAGCCCACACTTGCTGAAATATAAAGCTAAATTATTAGCAGACTTCAGTGTTCTATTTTTAATAGTGTCATGTTCCATGTTCTTAATTTTTAAAGCAAATCAAGAGAACATTTTCTATTTCTCCCTAAACTAAAATGCCTTTTACTTATGAGTCTTTCTGTTGAATTTATCTGTCAGTCAGTGCCCTTTGATAGAGAAAAGCTTCCCCATTTCTCTTCCTAAGAAGTGAAATGAAATACAAAATTAAGCTGTGAGAAGAGTTCAGAGAGTCTTGGACGACAGCAAAGGCGATTTTTAAAGGGAGGCAGGCAGGGCTGTTGAAGGCAGGTGCCCGTGCCAAGAGGGACATCAGAGGGACACCTTATCCTACCATGCAGCGCCCCAGGGGACAGATCCTGGCTGCAGGGGCCCTTCACAGGAGCTGTGTCAGACCCTCCACAGGCACCAGGAAGAGGGATGGGGGATTCAGGGCCCTGTGGGGACAGCTCCTCATGGTTTCCTTGACACGTTTGTAAGCGTTGGCCAGTTCCTTGGCCATAGTATCAATGAACTGGGTCCTGCAGGCTCTTTACCCTCGTCTCTCCTCTCGGCGCCTGGGTCACAAGGCCTCCCATAGCTTCCTGCCCTAGACCCTGAGTTCCCTTGCTCTTGGTTCTTCTAGCTGGACAAGCAGTCCAAAAAGGATGAAATGGAGACAGAAAGAGTGACAGGCACCCCCACCAGCAATGTCAGCTGAAGCAGGCTGTGTGTCCCCATCGTCATCTTATCTGACAAGGGAGGGAGTTGAGGGCAGGGTTGCCTCAGGTCTCCAGCTCTCTTGCACCCATTTGGATGGATAGACAGACAGACAGATAGACAAGATATTTGGATGGATAGACAGACAGATAGAGGAGATTCTGGGGAGTGTGTTGGCCCATAGATAGCTGGCTGAGACACTGTGTATTTGTACAATGCCTGTCAGCTCTTGCATCTCATAACTTCACTGACCCAAACCTATTTGGAAGTGGCCTCTTGGGCCCCGGGGCGTGTCCTAGTGCCCTCTCTGTTATAGCATATTTTGGAGAAGTTGAGCAGAGGTTGTGATCCCAGGTCTCCTCTCCCTCCGGTATCCCCTGGGCACCTTCAGATCAGGCTCCACCCACCCTTGAGGCTGTAGCTAGAGCCCTACCCTGGCCTGCCCATGAGCAAAGACTGATGTGACACCACAGCCTACCAGGGACCAAGTTGGGAGGCTTAGGCATGAGTTGGCCTAGCTGCCTAGGAGACCCAAGCTCAGCCCTCGATGATCGCCCTGCCCCCCAGAGTAGGGGGAGGAAGCACAGTGCGGGCAGCCGGGTGCATCAGCTCAGGCCTTTCAGAGCCTTGGCCATCCAGAGGAGAGAAGGGCACCCAGGATAGAATCTTACAGTCAAACTTACAGGGAGAACTCCTTGCAAATGGCAGATGTTCCCAAGCTCTTCGCTTTCTCACAAGACCAACTCTCATCGTCTTTTGCCACTCCCACCTGAGCCAGCCAGGGCTGGCATTCGGGAGTTTGGAGAGATTCAGGATGCTTGCCTGGGGAGTTCCAGGATCTGGGCTGAGCTCTGGGCTCCAGGGCTGTGCAGAGAGGAAAGGGCAGCTGTCTTAGCCCCTTACCTGGCCAGGTACCGTGTTTGGGGGAGGATCAGGAGCCCCGCGCTTGGACTCAGGTGACCCTGCCCGCAGGCTGATGCATCTGTGTTCGTCTTCCAGAAAGAAGAGAAGGCCATGATCGCCAAGATGAACCGCCAGAGAACCAACTCCATCGGGCATAACCCACCACACTGGGGGGCTGAGCGCCCCTTCTACAACCACCTGGCTGGCAACCAGGTGTCCAAGGAGATGAAGCGGATGGTGAGTGGCTGGTGGGGCAGCCTGCGGGCAACACTCTCCAAGGCTAGGGCCTTCTGTGGGCACGAGAGGCCCGCACCAGATGCCTCGTGTTGCCCAAGGGAATCTGGGGGGCCAGACAAGCAAATGCAAGTGTGGTTTGCCCCAACTTTGGACTAGGAGTAGGGCACCTGCTTCTGGCCCCAAGCTCTCCCCACCACCCCATGGCATGCCTCATTAGGCTTTGGAACAGACTGGCAGCACCCCTTCCTCCCTCCCTCTTGGCAGAGCTTGCGGCACAGCCTGGAAGCAGGCATGTCTGGCTAGACTCGGCCAGCCATAGCCTCCAGCTGCCTCTTGGCACTGTCTGGTGAGGCCCCAGGGAGTTGGGTGGGCATCAGCTTGTCATACCCTCTTCCAGCACCTCCTGCATTTCCCAGGCAAGTGAAACCACATCTTTTGGTTCAGTTGCTCAGAAATTATCCTAGTGCTTTCTGGGAAGTGCCAGGTGGTGGTCCCCTTTGCCCTCTGTGCTGAGAAAGACCCCCCACTAATGCCAGCCTTCCACTGGGAGCATGTGGGTTCAGCAAGTCGGGGAGGCCATGGTCGGGTGTCAGCTCCACCTCCAGGGACCCTGCCTGCGCACACCGGGACAGGTGAATTCAGGATGCACTGCCTGGGCTCTGGCAGCAATGGCAGGAAGATGGATTCCGGGTGGGAAGAGGAGGAAGAAGCCACGTTACCGCAGTGGTGTTTTCTCTCCTACTGTCTGAGAGGTTGGCTTCTGCCCCTCAGGTGTGCTGCTCGGCTCAGGGGCACCAGGTTCGCAGGTGGGAGTCACCCATACCAGGGAAGGGCCGAGGGATGGCACAGGGACTGCGTGTGTGTGTGTGTGTGTGTCTGTGTGTGTGTGTGGTTTCTGTGTGGCCACTTAGTGAAGGAGGTGCATGTTGCACAAGTAGCTGCAAGTTTGGGCTCTGTGGAGCAGACTGGGTTGAGGTTGTGGCAGAAGGGATCAGAGACAGACTCCATGGAAATCCAGCAGGGTCAGCAGACAAGAGCCAGGAGCCTGGAGAATGGGACATTCTGGGGACCCAGTCGCTCGCTCCTTGTTAGCCAACACGTAGCAGATGATACGAATTTAAGGAAAATGTACAGGAGGAAAAGTGAATTGAGCCAAGACCCCCATTTAACATTCTGACAGTAGAGACACCTCTTGGGGGGGCCCTGGGTTACCAGACAGCAGAGTGGAGAAACCTGGCCTTCCCCAGGGCTCCAAACTTGAATGTCCACAGACCTGGTCAGTGCCACTAAGGGCTCCAGCCACCACCCTCCCTCCCCTGAGCAAAGAGCAGTTGGCAGCTGTCCCCATTGTCACCCCAGCCCTTTGATAGTCTCCTGCAGACTCTGTACCCACATGGTCAGGGCAGTCAAGAGTTCAAGACTAGCCTGGACAGCATAGTGAGACCCTGTCTCTACAAACAATAAAAAGGAAAATTAGCTAGGCATAGTGGCATGCTCCATCAGTTCTCGCTACTCGGGAGGCTGAGGCAGGAGGATTGCTTGAGCCCAGGAGGTTGAGGTTGCAGTGAGCCATGATCATGCCACTGCACTCCAGCCTGGGGGACAGAATGAGACCCTATCTCAAAAATAAAAACAAGGGAGAAAGGGAGAAAGGGCGAAGGATTGAGAGCAGGGACAGCAGAGAGGCAGGAGAGCCGAGAGAGAGGAGGCATTGAGCAGGAAGTGGAGGGGAAGCTGGGGAGTAGGGGAGGGAGGTGGGGAGGAGGGGAAGGCAGGGAGGTGGCCAGGGAAGAGCAGGGAGCAGCTGGCAGGGAGGCAGGGCCTGGTGGTGAGAGATTGTTTCTGTTTAGAATCCTTGGAAAGTTCTTTTTTAGTGATATTTGATATAAGCTATATCTTTAGTTATCTTGGAGTCTTAAAGGAGATAGTTTGGACTATAAGCACTGTGTTGGCAGATATATTACTCATTAGGACAAGGAGTTTTGGAAGAATTCACAGTCAAGACTGTCATGGGGAAGGGACAGTCTCTGGAGAAGGAGGCTGCCAGGAAGTCTCCTCCACGGCGTTCATGGCTTTGCCCAGCAGGGAAGGGAAGGAGTGTGGCAGAACAGGGCTGTGGGAACAGAGGCTCATGCCCTGGCTGGGTCCGGTGTCCCCTGAGGGGGCTGCCATCAATGCACAGCCTCTGGGCCCCACTCCAGCGTGGCCAGTGGGAGTGTCTAGGCTGGGGATGGTGACAGGTTCCGCAGCTGCCACAAGGGCCATTGGGCTCTCTGTGCTACATGTGCCTGGAATCTGGGAGAGAGATCCACAGAAGGCAAGTTTTCACCCTGAGCTGCCCACACTGGATGAGTTTTCTGAGAAACGGTCCACTGAAGCGGGGATGGGCCGGGAGCGCGAAGTAGTGAGTGAGAGCTGTTAGAAGGTTTGCAGTTGGAGTCAGCAGTGCCTTTTAAATCTTTTCCAGCTTTTACCCAGCTTTTAAAACAGTGATGAACCATGCTGGTTGATGCTTAGGCACTAGTGTCATAAGGTCTTTAAGGTTATTTATTAATAGAAAGGTTGCCAGTGGGAAGACACATGTGGGCTTGAGCTCCTTTCACCAAACCCAGGAATGGCCAGTAGGGTGGGGCCCTGGTGCTTCAGGAGGGAGTGTAGGCGGACTGGGAGAGGCCAAGTAGCCGCTGTCCTGGAACTGTTAGAGTAAGTAGGTGGCAGGATTTGAGCCCAGTCCACTCTGTTGTGTTCTTAACGATCCCCCTGCCATGGTTTGTGGACCAGTATATTTTCTGTACTGTTACCAACTCGCCATGCTGACCTGGCTCTGAGCTCTCCACACCAACATGGCAAGCAGTGTGGTTAGGATGGTCCCGGCCCCCCACTCAGCACAGGAAGAAAAAATGGGTCCCATGCACCAGCCTCAGCAGATGACCAAAGGAGCATCGGGAAAGATCAGAACAGGCTTATTCACAACATTTCAGCCTATTTTTGAACTGTAGAGACCAGCATACATGTAATATAGCTCAGTTCTTCTCGGTTCCATAGTAAAATTTTTGCCGGCTCCTGGGATGGAATTGAGTGGGCCAACCCCTCGCAGGGGGTCTTCTGCAGGGAGCTTGCCTGTCCAGCTCTCTGCTGCCCGCCACGCCTGTGCTCCGAGGGATGCTGGGAGCATCAGGCACGGGCCTGCCCCCGGGAGGGAGAGCTCACTTGAGTGACATCTACGCCTCCATCCCAGGGCTGGGATGGTGACGTGGACCTTACAGCCTGGAGGGAGGGCCTGGTCATTCTCAGAGGACAGGAAGAAGCATGCAGTTTGCCTAGGCAGACAACTGCCGGCCATCCTGGGCTGGTGCTGGCAGCCCGGGAGGAGGTTTCAGAGCCATAGTTGGTCACTTGGAGGTGACTCCAGAGGCTGCTGAGGCTCCCCGGAGCCCTCAGCCAGGGGTAGAGCCTCTGTGTCACCAGGGACCCATGTCTGTTTCAGTGCCTGGTGGCCCTGGCTCGTGGAGAGGAACATGAATCCCTCTTTTTGTATTTTCAAACCGTGTCTTCATTGGGAATGAAGAGCAGTGTGTTCATTTGGATTTTGGGTTCACCCAGTGTTTGCCGAACTCTGTTTGCCCAGCAGAGTGCTCCACACTGCCAGGGAAGGGACATCCTCTGTCCTAGTGCTGGCATCCCGAGGCTAATCTAAACAGCACATCCTGGGGCTACTTGTCACCTCCCGCACCACCCCTGAGATTCCACCCCTCCCCACAGTGGGGAAGCCTCTATTCTGCCACCACTGGTGAGACCCTGACACACATCTCTCACATTGCGGAATTCATGGATTCAAGAGGGCTTTGATTTTGACCGCTGGTAAGGGCTCTTCCCACCCTCACCTCTGATAGAACAGCAGTCAGATTTGTGGCAGGTGGGTTCCTTACCCTCTGAGTCCCCAACCAACCCTGGCCTTGCAAGAAAGCATTGCTTCTCAGTTACTAAAACAGCTGTTGCAGGTAACTAGAGTGTAATTTTTTTAAGTGCAAAATGTGCGAACTCCTGGAGATTTTATGTGTGCTCTGTGTGATGTACATGAGGAGGCGAGTGTGCATGAGTGTGTCCGTGTGACAGAGATTGTGCAGCCCGGCAATTCCCGATTTCCATCTGAGTAAGAGGCAGGATTGAGAGGGGACCCTCTGAGCCCAGGGTGCAGGAGGATGGCGAGGAGAGATTTAGGAAAGGAGTTGAGCATGGGGGCAGGAAGAGCTTAGACACATGGGTTGTGCTGGTGGATGAAGTGAAATCACAGGGCATCCCTGGCGTCTAGCACAGCACCTGTCTGTTAGGGAGAACCCAGCTGTATTTTCCAAGTGAAGGAAGGAAGGAAAGGAGCTGCTGAATGACAATCCTCTCTATGTCCACGCCCTTTGGGAGACTGTAGAGAGGAGATGAGCTGCAGCCATCTAGAAGCCTCTGAGTTTTCAGTTCTCTCTGTTCTCATTCTCTTCTCTTTCTCTTTCTATCCTTCTCTTGTAGGGCTTTGAAGACCCCAAGGACAAGTGAGTAATATGCCCTTCCTTATTCCTGCTCCCTGGGTCTGGGGGATATCTCCCAATCCACCTTATCACTTGGTTTCTCCACACTCCATGGAAAATGACCCCTCTTGCAGTCTTAGCTGAGAGTGAATGGAGCCCACCCTAGCCGTCAGGTGGTCAGCAGCAGCCCCAGACAGGCCAGGGCAGCCCAGGAGCCCAGGCCACCCAGCAGAAGGACAGGGCCTCAGCACTGCCCATTTTATCTCCGTGACACGCTCATGCACGTGTGCACACTTGGCTCCCTCAGGAAAGTGCAGACCTTACACACTGGTCAGCAGTGCCTGGCATCCAGTGCCGCGAGGCAATGCCCTCTTCTCCCTCCTTCACTTCCGGTTCTCAGGACTGTCAGAAATTCCACTCCAGGACTGGGCTCCACCCTGAGAAACAGGGTGTTGAAGGTCAGCACTCAAGTCTATGAAACCTGCTTCTCAAGAGTCCCCTGAGCTGGGTGAAAGAAACCAGGTGGGCCACAGTCCCTGTGGCAGAAACTGGCAGAAAATCTCGCTGCCCAATCTAGGGCTTCTTTTCAGGAGGATAGCAGAGCTAGAGGGTAAAGAGCAGAGCCTGTTAGCTGTAGGGAAAGTCCAATTAAACCGTCAATGGTAGCTCACATTGTTATGCGAATATAATATGTTAACAGAGTCAGAAAAGCCTATTGTCAACAAGGCCCTTCAGCCCAAAGAGGGCTGAGACTTGGGCAGTTGTCTGTTCATCTGTGCAGTTGTTAAGAGCACGGCTTAGGCTTCTGGTCTCAGTCTCAGCTCCCGCTGCCCTGATTGAGCTGATGGTGGACAGCTGCCGGGCCTCTCAGAGAGTCTGGGGGGATGGTCGGAAGAGCCAGCCCTCTGCCGGTGCCCCTGTGGTTAGCCTGTCTCACGCCTGTGCCTTCTGCTCCCCAGGAACGCCCAGGAGAGTGCGAACCCTGAGGATGAAGTGGATGAGTTTCTGGGCCGTGCCATTGACGCCAGGAGCATCGACAGGCTTCGGTCTGAGCACGTCCGCAAGTTCCTCCTGACCTTCAGGGAGCCTGACTTAGAGAAGAAGGTACAGCACCCTGGGTGGGAAGGAGGCCCCTGTGCCAAACCAGGACCAGGAGGAGGAGGGCAAGAAAACAGGACAGCTCCCTTCTGCCCCCAGCACCACAGGAGGGGTGGCCTCAGTTTCCCTAGCTCAGATGCTGCGTTACCTAGGGAGATGCGAGTTCTAGGGAGGCTTCCCTGGTTGGAAGAGATACACTTTGACTTCTCTGTGCCTTAGTTTCATTATCTGGAAAATGGGGACAGTTAACATTCTCACTTCATAGGGTCATAGTGACATAGTGAGGATGAAATGAGTTCTTTTTTTTTTTTTTTTTTTTGAGATGGAGTTTCACTCTGTTGGCCAGGCTGGAGTCCAGTGGCTTGATCTCGGCTCACTGCAGCCTCCTCCCCCGGGGTTCAAGTGATACTCCTGCCTCAGCCTCCTGTGTAGCTGGGATTATAGGCGCCCGCCACCACTCCCGGCTAATTTTTGTATTTTTAGTAGAGATGGGGTTTCACCATGTTGGACAGGGTGATCTTGAACTCCTGACCTCAGGTGATCCACCCGCCTCGGTCTCCCAAAATGCTAGGATTACAGGTGTGAGCCACCATGGCCAGCAGAGTTTCTATGTGTGAAACAGTATCTGTCGCATAGTAGGCGTTCGGTGCATATTAGTTGCTATTTGCATCGTTATTATCATTGTCAATGGACAGCCCAACTGCTTTGTCACATTGGGACCTCAAGGTGTTAAAGTTGGCAGGGACAGTCGAGATCCCTCTGTTGTGTTTCTTCACATTGTGAATGAGAAAGCTAAAGCCCAGAGTGGTTTGGGGACCTGCTTTCGGCCCCCCAGTGAAGTAGTGACAGAGCTGGAGCCAGACCCTGGTCCAGTCAGTTCTGTTTGCACTATGTGGCAGCATCTCCCCAGAGTTCAGTTAAAATGGACTTGTGGTATGCTCATCAGCATTAAACCAGGCAAGCAAACTGAATTAGCAAGGTGAAGCTGTGGAAAGGGACCAGCAGTATATGGACCTGACTTGGGTGTTACTCTGGGTGACTGTGCCAGCCCAACCTCCATCAGTGTGGCTGCTTGGTATCATGGGAGGAGCTGGGGCTGGGAGCCTCAGATGTGACTTTGGACAAGTCTTGTGAGCTCTCTGAGGCCCAGCCTGCTCATCTCTGAAGAAGAAGTGACAGCAGTTTTATTCTGATTTCTTGGGCTCTTGTGGGGGTGCTGGGTGATGCCTGTGGACATCTGGCATATTTCCTAGCGTGTAGATGGCATGCAGTCATGTACAGCCATGATCATTATGGATTACTCTGAAGGTGACCCACCTGCAGAAGGTTTCAGGTCCGTCTCAGCTACCCTCTCCGTAGGCACTACCTTCTGGTGATCTGGACTGGTTTCCTGGGGTCTAAGTCTGGCTCTGGTTCTCGAGTCTTCCCTGTTGTGGGAGTGGGCTGCACAGGTGACCAGCCCTGAGTGGCTGCCCCGGGTGTGTGGGATTGACAGGGCTGGAGCGGACCGGGCCAGGTACCTTGGCCCCTCTCACCCTGACCGTCTCCTCTCAGTACTCCAAGCAGGTAGACGACCGATTTGGTGCCTATGTGGCGTGTGCCTCGCTCGTCTTCCTCTTCATCTGCTTTGTGCAGATCACCATCGTGCCCCAGTGAGTATCCCCGTCTCTCTTGGGCTCCTTCCTCTGGCTTCAGGGAATCCCAGGAGTGGGAGGGGGGGGTCATTTAGGAGAACAGAGCAGGGAGTCTGGCCTGCACTTGCTCAGGCAGGGAGAGAAGTTTCTGAGTGTGCCCTCAGTGGGGTAGGAAGCCAGGGGTCTGACCTCTCTGAGCGGGAAGGTGATGTGCTCATTCCAGGGTGGGCGACTTCTCACTAGGCGCTGCACAGCTGCATGAAAGATGCTGTTTTTTTTTTTTTTTTTTTGGTTGGGGGCGGGTGGTGGGGACACAGCATCTGGCTCTGTCGCCCAGGCTGGAGTGCAGAGGCGCGATCTTGGCTAACTGCAACTTCTGCCTCCCAAGTTCAAGCAATTCTCCTGCCTCAGCCTCCTGAGTAGCTGGGAATAGAGGTGCTTACCACCACGCCCGGCTAATTTTTTTTGTATTTTAGTAGAGACGGGGTTTCACCATGTTTCCCAGGCTGGTCTCAAACTCCCAAGCTCAGACAATGCACCAGCTTTGGCCTCCCAAAGTGCTAGTATTACAGGCGTGAGCCACCACGCCTGGTCAAGAGATACCTTTTTATCACTTAATTGTCTCGTCCCATTAACCCACCCCATCACTGACAATTGAGTCACCCAAAGTATTCCCTGGGCTGCTTTCTGTTCTTGAAAAAACAAAAAATCTTCAAAAGATGCAGGTTTTCTACTACTGTGGATATTTCTAAGAATGGATTTCAAGTTCTGAAAGTATTTCACAAAGAGGTGTTTCTGAACTCTTCTGAGGACTGGCTGTGTTGCCAAGAAAGCCTGTGGCTTCTATGGGGAGTACTTTGAAGTATGCAGTGCGCTTTTGGAAATGAGGTTGAGGTATTTGTTAAATTGTCATTCACATTAGAGTCTCCCTTGGGAGAGAAACATAATTGTCTTATGTATGTACACCCATGCACACACACCTATACATATATATATACACACATACATATAAGTGTATGTATAAAGACATATTTTTACTTTTTATTATGTAATTCCTCAAATGCACAGAAAAGTAATTAATCAGTACCCATCCCCTAGATAGAACAACTGTTAATATTTTGCAGTGTTTTTTTCATCTATTTTTATTCTGATTTTATTTAAGTAAATTTAGACAAAGACATTTACCCCTAAAAAACTCAATATATACCTAATTTAAGGACATTTTCCTCCTTAACCCCAATACTTTATATACCAAAAAAATTAGCATCAATTCCCTACTATCATCTACTACCCAGTCCATATTGAAACTTCCCAAACTGTCCCCCAAAATGTCTTCTACTTTTAGTTTATTTGTAGCCAGGGTCTACTCAAAATCCACTGATTGCATTTGGTTATATCTTCTAAGCCTTGCTTCATCTAAAGAGTCCTCGAAGCCAGTACCTTCTGTTTTTCATGTTGAAATAATGGTATTTGAGAAGTTACAAAAGTAGCCGAGAGGGATTCTGTGCATCCTGCATCCGGTTTCCCCAAATGTTGACAACTTCTGTAACTGTGTATAATGATCAAAACCGGGAAATTAACACTAAAATGATACTATTAACTCACCTACTGACCTTATTCTAATTCGTCATTTTCCCCTCACTATCCAGTTTGTGTTCCCGGAGCCAGTTCAGGATCCCGCGTTGCATGTAGTTGATTCATGTCCTCGGTCCCCTCCCATCTATGATAGTTCCTCAGCCTTTGCTTGTCTTTCATGACTTGGCACTTTTGAGGAGTACTGGCCACTTAATTTGTAGTTTCAATTTGGGTGTGTCTGATGTTTTTTCATGATTAGATTGGGGGGTCTACATTTTGACAAGGCTCCCACTGAAGTGATGATGTGTCCTTCTCTGTGTACCATAGCAGGAGGTACATGATGTCGACATGTATTTTATTTTTAATGACATTATTAAAAGAATGAAAAGATCCCCTTTACATTTGTATCTGCCATGACTCTGTTGGATGCCACAGGTGAAAACCAGGCACTGGCAGCCAGCTCCACCCTGGTTGACCCCTGCACTGAGGCTGTGCAGAGCTGGGGTCCTTGTTGGCATAAAACCCCGTCTTTCTGTACTGATGTGGAGCCACAAGTATCAAGAAGCAACCTGGAGGCCAGATGCAGTGGCTCACGTCTGTAATCCCAGCACTTTGGGAGGCCAAGGGAGGTGGATCACTTGAGGCCAGGAGTTCAAGACCAGCCTGGCCAACACAGTGGAAATGCAAAAAATCAGCCGGGCTTGGTGACGCAAAAATCAGCCAGGCGTAGTGGTGCACACCTGTAATGCCAGCTGCGGAGAATCACTTGAAGCTGGGAGGCAGAGGTTGCAGTGAGCTGAGATCACACCACTGCACTCCAGCCTGGGCAACAAAGCGAGACTCTGTCTCAAAAAAAAAAAAAAGCAATCTGGTTTTTCATCCCATTGCAACTGACAGTCCCTGTAGCTTGAGTGCATAGTCCTGCCTCTTTGCTGCTTTTCCTTCTCTGCAGCGGCTTGGGGACTGGGTCATCTCAGTTACCTGCCCGGCCTGCAACGGCTTCATTCCCTCCTCTGGCCACAGCTCCAAGTGGCTTAGACATTGGCAGGGGTCATTCTCTAGCCACCTCCTCTCTAGGAAAGCCTTAAAAGCCACTCTGAAGATCTTTCTTTTCCTCTGAAGAGAATTCGTTTCCCTTGTTCCATTTGTTGAAGGCAGCTAAGTGCCGGCTTTTGTGGAGGCCTGGAACAAAGACGCTGTTTGAATCCTCCCTAGAGGTGTTCACCTGCCTCTCACGCCCCCCACTGGCTTTTAACCCCATAACAACACCTGGCATCGTCAGGCCACTCTTCCTCCCTTGAAAGGCCACCTGGTGGTATGGTGGGGTGTGTTGTCCCCTGGCTAGCCCTTGCCCCAGGAGGGCCAATGGGAAGTTCCAGATGGAAAGTCACTTACAGCTCTTTTGTCTGAGGGTGGCCACCTGTGGTGGCCGTGAAGGTCATCAGT
This sequence comes from Symphalangus syndactylus, assembly GCF_028878055.3. Lineage (NCBI taxonomy): Eukaryota > Metazoa > Chordata > Mammalia > Primates > Hylobatidae > Symphalangus > Symphalangus syndactylus. Next base: position 47,133,805 of record NC_072443.2, on the reverse strand, counting down.
GATCTGCATCGGAAGGAGGGGCAGAGGGAAATCCTTGCATTTTGGTTGTTGAACTGCCTAGGAATAGAGGAGCAAGAACTGCGGGACTTGTTGGACCTGGCAGTGGAAAGGGGGTGGGGCTTAGAGATTCTGCCCTTCTAAAGAGACAGCCACCCCTGTTTCTCAGAGTGGCTGGCTGTGCTGCTGACATAGGCATTTCTAGAAATGAAGGCTACTGATCCAATCAGTTTTCAGCTTTCACAGTTATTTGTGGAGCAGTGAGTGACGACTTGGAGGAAATAACCAGGTGGTTCTTCCAAGCTAAATGAAGCACATCAGTGAATAGCTGAGAATTAGGCAAAATACCTATCAGGTGTCACCTGGTTCTCCATTCAGCTTCCTGTGGGCTGCTTTCCCCACCGGAAGGGGAGGGAACCATACCCTTATAGGGGGCTCCAGAATCCACCTGCAAGGCCATGTAAGCCCTACTCAGGGAGTCAGTGCAAAAGGCTGGGCAGTGGATTAGGGGAGATGGAGCAACTTCAGGTTCCCTCTCCGGATTTCAGAGCCCAGGCCCTCTGAAGCTGTGAGGATGGGCATGGGGGACCTGTGGCCTGTTTGCCAGGCAGGACCCCCAGAAGCTGCAGTCCTGCCACCTGAGCCTGGCTTCTCCCTCCCCTCCTCTCTCCCTCCAGCTCCGTATTCATGCTCAGCTTCTACCTGACCTGTTCCCTGCTGCTGACCTTGGTGGTGTTTGTGTCTGTGATCTACTCCTGCGTAAAGGTGAGTGTAGCTGACAGCTGGGTTGCAGCCACCTTCTTCCCGCTTGTCTCAGCCCTAGGGGCCCTAAATGTGAAGGGGCCCGAGTATTGTGTTTGGCAGGGGTGGGAGAGTGCCTGATGCCAGCCACACCGCTCCATTGGCATTGACAGCAAGCTCGCCTGGAGGCTGGCAAATGGTCACTGGCTGCTTTAACTTGCCCTTGGCAAATCTCTGCAACCAGAAGTTGCTGTGGCTGCTGCGCCTGTTCATGTTATGCACAAGGAAGGAAGGGCACCGAGCACCAAGCCTGTCACAGAGCAGTGCCCAGTGAATATTTGCTGAGAGAATGGTTGTGGAGGAGGTCTCTCTTGACACCCACTTTGGTGCTCCCGTGTGCTCTGGAATTTTCCCCGGAGGGGACCTCAGAGATTATAGGTCTTGAGCCACCCAGCACATAGATGAGGAGTGTGGCCCTAGAGTGATTCGGTGTTTTCAGGCAGGCCACACTGCCAGCTGGTGTTGACAGCAGAAATGTGGCTCTTGTTCTGAGTTTTTCTCCCATATCTCTTAGGCGCGCTGTGTCCCCTGTCCAGGCCGTGTCCCTCAATGCGACCTGGCTCTGGGTCGCTCTGGTCTGTGGTAGAAACCACTTATGTTCCTGTTTGCCCTGCCCATTAGGCCTTTCCCTCACTTTCTTCACTAGTGGTTTCAGAATTCCCTGACGTGCCAGCCTGGCCCCCGGGAAGCACTCATCCCTGGGGCAGATCTGTGCCTCTCCCACATCTGCTGAGCCTCTCCGACTCCTCCCTGATACTCACTAGGAGCCAAGCCTCTGGGGTGGGCGGTGGGACCCCCTGGAAGCTGCACCCTTTTCTGCAGTGAGCACTATGTCTTCCTTCTGGAGGAATTGGACCTTCACCCCCTCCAAAGTCCCCTTTCTCTCTCCACCCTCCAGAGAGGGCCCTTGTTAGTCTGTTAACTGTATAGTCACATCATGGTCAAGGTCTTGGTGGACTGATTGTCAGAACTGGAAGGGACCTTAGGAATCACCTGGTATGGTTCACCTCCCCTGGCAGGTGCAGAGGTGGACAGCCAGAGAGGGCAGGGTCAGCCAGAGCCATCGGGCATGTCTGTGAGAAGCACGCCACGCTGAGCCGCGTGCTCCATCCGTTGCTAGTATTGTAGCATCTGATAGGCTGCATCGTAGGGCTTAAGGTTAGCTGGTTCCCTGCCTCTCCACTGACCCTCCTTCCTCAAGGCCATAGCCTCCCTCCTGCCCCATGTTCAGCCACTCCTGCCTTTTGGTCTTTCTGTTGCCAAGGCCCCCCCTGCCCCTCCCTGCCAGCCTGCTTTATCCAGAGTGGACAGTTCCACTTCTTCATCCTATGGCTATGAAAGGACACCATATTTTCTCAGTAGCCACAAAGCGGAAACAACCCAAGCGTCCATCAACAGATGAATAGATAAACAAAACGTGCTGTAGACTGCAGTGGGATGTTACTCCATCATAAAGAGGAATGCAGTGCTGTTTCATGCTACGACATAGAAGGACCTTGAAAACATGACGCTGAGTGAAAGAAGCCAGACACAAAAGGTCACACGTATGGTCTGATTCCATTTATATGAAATGCCTAGAACAGGCAAATTCATAGACACAGAAAGCAGACCAGAGATTCCCAGTGGCTGGCAGGAGGGAGAACAGGTGTAATTGCTTAATGGGTTCAGAGTTTCTGTTTGGAGTGATGAAAGGGTTTCGGAAATTGATAGCAATATTGGTTGCACAACATGAGTGTGATTAATGCCACTGAATGGTACACTTAAAAATGGTTAAAATGGCAGATTTTATGTTGTATAAATATTGCCACAATGAAAAGTCACAACCACCTACAAAAAAAGTATACCATAGTTAAAAGTTCTTTTGCTGAACCCCAAAGAGAACATTTCTTTTTTAAGTAAGGAACTGAGGCAAAGTCATTATTTGTTTGTTTCTTTCAGGCACTTAATTAGCCCATTCAAATCAGAATCAAAGCTGTGCATAGTCTGCCATTTTTTAAGCTTGAACCTAAATTTCCTTTCTTTTCTGTTAGGGGCTTAGGTGAACCTGAGCTATACTGATTTCATTCCATTTGAGTTTCCTGATTTGCAGTCAATTGTGAAGGAGGGAAAGGATGGGCCCATTTTCCTGCCTGCAGCCACCTTCACTGGCCATTTTTGGTCTAATGAGTTTTTTTCCCACAGTTCAAGATGAGTTATGAAAATCATCCCTGCCTTCTTTTGTATTGTTGAATTTGCCTATTTTGTTATCAATGCCAAATTCACTGAGCATGTTCTCAGTCCTTTTATCTAGCCCAGTGGTTTTTGCTGCCTCTGTGCTGTAGAGGCCTCAGTTTCCTTGGGTGGGGGAGGGAGCCGGTGGATGGAATACCCGCCCTCCACCCCCAGGCCACACAAACACTGTTCCCCCAGTCCCACACCATCCAGCCAGGGAGCCTGCTTTTTCCATCTTACAGATAGAAGGCTTCAGTAAAGAATTTTAGTGGCTTATGAAATCTGGAACCTGCCACTCTGGGCTGGTGGTCCGCCCATTGAATAGACTCCAGCACCCACCCTCGGCCCCCATCCCTGCCGCCTCCTTCTCTCCTGGCCTGATTAGCCCCTTGTCAGGGTTTATCCACTTTCTGGAACACAGGGCCCAATTTGAAAAGTCATTTGTAATATGAACTTCTTTCCATTGAATTCTTCTTCTTCCCTCTTTCATGTTGTGGGTTAAACAGCTTGCACGTGAAGACATGAAAGGAGAGTCTCCTTGGCTCTACCTCCTGCCATGTGCATGGTGGGGAACAGTACCCCTTCTTCCCCGCTGTAGATGTCAGCCTGTCACTGGGCACCGTGGCACACTCACTGCAGTGGGTTGACCGAATGAAGTTCATTTTCTCACTTTTGCAGGTACTGACACGAAGCTGACTGGCCTGCAGTGTTTAGGGTCCTTCCGTTTTCTTTTTGAAAAACATTTGTGGTTTTACCAGAACTCAGAAACTTTTTCTCATTTCCCCAGCCTCTCAGAGGTCATGGGGGGTGGCTTTGCAATGAGATGCGACAGTTCCTAAATTACCCTCAAGCCAGTTAGTGTCTCTTTCTCTATTTCATTTACTTTTCCATTTTCCCGGAACAACATGGACTGACTTCCTTGAACTGTCCATATTTTAACCTTTTCGAAGAGAGAAATTTGAGAGTGTTGACAGAGTGAGTTGTCTTCTCTGGCTGTTGGGGAGCAGTTTTCCCTGGTTCTTTCTGGGTTTTCCCTTCTTACTAAGTGCTTTGGCGGCCTTTTTTTTTTTTTTTTTTTTGAGACGGAGTCTCGCTCTGTCACCCAGGCTGGAGTGCAGTGGCGCGATCTCGGCTCACTGCAAGCTCCTCCTCCCGGGTTCACGCCATTCTCCTGCCTCAGCCTCTCCCAGTAGCTGGGACTACAGGTTTGGCGGCCTTTTTATCTCGGGCCTGTTCAGTCTTTTCCAGACACAGCTCAGTGCAGTTCACACACTCCCCTGGATTTCTCAGCAGGGCTAACTTGGTGCCTTGGTCTTCATCATGTTCTCAACTCCTGGTTTCACTCTTGAGCCTCAGCTGCCTTGCAGAGCCCCCACTGCCCCTCAGATGCCTTGCCTTAGGGACCGTCCCCCTGAGTGCTTCCTTCTGGAGATGCTGTCTTAAAGGGCAAGTCTGCACATCTGCACGAACCCCCACTCCTTCCCTTGACATCTGTGCTGACCTGGACCCCAGAACTGCTTTTCCTAGAGAAAACCATGTTAAAGCCCTGCTCATCATCACACGTTGTCCACAACTCAGAGAATCTCAGGTTGGAAGGGGCCCATGCAATGAGAGCCACCTGAGGCTGGAATTCCGAGTGATAATCCTGCGAGAGGTGGGCCGGCCTCTGCTTTGCTTCATCACCTCCAGGGATAGGGAGCTCACTCACAGCTCCTGAGTGCAGCCCCTTACCTCTTTGGCCAGCTCCAAACGTTCCGTTGGACTCCTGGAGCTCCTGCCTCATCATCTGGTGAAGCCGCCCTGTTCTATACCTGACAGTGCTGGTACTTTTGCCGACACCACCCAAATGGTGACTCCTCTTTCCCCACCTTCTGATCTAGGCCCTTCAGCCTTTACTGTGGCTCATTAGAAGGCCAGACTCCTTCCCAGCAGTTTGGGACTTAGGTACAGATGGCCCTGTGGGGAACTCAGCTGCGTAGCTCTGTGTGTGTGTGTGTGTGTGTGTGTGTGTGTGTGTGTGTGTGTGTGTGTGTTTGTAAATCTCTCTCTCTCATCCCCCAGCCTGATGGCTTGCTCTTGGTCTACATTGTATTGATCCCCTGGACCTGATCGTATGAGCACCTGGGATCTGTGACCAGAGCCTCCTGTGGGCCCTGTCTGCTCTGCAGTCACCGACAGAGCCTCTTCTCCTCTCCCTACAGCCTGCGTGTAGCTAAGCCCACCTTGCTGGTTCTCCAGTCTACCACTCCAACTCAACTCCTGGTCCACAGTTTCTAAAATAGGGTCTAACTCTGCAACCAGTACCCCTCCCCTCCTAGGTGTCTTCCATCCTGTGAAGATTTTAGGATTCTCATGTTCACCTTTCCCCCTGCATGCTCAGGGGGCACATTCCTCTCACCATTCACATCTCATCACACACGTCATTCATTTAGGAGATGGAGAGTTCTTCGTTCCAGGAGGCATATTGTAGGTTCTCCCTGTGTTTTTCAAGTCAGGACAGTCCAGGATCCACATCCAAGCTATGCTACTTGGAGCTGTGTTTCCTGAGCCTCACAGGTAGCTTTTATTGAATCTACTTTGCAGATGAGGAAACTGAGGCCCAGAGAGGTTAGACAGCTTTTTCTAGATCCTGGAGTTAGGAAGTAGTTATTGCTAACCCAGGTGGTTTTTACTTCAGAGCCCATCAGCCTCCCCTCCAGGACACTGCCTGTCCTAATATATCCAGTTGACTCCTGAAAGGCCAAGTGATGAGAGCACTGGTGTGGACCCCTTCTGCCTGCCAGGTTTGACCTCTGTGGTTTTCTTACCTTTTTTTCATTTTCTGAAGTAGGAGCTACTGCTTCTTTTATTAGCTGTTTGTCAAGAGGCTGTATTCTTAAGCTTTTTTGCCATCCAATTTCATCCCCTCCTTTTATCTTTGCAATACCCTGGCCCTGCATCACAGACAGGGGCCCAGGGGGGTCTTCAGTGTACCTGGAGACACTCAAAGAGGCCAGGATCAAACTGTTCCTTACCCCAATCATGGTTTATTAACTATGTTCCCACTCCTGTTTTTCATGTTGAATTGATTTGAATTAATCAGATTGGGAATGTACTGGTTCTGAACTTATTTTTTGAACATCAGTTCTTTTTCTGGGCTCTGATTGTGAGCAGGCATTAAGTGATTGGCTGGTGCAGGCAGTTATCCTGCTGGAAAATCTTCTCCACGATCTGACTGCAGTTGTGGTGTAGCCCTGGGAAGAGACTTTGCCCCTGGCAAATAGTTTTTTTGTTTTTTCTTTTTGTTTGTTTTTTGTTTGTTTGTTTTTGAGACAGAGTCTCGCTCTGTTGCCCAGGCTGGAGTGCAGCGGTGAGATCTCGGCTCACTGCAAGCTCTGCCTCCTGGGTTCACGCCATTCTCCTGCCTCAGCCTCCCAAGTAGCTGGGACTACAGGTGCCTGCCACCAAGCCCGGCTAATTTTTTGTATTTTTAGTAGAGACGGTTTCACCGTGTTAGCCAGGATGGTCTCGATCTCCTGACCTCGTAATCCACCCGCCTCGGCCTCCCAAAGTGCTGGGATTACAGGCATGAGCCACTGCACCTGGCCAAGAGTTTTAAGATCCAAATTGGGGTTAGTAAAATCTAGATTTAGGGTTGACATACAGATGAACTCTCTAATTATAGGAGATGAGACACTCTTTAAACTGATATCAGGACAGAATGTCAAATCTTCTGGAGACTTCAAAAGAGCAGTAATTCCTGAGTTCCTACTGAGGTTTTAAAGTCAAGAGAAAGTCTTTTTAAAGAGTTTAGAGGGTGGCTGGGCGCAGTGGCTCACGCCTGTAATCCCAGCACTTTGGGAGGCTGAGGCGGGGGGATCACGAGGTCAGCAGATCAAGACCATCCTGGCTAACACGGTGAAACCCTGTCTCTACTAAAAATATAAAAACAAAATTAGCCGGGCGTGGTGGCGGGCGCCTATAGTCCCAGCTACTCTAGAGGCTGAGACAGGAGAATGGCGTGAACCTGGGAGGCGGAGCTTGCAGTGAGCCGAGATCATGCCACTGCACTCCAGCCTGGGCGACAGAGCAAGACTCTGTCTCAAAAAAAAAAAAAAAAAAAAAAGCGTGGAGGAAGTTGGCTTGTAGCAAGCAAGCCAGTGCACACTCAGTCATTCATTAGATGGTAGAGCCACATCTAACATTGAATTTTTTTAAGCCTGCAGTTCTTCTCCTCGCCTCTGGATGGTCCTGGTGGGGCTCCTGGTCCCATATTCACCAGGAAGCTAATGTGCATACCCTATTCCCCAACCACCTTTTATTAAGAGAGTTTTGGCATGTATTAGTGACCTTTGCCTCTATCAGTCATTACATTGGTGGTTGCAAAATGATGAAGGAAGCCTCTCAATCAGTGGATGGGGTGATCAGAACTGAACAGTTTAAACAACACAGGGCAAATAGGAGCTGGGGTGGGGGCGAGGGAAGGGGATGGAGATAGAATGACAAAATTTTCAGCAGCCAATGATTTGAAACCATCTGTCATACCATTTCAGAGTAAGATCCTCAGGCTAGTGCCAAAACACTTCCCCAGCTGTGAAACCAAAAATTCCTTTAAATGCGAAGTAAGGACTTTCATTCTTATTGGCAATATAGCTCTTTAAAATGCAAATATTAACTAACTTTTCTGTTGCATTTAACAGCTTACAGAGCACTTTCAAATGCATCACTTTACTAAGTCTTGATAGCCACTCTGGGGGAGAGCTATTCCCAATTTCCCAATAAGGAGACGGAAGCTCAGAGTGTAGAGTAATGCCCCAGGATCACACAGCCCGTAAGAGGTTGAGCAAGATTTTTAAAAATAAGAGCTTCATTGAGACATAATATGCATACCAAAAAATTCACCTTTATAAAGGTGAATGAACTTTTAATACACTAGTTTTTAGTATATTCACAAAGTTATTCAACTATTGGTGGTAATTCCAGAACATTGTTGTCATCCCCAGAAGAAACCCCCAGACCCATTAGCAGTCACTCCTCCTTCCCTGATCACCACAGCCCCCAGCAACCACTCATCTACTTTGTCTCTGTGATTCACATGTTCTGGACATCTCACATAAAGGGAATCTCACATGGCCTTTTGAGACTGTTTTTATGCACTTAACATATTAGTTTCAAGGTTCATCCATGTAGCATGTAACAGCACTTTACTCTCTTTATGCCTGAAAAATATTCCAGTGTATGGATATATCACATTTTGTTTATTCATTCATCAATTGATAGACAATTAAATTGTTTCCATTTTCAGGCTATTAGGAAGAATACAGCTGTGAACATGGGTGTACAAATTATCTGTACAAGTCCCTGTTTCAAATTCTTTGGGGGATATACCCAGAAGTGGAATTACTGGATCATATGATAATTCTATGCTTGATTTTTTGAGGAGCTACCCTATTGTTTTCCCCAGTGGCTGCCTCATTTTACATTCCCACCAGCATTGCACAAGGATTCCAGTTTCTCTGCATCCTCACCAATACTTTTTTTTAACTTTCCTGATGGTGTTAGTTGAAGGACAAAAATAATTAATTTTGATAAAGTCCAATTTATGTGTTTTTTTCTTTTTTGATTGGTGCTTTTGGTGTCACCTCTAAGAAACCGTTGCCTGATCCAGAGTCACAAAGATCTACTTGTATGTTTTCCCATAAGAGTTCTGTAGTTTGGGCTTTTGCATTTAAGTTTTCTGGTCCATTTTGAGTTAATTTTTGTACAAGGTGCAGTAGGGACCCAACTTCATTTTTTGCATGTGGATATCCGTGTGTCCCAGCACCATTTGTTGAAAAGACTATCCTTTCACCGTTTTCTTGGAACCCTTGTCAAAATCACTGAGCCATAAATGGAAAGGTTTATTTCTGGACCCTCAAGCTATTTGATTTATTCTATGTCTGTTAAGCAGGATTTTAATACAAGCTTATGCTCTTCAGATCACACTTACCTTTCCTTCTACCACATAAGAGGGTTCGGTCAGAGGGTCTCTTTTATCATCCCAGAGGGTCTCCTTTATTATCCCAGTGTTTGTTCAGAACATGTGCCATAGGCTTGATGGTATAGGAGCATACCTGGGAGGTTCTCCTGCTGGGGAGATGGAGTCCCAGGCCTTCATCTTTCAGCCTGTAGCCTATGTGAGACTGCCAGGCCTCTGCCATGACAGCAGCTCTTCCTGTGATCTGTCTGTCTTTGTGGTCCCCTCTTTCCCTCTGCTGATAGGAAATGGCTTTGCTGGAAGGGTGGAGGAGGATTCTGGGGTCAGAAAGATATACACCCTCCCTATGCACACAACCAGCCCCAAGCCCAAGACCCAGGGGTGAGCAGGGACCTGACTTTTTGTCAAGAACTCTGTCTACTTACAAGCTAATGAGTTTGCTTGTTGCTGTTTCATAGGGGCTGGCAGAAGACACAAGACTCCTGGGTCAGAGACAAAAACTTTATTACTCATGTTACAGTCAGCAGCATGAGTGTCAGCATATTTGTGTTTGAAGTCCCTTTGCCACTGAAGTCCCATGTGATGGGCCCTCATGGATGCTGCACATATAGTGGGTTTGGGTTGCAGCTGAAGAACCCTGGACCAAGGGCCCGACACTTTTTTGGGTTGGCAGCAAATACTGTAGCACACAAGCCAGTTCCGCTCCCCACTGGGAGTGAGTGGTCACATGGTGGTCATGCTACGGCTCCATGACCTACTTAGCTGTTAGTGTGGCCAAGTACAGACGCTCTCAGTATCAGGGGATGGAGAAGCCTTGTGGTCTGGCACTTTCAGCAAGAATTCGCAGGGATGCTCACGGCCCATGATTGGGATAGATACCTTTGCCTGCTTCACTCACCACAAAAGCTGGGGGTGCCCAAAGGTCCCAAGAGCCCTACAAATAGGAGACTTCAGAGATGGGATGTGGCTTGCTCAGGAACACACAGGAAAAGCCAAGCCAAGCCCAGGCTTCCCAACTCCTGGCTCAGTGCTTTTTCAACCACCCTGTCTGTCCTTGGGGGGTTTTATAGACAACTAGCTTGTCTGTAGCAGATAGGCCTCAGCAGGAAGGGTTGGGGCAGGTAGGGGTGGGGCATCCTGGATCCACTGCTTTGCTTCTCTGTCCATCAGATTCTTTTTCAGCCTAGGTTGCATGGGAGATGAGGGGGACGTCATTTACAAGGCCAGCTCCATCAGATTTGGTGGCAGAAATGGGACTTAGGAGCCCAATCATTTAATTACCAAAGCTGCAGGGGGTCTTTGAGTAGACATGGTTTGTCTGGTGGAAGAATACAGAGTAGGAGAGGGTGAGGGAAATGGCAGGTACATGGAGCTTTGTACTAAGGACAGAGCTCACTCAGTGCTCAGGGCCACATCCGCCTCCCTCCTGCTCCTCGATGCTCAATCCCTCCTCCCGAGCCCAGAGGCCTAGTCCTCTCCAAATCCTTAAACCCACCACTGCCCACTCCCTCCCAGAAGCCTTCTCAACCCTCCTGGGAACATTCTGAGCCCTCCACGACTCCTCAGCTGCCACCTACCGCCCCTCCCTGATGGCACACAGCGGGTCAATGTGCTTTTGTATTGATTTCTCTGTTGGGTCAGGATACCATCTTTCCTCTCATCTTGCCTCTCTCACCTGGGTTCCCCATGTAGTCCCGCTCCTGGTCAGCTGCAGAATCTGCGCTGCCATTGACCTGGAAGCAATGGTGCAGCGGTTCAAAGCTGGAGCCTTGCAGGCTGGGAGGGCCACCAGGAAGGCCCGGGGGTCATGCTGGGGAGAGACACAGGTGGGTCCACTGCACTCCCGGGACCATTTGTGGAGTCCTTGCTGAATGCTGTTCCGTCTCTCCCTCCCTCCCTCTCCACCCTTGCCCCCACCCTAGCTCTTCCCCTCCCCGCTGCAGACCCTCTCCAGGAAGATCGTGCGGTCCAAGATGAACAGCACCCTGGTTGGGGTGTTCACCATCACCCTGGTGTTCCTGGCGGCTTTTGTCAACATGGTGGGTGGCTGCACGACCTCCCAGCACCTCCGCAGCCCCATTGGATCAAACCCGGTGGAGCCATGTACCCGACCAGCAGGGCTAGGAGAGACTTTCCCTGGAAGTTCTTATTTGTGTCGCACCTGGGTCTGGGATCAGCTTTGACTCAATGTGCCTCACACAAGTTCTCTTTCTCTCTCTTTCTTTCTTTCTTTCTTTGTTTCTCTTTCTTTCTTTCTTTCTCTTTCTTTCTTTTCTGTCTGTCTGTCTTTCCTTCTTTCCTTCCTTCCCTGCTTTTCCTTTCTTTTCTTTTTCTTTCTTTTTCTTTTCCTTTCTTTTCTTTCTTTCTTTTTCTTTCTTTCTTTCTTTCTCTTTCTTTCTTTCTTTCTTTCTTTCTTTCTTTCTTTCTTTCTTTCTCTTTCTTTCTTTCTTTCCTTTCCTTCCTTCCTTCCTTCCTTCCTTCCTTCCTTCCTTCCTTCCTTCCTTCTTTCTTTTTCTTTCTTTCTCACTCTCCCTTCCTAACTTCCTTCTTTCTTTCTTTCTTTTTCTTTCTTTCTCTCTCTCCCTCTCTCTCTCTTCCTTCTTTCTTTCTTTCTTTCTTTCTTTCTTTCTTTCTTTCTTTCTTTCTTTCTTTCTTTCTTATTTCTCTTTTTTTCCAGTTTTGAGACAGAGTCTTACTCTTTCACCCAGGCTGGAGTGCAGTGGTGCCATCACAGCTCACTGCAACCTCCACCTCCTGGGATCAAGAGGTCCTCCTGCCTCAGCCTCCCAAGTAGCTGGGACTGCAGGTGTGCACCACCACGCCCAGCTAATTTTTGTCTTTTTTTTTTTTAGAGATGGGGTTTCCCCATGTTGCCAGGCTGGTCACCAGGCTGGTCTCAAACTCCTGGGCTCAAGTGATCCGCTGGCCTCGGCCACTCAAAGTGCTGGGATTACAGGCATGAGCCACTATGCTTTGCTACTCTCCCACTAAGTGAAGTTCTTAGCTCTTCAGTCTCAAGCCTGGTGGGGCCAGGAAGAGTTTAGGGAATGTCCCCAAGGCATGTTTAAGAGCCCCTCCCTGGGAAGGCACGCTAGCCACACCCCCTCCAGCCAGGGCAGCTGGGCAGACTTTGCCCATTCCTCAGCCTCTTTCAGATTTTGTCCCCATCAGTGTCATGCTGCACCTGAGGCGGAGGACAGGTGGGAGCCTGTGGCCTGGTGGGCTGGGCTGCCCTACCTGTCCCCCAGCAGCTTACCCTCCCCTCACCACCCTCCTCCCTCCCCGCAGTTTACATGCAACTCCAGGGACCTGCTGGGCTGCTTGGCACAGGAGCACAACATCAGCGCGAGCCAGGTCAACGCATGTCACGTGGTGGAGTCGGCCGTCAACTACAGCCTGGGCGATGAGCAGGGCTTCTGTGGCAGCCCCTGGCCCAACTGCAACTTCCCCGAGGTACTGGGTGCACAGGGGCTGGAAGGGAGTGGTGAAGAGTCCCTTGCCCTCCCCCACTGTCCCCTCAGCTGCTCGGGACAGTCTGAAGGACAGGGTCTCACCAGCTCACTGTCTTCTAGAGACCTGCTTACCCCAATATCTCTCACTCCCACATGCCAGACACTGGGAACAGGGGGAGCCTCCTCCGTATGACAATGACTGACAGTCGTGTGGCTGTTGTTTCTATAGCGCTTACCAGGGACTGTGGCTAAGAGCTCTACATGCACTTACTCATTAAATCCTCCTAACAGCCTATGACATAGGTGTTATATTATCTCCTTTGTAGAGGCGAAGAACCTGATACACAGAGAGGCTAAGTAATTTGCCCCAGATCACACAGCCAGGACTCAACAGAGCCGGAGCTCTCATTCAAGTTGTCCAGCTCCAGACAGAGTTCGTGCTCCTGGGCAAAACTTTCTAGACCCTCAGCTTCTCTAGCAGACCCTACCCCACCTCAGGAGAACCCACCTCAGCCCCAGCTGTTAGGGTCAGAGAGGAGGGAGGGGAGCAAAGGAACCTGATCCCAAACCAGCGCTACTATAAACCTCACCCTTTCAAAGTGCACGGCTCAGTAGCTTTTAGTGTGTTCACCGATGTGTACAGCCGCCATCATCATCTAATTTTAGAATACTTTCATCACCCCAAAAAGAAATTTTGTGCCTACAGGCATTTGGGTTTAAAAATAATACCACGTGTCCTTATTCGGAAAACAGCATATATGAAGCACCTGTGGCGTGCAAGGTGCTTCGTTCATGGTGCTGCGTTTGCCAGGGAGCAGTTTGCTGTCAGCAGCAGGGCCGGGCCTCCAGTCCCCGACTTCCCAAACCCCCAGCTCCCTATGGGTGCACACATGAAGCCTGTAAGATGGGGGCAGTTTGCCTTTTTCTGTGGAGAAGGTCCATGTTTTCATCTAACTCTGAAAGGGCCTGTGACTGCAGCTGAGGGGTGCTGTGGGCTCTCAGTGTGGGCCTCCCTCCCAGCCTGGGATCTGGCTCTTCGTTGTACAGATAGGGCAGGGAAGGCCCAGAGAGGAGCAGGGCTTGGCCCCAGCTCACCTAGGCAGGTGCAGCCCCACCCCCGCTCCGCCCCACCCCTGGGCTGGTGGCAAGCTCTCTGTCTCCTCCAGGCAGCCATACTGCACCCAGCCTCCCCTTCCTAGCCTCCCCTCCCCAGCCTCCGTAGCCTCTGCTGCCTCTCACATCTGGCTGAGAGCCCACAGGAGCACTTCAGCTTTCTGAGGGCTGTTCATGAGGAGCAGAGGCTATTTTCAGTCTCGTACTTGCCCCTTGGTGGTGGCTCCCCCGGTGAGGCTAAGGCCTGGGGGGAGAGGGTGGCAGTGGGCAGGTCTTGGCTCCTCATTTGTGGGAGAGGCTTGGTGCCAGCCTTCAGCCCCCACCAGCTGACCACCCCCCTCAAAGGTTGCTCCTGATTCAGCAACTCCTCACAGACCAGACCCTGGGGGCTCCCCAGCATCCAGCGTTGGCCTCCTGGTTATCCGGGCCAAGGTCTGAATGGGAATCCAGGCTGGCTCTTGGAGCTCCCATCCCTCCTCCCAAAGACTGGGGCTCTGGGGCTCTGAGCTGACTCATCTGGGCATGCCCTCCTCATTCCCTCTTCCGCTCCTGTTCCCAGTGGTGATGTGAGGCTTCCCCCACAATCCAATCACCCAGGGGCCCTTGGCAGTCCTTCCTTGGCTCCAGAAGGCCTGAGGAGGCTGAGGGTCCGCCCTAGAGGCTGCCCCAGCCAGGGCAGAAGCCGTGTGCGAAGAGTAAACATCTGGAAGCCTGACTCAGAAACAATGGTGCTAAATTAAAATAATAATAATAATAATAATAATAATAATAATAATAATAATAATAATTGATGCTGACGTGCCTAGGGTTAGCATCAAGGGACAGCACCAGATGCGGACCTCCGAGATTACCTGGTTTAGCCCCTCAGTTGTCTAAGAAGGAAACAGTGGCTCAGAGACCAGAAGGGGCTTCCCCAGAGGGAACAGCACAGGGCACCATCCATCCTTTGAAACCTTTGGGGCCCCATGTATTTTGGTCTTCAGAATTTTTCAGATTTTAAAAGGTTGCCTCCCACCCCCAGTGGAGTCTGATCATGAAATGGTCATATTTCCACAGTAGTAGCATGTCTGCATGTCACAGAAGACAGGATAAAGATGATAACTAGCGTCCCAGAAGTGAGGTCAGTTTTTGCCACCAGAGCAGCTCCATTCAGCCGTGGCCCCTACAAGAGTCATGAAAACACATTCAGCTTTTGGAGCTTTTGAGTTCAAAGCTGCAGATTCGGGGCTCCCCACGGTTATTGAGGGTGCCGGACACTGCAGCAAGGGCTTCCTTCCGTGTGTTCATCACAGCGAGCCGTGAGATAGGAAGTCTTGCAGAGGGGACACTGAGGCTCAGAGGGGCTGAGCACGCAGCCCGAGGCACACAAAGCCCAGTGTGGATCAGGCCTGAAACCCAGGGCAGCGTGGGCCTGCAGCGCAGCTGTAACGTGGGGCTGTCCTGCAGGCAGTGGCCAGACTCCAGCTGGAGCCCATCTCCTGGTTCCTAACCAGGGCCCTTCGCTTTACATCACACCTGTTGGGAAATTTACATCAGCAGAAACATGCCCAGCCCAGGCCTCACTTGAGCCAGCTCAGACTGGAGGATGCACGGGGCCAGGGCCAGGGCCAGGGGTCGGGCAGGGCCTGGGGAGCTGATGCTGCTGCCCTCTGCCCGCAGTACTTCACCTACAGCGTGCTGCTCAGCCTGCTGGCCTGCTCCGTGTTCCTGCAGATCAGCTGCATCGGGAAGCTGGTGTTAATGCTGGCCATCGAGCTCATCTACGTGCTCGTCGTGGAGGTGCCAGGTGTCACGCTCTTCGACAACGCCGACCTGCTGGTCACCGCCAACGCCATGTACGGGGCACCTCCCTCACACTCCCCACTGGGCACAGGACATTGCAGGGAGGTGGCAAGAGCAGGAGGTTTAGGGTTCTGGCACCACAGGGAACTTGCGAGGAGAGTATCTTGTTCCTCCCCAGCCCTGACATCTGGGAAAACGGCCTTGTTTCTTTCCTTCCTTCCCGTCCCCGGTAGTTGGAGTGGCCTCAGGTCACCAGGCCCCACTGTGTTTCTTTCTCTGGTTTGCTCCCCTCTTGCCAGGGCAGCCTCCAGTGGGCTGCTTTCACCTCGGTCCAGCTGCCCCAGACTCAGAGGAGTCACGGTCCAGCAGAGCCGGGCAGTAAGGAGTGTGGGAGCAGAGGGGCAAGCTTTGTTGTTCACAGGCTCTGTGTCCCACCTCGAGGAGGCAGGTGCCTGGATACCCGCTGTTCCTCTTCATCCTCCAGCAACCCAGCCAAGTAGGCAGGCCCACCACATAAGGCTGGGCATCTGTGCACTACTCAAAGGCTCCTGGCTGTGGTGGGCATGAAGGTGGGGCCCATGGCTGTCTGGTCCCATAGTCATCATGGTCATGTAGTGACCGATGTCAGATTTCCAAGGGAGGTGGCTCCACGAGGAGAAAGACCTCAGGCTTCGGGTGAAATTGGGTTAGAATCTCAGCATCAGACACATTGGTTATTCCTCTGAACCTCATAATTTTTTCCTTGTAAAATGGGAATATTGTCAACCCAAATTAAGGTGGTCGAGGCAGAAATAATTTGATCAAATTTTGTTGGAAGCCGAATGTGAGGATCGGCCAGGAAGACACACGTACCAAGCTGGGCGTGTTCCAGAAGCTGTTACAAGCGGGAATGCTTTCATAAGAAAGTAGAAGGGAAGGGGACTCCTCAGATCAGAGTTGTCCTTTGTCATTGGAGGGTTACAATCATTGGCTACAGATTGCAACATACAGACTAAAATGTCTACATGCCAGCAATCAGTACAACTTCATGATTCAGAAACGAATCAGTATTTTTTCATGTCAATAGGTTATGCATTAATCAGTACATCAGCAATTTGAGGAGCTCAGATAAGATTCTTCACTCGGGCAGGATATTGCCATAAATCCCAAGACCTCCCCGAAGCAGGTTAATTTGGAAGCCTGGCAAATGTGAACTGTAGATTATCAACGCCCATAGTAGTAAGATGTATTTAAAGTGGCTGATTCGTAATATGCTTTTCTACGCATCACCACTCCCTATACACACACCAAGAAGTGCAAAAAAAAAAAAAAAAAAAAAAAAAATGACAGTTCTGTGTCCCCTGAGAAAATGCAGCAAACTGTACCTTCTTTGAGTTAGAGGAAGGGATTCATCCATCCATCCATTTGTTCACCCAGTCATTCATTCAGAAATATTTATTAAGGGCCTGCTATGTGCCAGCCACTGAGCTAGGCAGTGGAGGTACAATGTGGATAAATAGAAAACTCTCAGGAATGTTCCTCTCTTGGGAAGGTGGTGTCGCCTGAGAAAGTGGAGGTGTAATGAAGGGTTTAAGTCATATTCGAGGAAGAACTTCTTGGTGGTTGTGTGGGGGCTATGGGCAGATGACCACAAAGACATGGGACAGTGGAGCATGGGACAGGCTGCAGTCCTTTGAGGAGGAAGAGGAGGTCCACGAACTTTCTACCCTTGTTTCAGGGCTGGAGCAGGGAACGTTGCCCTCCTCTTACTGCTCCTTCCCATCCTCAACATCTCTTCAGGAGCTGAAGTTGGCAACAGACAGTGAAGGTTATTTCTGGATGGGGAGACCGTGGTTTGGCTCTAGGGCGACCTTGTCCAATAGATAAAAAGTGGGCCGGGTGCCGTAGCTCAGACCTGTAATCCCAGCACTTTGGGAGGCTGAGGTGGGTGGATCACTTGAGTCCAGCCTGGCCAACAAAATCCCACGTGTATTAAAAATATAAAAATTAGCCAGGCGTGGTGGCATGCACCTGTAATCCCAGCTACTTGGGAGGCTGAGGTACAAGAATAGCTTGAACCCAGGAGGTGGAGGTTACAGTGAGCCGAGATTGCACCACTGCACTGCAGCCTGGAAGACAAAGCAAGACTGTCTCAAAAAAAAAAAAAAAAAAAAAGCCACTTACGTGATTTAAAATTTTCTTATAGCCATATTAAAAAGGCAAAAAGTATAATTTGACTTTTATTTAACAAGTACTATATAGCCAAAATATCATTTTAAGATATAATCAATATAAAAATAAAATTCTTAATGAAATATTTTACCTTTTTTTACATGAATTATTCAAAAGCTGGTGTATGTTTTACACATACAGCACATTTTAACTTGCACCAGCCCCATGTTAAGACTCAGTAGCTGCACATGGCCAGCGGCTGCCACACCAAGCAGTGCAGCTGTGGGATCTCTCCTCCACGCCCTCTGGATGGCAGCAAAGGCCTGGGAGGGGGAGAGGCAGGCAGGCCTCCACCCAGGCAGATGTGCTGGGGTCTGGGAAGGCAGGGTTTCAGGTAAGAACTGGGTGGTATGTGGTCATGAGTATCCAATGCTAGTTGGGGCTGGGCTTTCTGCCACCTCCCACCCTGAAAATGTCCTTGGATATGGAGGGGGAATGGGGCTGGGGAGCCAAGGAGCAGCAGTGGTGGGGACAGCAGAGCAGGGCGTGGGGGCCGAGCAGGAGTGGAGGCCGCCTTATGCAGAAAGGTGGCCCTGACCGGTCTTCCCCAACTCTCTTCACAGAGACTTCTTCAACAACGGGACCTCCCAGTGGTGAGTTGATGCTCCTTGGGTAGGGCTGCTCCCTGCCCTCAGCACAGAGCAGAGAGGGAAGGCAGCTGGTGCCCAGGTGGGAGGGGCCTTGGTGGTAAGGTGGGTGGTGAAGGAGGAAGCCAACAGGGACAGGGAGGCTGGTTCCTCCTGGGGTAGCAAGGCGTCCTCAGGGGGCAGAGGCCCTGGTCACTTTCATGATCCCTGCCAAGGCGATCTGTAGGCTCTGTGGTTGGGATCACTGGCTTCAGATCATTCCCTAGGCCTCATTTCAAAGCATTTAGCCTCAAGCTCTTCCCCAGGAGCCTGTGTGAGAACCTCAGACATAGGAGAATGGAAGCTGGTACCTACTTTCCCACTGGAGTCGAGGAACAAAGGCGAGGGCTGCAGTGCTTGTGGGACCCGTCCCTGTATTGAGGGCTGCTGCCTGGGCAAGGGGCGTGGGGGTCACTGGAGCCTCTTTGCAGCCTTCCAGTTCTTGAGCTCTTGGCTGGCACAAGATGTAGGATTTGGAATGGCTACTTTTGTTAAGAGTATCTATTAGTAAC
The DNA here is from genome assembly GCF_028878055.3 of Symphalangus syndactylus. Classification (NCBI taxonomy): domain Eukaryota; kingdom Metazoa; phylum Chordata; class Mammalia; order Primates; family Hylobatidae; genus Symphalangus; species Symphalangus syndactylus. The sequence goes on along the minus strand of NC_072443.2, from coordinate 47,115,144 downwards.
AAAAACAGAATTAGACAATAATGCTACTAGTTTTGGAACACCTACTGTTAGATGCTGTGCTAAGCGTTTTGTTTATAATATCTCTTTAATCCTTACAACCATCTTGAAATGTGGGTATTGTTATCCTATTGTACAGATAAGCAAACTAAAGTTCAGAGAGATTAAGACACTTGCCCAAGGTTGTCCAGAGACAGGGTCAGCATGGCCTGCCTGGTCCGCTTTTACTGCACCCACTGCCCCTGTCTTGTCCAGAGAAGGATCTGGATGTACATGCTGCGTTTTAGAAGGGCTGAGTTCATCCCCTGATCTGACCAGAGGGGAGCTCCCAAGTGATGGGGGGTTGTAAGGTGTCAGGAGAGGAGTAATGGCTGCCTGAGCTGCAGGTGCAAGCACGGTCTGAGATGGGGCTGCCAGCCAGGAAGGCTTTCTGGAGGAGGCACGTGTGCAGCAAAGTTTGAGCAGGGGGATAAGGAAGAGGGGAAGGTATAGTGGGAGGAAGAAAAAAGGGCCAGCAGTGGGTGGGGGTGGGGTCCTCAGCCCGCTGTGAGGAGCCAGGGTGGTCTCAGGCCTGTCCACCTCCCACCCACAGCCCTGAGCACGCAACCAAGGTGGCATTGAAGGTGGTGACGCCCATCATCATCTCAGTCTTTGTGCTGGCCCTGTACCTGCATGCCCAGCAGGTGGAGTCCACTGCCCGCCTCGACTTCCTCTGGAAACTGCAGGTGGGTGGCCCTGGGGCTGGACTTGGGGAGGGAGGCATTTGGGAGCAGGTGGCGGAGACAACAGCCTCGTCTGCTGGGCCAGGCCAAGCCGGGCCTTCGTCTTACACTGACAAGCTGTCCTGCTCAGGCCCCTCGAAGCCACTTGGTGCCCTGTGTCCCCATGGGTCTGCTCCCTGCTCTCTGGAGCCAAGAGGCAAAACCCTGGGACTTACTCCATGCAGACAAACCCATGCTGACAGTGCTGGGACTCTGATGGGTCCAGGAGGCATGCTTTGAAGTCAGCAAATACTGGCTGGGCACTTACTGTGTGTGTTGCCCGGCAGGGACAGAGGGGAGGTGTGGGCAGGTCCTTTGTGGTGGGGGCAGCAAGGCGTCTGGGATGGTGGAGGAAGGAAGAGTGGCAAGAGGTGAGTGGAGGAGTAGGGGAGGAACCTGGCCAGGGTAGGGAACTGGCACCAAAGGTTTCTGAGCAGGGCTTAACCTAGCCAGAGCTGGGTTGAAGACTTCTCCAGAGGGGATGGACTGAAGGAGCAAAGACTGTTGATCATGATGCATGCATTCCAGCCAGCACTTGGCTCTCCAGGCTGCGTGCCCTGTGCCCTGTGCCTTGTGTCTCCCTGGAGGAAGGGGTGCCTGTGGGCCAGGTTACCTGCTGGAGCATCTTGGAAGGGCCAGGAGGGAGTGCCTAAGAGCACCCAGCAGGAGAAAGCCCCATCTTCCTGTGGGCTGCCTCACACCTTTTATTCCAGCCCAGCCCTGTGCAGAACTTAGCCTGGCCTGGTCTCTGCCTCTCCTGGCCTGGCCCCTATCTCTAGACCACTTCAGCTCACCCACAGCTCGCTTTGACCTCCTCCATCCCAGACTTCTTAGAGGCATCAGGATGGAAGTCTTTGGGCTGGAGCAGGAGGCCCTGCTTTTCATTGGATGCTGAGTGAGGATGGGGGCAAATGGTTGTCCCTTCTGCTGAGTATTTTGCATGGGTTCTGGCTGGAATTGAGCATGGAGGTCTGCAGTTGAGGGGTCCCCTGAGTTTGGGGAAACCAGGGAGAATCCCAGAAGGGTTCTGTGCAGAATGCCCCTTGTGAAGCTCTGGGCTGGGGCACCCTGGGGAAGATCCTGTGTGAGCCTGCCCCTTGTCAGGCCTCTGCCTTCTCCCTCAATCCCCTCTTCTTTGGGAACATTTTCAGGAGGCTCTCGTTTTTCTGCATTTGCTCTATCACCTGCCGCCGTATGTATTTTCTGACATGATGCCCCATCACCCCTAAATACTCCCATGTCTACCTTGCAAAAACAAGGTCACTCCCTGCGTCATCCCTGTGCACCCTCCCCATCGGGCGATCAGCAGGGATGCGGCACGCCCCTCTCAGTGTTGCCGACTGTCCCGATGCTGGTCCGGGATCCTGTGCACGGGTCCTCTGCATCGAGCTGTTCTAGTCTGCAGTAGATCCTCAGTCTCTCCTCGTCTCACGGTCCTTGCCAATCTTAAAGAACTTGTTACTCTGGGACCTTCAGACCCGTGTCCAGACTCAGGCTGAGCCTTCCTGGAGGAAGCACACAGAAATGGAGCCGGGCACCCCTTGGTGCCTCACACTGAGAGACTCCACTGTGTTGACCCATTCCACCACCAGTGATGTCAGCCCTGATGGCCTGCTCAACCAGCATCTGCCAGATTTCTCCACTGTCAAGTCCCCTTTTCCCCCTTTGTATTTGACTAGCACTTTGTGGAAAGAGAGTCTGATATTCCACTAATTTTCTGATCCTCAGCAAGTCTCTGTCCAGCAGCCTTTGCATCCATTGGTGGCTCCTGCTTGTCTCAGTGCCTGCTGTGTAAATGCCCGATAGCAATGCCCAGTGTCTGCCATTCCTTCTGGACTTGCTGGTTGGCATTCTACTGCACAGAAGAGCTGTCCCTCCTCCTCCTCCATTGGTTTGCTTATTTATTCACTTCTCTACCTCAGCCTGGACTCACAGATTCCCACGTAATCCAGTGGGTTATCGTCTGCAACCCTCACTATTTATTTATTTATTTATTTATTTTTGAGACGGAGTCTCGCTCTGTCGCCCAGGCTGGAGTGCAGTGGCGCGATCTTGGCTCACTGCAAGCTCCGCCTCCTGGGTTCGTGCCATTCTCCTGCCTCAGCCTCTCTGAGTAGCTGGGACTACAGGCGCCCGCCACCACGCCTGGCTAATTTTTTTGTATTTTTTTAGTAGAGACGGGGTTTCACCGTGGTCTCGATCTCCTGACCTCGTGATCCGCCTGCCTCGGCCTCCCAAAGTGCTGGGAACCCTCACTATTTATTTTAATGCTCAAATTGTCCTAGGTTTGGCCCATGTGCATTTCAAGTTGGTGTCTGTGTTATTTGACAGGTCTCCATCACTCTTTGAGCTTTTCCTGACTTTCCAACACACGCAATCTCAGGCTAATCTTGTGCTTTCCCTGCTCCAGCCCAGGAATCTGTGATTTCTTCAAAGAGCCCTCCCTCATTCTTAGTAGTAGAGAGTGGTGTTTAGAAACCAAGGTCTGAGCGCTTGGTGTGCTCGCTGCTTGTAGGTGTGGAAACATATGTGGAAACATGTGTACACATGTATCCATACTACTTCAGTATCCATCTGTATAGATCGTTTTTAATAATCCTGAGTTCATACCACTACCTCCCATTTTAATCCAATACCTCAGGCTTCTTCCCAGCCTTCCCTGTTCCATGCTTGCAGTGTCATCTCTGGCAATGAGAAACTTACCTCCCATTATCTTTCATATATGTGTTTATTTGCTCAGTGGTGACCCCCGCCACCCCCTCCTCACCTGTGTGTACACACATGCACATGAGTGTGTGTGTGTGTGCATGTGCATGTGTGTAGGAATGTGTGAGTGAGCCTGTGTCTACCTGCCAGCCTGTGGCAACTTCACTCCCTCAAGTTTTCCAGCAGGTCCCTCATTTTCCCATCCTTCCCCTGGGATTTTGGGAGAGGGAGCCATCATCACATAAATACCAATAAAGAAACACCAGAAAGCAGGCTCTTGGGATGGGCGAGTGATAGTCTCTGCCCCACCCCCAGGCTGGCTTAGCAGCCCCTGTACAGTTGGCTGGTAGGCGGACTCCTCAGCATTCTTCAAGCACCTGCACAAGGAACACACTCTGACCCACCTGGCCCCTGCCTGGCCCCCTCCTGGCCTAACTGCAGGGTCTGAGTTCTCAGGAGAGCCTGCTCTTGTCCCTTCCTCCAGCATTGACCTTAGTGGGGCCACCAAGAGGCTGTAGCCCCCTGAACCTTCCTGCCCTGCCAGGGCCCAGCCCCAGAAGTACTTGGCTGCATTGTCAGGCGCCCACCTGTGCTGGGGTGGAGTTTGCAGAGGTGGCCGTAGCAGCTGGCCTGGCCCTGGGGATTGGCTCTGCCCCCAGCTGTCGCCTGCTCTAGCGGCCCTGCCCCTAGCTTCCACCTCCATTCTGTCTGACACTTTGGGCTGATGCTGTCTGCCACCTGCAGGGTGCATCAAAGGAGCTGTAGTGCTCCTGGCATCCCTGGGCCCCCAGGCATGTGTCTCAGCAGAGTTAGGAGCAGGACTGTCTTGTCTGGTGCATTTTCAGAGGCAAATAACTGACTGCAGGGCTCCTCTATGGGACAGCCTGTGAGAAGAAGCACAGGGATGCCCCCCACAGCCTTCTCCCGTGGGCACAGCTGTTCCAGAGCCAGACACAGGTAGCCTTATTCATGGGGAGGGGCATGGGTAAAGGGTCCTGCCTCCCAGGAGCTTAGGTCACCTGGGCAGGAAGGCTGGGCAAGAAGACAGCACAGACCAGCTGGCTCTCTGCACCTCTGTGGGTGGCAGTGGAAGGCGAGGCCCTTTAGCGTCCAGGAGCCCTCGGGATGATCCCAGTCCTCACAGCCACATTCCCAGGGACTCCAGGAGGCCACTAGGCCGTGGGCAGCACAGTCAGGAGCCCACTTACCTTAGGGGCAGGGCTGGCAGTTGAGCCTTGGGGTCCTGGATCTTCTGCCCTGGGAGCTCTTCCTCCCTGCTGGACCTAGGTCCTGAAGCCTTGGAAAGGAGAGCCAGCTCCTTCCCCATGGACGTCCACCACCACAGGGACAGCCAGGGCCCTGAGAGTCCGTCCTGGTCCTGTTGGAGATTCTACTTGCAGCCGAGCAGAAAAGTGTCTTCATTTAGTTAGGAAAAGCCCAAGTGGGCCAGCCAGATTTTTCTCATGAACACTCTTGTCAGATGGTTCCTTGCCACACCTCGGTGTGTGACACCTCTTCCCTTCAGCCGCTTGTAGGGCACTACTGGCCTCTTGACCTGAGGGATCTGCACTGTCCTTTAGCCTGGAGGGTGGGTGACCACAAAATCCCACTGCACAGACCCAGGACCCAAACTGGGGGAAAACCAAAGTCACTGGTGATGTCCCATCCTCATCCCAGGGGGTCCCTCATGGCACTTGCTCCTCCTGGCTGCACCTGGCTCTGGGGCAAGTCTGCCCTCCTGGGAGGCAGGGAGACTGGGCAGGGCTTTGGGCTATTTTCCCCCACAGGTCCATTAATTAAGGTAACTGGCTTTTGATTCCATTTGCTGATATTAAGAGGACAATGAACAGTGGAGGAGCACCGGGGAGCTGGAGGGCTGTGTGGGCTGTGTTTTGGATCCTTTTCCCTTCCAGCCTGGTTCTGGCCTTTGGCAGAAAGGATCCTTGCAGCCTCGCCTCCAGGCCTGTTCCTGCTTGGGGCTCCCTGCTGCAGGCTCAGCACCCCCAGAGAGGCCGGCAGAGAGAGTTCAATGCTCAGAAATGTGTTTTCTGATTGTCAAAGTCCTGCTCTTTGGAGAAAACCTGGAAGTAGAAACAGCAGAGAGAGGAGGAGAGACAGCGGTACTTGCCAACATCCTGGGCACAAGTTGGCATTTGCGTGACTGGTGCTTTTTCTCCAGGCCACGGAGAGGAGGAGGTGGAGGGGCCGACATCTGGGCTCGTGTTGGCATCTGGGTGACTTGCAGTCTTTTTCTCCCAGGCCACAGAGGAGAAGGAGGAGATGGAGGAGCTGCAGGCCTACAACCGGCGGCTGCTGCACAACATCCTGCCCAAGGACGTGGCCGCTCACTTCCTGGCCCGCGAGCGGCGCAATGATGAGCTCTATTATCAGTCCTGTGAGTGTGTGGCGGTCATGTTCGCCTCCATCGCCAACTTCTCCGAGTTCTACGTTGAGCTGGAGGCCAACAACGAGGGTGTCGAGTGCCTGCGGCTACTCAATGAGATCATCGCTGACTTTGATGAGGTACACAGCGGGGCCTGGGTCAGGCTGTGTTCCTAGGAGGGGCCTACAGGTCCCTGGTATGGGAGGGATGTGAAGAGACCTGGCGCCCCCTTCTACCATCCTGACATAAGCAGTGATGATGGGAGCTCTGCTGGAGGGAATCTGACCATGTCCCCAGGTGCTGCAATGGGCACCTTGCACACATGGCCTCTCTTATCATCATGTGACAGATGAAAAAACTGAGGCCCACAGAACTCAAGTGTCTGGCCTGAGGTCACTGCCAGTAAGTGGCAGAGCTAGGGTTTCAGCCCACACTGTTTGAACTTAGCCTTTGGCAGCTCCCTGACTGGCTCGCTGACCGCCATTCCTTTCATGCCATCTAGGGTGCACAGGGTCCCAGGGCCTGGGACAACCCAGTGTCTGTGCCCAGGGCTTTGAGAGAACCAAAGGAAGGAGGAGTCCCCAGGCCAAGGGAGGAGGCAGGACAAAGATGTGAGGCCCTGAGTAGCGGAGACCGAATTGAGGCATTCCTTCATTTCCTTCTCATCCCCCTGTTGAGCACCTGGCATGTGGAGGCGCTGGGGATGCAGAGCCCTGTAGGGCAGTCTTGACCCCAGGAGCTCCTGAGTCATGGGCGTGAGAGGGGCCACCCCAACGGGCATGCAGGGCCTGGGCATGGGGCACAGGGAGAAGCAGGATGATGGAGCTGGGCCAGGCAGTGTCGGGAACAGCCTGCAAGACTCCCGGGGCAGTGGAGTGATGGGAGTTGGCTGAATTGAGTCTGGGAAGGCTTCCAGGAGGGCCGGGGCCAGGGGGTAGGGAAAGAGTGTCCTGCTGGACAAATGGAGGTTTCCCTGGGTGGGATGGAGGTGTGAGGTTGTTGAAGGGGAGACAAGAGACCCAGAGGTGACTAGTGACCTTGTCTTCAGGGCTCTTGGCGTGAGGGTGGACAGGTAGCCCACAGGCACTGTCCAGCGGGTGAGTGAGTGTGGAGGGGCCTGGCTGTGTCAGGAGCATTGCAGGCATCACACTGATGAGGATGGAGACAGGCCCCACTGTGTGAAGAGGGGACACATGAAGGGCCATGCTGCTGCACTTCCCTGGACATCCTCTGTCCCTCCCTGTGGCCCTCGGTGTCCCAGGCTTGGGGTGACCCAGGTTTGGCCTCCTTCATCCAGATCATCAGCGAGGATCGGTTCCGGCAGCTGGAGAAGATCAAGACCATTGGCAGCACCTACATGGCCGCCTCTGGCCTCAACGACTCTACCTACGACAAGGTGGGCAAGACCCACATCAAGGCACTGGCCGACTTTGCCATGAAGCTGATGGACCAGATGAAGTACATCAATGAGCACTCCTTCAACAACTTCCAGATGAAGATTGGTGAGTGGGGCCCCAGGGAGCACTGAGCCCAGGGTGCAGTCAGGGGCTCCCCCATACCGCATCCCGCATCCGCCATTGTGGTCCCAAGGTAGAAGGCCAGGCGGCAGCAGAGGCTGATGTGGTGTGTTCCCTGCCCTTAGTAGGTGGGGGCAGGCATGGGTCACTCACAGCAGAATCCGTCCAGAGTCTGATGATGCCTCTGCTGCCTTTTGACATGAGGGCCACATGGGTAGGACACCCCTTGGTAAGTTCCCACCTCACTCAGAGGCAGGGACCGCCTGGTGGGATCCAGGCTGTGCCTGCTCGAAGGGCTTTGTGGGGGATGCTCTGTGCCGAGGGCATGGGGCCTTCTGGTGGTTGCAGCACGGCAGATGGCAGTCCCATTTGTTTCGAGTAATACTGACCTAACAGCGTTGTTTTATTTAAAAGTATTCCACATTCATTCAGTAAAAATGGAAAACAGTAAAATCAAATACTTGTTACGTTTTAAATACAAAATGTATAAACATGTTACCAGTCATTAAATTTGCAAATTTAGAACAACATTAAACATGTAATCTGCAAAATCGTTAGCAAAATAAAGTGAAATAGTTTAAAAAACTAAACATTTAAAGAATCATGTGATAGTGACCGTGAAATGATTATATTCTGACTTTTTAAAAAGAGTTACTTTTTACTCTTTTTATACAAGTTATGAAATAGGTCAGTGGGGTTATTGTTGAGTTGAGGTGGTGAGCAAAATCTTCCAGTGGCTGCTCATCCAAACTGGGGAAAGAAATGGTGAGGAGGTTGTGATAGGTCAAAGCCCTGGATCTTTCCTGGACTCCTTCTTTGTCACATGCCTTGCCTTGGTTGGATGGCTCTGGAGGGGCTGTGCCGATACCTCTGTGGTGTCCGGCAGAGGTCCTGGATCAGTTTCAAAATAGTCATGACCATATTCTTGCTCAGAAAGTCTTTGAACCAAAAACATATGTATTTTTCTTTTTTAAAAGTCAGTTTTGTTTTATTACCCCCAACCTTTTATTTTGACAAGTTTCAACTCTACGGAAGAGTTGAATGGTACAATGAAAACCCAGGTACACACTTCCCCGTGTGTTCCACCCTACTGTGTCCATAAAATAACTGTGGAATGCCAGCTCTGAACTCGTTCCACAAAGCCCGAGGTATTTCTACAGTTTGTTTGTCCTTAGAATAGATCTTACCGAGGGTGTACAGTCTGATGGAGCACAAGTTAGTTTTGAAATAGCTGACTTGGTGGAGTGTTGCTCCTCCTGAGGTCTGTGGAGGTAAAGAATGCTTTCTGAAAGAGCAGGCCTTTGTTCTGTGAACCATTTAATGCATTATCAACTCCCTGGGTAAGTTTCAAGCCATCAATGATTCAGATTTCAAATTTTTAAAAATTACAATTATCACCCACAAAAGTACCGGCATTTCAGTTCTCAAAATTAACACATTATACCGAAATATTGGATGACTAAAAACCAGTATTGTGATCATTCGTGTCCTTGGGAGACATCTTGTTGCAGCCTGAGTGTCAGGAATCGGGCTTTCCCTGGGCCAGCTGGCTTCTCTATCCCATAGGCACAGTGCTTTGTGGGCTTGGCCAGGTTTGCATCCTGCACTGGCTGCTGGAGGCCCCGAGCACAGCCAGCTGGGAGTCTGCTTTAAGTGATGTGCAGCCTCCATTTTTGCATTAACGTCATGCACTCTTGGTCTTGTGTAACACTGCCATTCTTGTTTTCCTTTCACCCCATCTTGTCCACCTGCTTTGGTTTGCGTTTTTCTCCCAGTGTGTGTTTTTGAAAAGCCTCAACTCCTTGATTGGACCTGAGTGTAGAGTCTGCCAAGAGGTAGATAAGGAGCCGGGCAGGCAGCTGGGAGCCTGTGTGGCAGCTCCCCTCCTACAGACTCAGGCCTGTCTTCCCTGAGTGGCGTGGCTTTGGGAAATAGAAGCCATCAGGGCTCCACTCGGTCAGCAAGGTGGACAGTCCAGCCTGGTGATGGCACATGGGGTATAAAGCTGCCTGCGGCTTGGAAGGACTGATGAGGAGGGTCGTGGAAGGAAGTTCTGAGGACTGATGGCATTGCTGACCAAGTGAGGGTCACCAGGGGCCTACTTTGGAGCTTCTGTGTTTTCAGTCCTGCCCTTCACACACAAGAAACAGGCAACAGTGAGGCTTAATGAGACCGGCAGGTTACACAGGAGGGAATGCCCATGCCTGGAGACAGGACAGGAAATGTCTAGAGAACATCAGTTGAGCCAGATACTTGGGGGCAGGATTTAGCCTGGGGAGGAGGAGGGAGAACACCTCAGGAGGGAGAAGCAGCTCAGCGAAGGCTCAGATGCAGTGATGCTCAGCGTTGCCTTGGGTGGGATTGGGAAGGTGGGCAGAGGAGAGCCGAAGTGGTGGCTGGAGCTTGGTCGCTGCAGTGTGCCTGCCCCAGCTCAGAGGCGGGGGAGCACGAGGACTTGGAGAGAAGAGACTGGCACAGGGCGATGAGGTGGCGAGGATCTAAGAGTGAGAATGGCGAGGAAAGAAACAGAAGAATGAGGAAGACGGACACAGCTAGTCTGATAGGTTGAGCCTAAATGGCTCCAAGAGGAGGAGGATTAGGGAAAGGCAACTGCATTGCACAGGAGGTCACTAGAGGCCTTGAAGAGGGCACTCCTGGTGAGGGGTGTCGAGGACACAGGTGCAGGCTCCTTGTGTCTTGCATTCACAGGCATTTGATAGGAGCAGGGTAGCGGGAGGCTGTAGGGTTAAGTACAGCCTTGGGCCTGGAGGCCCATGGGTGTCTCAGGTTGGGAGTCAGAAGGACCTGCGGCATGTGGGGAGACAGATGGTGGCGAGGTCAAGCCAGAGATGTGATGACTGTGGCTGATTCCTGTCCCCTGCAGGGCTCAACATCGGCCCCGTGGTGGCCGGGGTGATAGGGGCACGAAAGCCTCAGTATGACATCTGGGGCAATACCGTGAACGTGGCCAGCCGCATGGACAGCACCGGTGTACCCGACCGCATCCAGGTGAGTGCAGGAGCATCCACCACCCCTCACCCCATGGGAAGGCCTGTGTCTGACACCGAGAAGTCTTCAGGGCAGGCCACCTACAGTTCCCAGTCAGAATGTCTGCAGCCAGATTCAAGGGTGATGGGGCTGTTGACGCTGATGTCTTGGAAGCTTGGAGAACACAATTGTGTTTCAGGCCCTCAGCACCTTGGACAGATCTTCAGGCTTCTGCAGAGCCCTCTACTGGGCATGGAAGGGATTGGGGGCTGCTGGGAGTGGATCTGATTGTAGAGGCCGAGCTGAGAGTGCACATGCAGGCTCCAGTGCCTCCTAGCCCAGGCACACCACAGAGAGGATGCAAAGATGTCTGCAGGGAGCAGGTCTTACCCACTGAGCCTGCAGCACTCCTGGCCTTGCTCAGGAGAGCCAGTGGGGGCTGCTGGCCCTGGGATGGTACCTCCCCCAGCCCCAGCAGCCAAGGGCCCTGGCCACAGACTCAGAGGCCTTTTCCCCTTGCTCCCTCCTTTGCGAGCTGGGCTTGTGGTTTCCAGGCCTGCTGTTCTTCAGCTGCTGCTTTTTCTCGAGCTTTCCTTGATTCTCTGCTGTAGTCTGATGGCAGAGGCATCGCCCTGGGCAGTAGTCCTCCTGCACGGCCCCCACCCCCAGTTCTGTGTGAGGCTGTGGGAAGTCAGCTCGCCTGGCCTGTTTTTCCAGGTGCTAACTGTGCTGCTTTTAAGGCCTTTTGCCAACACTGATGATACTGCTTAAATGTCCTGACTTCTCTCCCCCACAGGGCCTCTGAATAAAGGGCCTGACCCCAAGCACAGTCCTGGTCCACTCAGCCTGACCTGGCTGGGGTGTGGATGCTGGCCGAGGGGCCTGGCCTTAATGGCCTTTTCTCACCTCCATCCCTGTGCAGAGGAGAGAAGGGCAGCAGGATGGGCCTAGAGATAGAAGCAAGGGGCATGTGTGTTTCCAAGGCTTCCAGCCCATTCAGGGACAGGCGCAAGGGACTCTCTCAGCAGCCACAATGACCCAGCAACTCACCTTGTGTGGGGCTTCACCACACAGGAACTGCAGCTAGTAACACAGTGGGGTCCCCTCTCAGCAGCCCACCCAGCACTCCTACCCCCTGCTCCCTGGCGCTCGCACTCACCAGCGGGCTTGCAGCGTGGCTGGGGTGGGGAGCTCTGACGATGTTCACAAACAGCTCTTGGGGTCATCCCAGGAGCCACTGGCTATGCTGCCCCTGCCCACACCTGTCCCCCACGACTCTTCTCTTTCACCCAGCAATGGGATAGTGAAATTAATGAGGCTATCGGTGAGCTCTCTTTGTTCTGAAAGCTAAAGCAGAGCCAGGCAACAAGACCTGGACCTAAACCCAGGCCCTGCCGTTTATTCACTGTGTAACCTCAGGCTTGTGACTTAGATGCTCTGAGCCTGAGGGTAATAATAGTAGTCACCTCACAGGAAGATGCAGTGAGATAAGCAAAGGCTCTCAAACGACCTGTGGTGAAAAAACAGCTTTTAAAAATCGTTCTGATCTGTCACGGAGGGATGCTTTTGTACAATGCACCGGGGACACACTTGGAGATGGGCTGCAGCCAGGTCAGATGGCTGGGAAAGCTCCCCCGCACTTACTTACTCTCCACTCCTGAACTTACTCTGGCCTCAGGGCAGTCAGTCCATGGACCACAGGCCACACTGAAACAGCACACGCAAGCTGCCCATCACAGTGCCTGGCATGAGCAGGTGCTGAGGGTGAGAGCTGGCATTGCTCTTTTCTTAGGATCCCTTCCATGGTGAGCTGCTGTCAGTCCCTGAGAGCGCCACAGTGGGGCAGCTGCCCCTCTCTGTGTCAGGGGCGGCAGCAGGGCTGGACAGTCAGAGTTGGCTCTACCCGACAGCAGTTCATGGCCAAGGCCATCAGTGGCTTGCCCTCTCTCCTTTTCCCCCACAGGTCACCACAGACATGTACCAGGTGCTGGCTGCCAACACGTACCAGCTGGAGTGCCGGGGCGTGGTCAAGGTCAAGGGCAAAGGCGAGATGATGACCTACTTCCTCAATGGAGGGCCCCCGCTCAGTTAGCAACTGTTGGCCAATGGTGCCAGGCAGCCTGGCCCCCAGAGGCATGGAAGCAGCTTCTCTGTGTGCTGGGGGTGGCGGGAAGCCATGCTCCAGCCCACAGGGCTGCGCTGCTGAGATTTTCCACTTGGACTCCAGAGCAGCTTCTGCCTTTGCTGGTGGGCAGTGGCCTCTGTCCCAGGCCCCGGGGTGCCAGCGTCCTGCGAGCACCCAGCTGACCAAAGATGTTTCCCTCTGTAGAAGACTCTGCTAGACTGGGTCTGAAGCTTGAGTTTTCTAACAGGTGCTGCTGCACAGGTGGAAAGGAGCCGTGGGAATGTGTGTGTGGCACGGCCCAGACAAAGGCAGGGCTGAGGGAGGGGCCTCCGACTCAGCTGGGGGTAGACGGGCTCGACTCTGGCCTGGGAGAGCCTAGGGGCCCCAGGGATCTGCTTTTCTATGTGAGCCTTTAAACTTCAGACAGGCCACCACCCTGCACCTGCAGGGGCTTTGGGGCAGGAGTGCTGGCTTTGGAGGGACTGTGGCCTTCATCGTGGTCCTCTGCCCACACCTCCACGCACACAGACGGTGCCCTAGGAGGGAAACAGAACTAATTACGAGGGGGAGGCAAGAGGACGCCAAGCAAGGAGTGGTGATGCTGAGAAAAATATTTATTAAATAAAACAAGTTCTCCGTGCCCTTCTTTAGACTATGCTATTTGTATGCGTGTAAGAGACACATAAGCAAACGAGGATGCCACTCGGGGGGAGGGCAGGGATCCCCAGTTGTCTTTTTTGTATTTTTTATTTTGTATTATTGAAAGCCTTGGAGATCTCACAGATATGCCAAATTCTATATTTTGTAAATTCTCTATATTAGAAAACAGCTGTGCACAGCAGGGCGTGTGTGCTCATTTGTACTGTGCGTATGTCAGTGTATGTACTGGTGTATATGTGCGTGTGTTCATGCTGTGGAACTGGTCTCACACCGGATGCGTTTCCCTCATTTCAGATTTGGCAGTTTTGGGTTTTCCCAGGTACAACCAGAGCAGTGGGTGTGTGCTTTTGGGGTACCATATGCTCAGATTAAGTAGGAGGATGCATGGACACATTGCCCCATCTTTCTCTGACACATGCACACGTGTGTACACACATGCACACACCCTACTTCCCCTAAGCAAAACGCAGATGGAAAAGGAAAACAAGCTGCTTTCCCATCCCAGGCCGAGCTGGAACCAAGGGAAGCAATCTCATCCTGTGGCAGGCAGTGTGGCACCCTCCACCCTCCGCCCTCCACACCCTGAGATTTCAGACGTTTGTGGCTTACAGAGGCAGCTCCCATGGATTCCAGAGTGCTTACAGAAGGCCGGGTGCTTTGCAGGCTGGGGCGAGGAAGCCAAGCCTCCCTGGCCTACTCAATTGGCCAAGATGCAGGTGGCTCTTCCTGGAGATGTTCACTCAGACTGGGGGATGCAGTGTGCAGCCTTCAGGTTTGAGGAAGGGGAGTGGCCTTGACCTCCACCGGCAAACCAGGCAGAGGAGTGGGTAGAGCCCAGCTTTAGAGTCCACAGGGAAAGCTAGCAGGAATTTTGTTTTATTGGGAGGGAGCAGTTAAACATACCAAGAAAAAAATACTATTTTTATAACCTATGAGGAAGGCATTTGGAAAATGATACTCTACTCTAGCACAGAATTCAGTGGAATCCTTAGGGCCCATGTCCAAATCTTTCCATTGCTTCTCAGGTTAGAATAATCTTCACCTCCAACATGAGCTTGGAGGCAATGAGGCAGTGGCTCTGTGCCAGCTGCCACAATGTGACTTTGATGTCTACCTGCACCACCTCTCACTGGGCTCTAGCACCACCCTCCCCTCCCCGCACACCAATCGAACACAGCTCTGAGAAGCAAAGTGTGTGGACCCAAAACTGCCAAGCCTGAGTCTGTCCCGTGCTTCTGCTGCTCCATCCTTTTGAGTTCTGCATTGCCGTCCTGCCGTCGGCCGCAGGAGGCCTGCTTTCTTCCAGCTGTTGTTCTCAAGTTCCCTGCCCCTCCACATCGCCCGCCAGTGGTGTTGGGTTTTTGTTCTGCTTCCAACCTGAGTAAAGTGTGTGTGCTGAGTTCATCCCATGTTCTCCCATGGTCATGGCCTCCCGGCCCCATGAGGACCCCTCTCCCATCCCAGCAGTGACTGGTGACAGCGTGCAGGTGCAGTGCTAGCTCTTCGTTCCCTCTAAAGGGTGTGCACTCTTTTTATTCCTACTCTTGCAAAAACAGATACGATTATGATTTCCCATGGAAATTGAAAAGTCTATTTAAATAATTTAACTATTAAACACTTTCACTGGTAACGTGTCCTGGTCTGATTTGCAGCTTGAGCCAGGGGGGCCTGGCCCTGGGTTGAAAAACAGTGTACCCAGCCTTGGGGGTGCTGGGGAGGGAAGCCGCAGAGGGCAGAGAACTCCCCTGAGCAGGGGACAGCACCTTGCTATAGAGATAATGTTGGCTGAAGACTGCGGTCCTTGTGACGGCCAGTGGGAGAACACTGGTGACCGTAGCAAGAGTCAGTGCATGGGGCTGGGGAGCAGGTGCACCCAGGACAGGAGGCTGAGGAACAAGGGCTGAGTAGGGACCAGAAGTGAAGGGGATACAAAATCCAGGATCAGACCAGAAAAGACCAGGTCCAGGGAAGGATGCTCTTTAACATGTTTGTTTATATGTTGGATGAGCCAAACATGTTTATATGCCACGGGAAAGAAAGGTGAAAACACAGGCATGAAACACAGATAATGGAAAGGACCCAGACAGGTGAGTGGGGACAAGCTGCAGGCCAGAAGTGATTTGACCTGCATAGCTAATAATGATGGCACTCTCTGTATGCCACACTGGGATATGCACCATACAAACATTATCTCATTTAATCATACTGATGAAGGAACTGAGGTACAGAGAGGTTGAGTTATTTGCCTAAGGCCACACAGCTAGTAATATACAGAGATGAGTTTCAGAGCAGGCCTGTCTGCCATCAAACCCCATGCAAGGAACCTCATGTAGACCTAGGACTCCTCTCCCCGCTGAGAGGAAGGGAGAGGTGGTAGGGGAGGCAGGGTCCCCTGTCAGCACTTCCTGCCTGCTGTGCCATCAAATGCCGGGTTATATTTGGGTTAAGGAAAGAAATTCAGAGGGGGTTGCTCACACTAAGTTGAACACAGGTGTAAATAAAGGCAGCAGTGAAAAAGATTTCACAGCTTCACTTACCAATAGCCATGTGGAGACATAGATGTGACAGTCCTGGGCATGTGGCCTCCTGCTCCAAAGAAGGTAGACATCATTAGGACTTCAGTGTGCCTGGTGAAAGATGTCATTTTACTGAGGTAAGACTTTAAGTCTGAGAAATTTTCATGCTGGAGTACAGTCATTAGAAAAGGAGACCAAATGATAAAATATTCAAACTTGAGGGGCCAATTGGCCTACATGGGAACCTCAGCTCCTGAAGAACTTCCACTCCGCTGTAGCCAGTAGAGACTGGGCCCTCAGGCAGGCTCCATGAAACCACGCGTGTAGATACCAAGGAAATGCAACTCAAAACCATCAAAAGCCCTTTCCAACCCCATCCCCACTGAGCTAGTCCCAGAGAACCTACTTGTTTCTCCCTTACGAGGGTCTTTTTTCCAAAAGCATATTCATATCTAGAACACTAATAAGCAAAGTTTATTTGAAAAGATGCTTTTGATAGGTGGGTGAGTTTTGAACACCACTTTAATGCCCACTGACAGCAAACATCACTAAAACCAAGATCAGACTTCAGCCAACATGGTGATGATTTGACTGTGGTGTGATGTTAGCAGCTAATTAGTGGGAAGACAGTGAATCCTGGTGCATTGGAGAGGCTGAAAATAAATATTCACCAGCTAGCCACATTACTCTTAAGACATTCAAAGTTAGAAATACATTCACAGAACTTTTCCAAAAGTGAAATTACCTGAGTGGCATGTAGTTAAATGCCAGGAGCTGCGGGTTTTCCATGCTGCTGCAATGGCCACGAGCTGTTCATCAGCGGGATATGAGCTTCCTGGAGCCTGAAAAAGGTGCTGAGCCCTGGTCCCTGCAGGGCAGGAAAGCCTTCTCAGGCATTTCAGCATATAGTGCTCACAAGTGCTGAGCAGATTCTCACTGCTGCCTGAACAAAAGAATGACGATGGCAGTGACAAACACGCTCTGAAATCCGGCAGCTTTTGAATTTGTGTAAATCCAAATCACACACTAAAGAGAGCAAATGCTGTCCAGTTCACCTTCAGAGGGAAGGGACTGACAGGGCTTGGCCATGCTGGCCCTGGCTGCCCACTGCAAGGCCCCCATCACTGAGCACAGGATCAGGAGGAGGGTTGGAAGGGCTGCTGTTATTTATGGGTGTGGGGAGAGGGAGGGCACAGCAGACCAGAGAGACCATCCTGCTCCGTTTGGATGAACTTCACGGTGTGTAGAGAGCTTCCACATACATTTTCTCACCTGTGCCTCCTCAGGCCTGGGAAGTCATTCAAGAAAGGGCTGGAGCCTTGCCCGAGGCCACCCTGGTACTCAGAGCAGTCCCTATGGCACTAGTCCAGAAGCACTTCTGTTCAGGGTGCCCATCTAGCTGGGTACTGAAGAGCTTGGCAGGAACAGCCGGCTCGCCACTCCTCAAGGTTAACAATAGATGAAATGAGATCTGATGACTAAAGTGGGCTTTTCTTGTCCTTCGAGATTTTCACAAAAGCCGTCTTGGTGGCTTTTCATCCCTGTCTTGGGAAGGAAAATGTGATATTGGCTGTCCTCTTGCCATCTTTCTTTCCCACCTGCAGGGTCCCTGCTTGATGAGACGGACATGAGCAAAGGCAAATGAGGGCATTGGAGTAGCTGGTCTCCAGGCTCTCTCCCTCCACTGGCACTCCCTGAGTCGAAATATTTGTGTCACTCTATCCAATCTTCAAGTGCCAGACCACATGTATGGTGCAAATGTAAACACAATCTAATTAAGATGTTAAGATTTAGAGCCAAAGGCACAGAGACAAATGAGGTAAAAGCATCATGCCAAGGGGGATCTGTGGGAAAATCACCTTCAAACCAAAGTCAGAACCAGCCCTTGCTTTGTCCTCCTGCAGACACCAGTCTGGCCTAGCAGCATTCATGACATCAGCACAGCCAGGGATGTCTCCCTTCGAGGGCCCCATTCAGGAGTGAGGGGTGAGTGGAGATCAATCCAGGTTCACAGAGCAAGCAGAGGGTCCAGAGAGGGAAGGGGAGGAAGACGGTGAAGAGAAGGATAGGATTCACCTGGAGTTGAGGGCCAAGTAGGCAGGCATCCTGTCCCCACGAGATTCCCAGCGCCCAACCTCACCCACCCGAGTGTCTAGTGAGCAGAGCTGAGCTACTGAGGGCATTTGCATGCCCAGGGCCTCTCTCTCCTACTGCTACTCCATCAGGGTCAATGAATTTAAAGAGTTCTTACTGGAATCCACAAGGGGGACTATCACTGTGTTTTCCCTTGACCGATTTCTAATTTAGATCCACCTGGAATCTCAGGTTTGTCAGCATCTCTGGTTAGCCTGAGACTAGTTTTCTTATTTTGCAAAATTGCTTCCCCACTTTGTTAGCTATAGTGGCAGTCTCCTCCTGGCTCACATGGGTTTTTTTGGAGCGTGCCTTTTGCCTCAGATTCTTTTAAAAGTCATGTTGCATTTGTGCAATTTAAGAGCACCTTTCAGCTCTCAAGTCCCCAGCATCTGCAATGATACTGCAGCTGAAGGCTGTGGCTGCCTCCCCACACCCCTCACCTTCCCATCAACGCGTGTGCACACTCACGAGGGCCCTTAAGAGTGTGGGCACGAGGGCTGCCACCATCCATGAGCAAATTATAGATCAGATTCGAATGTTCCAAGTCCGGTGCGTTGGGACCAAAATGCTGGTTCCATGCTGGATAGGGCAAGGTTCCTAGAAGCACCTCCCTCACTCACCAGCACCCCAGTGCCTGGGAGACTCTGCAGGTACTGGCGAGCACAGCCTACCACTCCCAGGTGTGTGACACGGGGCTTCATCCTGCTTCCTTCCCTCAGGAGGACTTTAAGGTGGGCAAAGCACCTGGCATACAGCAGGCATTTGGCAAATGTGAGTCCGTCAATCCCCTCTTCTCTCTTGGGATGCACCTCCAGTGCCCTGACCAGAAGTCTGCCCACAAGTGCCTGCCTGCTAGATATTTCAATGGGATTCTTAGTTAAGTGGTGGCTTCTGAAAAGTTTTGTGCAATGATTTATGACATTCAGGGGCATTTGCAATTTAAAAGACTCTTAGCACCTTTAACTGCAACAAGGAAGACCACAACGTGGTGGCAAACGCTTTCCTAGCACTTGATGTGCCAGTCTCTAAGTGCTTTACATTTACGCACTCAATCATCACAACACTGCTTTGCCAAAGGTATGATTATTATCCCCACTTTACATCTGAGGAAACTGAGTAAGTAATTTGCTGAGGTGAAAGATTAATTTGCTGGGGTCACCATGCTAGTAGAAGAGAGAGCCAGGGATGATTCTGGCTCCAAACTCTTAAACACTATTTTACACTGTGAAAAGTTCCCTTCTATTTTTTGGTTAATGTTTTCAGAGGGATCACAAATTCCCTAATCACCTAACAGAATTCCCATTAAATGACATCAAGTCAAAGAATCAACATATTCTGGCATTTTGCTAGGAAAAGCAAATGTTTGGAACACCTAAATCACCAATAATGCTTTTATTTTCCACATCGAGTCATTAATTTATATGTTAGTTCTAGTACAAGTACTAAAATGTATACTTCTTGCCCTAATAGCTAAGGTATACATAAGCTTCACCATACCTCTTGCAGTCATCTGTCTGTCGTATGTCATTGTTATAAATGTAGAGATTTTAGGAAACTATTTTATTCAACCTGGGACATCTATACTGTAGGAGTTAGCACTGACCTGATCTCTTATTTAAGAAGTAATGTGAAGATGGCCAAATAGGAACAGCTCTGGTCTACAGCTCCCAGCCTGAGCGACACAGAAGACGGGTGATTTCTGCATTTCTGTTTGAGGTACCGGTTTCATCTCACTAGGGAGTGCCAAACAGTGGGTGCAGGACAGTCGGTGAAGTGCACTATGCACGAGCCGAAGCAGGGCGAGGCATTGCCTCACTCGGGAAGCGCAAGGGGTCAGGGAGTTCCCTTTACTAGTCAAAGAAAGGGGTAACAGACAGCATCTGGAAAATCGGGTCAGTCCCACCCTAATACTGCGCTTCTCCAACAGGCCTGGAAAACGGCACACTAGGAGATTGTGTCCCGCACCTGGCTCAGAGGGTCCTATGCCCACAGAGTCTCGCTGATTGCTAGCACAGCAGTCTGAGATCAAACTGCAAGGCGGCAGCGAGGCTGGGGGAGGGGAGCCCACCATTGCCCAGGCTTGCTTAGGTAAACAAAGCAGCCAGGAAGCTCGAACTGGGTGGAGCCCACCACAGCTCAAGGAGGCCTGCCTGCCTCTGTAGGCTCCACCTCTGGGGGCAGGGCACAGACAAACAAAAATTCAGCAGGAACCTCTGCAGACTTCAACGTCCCTGTCTGACTGACAGCTTTGAAGAGAGTAGTGGTTCTCCCAGCACGCAGCTGGAGATCTGAGAACGGACAGACTGCCTCCTAAAGTGGGTCCCTCACCCCTGAGCAGCCTAACTGGGAGGCACCCCCCAGTAGGGACAGACTGACACCTCACTCGGCTGGGTACTCCTCTGAGACAAAACTTCCAGAGGAACTATCAGACAGCTGAATTTGTGGTCTCACGAAAATCCGCTGTTCTGCAGCCACCGCTGCTGACACCCAGCCAAACAGGGTCTGGAGTGGACCTCTAGTAAACTCCAACAGACCTGCAGCTGACGGTCCTGTCTGGTAGAAGGAAAACTAACAAACAGAAAGGACATCCACACCAAAAACCCATCTGTATATCACCATCATCAAAGACCAAAAGTAGATAAAACCACAAAGATGGGGAAAAAACAGAGTAGAAAAACTGGAAACTCTAAAAAGAAGAGCACCTCTCCTTCTCCAAAGGAACGCAGTTCCTCACCAGCAACAGAACAAAGCTGGACAGAGGATGACTTTGACGAGTTGAGAGAAGAAGGCTTCAGACGATCAAACTACTCCAAGCTACGGGAGGAAATTCAAAACAATAGCAAAGAAGTTAAAAACTTTGAAAAAAAAATAAACGAATGGATAACTAGAATAACCAATGGAGAGAAGGGCTTAAAGGAGCTGATGGAGCTGAAAGCCAAGTATCGAGAACTATGCGAAGACTGCAGAAGCCTCAGTAGCAGATGCGATCAACTGGAAGAGAGGGTATCGCTGATGGAAGATGAAATGAATGAAATGAAGCGAGAAGGGAAGTTTAGAGAAAAAAGAATAAAAAGAAATGAACAAAGCCTCCAAGAAATTTGGGACTATGTGAAAAGACCAAACCTACGTCTGATTGGTGTACCTGAAAATGACGGGGAGAATGGAACCAAGTTGGAAAACACTCTGCAAGATATTATCCAGGAGAACTTCCCCAATCTAGCAAGGCAGGCCAACATTCAGATTCAGGAAATACAGAGAACGCCACAAAGATACTCCTGGAGAAGAGCAACTCCAAGACACATAATTGTCAGATTCACCAACGTTGAAATGAAGGAAAAAATGTTAAGGGCGGCCAGAGAGAAAGGTCAGGTTACCCACAAAGGGAAGCCCATCAGACTAACTGCTGATCTCTCGGCAGAAACTCTACAAGCCAGAAGAGAGTGGGGGCTGATATTCAACATTCTTAAAGAAAAGAATTTTCAACCCAGAATTTCATATCCAGCCAAACTAAGCTTCATAAATGCAGGAGAAATAAAATACTTTACAGACAAGCAAACGCTGAGTGATTTTGTCACCACCAGGCCTGCCCTAAAAGAGCTCCTGAAGGAAGCACTAAACATGGAAAGGAACAACCGGTACCAGCCCCTGCAAAAACATGCCAAATTGTAAAGACCATCGAAGCTAGGAAGAAACTGCATCAACTAACGAACAAAATAACCAACTAACATCATAATGACAGGATCAGATTCACACATAACAATATTAACTTTAAATGTAAATGGGCTAAATGCTCCAATTAAAAGACACAGATTGGCAAACTGGATAAGGAGTCAGGACCCATCAGTGTGCTGTATTCAGGAAACCCATCTCACGTGCAGAGACACACATAGACTCAAAATAAAGGGATGGAGGAAGATCTATCAAACAAACGGAAAACAAAAAAAGGCAGGGGTTGCAATCCTAGTCTCTGATAAAATAGACTTTAAACCAACAAAGATCAAAAGAGACAAAGAAGGCCATTACATAATGGTAAAGGGATCAATTCAACAAGAAGAGCTAACTATCCTAAATATATATGCACCCAACACAGGAGCACCAAGATTCATAAAGCAAGTCCTGAGTGACCTACAAAGGGACTTAAACTCCCACACAATAATAATGGGAGATTTTAACACCCCACTGTCAACATTAGACAGATCAATGAGACAGAAAGTTAACAAGGATATCCAGGAATTGAACTCAGCTCTGCACAAAGTGGACCTAATAGACATCTACAGAACTCTCCACCACAAATCAACAGAATATACATTTTTTTCAGCACCACACCACACCTATTCCAAAATTGACCACATAGTTGGAAGTAAAGCTCTCCTCAGCAAATGTAAAAGAACAGAAATTATAACAAACTGTCTCTCAGACCACAGTGCAATCAAACTAGAACTCAGGATTAAGAAACTCACTCAAAACCGCTCAACTACATGGAAACTGAACAACCTGCTCCTGAATGACTATTGGGTACATAATGAAATGAAGGCAGAAATAAAGATGTTCTTTGAAACCAATGAGAACAAAGACACAACATACCAGAATCTCTGGGACACGTTCAAAGCAGTGTGTAGAGGGAAATTTATCGCACTAAATGCCCACAAGAGAAAGCAGGAAAGATCCAAAATTGACACCCTAACATCACAATTAAAAGAAATAGAAAAGCAAGAGCAAACACATTCAAAAGCTAGCAGAAGGCTAGAAATAACTAAAATCAGAGCAGAACTGAAGGAAATAGAGACACAAAAAACCCTTCAAAAAATTAATGAATCCAGGAGCTGGTTTTTTGAAAAGATCAACAAAATTGATAGACCACTAGCAAGACTAATAAAGAAGAAAAGAGAGAAGAATCAAATAGATGCAATAAAAAATGAAAAAGGGGATAGCACCACCAATCCCACAGAAATACAATCTACCATCAGAGAATACTACAAACACCTCTATGCAAATAAACTAGAAAATCTAGAAGAAATGGATAAATTCCTTGACACATACACCCTCCCAAGACTAAACCAGGAAGAAGTTGAATCTCTGAATAGACCAATAACAGGTTCTGAAATTGTGGCAATAATCAATAGCTTACCAACCAAAAAGAGTCCAGGACCTGATGGATTCACAGCCGAATTCTACCAGAGGTATAAGGAGGAACTGGTACCATTCCTTCTGAAACTATTCCAATCGATAGAAAAAGAGGGAATCCTCCCTAACACATTTTATGAAGCCAGCATCGTCCTGATACCAAGGCCTGGCAGAGACATAACCAAAAAAGAGAATTTCAGACCAATATCCTTGATGAACATTGATGCAAAAATCCTCAAAAAAATACTGGCAAACCGAATCCAGCAGCACATCAAAAAGCTTATACACCATGATCAAGTGGGCTTCATCCCTGGGATGCAAGGCTGGTTCAACATATGCAAATCAATAAATGTAATCCAGCATATAAACAGAACCAAAGACAAAAACCACATGATTATCTCAATAGATGCAGAAAAGGCCTTTGACAAAATTCAACAACCTTCATGCTAAAAACTCTCAATAAATTAGGTATTGATGGGACATATCTCAAAATAATAAGAGCTATCTATGACAAACCCACAGCCAATATCATACTGAATAGGCAAAAACTGGAAGCATTCCCTTTGAAAACTGGCACAAGACAGGGATGCCCTCTCTCACCACTCCTATTCAACATAGTGCTGGAAGTTCTGGCCAGAGTAATCAGGCAGGAGAAGGAAATAAAGGGTATTCAATTAGGAAAAGAGGAAGTCAAACTGTCCCTGTTTGCAGATGACATGATTGTTTATCTAGAAAACCCCATCGTCTCAGCCCAAAATCTCCTTAAGCTGATTAGCAACTTCAGCAAAGTCTCAGGATATAAAATCAATGTACAAAAATCACAAGCATTCTTGTACACCAATCACAGACAAACAGAGAGCCAAATCATGAGTGAACTCCCATTCACAGTTGCTTTAAAGAGAATAAAATACCTAGGAATCCAACTTACAAGGGATGTGAAGGACCTCTTCAAGGAGAACTACAAACCACTGCTCAATGAAATAAAAGAGGATACAAACAAATGGAAGAACATTCCATGCTCATGGGTTGGAAGAATCAATATTGTGAAAATGGCCAAACTGCCCAAGGTAATTTATAGATTCAATGCCATCCCCATCAAGCTACCAATGACTTTCTTGACAGAATTGGAAAAAACTACTTTAAAGTTCATATGGAACCAAAAAAGAGCCCGCATCGCCAAGTCACTCCTAAGCCAAAAGAACAAAGCTGGAGGCATCACGCTACCTGAATTCAAACTATACTACAAGGCTACAGTAACCAAAACAGCATGGTACTGGTACCACAACAGAGACATAGATCAATGGAACAGAACAGAGCCCTGAGAAATGATGCCGCATATCTACAACTATCTGATCTTTGACAAACCTGACAAAAACAAGAAATGGGGAAAGGATTCCCTATTTAATAAATGGTGCTGGGAAAACTGGCTAGCCATACGTAGAAAGCTGAAACTGGATCCCTTCCTTACACCTTATACAAAAATTAATTCAAGATGGATTAAAGACTTACATGTTAGACCTAAAACCATTAAAATCCTACAAGAAAACCTAGGCAATACCATTCAGGACATAAGTGTGGGCAAGGACTTCATGTCTAAAACACCAAAAGCAATAGCAACAAAAGCCAAAATTGACAAATGGGATCTCATTAAACTAAAGAGCTTCTGCACAGCAAAAGAAACTACCATCAGAGTGAACAGGCAACCTACAGAATGGGAGAAAATTTTTGCAACCTACTCATCTGACAAAGGGCTAATATCCAGAATCTACAATGAACTCAAACAAATTTACAAGAAAAAAACAAACAACCCCATCAAAAAGTGGGCAAAGGACACGAACAGACACTTCTCAAAAGAAGACATTTATGCAGCCACAAAACACATGAAAAAATGCTCATCATCACTGGCCATCAGAGAAATGCAAATCAAAACCACAATGAGATACCATCTCACACCAATTAGAATGGACATCATTAAAAAGTCAGGAAACAACAGGTGCTGGAGAGGATGTGGAGAAATAGGAACACTTTTACACTGTTGGTGGGACTGTAAACTAGTTCAACCATTGCGGAAGTCAATGTGGCGATTCCTCAGGGATCTAGAACTAGAAATACCATTTGACCCAGCCATCCCATTACTGGGTATATACCCAAAGGACTATAAATCATGCTGCTATAAAGACACATGCACACGTATGTTTACTGCGGCACTATTCACAATAGCAAAGACTTGGAACCAACCCAAATGTCCAACAACGATAGACTGGATTCAGAAAATGTGGCACATATACACCATGGAATACTATGCAGCCATAAAAATGATGAGTTCATGTCCTTTGTAGGGACATGGATGAAACTGGAAAACATCATTCTCAGTAAACTATCGCAAGGACAAAAAACCAAACACCGCATGTTCTCACTCATAGGTGGGAATTGAACAATGAGAACTCATGTACACAGGAAGGGGAACATCACACTCCGGGGACTGTTGTGGGGTGGGGGGAGTGGGGAGGAACAGCATTAGGAGATATACCTAATGCTAAATGACGAGTTAATGGGTGTAGCAAAACAACATGGCACATGGATACATATGTAACAAACCTGCACATTGTGCACATGTACCCTAAAACCTAAAGTATAATAAAAAATAAAAATAAAATAAAATAAAAATTTTCGGTAAAAAAAAAAGAAGTAATGTATATTACCTTTATATATATTCCTTATATATTTAAACGTATTTCCATGTTATCCAGCTTAAAATCACATGGTGGTTAAGAGCATGAGTTCTGAGTCAGTTACATCTGGACTGAAATCCTGATGCTACCACATGGGTTAGGTTGTGATTGTGGTCAAGTGACTTAACTTCTTCATGGCTCAGGTGGCTCCTTTTTAAAAAAGAAAACCTTCATAAATGCTTTCAGTAAAGACGACATGCTTAGCATAGTGCCTATCACACAGTATACATTGGCATTTCCCCCTTCATGTCTGCTTCATCTGTTCACACTGCTGCTAAAACAGTAAGAACCCAGCTGTTGTCAGTCACACACACATTCCCTAAGAAGTTTCCTTCTGAGATGCACTGTGGCATAGAAAAATGAGCACCAACTTTTAAGCGACTTAAACCCAACTCCAAATTTGAACTTCACATCCACCACTAAGTGTCATATCATACGAAGACAAGTTCTTGACCTGAGTCTTGGTTTCCTCAAATGAAAATGAGATAGTGCCCCCTCCACCTCATGCTGCCACAAGGATTAACTATGGAGAACCCAGCACTGGCCCACAAAATGAGCTAATAAGCATCCTCCTCATTAGTCCTAGGCACTGGAGGGATTCAAAGTAAAGATGAGATACTTTGTTCATCTTTAGGCAAGGTCCTCTGTAACCCAACCTCAAAGAAAAGTGCTGGCACAAAGAAGGTAAGCAAGCAAGACAGAGCTGGGGAGGGGACACCAGGAGCAAATGGGGAGTGGAATGCCTGAGTCCTGCTTTCCGTTGTCAGATGGCGCCTGAATGTGCTTTCTGTTGGGTGATGCTTGTATGGCTGTGCTGTGAAATGCAGGAGAAAGGGGTGAATGTAAACTGTGGGTGGGTTTGGGCTGAAAATAGTTTGTTGCCAAGGAAACACAAAGAACGATTCATAAGGCTAGGATATTGTTTTCAAGAACTCTGAGAACTAAGGCTGATCTCTGAGTCTCCTAAAACTCCCAATTGTGCTGAGATAACTGATTACACATCAGCATTGCCAACGCAGAAGAAACCTGAATGCCCAGTCATCAACACCACTCACTGTTAACAAGCAGAAGGATGCGCGCCACGTGGCTTCCAACCACACAGTGTTTCCACGTTTCTTTCAATTTCATCTGCTAAATAACCTAGAAAACTCAGCCACTCAAGAAAGAGACAAGAGTGGCAGCCAGTTTTTCTCTATGAAAAACTCGATGCTTAAACAAGAGACTCCAATCTGCCAACATTCAACAGCAGCCCCAGAACATTAATGATCACACACCTCCAACCTTACCGGTAATGCTCAGAGTGACAGTCTCAGCTCACTCAGCCCTTTTACACAAACTCAATCACAACCCTTGGAGCTGGGTTTCTTTTGTTAACTTTTAGCGAGGATATTACTAAAGCCAATTTAACCCTAAAATCAGACCTTACTTTACCACAGCATTTTTAGGGAGAAAGACTTTGGTTCCTTAGAGATAATAAGGCAGAAAAATACTATAAAGCATTGAACATAGACAAAGAATGTGGCCCTAAAGAGTGACCTATAACTTGTGGTAAGGCTAAGTGTTCAATGTGGTTTTGAGTGGTGGCTGCTCTTGAATGTATGTGTTCTTTTACCACACATTCCACAGAAGTTCTAAGTCTTACAGTGAGCCGAAAGTCATAACAAGGAAGGTGTACACACACACACACACACACACACACACAGCTTTGTTCAGAGTTCCTTGGAAACCCAACAGCTCAGAGTACGACCTTAGGTCACTTAGTAAACCTTTTGAAATAAAGACCAAGCAATTGCCTTTTAGGGGAGCAGCTGACCTCAGGAGCCATGGAGGTTAGGTTCCTTATGACAAATTCTGGTCTCTGTGGAGCCCTGATAAAGTAGGAGTCTAATGGGGTTCCACACGTGGCCTAACAGAAATGGAGCCATCCATCTCTCCACACTAGATTCCACTGTGGAGACCACATTTACTGCAATATAAATGTGCTAATCCAGGGATAGCACACTCACTTTCGATCTTATAAATTACAGAATTGGGTAAAGGTTCTCCATGTCTTAAGGCATTTGTCTCAAATGATTTTCAAGCTTAATACTTGTTTTCAGCTTAGGATTCTTACTTACGAGAACAAAATCCTTTATTAACCACATCTACACAAATCCCCCAAATCCTGAAATGGAAGCCTTTGAAAGCTGGTACAAGGTAAGGATCCAAGGCACAGTCATAACATGTAAATGTGCGAAAATCGAGAATTCTGTTCATTTTAGCACTTCACAGGACCCCCAGTGAGAACATCTTTACTAGAAGGCATCAGGAAAGGCTCTCCCCTAAGGAACTGGTATGCTTTTCACCTACTGATAGGGCAGTGCATAACTTCTTTCCCTACCCTTAGCCTTGATTTCCAGAAAGTTCCAGAGTCAAATTTTACATACAATAATGTATGTAAACTCTCCCTTCAATTTTCATTTGTTTTTCTTCCCTTTCTGTTCATATTTCATTAACATGGCTGTATATGTCTTTCCTTGGTATGCTGCTTCAAGAGCTTTTGGGAAAGAGGCCAGGTATTAATGTAAATATATTTCAAATACAGACCGAAAAAAGCAAGCAAATATTGCAATTATTTTAGTATATAAAAGAGGGTATCAGCCGGGCGCGGTGGCTCAAGCCTGTAATCCCAGCACTTTGGGAGGCCGAGGCGGGCGGATCACGAGGTCAGGAGATCGAGACCATGGCGAAACCCCGTCTCTACTAAAAATACAAAAAATTAGCCGGGCGCGGTGGCGGGCGCCTGTAGTCCCAGCTACTCGGAGAGGCTGAGACAGGAGAATGGCGTGAACCCGGGAGGCGGAGCTTGCAGTGAGCCGAGATCGCGCCACTGCACTCCAGCCTGGGTGACAGAGCGAGACTCCGTCTCAAAAAAAAAAAAAAAAAAAAAAAAAAGAGGGTATCTTTGCGCTCATGGTACACCTTAATCAAAAAGCAGTATTTAGGAATTATCTAAATTAAAATAAAATACACCTATTTTAAAATAAATAGTGAGTCCAGCAGGAGGCCTGGACTCACCAATTTCAGAACCCCTCAACTCCTTGGCTTTACCAAGAACAGTCACATTCCCTGAATATAACACTGGTCACCTTCACTAGTTTCATGCTAGTGCAAAGAGCCCTGCACTAGATCAGGGTTGTGTGTGCTTAGCTATGTGAACTGGGTAAGTCATTACCATCTGATCACCTCTGTGTCCTCCCCCTTAGCATGAGGGCAGCTACTACTGCTCCTATGCTACAAAACTCACTGTGAGGAGGTAAACTCAGGCTTGCTCTTAGAAGTGCAATATAAACAGAAGATGATACACCATGGAGGCCTAAAGTGATTCTTTCTAAAGAGCCTAAGGACTTTTTTTTTTTTTTTGAGACAGAGTCTCACTCCGTCACCCAGGCTGGAGTGCAGTGGTGTGATCTCGGCTCACTGCAACCTCCGCCTCCCGGATTCAAGCGATTCTCCTGCCTCAGCCTCCCAAGTAGCTGGTACTATAGGCGCCTGCCACCACGCCCAGCTTATTTTTTTGGTATTTTTAGTAGAGACGGGGTTTCACTATGTTGACCAGGCTGGTCTCAAACTCCTGACCTTGTGATCCACCCACCTCGAGCTCCCAAAGTGCTGGGATTACAGGCATGAGCCACCGTGCCTGGCCAGGACTTCTTTACACCAATTTCTTTTTCTAAATTCACAGTTTTTTTTTTTGGCAGCATGATACAGGTGGGGAAATGATATAAACACGGAGATACAGGCACCAAATAATGAAAGAAAACATTTCTATACATAAAACATTTATACCTGTTTTCATTTTTTTACATTAAGATGTAAACATCCTCTTATCCAAAATAGCCAGTGAAAAAATAAAAACAAAAACAAAGTAAGCCCTTAAAAATAGTTGGTGAGTTTTCAAGTGTTGTTGCTGAATGTATCTGAATACCAAACATTGTAACTCGTCAATTCAATGACAAGGAGGCAGCTCCTGAACCAAACTGGTGCGAGCTGTGTCAATACAGAGCAAAATCTCAATTAACCAGAATGCTCCAACTTCCCTATTTACAAGAAAACTCTGTTTTAACCATTAGTTTAGAAAACTTTTCTTTTTTGAGACAGAGTCTTGCTCTGTCGGCCAGGCTGGAGTGCAGTGGTGTGATCTTGGCTCACTGCAACCTCCACCTCCTGGGTTCAAGTGATTCTCCTGCCTCAGCCTCCTGAGTAGCTGGGACTAAAGGCACGCGCCACCACACCCGGCTAAATTTTGTATTTTTAATAGAGATGAGGTTTCACCATGTTGGCCAGGCTAGTTCTCAAACTACTGGTCTCAAGTGATCTGCCTGTCTCGGCCTCCCAAAGTGCTGGGATTACAGGCGTGAGTCACCATGCCTGGCCTGAAACCCTTTCTAAATTGAACCACTTCATTTTCCTGGCTACAAAATGCTCAACACAATTCAATGGTGTTTTGATGATTCAGGATCTTGTGATGCTTTGGGGTATCTCTCAGAATATGCATACTTTTGTTAGAGGAGAAAACTGGAGCCAACTACACTTTCCTGTTTTACATGAATCCCTGATATCATAAGCTTATTGTCTTCCTTTTACCTCATTCTCCTAAAAGGAGGGTGCAGACTAAGGTTCTAGTTAAGCAACATTTTACAGTTCTAGACATACCCACAAATACTGGTTCACACAAACAAGACAGTTCACTAACTTTTTACCCTCTGGACTATTTCTTCTACTTAATAAATATGCCCAGTAACAACAATTACAATGTAATGGGATCTGTTTTTCTGGATGACATCAGATTTCAGTATCCTATGAATTCCCTGTTTGAAATATTTTCTTTAAAAAACAAAGGAAAATCACTCATGAAGATGCCAAAACCATGAGAGTTATAGATTTTGCTAGTGGAATCAAACTGTGCTTCCTATATTATTAACTCATAACTGCTTAAACAATCTTTAAAACGTTATCAAAAAGCAAGTAAGTTCTCTCAGATACTAGGGGCTTAATTCCTCAAAGCCATAAAATAATGAGTTGCTAGGAAAGCCACTTTCTGATTCTTAGTACAGTCAAGCATTTCCATAGTGCAGGACCCATGCCACTGGTGGCACACAACATGTCTTTAAGTGGTGCACAACATAGAATAATGCTGAATCACAGTGAGAATGTCATTCCCTTTACAGTTTCCTTTTATCCTCTGACTATTCCAGAGACAGTGCCTCATGCTGGTGCTGGTAACATCTCCCTCACTGCCACAAAGAAAGAGCATAAGATTCGGAGCCTTTCTAGGCATTAGTTTCTAGCTAGAACTGAACAACATTTTTTGTGTTCATCTTATTTATTTTGTGGTTACCTTTTACTTATGGCAAACTGATATTGGTTTTCCACTTGGAGCAGGATTCTTTTTTTAAAAAAAACTTTAAAATGTAAAAGATAAATATTAATAATACAAGTAGTACTAAAGAGACTGAAGTTTGGGAAACAACAGCTATAGTCTGAGTCATATTTTTTAGACGTGATTTCAAAAGAAAAACAAACGTGGATTAGAAAGGAAACATCCATTATTGTATTTTCAATACTTGTGATGTTCCAGAGACGAGCTCATCACAGCCTTCTTCTACATCAGGTGATTTCCAGAGTTTAAGATTCAAGCAAAAATATAAAAGTAAAAAGAACCAATTTCACACCATCTTGGACTTTATAAACTCTTAGTACCATAAATGTGCAAATAATCCGATATTTATCACAGTCATTTATTTAAAACATCAACTTTCCAATTTCTGCAGCTTTTTATTTGGTCTATACTAATGCCTCACAAAGGCAAACTCAGGTTGTAGAGTTCCTCCTGCCTGGTGCTCAGAGCAATACCACATCTATTTTCTGAACTCTTCAGGAAGGATTCAGGACTGCTTGCCAAGACTTCCAATGGCATATGACTGTTCTTCCACTGTTATGGCCTTGAAGACAGAAATCTCCTCCTCCTCTGAATGATAATCTCATGGCCAACACTCTTCTGAGAGGACTTTTCCTAGCAGGTCTTCCATGCTCACAGGCACACCATGCTGATTTTAAAAAAGGAAAGTTGGAGAGAAAGAAAGCAGAGCTTCTCCTCTGTGGGGAACAGCTTCTTCATCACAGTGGCAGTTATGATATGTTCCCTCCTTATCCCCCTGAAGCCAAGGCAATAGATTTGAAGGATGGTGTCAGACATCATAATCGGGAGCCTTGCCCTGGGCTTGCCTTAGCCAGATCTGTAGTGTAACAAATGCTCCCACAGTTACATGAAAGAAAAGCTGCCAGAGGTTGCGCAGTTCATAGAGATACATGTTGCATAGACAGATTAAGCCAAAAGTCAAAAAAGATTTGACATTCCGCCAGCCGGTGTAGTAGACAAGTAAATAACACTGTTCAAAATATAAAAATGAAAGATGATTAGGGTTACAGGAAAAGAAACAGATGTTTCTAATATAAAATTGTAACAGGTCAGAGAGTAAAATATAAGAATGGATAAGGTTATTTTTTATCTAGGGATAAGATAATGTAGCATATATCTAAGACATTCAGCTATGAAAGTTTCACAGTTTGAAAGGGAAATAGACTTTTCCTCTTACATTTTTCATTTTTCAGAAGAAAAGCATTTTGTATCACATTTTAAATGGAAGTACAATGGAATGACTTCCTTGCAAACAGGCTGAGCAAATTCCCCATGGTGACAGGCAACTAAGAAGCATTCCCAGGGTCTGCGGGTATTCCATTCTCACCCAGGAAAATAAAAAAAGCACATACAAGCTATTCTACAAAATAGACTCTTATATAACCTGAGTCTGAGTATTAACAAAATCCACAACATTTTACTAGTCACCCACTGAGTACAGAGAACTATGCTAGGTACAGCATCTGACTGAACATTTGAGGGAGAATTCATTCAACAAATATTTACTCAGGGCCTGCTACAAGTCAGGCATTGTTCTTCAGTTGTGAGTAAAACAAAGCCCTTGTTCATATAGATATTACACTTTAATGGGGAAGAATTATAAATGTATTTTAAATATATAATATCAAACAGTTATATCTTGAAAAAGAGAAAGCAGGAAAAAGGGATAGGGAATAAGAATGATAGTGGGTGCTATTTTGGATGAAACAGTAAAGAAATTACTCCCCCCCTCACTGCTCCTGCCATCCTTTACTGCTTTATTTTTCTCCACAACATACTATAAACATACTTGAGAAATGTGCTTATTGTGTTTGTCATCCCATTCATAGGATTTCAATAAAATCTGTTTCATGAGGGGTGAGATTTTTTACTGTTATTTACTCATTTATCTCCAGTGCCCAGAACAGTGCCTGGGACATAGTAAGTGCTCAATGTGTTGAGTGAATAAACTGTTTTCTAGAAGATGTCTAAAATTCACAACCTGGTAAGTACAGGAACCACAAAGTCTAAAGAGAGAGGCCCAGGTTT
Organism: Symphalangus syndactylus; assembly: GCF_028878055.3. Taxonomy (NCBI): domain Eukaryota; kingdom Metazoa; phylum Chordata; class Mammalia; order Primates; family Hylobatidae; genus Symphalangus; species Symphalangus syndactylus. The sequence goes on along the minus strand of NC_072443.2, from coordinate 47,082,010 downwards.
CTCTGTGAAACTGTGTCCAGGCTTCAGAATGGGAAGGACACACCAGTGTCTGCTATAATGCAGAAAGAATGTGGAAATGTTCTGTTAAATATGTTTAGTTCTTATACAAATTTGGACTGTTTACTTAAAATGAAGACTGCTATCCAAGCAAAATGAATTGGAAGTATTTATCAGTGATTTTCATCATATAAGATTGAAAAAATAGAAAAAAATAGCTTTTTCTTTCTAAATAATTTTAGACTTAAAGATGCAAAAACAGTTCCTGTATACTCTTCACCCTGTTCCCCCGTTATCCTCTTATGTAATTATAGTATAATCATCAAACCAGGAAATGAACATTGATTCAATACTCTTAGCTAATCTACAGACTTTATTCAGATTTTGCCCATTGTCCCACTAGGGTCCTTTTTCTGGTCCAGAATCTAATCTGGGATTCTGTATTGCATTAATTGTCATGTATATTCCAATGTGTAACAGCTCCTCCATCTTTTTTTTAAAAGAATTTTCGGCCGGGCACAGTGGCGGCTTACACCTGTAATCCCAGCATTTTGGGAGGCCCAGGCGGGTGGATCACGAGGTCAGGAGATCGAGGCCATCCTGTCTAATACAGTGAAACCCCGTCTCTACTAAAAATACAAAATATTAGTCAGGCGTGGTGGCAGCCGCCTGTAGTCCCAGCTACTCAGGAGGCTGAGGCAGGAGAATGGCGTGAACCTGGGTGGTGGAGGTTGCAGTGAGCCAAGATCGTGCCACTGCACTCCAGCCTGGGCGAGAGTGAGACTCCGTCTCAAAAACAAAAAAAAATTTCATGTCCTTGACAGTCTTGAAGAGTATTAATCAGTTATGTTGTAGGAATGTCCCTCAACTTGGGTGTGTCTGATGTTTTGTCAAGATTGAAATGAGGTTATACAATTTTGGTAAGAATATCAGAGGTGATACGCAATACATGTTATTATATATTAAATTAGATCACTTAATAAGGTGGTATCTATTCCCTTTGCAATTATTGTCTTGAGGGCAGGGAGTTGAGATTATGTGAATATCTTATCTCATCACACTTTCGCCCATTAATTTTAGTATCCATTAATGATTCTTGCCTGCAACAATGATTACTGCGGTGCTCGCTTAATGGTGATTTTATATTTCCATTTTTTATCTATATTTATTGCTTGGAATGCTACTGTAAAAATGAGCTAGCTTTTCCAGTATATATATATATATATATACACACACACACACACACACACACACACACATATATATATATATTTAATTCACGGTTTTCCAGGGCTTTTAAAATAATAGGTCTCTACCCCACATATTACTTATTAATTACAAAGAAGAAAAAGATATCTTTGCAATGGGGATCTGGTAGACACCATCTTAACCAAATGATCAAACTTATCACGTTTCCTGACTGAAGCAATGAGAGATATTCAACATATTATACTATACAGCACTGTTGCCAGAATATTTAACCTTAATATAATCATGAGTAACAGACTAATCCAGATTGTGGTACTTGCCTGAACCATGGTACTTGCCTGAACTCTTAAAAAAGTCAATGTTAAGAAAGACAAAACCAAACTAAAACAGAACAACAACAAAAAGGCTGGGAGACTATCACAGATCAAAAGGTACACAACAATCAAATGAAATGCATAATCCTGGATCAGGAGAAATATAGCCACAGAAAACATTTTGGAGACAATGGAAATAATCTGAATAGGAATCCTATATTAGATAATACTGTATCAATGTTAAATTCTTAGATGTGATATGAAGTCCTGGCTATGTAGGCAGATGTCTGTGTTCTTAGAAGATACATCATGAAGTATTTTAAGGTAAAAAATATCATGATGTCTGTAACTTACTTTAAAAACAACTGCTCAGGGACTTCTGTTTCTGGGAAGATGGAGTAGACACACTTTTCCCTATTTCTCCCACTAAGTACGAATAAAAACATTGGACATTATACGTAAAACGAGCATAAGAAGACTCTGAACTGTGGAGGAAAAGCAGACAAATAAAGGATCTTGAGATCCAAGAATGCCACAGTGGTAGGTTCTCTGAGTTTTCTTTTTTGCTTCATATATCCCAGACTTGGAGCTGAAGAAGCTGGCAACTAGAAATGCCAATGTATGCATATCAAAACAAACAAACAACAAAAAAGACCCTCAATAAGATCTTGCTCTCTCTGGTAAAAGACCAGGAAAGAGGCACCTTAGCAAGACAGAAAACTTTTAAACAGTAACTATTATCCTCTAGCCAAACATCACATAGAAAACCCCTGTGACCCACCCATACCCACACCATCAAATGTTGAGAGCCTAGAACATTGTAAGCAGATGTTCTAACCCTTCAGCATGGCTTCAGAGAAGGCAGGTAGAAGCCAGGACTTTCATTCCCACTAGATGGCAATGAATCCCTCCTCTACCCTCTTATTGTGATATCAGTGGAGAACACGTGGGACTCTGGACATCCACCTTCACTTGACAGTAACAAGATAATTCATTTCTCGTCAGTAACAAGACAGTGGGATTCTCATCAGAAACCACAGAGGCCAGAAAAAAAGTAGAACATTTCTCAAGTGCTGAAAGAAAAAGATGCTGCCAAATCCAGAATTCTGTATTCAACAAAAATATCCTTTAGGAATAAAAGGAAAATAAAAACATTTATGAGATGAAAGATTAAGATAATTTGTTGCTAGCAGATCTACCATAAAAGAATGGTTAGAGGAAGCTCTCTAAATAGAAAGAAAACAATTAAAAAGAAGGAATCTTGAAACATTGGGAAAGAAAAAAGGACATGGTATGCAAAAATATGGGTAAATACAATAGGCTTTCCTTTTCCTCTTGAGTTTTCTAAATTAAGTTTGATGGTTAAAACAAAAATCATTACAACACTGGCTGATGTGGTTCTAAATACATGTGGAGGAAATATCTGAGCCAATTATAAATGGGGAGGGCAAAAACACATCTAGGGAGATAAGGTGTTTTGAACTAGTAAAATGTTGACACCAGAAGACCATGAAGAGTTAAGTATGTATTACATGATGCCTACAGCAATCATTTAAAAAGCTATACAAATAGATATACTAAAAAATACTACAGATAAACTAAAAATAGAATTCTTTTAAAATGTTAAAGTAACCCACAGGAAGATAAAAAGAAAAAAAATAAGCTCTAACATATCCATAATTACATTAACTATAAATGACTTAAGTACAGCAATGAAAAGACAGAGATTGGCAGGAGATTAAAAAACATGAATCAACTCTATGCTGTCTGTCAGAAACTCACTTTAAATAACATAGGAAAGTTCAAAGTAAAGGATGGAAAAGGATATATCACATAAACAGTAATCAAAAGAAAGCAAAAGTGGCTATATTGATACCAGATAAATATCAAAATATTTCAAAGCAAAGAAAATAACCAGGGACAGAGAGGAACATATATAATGATAAATGGGCTCACCCACCAAGAAGACACAGCAATCCTAAATGTGTACGAACCAAACAACATAGCTACAAAATATATGAAGCAATAGAACTGAAGTACAAAATGGAAAAATCTATAATCCAATACTCTTCTCTAGCCAACTGGTATAACACTAGACAGAAAATGAGCAAGAATATAGAACTTGACAATACCAAGCAACATGATCTAAACATTTACAGAACACACTCACCCAATAACAGCAGAATACACATTCTGTTCAAGTGGCTATGGAACATATAACAAGACACACCATATCTTGGGGCCATAAAAGAAACCTCAATAAATTTAAAAGAAGTGAAATCACACAATGTGTGTTCTCTGATCACAATGGAATCAAACTAGAAATCACTAATGGAAAGATAACAAGAAAATCTTCAAACATTTAGAAGTGAAACAATGCAATTCTAAATAATCCATAGGTCAAAGAGGAAGTCTTAAGGAAATTTTAAAAATTGAAATAAGAGAAAATGAAAAAAAAAATCAAAATTTATGGAATACAGCTAAAGAAGTACTAAGACAGAAATCTTTAGGAGTTAGTGCATACATTATAAAAAAGAAAACTATCAAACCAATCATGTAAGCTCGTACTTCAAGAACCTAGAAAAAGAACAAAATAAATGCAAAGCAGGCATATGGAAGAAAATAGTAAAGATAAAAGCAGAAATCAATAAAATTGAAACCAGAAAAACAGTAGGAAAAAACAATAAAACAAAGATCTGGTTCTTGAAAAGATCAATAAAATTAAAAGTTAGACTGACAAAAAGAGAGAACATGCAAATTACCATTATCAGGAATGAAACAGGAGATATCACTACAGACCTTGCAGACATCAAAACGCCAGTAAGAGAATACTACAACCAACTCTAAACACGTAAATTTGGTAACTTAGATAACATGGACCATTTCCTCAAAAAACACACTACCATAAATTCACTCAACATGAAACATAATTTGAATAGTTCTATAACTACTAAGAAAATTTATGACTTATTATACTGCTACAGTAATTGAGACTATGTGGTACTGGTGGAAGGATAGACAAAAAGAAATCAATGCAACAAAATACAGAATGCAGAAATAATCTCACACAAGTAAGTAGAGCTGATTTTTTACAAAGGTGCAAAAGCAATTTAAAGGAGAAAAAAAAACGCCTTTGCCATAGATGGTGCTGGAGCAATATAGACAAAGGAACCTTGATTTAAGCTAAGTCTCACATCTCATACAAAAATTAACTCAAAATGGATCACAAATGTAAAATATTAAACTATAATAAAAGGTCTAGAAAAAACATAGTAGAGAAACTTAGGCTAGGCAAAGAGCTCTTAGACTTGACCACCACAAGCATGACCCATAAAAGGAAAAACTGATAAACTGAACTTTATCAAAATTAAAAACTTTTGTTCTGTGAAGAACCCTGTTAGGAGGATGAAAAGACAAGATACAGACTGATCTGAAACCATTAAAAAAAAAAAAATAGACTGGGAAAAACCTTGTTAAGAGGATGAAAAGACAAGATACAGACTGATCTGAAACAATTTTTTTTTTAAAAAAACATAGACTGGGAAAGGATACCTGCACACTTCCTTTCTGACAAAGGATTAATATCCAGAATATACAGTTGTCCCTCAGTATCCATAGGGGATTCGTTTCAGGACCTCCCTCAGATATCAAAATTTGTGGATGTTCAAGTCTCTGATATAAAATGGCACAATATTTGCATTTAACTTATGCACATCCTCTTGTATACTTTAAATAATCTCTAGATCACTTATAATACCTAATACGATGTTAATGCTGTTATACTATATTCTTTAGGGAATGAAAAGAAATAAAAGTCTGTACATGTTCAGTACGGATGCAATGTTTCCAAATATTTTCAATCCATGGTTGGTTTAATACATGGATGCAGAACCCAAAAATATGAAGGGTCAATTGTATAAAAAACTCTTTAAGAAAAACAGTGAAAAAACAAAGAATCCAATTAGAAAATAAGCAAGGCTGGGCGCGGTGGCTCACACATATAATCCCAGCTCTTTGGGAGGCTGAGGTGGGCGGATCACCTGAGGTCAGGAGCTCATGACCAGCCTGGCCAACATGGTGAAACCCCGTCTCTACAAAAAAATACAAAAACAAACAAACAAACAAAATTAACTAGGCATGATGGCAAGCGCCTGTAATCCTAGCTACTCAGGAGGCTAAGGCGGAAGAATCGCTTAAACCCGGGAGGCAGAGGTTGCAGTGAGCCGAGATCATGCCATTGCACTTCAGCCTGGGTGACAGAGCAAGACTCCTCTCAAATTAAAAAAAAAAAAATCAAAAGATGTAGACATTTCACTGAAGATAATATACACATGACAAATACATGAAACAATGTTTGGCATCATTAGCTAATGATGTTAAACAATGCAAGTTAAAACCACAATGAGCTATCACCACACACTTATAAGAGTGGCTAAAATAAAAAATAGTGACAATATCAAATGCTGGTGAGGATGCAGAGAAACTAGATCACTCACACATTGCTGGAGGGAATGTAAAATGGTACAGCTACTCTGGAAAAGTTTTTCAGTTTCTTAATAAAACTACCTTCCTGTGTCCATGAGTTCTCATTGTTCAATTCCCACCTATGAGTGAGAACATGCAGTATTTGGTTTTTCATGGACACAGGAAGGGGAACATCACACTCCAGGGACTGTTGTGGGTTGGGGGGAAGGGGGAGGGACAGCATTAGGAGATATACCTAATGCTAAATGACGAGTTAATGGGTGCAGCAAACCAACACGGCACACGGATACATATGTAACAAACCTGCACATTGTGCACATGTACCCTAAAACCTAAAGTATAGTAATAAAAAAAAAAATCATAGTTTTAAAGTGGTAACAGAGTGGCTAAATTTTAGCTAATCTTTCATCCAAGTAGATCAAAAAGTTTTAACAGGCCTGTAAAATGCTTCCACATGTTTCTAAGCAGAAAGCTGAGGATGGATACTAAATTGTGACATTTTACAGTTTATACTGTCATTAGTATTTTGTATGTATATTTTATTGTTGCTGTTGTTCTTTATTTCAAAAAACGAGGTTTTCCACATTTTGAATGTGTTGTTTTAGCAACAGTTCCCACATTCAAAACAAATTCACAGAGTCTATTCAACAAACATGATTGCTTGCTATGTGCAAAACACTATACTGTGCTGTTATGAAATTTTCCATTTGAATTAAACTTTTATATTGGTTAAAAAAAAAACAAAAATAAAAAAATAAAACTACCACATAATCTGGCAATTGTACTCCTAGGCATTTATCCCAAAGAAGTGAAGACTTATGTCCACACAAAAACCTGCACACATAATTGTTTATAGCAGCTTTATAATAGCCAACATTTTAAAACAACTCAGATATCCTTCAATAAGTAAATGAAGCTGGATGTTGTGGCTCACATCTGTAACCCTAGAGCTTTGTGGGGGCTGAGGTGGGAGGATCGCTTAAGGCCAGGAGTCCAAGACCAACCTGGGCAACATGGCAAGACCCTATCTCTACAAAAATAAATTAGAAAATTAGCTGGGTGTGGTGGCACACACCTATAGTCCTAGCTACTCAGGAGGTTTGAGCCCAGTCAAAGCTGCAGTGAGGCTACGACGGCACCACTGCACTCAAGCCTGGGTGACAGAGCAAGACCCTGTCTTTAAAAAAAAAAAAAAAAGGAACAAATCATTTAGTACTACATTGAATACATATCACGGAATACTACTCAGCAATAAAAAGCAACAAATAATTGATTATGCAACAACTTAGCTGAATCTCCAGAGAATTATGCTGAGTAAAAAAATGCCTATCTGGCTCATGCCTGTAATCCCAGCACTTTGAGAGGCTGAGGTGGGTGGATCACGAGGTCAGAAGTTGCCTGACCAACATGGTGAAACCCCGTCTCTGCTAAAAATACAAAAATTAGCCAGGCATGGTGGCGTGCACCTGTAATCCCAGCTACTCAGGAGGCTGAGGCAGGAGAATTGCTTGAACCAGGAAGCGGAGGTTGCAGTGAGCCAAGATCGCGCCACTGCACTCCAGCCTGGGTGACAGAGCGAGACTCCGTCCCAAAAAAACCCCCCCAAAAAACCAACAAAAAAAATGCCTATCACAAAAGGTTACTTCAAATGTTGAAGCCCTTAATCCCTAATGGGATGGTATTAGGAGCTGGGGCCTTTGGGAGGTAATGAGGTTTAGATAAAGTCATGAGGGCGGAGCCCCCATAATGGAATCAATGCCATGTAAGAGGAGGAAGAGATCTCAGTACTTTCTCTGTGTGAGGATATACTGAGAAGGCAGCCTTCTGCAAGCCAGGAAAAGGGCCCTCAACAAGAACATGATTTGCCAGCATCTGGATCTTGGACTTCCAGATTCCAGAACTGTGAGAAAGAAATGTCTGTTGTTTAAGTCACCCAATCTATGGTATTTTCTCGTAGCATTCTGAACTATGCCAGTTATATACTATATAATTCCATTTATATGATGTCCTTAAAATGAGAAAATTATAGAAATGGAGAATGCGTTAGTAATTGCCAGAGATTAAAGAGGGGTTAGATTAAGAAAGTGGATATGGCTATAAAAAGGCAACATGAGGGATCCCTGTGGTGACAGGAATGTTCTGTATCTTGACTATATCAGTATCAATACTCTGGTTGTGATACTGTTTTATATAGTTTTGCAAGATGGTAACACTGGGGGAAACCAGGTAAAGGGTACATAAGATCTGTCTTGCAACTCCATGTAAATCTACAATTATCCCAAAATAAAAAGTTTAATTAGAAAAACTTTACCCATACATATATGTCTAAAACTTACTTTATAAACAATTACAGAAGCTCCTTGGCTTACGATAGGGTCACATCCTGATATACTCATTGTAAGTTGAAAATATCCTAAGTTAAAAATGTATTTAATACAATTAACTTACCAAACATCATAGCTTAGCCTAGCCTACCTTAAACACGCTCAGAACTTTGGCCTACAGCTGGGCAAAATCATCTAATACAAAGCCTATTTTATTCAAATACGTTCGTTGTCTCATGTAATTTATTGAATAGTGTGCTGAAAACCAGAATGGTCATGTGAGTACCTGAAACATGGTTTCTACTGAGTGCATATCACTTTTGCATCATTATAAAGTAAAAAAAGTTCCAAGTCGGGGATGGTGTGTTTATACACGCTATATGCACATACATATAAAGAGAGAGTGAGATAAAGAAGGTGTTGCAAGATGTTAACAACCGATCACTCTAAGTATACTGGTTTTTCAACTTTTCTGTAAGTTTCAAGTTTTCAAAGTAAAACATTGAGAGAACAGGAAGTCTCTAGTTTCTTCACTGATCCTTTGCTTTCCTATTTGAAATGTTCCATGCCAAGATTAATCCTATCAGGCTGAGCTCTGGGCTTCCATACCTGCATCCTGAAGAAAAAGGTGACAAACCACGTGGTAATGGCTTTTCAGATATGATCTAAAGAGGATTTAAAAATATTCTGACAACTGGAGACAGAGCATGTTATATGGCAAAACATAATTACTTAAGTTTTACTGTGGGGAAAAAAAAACAGCATTATTATCACCCTGCTCATCACATTTAGAAAGCAGGCAGTTTCATGCCTTTCAATGTGAGGAAATTAGTTTTCTGCTTTTCTTTTTTAAACCATGAATTTGTTTACTTCTCTCAAGTAAAAGAACACTTGAGTGACACCACTCTACCATGAGGCAACTCTCAGAACTACTTGGGGCTGTTCTGGGAAATGTAACAGAGGTGTGCTTATCTATAGCCTGGTAGTCACCTACTCTCAAGTCACAAAGATCTGGGTTCAAGTCACTAACAAGCTATAAGAACTGTCTATACCTCAGTGAGGAGGATATAATAGTGTATCTTCCTTTTTGTGAGAATTTAATGGTACAATGAATATAAAAGGCTTAACACAAAATAAGAGCTCAATACATTCTGCCATTATTACTAAGCATTTACAATTACTTAAGACAAAGCAACCAAAACTTGTATTTTACAAGAATGATTATTCATAAAATTATATTAAATACCTCACAGCTTTAGATAAAAATCAAATGAGATCACGTGTATAGTTATAAAATTATAACTATTACATTATAAAAATTATACAAATTAGGAATTTTGCCTACAGACAGCATGATATAGTAGACAGAACACAATACTCAAAATCAGAGACCCAGAGTTAAGTCCTGACTCTACCACGTTCTGACTATGTGATCTCAGGACAGTACTGAAACTGTCTGTTTTCTCACTTTAAAAAATGAGATATTATCCCTTTTGTGACAGGATACAAATTAAAATAGAAAATATATACAAGGATATTTCATAAAATTAAAGCACTATGTGACATTAACAAATCTAAGTTTTCACATTTCCTGCATGAAGTGTCATTCATCATGATTAAATCTGTCAGATTTGACAGAAAATTTCTGAAGATAATATAAATGGTTAAGAAAATCAAGCAATTTTTTGGCCGGGCGTGGTGGCTCATGCCTGTAATCCCAGCATTTTGGGAGGCCGAGGAGGGTGGATCACAAGGTCAGGAGATCGAGACCATCCTGGCTAACATGGTGAAAACCATCTCTACTAAAAATACAAAAAATTAGCTGGGTGTGATGGCAGGTGCCTGTAGTCCCAGCTACTCGGGAGGCTGAGGCAGAAGAATGGTGTGAACCCGGGAGGCGGAGCTTGCAGTGAGCCCAGATCGCGCCACTGCACTCCAGCCTGGGCGACAGAGCGAGACTCTGTCTCAAAAAAAAAAAAAAAAGGAAAATCAAGAGATTTTAAAAAATGGGGCCACTAGAACTAAAATGTCTAATGTCTTTACATAAAAGTCAGATATATATATTCCAAATATGTCCCTAAAGACGTCCACTGAACTTTAGGTAGTCTTATATTTGCAGTTCTGACTCTTAACATTTTTTCTAATTGAAGCTAGAAAAATGTGTCACTTATAAAAACGTTAGGTCAAAAAGCCTTGCTTGCTGTAACATGTTTTGAGACAGTCTCACTCTATCGCCCTGGCTAGAGTGCAGTGGTATGATCTCAGCTCACTGCAACCTCCGCCTTCCAGGCTCAAGTGATTCTCTTGCCTCAGCCTCCTGAGTAGCTGGGATTACAGGCATGCGCCACCACCATGCCCAGCTAATTTTTGTATTTTTAGTAGAGACAGGGTTTCACCATGTTGGCCAGGCTGGTCTCGAACTTCTGACCTCAAGTGGTCTGCCTGCTTCAGCCTCCCAAAGTGCTGGGATTACAGGCGTGAGCCACGGAGCCTGGCCTGCTGTAACATGTTTTAACAAAGACATTCTTGCATTTGGGTAACTGGTAACTTCCTTTCCTACAAGTGTGCCTCCTCTGGCCTTGGAAATGTGACTATCAGTCTCCATGTCACCCAGGTGCAAAATCTCTTCCCTCCTTAAGTTTCACAGTCTTCAAGTCCCAGTGAGTCTTCCTTCTCAATGTCAATTTTTTTCTATCCTCACTGCCATTACTATATGTTGGCTTTCATTACTTTCTACCTGCAGTAATAATTCCAAACCAATTTCCTTGCTTCCAGTCTCTCTGCTCTTATAGTCCATTCTATTCATTACTGCTAAATTGAATCCTAAAATCCTGCTTTTGCTGTGCCATTGTCTATTCAAAAACTTCCCTCCAATACAAAATCCTCAGCCTAGAGTATAAGCAGAACCTGGAAGCTGAATAATCAACCACCAGAAAATCTAGTAGTATTTTTTTTTTTTTTTTGAGATGTAGTCTCGCTCTGTTGCCCAGGCTGGAGTGCAGTGGCGCGATCTTGGCTCACTGTAACCTCCGCCTCCTGGGTTCAAGCAATTCTCCTGTCTCAGCCTCCCAAGTAGCTGGGACTTCAGGTACACATCACCACACCCAGCTAATTTTTAGTAGAGACAAGATTTCACCGTGTTGGCCAGCTGGCCTTGAACTCCTGACCTCAAGTGATCTGCCCACCTAGGCCTCCCGAAGTGCTGGGATTACAGGCATGAGCCACCACGCCCAGCCTAGAAGTAGTCTTTACTACCCATAGGCAGATGACATACCACCACTGAAGCCTCAGCACAGGAAGAAGGTTAACATCAGGTTCATTAGGATGTATGTCCACTCAAAATGGAGATGTAGGTCACAAAGTTAAAAGAGGCTCAAATTAAAAGAGAACCAAAGAACTCAGAGTTTTAATAATTTATTTAAAATGCACAATTGTTAGAATTGATACCCGAAGTAAACAATAATGGTAAGTGTTTCTTTAAAATGTAAGAAAACATACCTGGTAAAGGCAGGCTGCTGTTCCAAGGAAAAATGCAATGATGTAATTAAAATCATCACCATCACTCTGCAAAAGGAAAATAAAAGATTATTTTTGTTTCCAGTGGGAGCCCATTTCCAGAAACAATCCATCAAGATAGGATATAACAATATTTACACACAGTCAAAATTGTCACACACTGGTATATAAAAATTCTCAAGAGTCCTAAAACGAAAACATAAAGCACATTCTAAGACCTAAAGAGCGTGAGGTAGAGGTACAAGTGTTCCTCTACATTTTGGCCACCCCCATCAATTTCATTCCACTCAAAAGAGGAAAACCACTGGGGAAAAGTTCTGACATAATGTTAAAAGCCTCTCCTACTGCTAAAAAAAATCATGTACAAATGTACAACACCCCAGTGGCTGACAAAGTTACTCTGGCTCACTAGGGTCATTACTTGACTCAAATACTGACAAACTTTACTGCTAGTAAGTATATCACTGAATTGTCCAATAAAGTAATTTGATACGATTTTTTTTAAAAACTGTGAAAACTGAAAAGCTACTGTCCACTAGAGTGTGCTAAATCCCAACGAGAAAAATTAAGACTAATCAGTCTTGCGTGTTATGCTAGAAAAACAGCCACCCAGAGGAAAAACAGAGGTACCTCATGCATAGAATGTCTCTGAAAAGAAAACTAATGGAGACATGTAACAACCCATGCTTTCCTATTCCTTTTTAGTTCTTCTTAAATATCTACATTATCAACTTCTTTCAATGTTTTTATACAGTAAAACATAAAGTCCGGGCAGGAGCATTACATTTATTTTTCTTCCAGGCAGGAACATTAATTTGGCCCTTTTCTTATATTAGAGAGAAAAAAAATCTCTTTATACAATGAAAATTTCCACAAGACATAGAAGAGTATCTCATTATCATTTCTTCATAAAATAGTATAAAGGAAAAATTCCTTTTGCACTGGTTATTAGGCAACAGAACTGACTGTAAGGCAGAGGAAAGCTGGCTTATTCTAGTGAGAAGATCTTAAAATAGGAACCACTCATCTGTCTGGGATGCTCAGGCCAGTTGCACCCCAGAGGCAAGGAAGGTCAACACGAAACCTTTCCAGTTTAATAATTCTAAAACCTTAAGTTCTGCTTGATTATTTTTTCTTTAGTCCTTTACTTTTTAAATGACCTTTTTTTCTGATTATAAAAGTTCATGTTCATTGTAGAGAATCTGGAAAATACAGATTATACAAAGAAGAAATTAATATAACCTATAAATGCCACAACTCTGGGAAAATTACTGCCAACCCTTTCATGTATTTCCTTCCAGTCTTTTCTGTGTATGTAGACACATTTTAAAAAATAGATACTTTTATATACTACTTTTTAGTACTTCACATTACTACATAAACACTTTCCCAAGACAGTAAATATTCCTCAACCACACAATTTGTAATGATTATATAACCTTTAATTGTGGGGATATACCATAATTTATTGTCCTACAATTGGATACTGTATTTTTCTTTAAATTTAGACTTTCTAACTCTCTTAATCACTTTCTTTTCTTTCTCTCTTTTCCTTCTTTTTTTTTTTTTTTTAATGAGATGGAGTCTTGCTCTGTCACCCAGGCTGGAGTGCAGTGGCGCGATCTTGGCTCACTGCAACCTCCGCCTCCCAGGTTCAAGCGATTCTCCTGCCTCAGCCTCCAGAGTAGTTAGGACTACAGGTGCGTGCCACCATGCCCGGCTACGTTTTTTTTTTTTGTATTTTTAGTAGAGTTGGGGTTTCACTGTGTTAGCCAAGATGGTCTCGATCTCCTGACCTTGCGATCCGCCTGCCTCGGCCTCCCAAAGTGCTGGGATTACAGGCGTCAGCCACTGCGCCCAGCCTCTTTCTTTCTTCTTTCTTCCTTTCTTCCTTCCTTCCTCTCCTTCCTTCCTTCCTTCTTCTTTTCTTTCTTTCTTTCCTTCCTTCCTTCCTTCCTTCCTTCCTTCTTTCTTTCTTTCTCTTTCTTTCTTTCTTTCTTTCTTTCTTTCTTTCTTTCTTTCTTCACTGAATCTCGACCTTGACTCACTGCAACCTCTGCTTCCCAGGTTCAAGCAATTCTCCTGCCTCAGCCCCCTAAGTAGCTGGGATTACAGGTGCCCACCACCATGCCTGGCCAATTTTTGTATTTTTTAGTAGAGAGTGGGGTTTCACCAGGTTGGCCAGGCTCATCTTGAACTCCTGACTTCAAGTGATCTGCCTGCCTCGGCCTCCGAAAGTGTTGGGATTACAGGCGTGAGCCACTGTGTCTGGCCTTAAATGCCTTTAAAACACTTAGGAGCATATTTCTAGAGTCAGTCAGACTTGGGTTCAAATCTTTACTTATAATCTGGGACACTTATTTAACTTTAATTTCCTCTTTTGAAAAATAAAAATTGTAGAGATTAAGCGAAATAACATTTGCAAATACAAAGAAAAGTAACTGGTACATAGTAAGTACTCAGAAACATTCACTAACTCCTCTCTCCCTGGGGTTACTGTCTGCGTCATTTAAAAAATCTTTAATTGATAAAGAAAAGACTGTCTACTAGCATATTATTCCATTTAATAAATATTAAGCATTTACAAACCAGTTACTTTGTTACTATCCCTAGTACAGAAAAGAGTTAAGTCAGGCCAGCGCGGTGGCTCATGCCTGTAATCCCAGCACTTTGGGAGGCCAAGGTGGGCAGATCATGAAGTCAGGATATCGAGACCATCCTGGCTAACACGGTGAAACCCTGTCTCTACTAAAAATACAAAAAATTAGCCGGGCATGGTGGCGGGAGCCTGTAGTCCCAGCTACTCGGGAGGCTGAGGCAGGAGAATGGTGTGAACCTGGGAGGTGGAGCTTGCAGTGAGCCGAGATTGCGCCACTGCACTCCAGCCTGGGTGACAGAGCGAAACTCCATCTTAAACAAACAAAAAAAAAAACAAAAAGAAAAGAGTTAAGTCCACACCAATTTAAGGAGGTCACTCTAATTAAGAAGGCAGATACATAAGTCAATAATTACCACCCAAAGTGATAACTGATGGCACAGGTGCGTGTAGAGGATACTAAGGGAGCCCAGTGGAGACACATCTAACTCTGCATAGAGAAAAAAGAAAGGCCAGGGAAGACTTCCTAGAGGGAGTAAAGCTTAACCTGGGTCTTAAAGGCTCAACCAGGTAGGCAAGGTAGGAAGATAATCAAAGGCAAAGGAAAGTAGTGTGTACAGTGTCAAAGAGGGAGGTGATTAAGGTGACTCAGAGGCTTCTTGTTTAGGCAACGTGTGAATGACACCATGCACTAAGTTGGGCGTATAGGAAGAAAAGTAATTCAAGAGCAGAAAATATTGAGCTCACTGTGGAACATGCTATTCTAGAACTGCTAGTGGGACATCCAAATAATTATATTTAGCAAATACTTCAGTCTGCTTCAGGAAAGAGTTTGATCCAGAGATCTAACTTGGCAGTCTTCTAATAGTAGTTAAATGAAAGGCCTATGACAACCAAGTAAAAATCTCAATTCTTGATTAGCTCCTAGATTAGAGAGAAGAACAAAACACTATATAGAACATTCTGGGGGCAACTGTGCAAATTTGAATAGATTTTCTATTAGGTAATACTATACTAATGTTAAATTATTTGGTGTGATTAAGGTATTATGATTACGTAAAAGAATATCTTAGCCCTTAAGACATACACATTGAATTCAATTTTGGAATAAACTGAGATGATGCCTACAGTATTAACTTTCAAATGACTCAGTAAAAAAAAAAAGAAAGAAGAAAGTAAAATGGTAGGTAGGTATATGGGGTGGATGTTAATTCTGCTGTTCTTTAAACTTTTCTGTAAGTTTGAATTCTTTCAAAATAAGATGTTATGTGGTGCAGCGAAAGGAAAACGCAAATATTTAATAAAAAGTCATGCAGCCACTAAAAAGAATAGATCTCTGTGTACTGATGTGAAATAAACTCCTACATATTTTTAGACTTAAAAAGATGCAAATTAGTATTGAGTATGCTATCATTTCTATAAAAATTTTTAAAAGAATAATTGCATAAGTAAATATATAAATACCTATATACTAGCATAGGCACATAATCTCCCTAGAAGGATGACTCTGAGGAAGAAAATTGGGAGGCAATTACTTTTCTGTGAAAATATCAACTCTTATAGGCTTTGAAAATTTTCATGTGCATATTTTACTGTATGTGTGTGTGTATGTATATATGTATGTGTATTTTTTCAAAAAGGCCATTATGAAAGTAACCAAGAAGAAGGCATGGAGTTGTAAGAATATAAAGACAAGGACAGAATACTGGAGAATGCCACTATATAAAGGACAGGTGGAGGAAGTAAGTGTATCAAATAAACTGAGGAATAGGAAGAGAAAGAGGGAAACAACAAAACAAAACAAAAATCAGTTTCATAAAAATGAACGGATAAGAGATTTGTCAAGAAGAAAAATGTAAATACATTAAACTATTAACAATGATTTGTGTCTATGTTCCCTGAAACAAAATTCATTTTTTGAAATTAAACAAGGAAATGTTTAAAAGGAAGAACATAATGATAGATGAGGAGAGAGGATACATAAGATGAGACTCTAAAGAGTATCTGCTGTATTTGGCAATTGAAAGGATACTGGTGAGCTTAATGGTGGATATCTTTGAGAATTACAGGAGCAGAAAAGAGATCATAGTAGACTAAGACTCATAGGTGGGAACTGAACAATGAGAACACTTGGACACAGGAAGGGGAACATCATACACCGGGGTCTGTCGTGGGGTGGGGGTAGGGGGGAGGGATATCATTAGGTGATATACCTAATGTAAATGACGAGTTAATGGGTGCAGCACACCAACATGGCACATGTATACATGTGTAACAAACCTGCATGTTGTGCACATGTACCCTAGAACTTAAAAAAAAAAAAAAAGAAATAGAGGGTAAAGGAGCAAGACAACAAACGTAGTCTACTCTCTCAAAAAATTAGAAGAGAGCATATGTAAAGAGGCTTTTTTGGTTTTGTTATTGTTTGCTTTTTAAAGAACAGCAGGGCTGAGGGAAACGAGCCAGTAGGGAAGCAGCAGATAGCAGATGAAATGTAGGTGAAGGAATAGCCAGAGGTTGGAAGGTGGGCAGAGGTTAGGAACAGGAACAAAAGTGGGAGTGGACAGGGGTGAGGAAACACAGACAGGAAGGAAGGCAGAGGAGAGGAAGAAGAGGGCAGAGGTAAGGAGTTCCAATACAAATTTTTATGAATGTCACTATTCACCTTTAGGGGATACTAGAGTACCAACGTATTGCTCTGAAAACAAATAAAGGACATTTTCTTTTAAAGATGAGGATGGGGCCAGGGGCTGTGGCTCATGCTATGATCTTAGCACTTTGGGAGGCCAAGGTGGGAAAAGTGCTTGAGGCCAGGAGTTTAAGACCAACCTGGCCAACATAGCGAGACCCTGTCTCTTTAAGAAAAAAAAAAGATGAGGATGAAGGTAAACAAAAGCCTCATATAATGGCCACACAATGTATTAGGAGGATATTATAAAAATGTTTATAATAATTAGGGAATATTTACTTTTTAATATTAAGTGAAAAAAAGGACATAATGGATACATGTACATGTATGAAAATCTGGGGATAATTTTTATTCTTTATACATTTCCCCCAACTCTTTTTTATGTTATTTTTAGTTTATTTATTTCTAACTTTTTTCTTTCTCCATTTTTTAATGTTATTTAATCTTTATTATCTTCTATTTCATGGCACTGTCTTGTATGATCCCCTAATTCTTTAACAACGAATTAGCATATAATCAGAAAAAATACTTTTATTTCTTTTGAAAGAAAGTAGGCACCACATCTTAGCATAGATATGTCACTAAATAAATGAAAAAGTTCTGTTAAGTATTAGCAGGGACATAATTTCTTTCTTTTTTTTTTGAGATGGAGTCTTGCTCTGTTACCCAGGCTAGAGTGCAATGGCACGATCTTCGGCTCACTACAACCTCCGCCTCCCAGATTCAAGCAATTCTCCTGCCTCAGCCTCCCGAGTAACTGGGATTACAGGCACCTGCCACCACGCCCAGTTAATTTTTGTATTTTTAGTAGAGATGGGGTTTCACCATATTGACCAGGCTGGTCTCTTGGCGAGGCTGGTCTCGAACTCCTGACCTCATGATCCACCTGCCTTGGCCTCCCAAAGTGCTGGGATTACAAGTGTGAGCCACCGTGCCTGGCCAGCAGGGACTAATTTCTTTAAAAGGTATTAACAAGTCTATGGGAAAGAAGATAAGAAATAAAAGCAAGTTGATGACTTCTGCTTTGTAGAAGCTTTTACAAACAATTTTAGAATCAGAGAAATCTTAGACTGTCTGTCCTAAGACCTAAGAAATGGTCCCTGGGCTTATGTAGTCTAAAACCTTCATCTTGCAGAATTGCAAGATGAGATACAAGAAGGTAAAATAACCCATGTAGGGTCACAAAGTTACTGGCAGATGGGACCCAGGTATCTTAACTTCCAGGTCAGCATTTCTACTGAGATATCAGAAGATTCCATTTTTTTCTAATGTGCCATATGCAAATTACTTCCAGGTTGGTATTAGCCTAATTAATGTAATTGTTTCAAGGTTGATCCTTAAAGAAATACATGTAATATAAGCCAATGTGATAAAAGCTTATGCCTTCATAAGGTATCAATTCACAAGAAACTTATTACCATCTCTAAACTCAGAGCAAAGTTAGGAAGTGAAAATAATCTAATTTATATAGTACTGTGGACACCAAAATAAACTTATGAACTTAAAAAAACTATACCCATCCTAAGCCTCCCCAGTCTAAAGTTAGACACCAAGAAAACTTCAGTGCTACATATCTGAATAAATTCCTTGCTATCACCCTATGAGGCAGTTAATAATCTGGAAGAAACAAACTTGTGCTGAACCTTCAAACACCATTAATAACATAAAAGAATGTTGATTCATGTGGGTCCTCAAATTTAAATGAGCTTCAAGATACTAGAGATAAATGTTGCAATCATTTTTAGCATTCAAAAAGAGTGTTTAGAATTCATGGCTTTAAAAAAGTAAACTTTAATGTCTATATATTACTCAAACTCAGGAAATACATTACATATTTTCAGTCAGATCTAAAATTATAATTCCCAAATAAGTCCTTTGCTCTTAAATCAAGTATCAGAGAAGCAGTAAGCCCACTCAATCTGGGGTACTGCCCTCCCCCCTCCTCTATCACCATTGTGATATGAATAACACCATTGTAGGCAACTTCAAAATAGATAAAACTTTAAGTCCTGTGCCCTGGGATTTGCACTCAAGTCTTCAGAGCAGACTACCTCAGAAAGTTCTACCTTTACTAGCCAAAAATTATCTAGAGTGACATTTGAGATTATTCCTAATGTAAAATGTAATGATCAACCATAAAGAAGGCTAAGAGTATGTCTTAAGACTAATGGCTTTAGTGAAAATAAAAAGGATCTTTTATCCAATATAAGTTGTGAACAATGATAAAAAGAGACTTCAATAAGGGAAAATTAAAAGTAAGAGACCTCAGGTTCCCAATTTTGTATGTATTTTCTTTCAGGTTAAGTCGGGCCAAGGATGTACTTGGAAAATTACTCTAGTTTGCACTCCTGAACCTATCTGGTTTAAAGCTCTTAAGTTTATCATTGTGTCCATTTACATTCTGACACTTAATTTTCTCCTTTTGTTCACTTATCATCCATTCCATCTTTTAGGACACAGAATCTTTACAAAGCAGATAATTCTAACACTATATAGTGCTCCTTCATTTATCTTCACAGTGGGAAAAGGAAAGGAAAAATATTTCCAAGCACAGTCACTTACCAGAACATTGTACTCAATGCAGATATAAAGTCCTCAATAACTGGAACAATGGGAGTTCCTAACTTTTGGTCAAGTGGATTTGCAAAGGTACTGATTTTCATTTAGGTGAGAGGATCAGAATTTGCTGGAAAATCTTTTAAAACTACCTATGAGTGACAAACTACTTGTGGACCACAGTATCCCCAACTTTGCATTCTGTTGTTTCCTCGCTCCTCTGAGAATCACTCTCTCAGTAACCTCAACTACTAAATGAGTGTATGTGGAATACTTCAGGGTTATGTGTATGGGTTATGGCAGAACAAAGACTTTAAGTGATAAGGGAACACAGAGGCAGGTACCAATGCCCTCATTTTCCAGATAGCTAAGAATCCCATATGAACCAATTTACAGTTCCCTGGATCAGGTAAGTAAGAAATGTTGGAGTAATTTAGTCTAAGACAAAAGAAAGGATTCTGTATCAACCATCGGAAACACACAAGCCTACACACAGAGTTCCCAAATTATAAATGACCTGCTAATAAAAAGGACCACTCTAACCTTTTCCCCATTCATAACTTATACCCCACGCTTCTTTCACACTCCACCACCATAGTTGTGATGAACTGTTTTAAATAAACAAAAAAAAAACAAAAAAATCTCTTTAAGTTTCTAGGGAAACTGAAATCTAACATAGGGCAGGAAGAAGTTGCAATGCCCTGCAAAATATTCAGGCTCCCCCACAAAAATATTTACCTTTACTTTGCTTGAAATGTTTGTTGCTTAAAAATCTACTAATTAAGTTAACAAAAGTTGTCTTTTTTTCTGCTTACATAAGAGGTGCTAATAAATATTTATTTAATATGTGAGTGAAATATTCATGATTGAAAAATTAAAAATAACATATAAAAAGATACACATAAACATATACCAGGAAAAGTCTCATTCCCACTCGATTTTCCATCTGTCCAGTTCCTAACATGTTCATTAGTCTCTTATCTTTCCAGAGTTTCTTTATGCAAATTAAAATATTGTTATTCCACCAAGCTATCCTAGGTGAGGAGACTTGGGCTGACCTGGCAGGGACTAGTGGGTGCTAGGCCAGAGGACCTGGTCTGGCTGTCTCTCACTGGCTTTCTCAAAATGGCCATTGTTCTGAGAAGGCATACATTTGTACATGTAACCTTGAAACATGAATTCCTGATTTCAGGCTCCATTATGGCTGGGGCTTTACTATCCTCACCTGGCCTGTGTGTAGGGGAAGACTCAGTCCCTCCATAGGAAGAGAAGGCCCAATCCTCTGCTTCCTAAGAGTGGGCTGGGCACAACAGGTTCTACTGTAACTGCCAAGTGGAGCAACACCTAACTAAAGAATATCAAAACCCAGAGTGAGAACATTCCTCCCTTTCCAGTTTTCCTCCAACTTTTTTTTTTTTTTTTTTTGAGACGGAGTCTCGCTTTGTTGCCAGGCTAAGAGTGCAGTGGCATGATCTCAGCTCACTGCAACCTCCGCCTTCCAGGTTCAAGCAATTCTCCTGCCTCAGCCTCCCAAATAGCTGGGACTACAGGCGTGCACCACCACACCCAGCTAATTTTTGTATTTTTAGTAGAGACGGGGTTTCACCATGTTGGCCAGGATGGTCTCGAGCTCTTGACCTTGTGATCCACCTGCCTCGGCCTCCCAAAGTGCTGGGATTACAGGTGCGAGCCACCATGCCCAGCCCCTCCAATTTTTTATTATGGAGAAAGTCTGTGTTTTAATGATGGATTTTTAAAATAGACTTTTTAAGAGAAGTTTTAGGTCTACAGAAAATTAAGCAGAGAGTTCCATATATTTTTCTTCTCCCCTCTGCCCCTGATTCCTGACACAGAGCTCCTAAAACCCTTGTAAATAAACGTGCTAGGAGACTCTTGTTTCTATATTTGGTCTTTTTTGTTTTGTTCCCTATATGTGGTCATTGACCCTGGTGTTGACACAGAGCTACTGAAACCTTTGTAATTTCTTGAGTGATAACAGCATCTGAGGCTGGGCAAGGCGGCTCACACCTGTAATCCCAGCACTTTGGGAGGCCAAGGTGGGAGGATCACTAGAGGTTAGGAGTTCGAGACTAGCCTGACTAACATGGTGAAACCCCATCTCTACTAAAAATACAAAATTAGCCGGGCATGGTGATGCACGTCTGTAATCCCAGCTACTCAGGAGGCTGAGGCAGGAGAATCACTTGAACCTGGGAGGCAGAGGCTGCAGTGAGCCGAAACCATGCCATTGCACTCCAGCCTGGGTGACAGGACGAGACTCCATCTCAAATATATATATAATATGATAAAGAAACAGTATCTGACACAGAACTCCTAAATCCCTTGGAATTTCCCAGGTTATAAGAGCATCTTTTATGCTAATCAGGCAATTCTTGGTGAGATCCTAGATGGGGGCTGGTTACCACAAAGACCAAGCCATGATTGGAAGCTAATAACTTTAAGTTCTACTCCCACCCTCCGGGGAGGGGAGAGAAACTAGAGATTGAATTAATAATCAATCATGCCTATATGAAGAACCCTCCATAAAAATCCCTAAAAGATGGGGTTCACAGAGCTTCTGGGTGGGTGCCATGTGCCAGGAAGGTGATACACTCCAGCTCCATGAGGATAGAAGTTCCTGTGCTCAGGACTCTTTCAGACCTTCCCCTATGTACCTCTTCATGGCTATTCACCTTTATTCTTTGTAATTTCCTTTATAATAAACCAGTAAACATATTTCCCTGAGTTCTGTGAACCATTCTAGTAGATTATTGAATCCAAGGAGGGGGTTGTGGGAACTTCCAATTGGTGACAACCTGAACTTGCAACTAGCATCTGAGGTGGGGGCATTCTTGTGGGACTGAACTCTTTACCTGTGACATCTGGATTAACTCCAGGCAGACAGTGTTAAAAGTGATTTGAATTAAGGGACACCTAGCTGGTACTGGGGGATTTGTTGATGTGAGAAAACATCCCACACATCTGGTGTCAAAAATGAAGTTCTGGAAGTATTGAGAATCGTGAGAGTACAGAAGCAAACAGTCTGTTTTTCCCTATACACCGGGTCCTTGCTTTTCCATATGAACTTTAGAATCACTGTTAATATCCACAAAATAACTTGAAATTTTGATTGGGATTGTATTGAATCTACAGACCAAGTTGGGAAGAAATGACACCTAAACAATATTGAGTCTTCCTGTCTATAAACATGGAATATCTCTCCATTTATTTAGATCTTCTTTATTTGATCAGGTTTATCATTTTCCTCATAAAGATCTTGTATATACATTGTTAGATTTACTCTGAAATGTCTCTTTTTGTTTGGTGTCACTATAAATGGTATTGTATTTTTAATTTCAAATTTCAATTCTTTGTAGGTATATAGGAAAGCAATTGAGTTTTGTATATTAACCTCATATCCTGCAATCTTGCTAATAATTACTTATTAATTCCAGGCTTTTGCTATTGTTGTTGATGGGCATATCCTACTTAGTCATGTCATCTGTGAACAAAGACAGCTTTATTTTTTCCTTCCTAATCTGTGTATCTTTTATTTCCTATCCTTACCTTATTGCATCAACTAGAACTTCCAGTATGATGTTGGACAGAGTGGTAAGTGGGGACATCCTTGCCCTGTTCCTGGTCTTAGGGGGAAGCATCTAGTTTCTCATCATTAAAGATGATGTTAGCTGTAGGTTCTTTCAATAGATGTTCTTTATCAAATTGAGGATGTTTCCCTTTATTCCTAGTTTGCTCCAAGTTTTTATGATGGATAGGGTTTGGATTTTGTCAAATGCTTTTTCTGTACCTACTGATATGATCATGTGATTTTTCTTCTTTAGCCTGATGTGATGGATTAATTGGCTTCTAATGGTGACTAGCTCTGCATACCTGGGATAAATTCCACCTGGTTGTGGTGTTAATTATTTTTGCACATTGTTGGATACAATTTGACAGTATTTTGTTGAGGATTTTGTATCTATATTCATGGTCTGTAAAGCTGTCTTTTTAAAATGTATAATAGGCTGAGAAATCTCAGAGCTATCAGTCACACTTAAGTGGTAATTAGTTTAATAAGATTATTGTTCTTCTGAAACCTAAAACTCTATCAACTGCAATGAGCCAGAGACACTACTGATCAGAGGGAAGACAAGGAACAATTAGGAAACAAGGTAGGCTTTAGCCTGTTGCAGTATCTCAAAAGCACGAAAGCTGTAATTTATACTACTTTCCTCAGTTTTTAAGTTTTAAATCAGAGGAGAAGAAGGAAATCAGCCCAAGAAGAGGAGGGATATAATATCTGAGTGCTTGAAATGAAATAAATTATTGTTCCCTTAAACTGGTTTTGTGAAATACAATAGCCTTGTTTGAATTTTAACTTAAAGGTAACACAGTCTAAGCCCCAGGTTCCATAACTTGTATACTGTTTTATAAGTCAAAGACAGTGAGGCTCTGCGGGGGTCAAGATTTTCTCTACCCAAGCCCAAGCCTGCTTCACCAACAACTCTTCATACCCCTATACTACTGTTATTTCTACTATGTTGAGTACAAAAAAAAAAAAAAAAAAAAAAAAAAGAGTATCTTATTTATAAGCTTTTCCTATCAGCAGTCTCCAAATTGCCTTTGTTTCTTCTTTTTGTTAGGTCATCTAAACAGCTGAAAACTAAACTCCTTCTGCTGGAATAAATCTGATGTGGTGTGGGGACAGGAAACAGAAAGGCCAAGGGACGGCAGCCAGCTGTCCTGTGCCTAAAAGAGGAGAGGAGCTTTAACCTGTGGGCAAAGGGTGTTTGGAAGGGGAACTAGGAAGTCATAAGAAGTCCTGTCCATCTCCTTTAGGAACAGCTCTGCTGCTGGAACCTGTGATGTCATCTGCTGTTGGCTTTACATGGCTAAATGGATGCAGAAAGATACCCTCTGAGGGGTCCCCAAACTAACAGCAATTTAAAAACAGAATATAAAGTATGCTGAGTGGATTTTTACAAATGGTATTCTGCACTTAATGCTAACCAAAAAAAGAGGACTGATTCATAATGTGGGAATGTCAAGAGTTCTTCAGAGAAAGTGAATAGAAATAAGGGAAAAGAAAGCTATGCAGTCTCAAATGTGCTAAACTTAAAGAAAATTTCAAAAAGTTTACAAAAAGCATGAGAAAAAATTAGTATATTCTGATAGCTATAGCTTCTGAAAGGAACTCCACTTGAAAATGAAATAGCTAGCAATATCTGAATAAATTTGTGGTTTTCTAGGAAGCTCAAGTTTTAAGAAGCCACTAACAAAAAAAGAAAAAGGAGCAGATGAACTAAGGAGGGAATAAACAGAAGTGGAACAAACACAGCCCACGTGTGCCCTCTTCATTCTTCCACTGCTCTTTGTCTGGTCAGATCTTTCCAGGGCCAGCTCAACTCTCCTCCACAAAACCTTCCTTCTCCAATCCTGATATACTGACCTCTCCCCCTTCCCAATTCTGTGTATTTGGCAATTAGTTCCTTGCCTCCCCAGTTCAACTTTCAGTTATGAGACTGCAAGGCCTATGTCACACACATCTTGGGGTCCCAGGGTGCCTATAAATAGTGCCTCGTAAAGAGCAGATGATAAATAAACAGGTGCCGGTGGAATCAAAAAAGCCAACCAGTGTTTTTAGAAGGAGGCTAAAGCAGATATAAAAAAACATAGATTTTGAGCATGCACTGTAAATTATACTAATACCCAATCCAATTCAAATCAATTATGTAACAAGTAGAATGAAAAGGCACAGTCAACTGAAATTGCAAAAATAGCACAGTACCTGCAGGAGACTTTCTATAGCATGAAAGCCTCGAATTAAATTCAGAGCTCCACATAAAAGACTAAGGATAAATCCTACAATCCCTGACAGAGTTGCTGGTTCCAGTCGCTGGCGAGCTGGAAAACAAAAGAAATAGTTAGGAATGAACACCAATACCTCACAAAGATGAACTTATGTAAAACAGAAATTCACTGCTCAACTTAAATGGGTCAAGCAGATACTTCATAGAATTATTTAACACCATATATTCACAATTAAATACTGTTATAAAATGAAAAATGGTGACAACATAAAAGCTTCATTTCCCTGAAAAATTAACTTATTTTTCTCTTTTTTTTTCTTTTTCTTTTTTTTGAGACAGGGTCACGATCACAGCTCACTACAAGCCTCAAACTCAAGGGCTCAAGCGACCCTCGTGCCTCAGATTCCCGACTATCTACAATTACAAGCATGTGCCACCGTGCCTGGCTATTTTTTTCTTGAATTTTTTAGAGACAGGGTCTCACTATGTTGCCCAAGCTGGTCTTGAACTCCCGGCCTCAAGTGATCCTCTGGCCTTGGCCTCCCAAAGTGCTGGTATTACAGGCATGAGACATTGCATCTGGCCTTTCTCTACGTTTTTGGCAAAGACATGTAACTTGCATTTGGGATAGACAGTGCTAAGGGATGCTCACAACTGGCAGTAAATCATTTGGAAAAAACCTTACTGCGTAAATATGTCTACTGTTTGCAAGTAGGTGAAAGTATTTGTAAAGGTGACTTTGCTTGGAAATTCATTGCATAATCGTACTTTTTCTGAAAATGCTTAGGAAACATTTTTAAGTACAAACATAGCTTACTTTTAAGCAAAACTTTCCCTTATCTGGGTTCTAGGGCTATAAATATCACCGGATACATGTGAAAGCTCATATGTAATCAGCAATCTGAACTCCAAAACAGAATGGAGTCTTACAGCTATGAAGTTCCTGGTCCTCTGAATAATACTGGAAGGTAAAAATGATAAAACACCAGCTGAAGAAGTGACCATTTTATTTTCATAAATACATTCCCTTATCTTCCAGGGCTTCGGCAGCATAAAAGTTATACAATAGCTTCCCTTCATCATTATCTTATGCTTAATGGAATTAACAACAGGGTCTACATGAAAACACAAAATTAAATACATAATCATCTAGACCTCAAACGGGAGACAGAGGGAAAGAGAAGACAACAGAATCACATTTAGAGTATTTTATTTAAATCACTGAAGTGTAAATGCCCTAACAATTAAGTTAATGAGGTGGAACATTAATATAAGGGCGGGTTTAAATCTCTGCAACTTATATTCCGCCATTACAGCAGAACACCTTCCCTAAACAGTTATAAAAACACAAGAATCTACATATCACAAAAAAGTATTTATTCCACAAGTTCAGCAGAAAGTGCTTATATAACATTTTCTTAAACTTCTCTGGTGCCCAAGCTGCCTGCTGTCAATCAATTTCCTTGATATTTTAATACGACAATAGAAAATTAAATGTCACTATTCAATATTGCTTCCAAGTGTTATATCAGTAAACAAAAAAAATTTCACGATTTAAAAATCTATCTAATTGGTCTATACATTTAAAAGCATAAAAGCCTTTAAAAAGCATAAGTCTCCTTTAACAAGAACACAGTACACCTTTGCTGAAGGACGGCTGGTGTTGTGCCAAATCACTGTGGGGAAGAAATTCTAGAGATTCCCCTACTTCCACCCCCACCCACTTCCCAGGTTCTGTGGCTTGTACCTTGAGAAGTTATCAAGAGAATATTCTGTCTGCCCACAACATAAGAAGGTGACATTCCTTAAGAATAATTTCTCATTTTAACAAGCTGAACTAGATATTTAACCACATTTTAATGTATTAACTATTTATGCTATTTTTTTTACTTCAGTAAAACAGATTTTAGATCCACTATTATCCAAAAATGCTTAATTTGGCACCATTCTAGGTACTATAATATTCGGTGTAGAGTATTTGTAACAATAACAAATGAGAGAGGCACTGTAGAAAAACAATACTTTTGCTGAATCCAAAGCAGTGTCACCTGGTCAGTTTTTGTTTTGCTTTTGTTATTATTGCCTTCTGCTACAAAGTCTTTTCTTTAGTCTTCTTGAACCCAAGGATGGCATGTCGATAACAAAATTAAATGTTTCTGAAAATGTATCAATGGTTTATGGAGACTCTGCAAAAGTTCCTAAAGAAGTAAGAACAAACCCTTTGGAACCAAAGGAACCAAAGAGCTATTGGTTACAGTAAATTAATATATTTATTCAGTAAATACTTTCTGGCATGGTTCTGTGCAAGATGCTATGCTTTAGAAGATACAAAAATTAAATTACATATTCTGCCCTCAAGGCACTTCTAGTCTTTTATAAAAGAGATAAAACAGGTAAGTATATGAAAGTGATAAGCATTCTAAGCTAAAAGAGGCAAGGAATGATGAAGTGGAAAGACAAAAGTAGGCGGAGGGTGGTCCAGAACCAGGAAAGATCTTTGAAGACAGATAAAATGTAGTCAGGTACAAACGGGAAGAAATGCATTCCATGCAGAGTAAAGAATGTGAATGTGATGGAGATGGAAATGGGAGAAACGAGTAACAACAGCATCAACAACTACTACTTCTATCAACAGTGACTGTTCTCAACACGCCAGGCACCAAGTGCTTTATATACTTGGTCTCACTTTATCCTTCCAACAACCCAATGCAGTAGGCACTATAATTATCCTGGGTTTTTTCCCCCCCCCAGAATAGGAAAGGTTTAGGGACATTAAATAATTTACTCACAGGCACAAAGTAAGTACGTGAACTGGGATTTAGATGATTCTGGAATTCATGTTCTCAGCCATTCTGCTATAGGGCATTGCTAGTGGTTTGGTTTGGTTTGGCTCAAAGCGATGTTTGTGACAAGTGGGGAGAAATATGGTCAGAAAAGGGAGGTGGACACAAATTGATAGATAGTATACAATTCTAGGCTAAGAACTATGGAAAATTAGACAGTGGGGAACCACTGAAGAACAAGATTCTCATATGATGAAGGTTATACTTAAAGAAGATTCATCTATTAATGGGTTGTAAAGAGATCAAAAGTAAGGGAGGGAGAAATAATATTTTTCTGAGTACCTTCTCACTAAGCACACATTGTCCCATTTACCCTTCAGAATGGCATACTTCATGAGGTAGAAATGACTAACTTCTCTGTGACTGAACTGGAATGACTAACTTTCCTGTGCCTAAACTTTCTCATCTGTAAATTAAGATTAAATTATTTTATATAAGTCAGACAGCCAGAAGGGCAATCTTCACAATTAGCACTTAGGTCTACCTGACTGCAGAGCCCATGCTCTTTCTACAGTTCTACATTAGGAAGTTTGTGGGACAGTCACTGCAAAAGACTGACTGAAATCAGGGCCCAAATCAGAACAGTCACAGTAGAAATGGGAATCTGAGTGCTTGGGAGTTCATTAAAGAATAAAGCTAAAATTAAAAAAAAAAAGAAATGGGGAAAAAGAAAGAAGCGAGATGTCATGGAGATTAAAATTATTAGACTTGGCAACTAATTAGATGTGGCAAACAAAAGGGGGAAAAAATTCAAAGAAATGTTGAGGTTTTACCTCTAGGTGATCGGAAAGATGAGAGTACTTAGCAACAGATCCAGAGGAAGAAACTTAAGTTTGATAAAAAATGGGGACATTTTAAACATCATATTTGAGGTGATGGTGGGTCGTGTTTAACAAGCAACTGAAGAATGGAATAGCAGTAGAGTTGGAGAAGCAGACGAGGTCTGCAGCTGAAGGGAAAGGTTTAAATGAGGGTCAAAGAAAGAAGCAGGCCAAGGAAAATCCTTGGTAAACACTGTCAGTAAGGGATGGAAGAAGAGTCAGGGAAGGCAGATGCAGGAGAATCAAGAGAAACCTAGGAAGGAGAGACCATCAAGAAGAAAGACATGGTTAACAGTGCCTATAGATAGGCCAAAAAAAACTGACCTTAAAGTAAAAAGTATTAGACTTATTGACCAGGAGATGCTAGGATTCTCCTTAAAAAAAAAAAAAAATTTTTTTTTTTTTTTTTTTTTTTTTTTTTTTTCAGAAAAGTAGTTGAGGGCTTTTTAGATCTCACAAATAAGTGAAAACATTCAATGTTTGTCTTTCTGTGCCTGGCTTATTTTACTTAATCATCTCCAGTTCCCTCCATGCTGTTGCAAATGACTGGATCTCATCTTTTTTATGGATGAATAGTACTCCATTGTGTATATGAGCCACATCTTCCTTATCAAATTCAGATTGCAAGAGGTTGAACAACTGGTGATGTTAAGAGGTGGAAGCATTAAGTGAATACTACTGAAGTTAAAGGAGACAAAAACAGGATGAAAGCTTAACAGAGATAATAGGATCGAGAAAATAATTCTTTTTTCTCCTACAGTGTTGGAGGGAGGAAGGAACACTTGAATACATACATAGGTGGAATGAAATAATTCAGTGAAGATGAAATAGAAGAATCAAGAAAAAGGAAAAATAATTGATGAAGCAAAGTCCCAGAATAGTCCTTATGACGATTCAAAGAGATGGTACCATTCGAAATCTCAAAGATGCCCAAAATGCCTAGGGAAACAGTCTGTGGAAGATGAGAGAGAAATTTCAAGTCAGTTCCATCTAAATGAGCCTAATTTATTACTGAAGTATGATTGAATGAGACTAACAGTCTGGCACAAAAACACACTATTCTTTTCATCAGTGAGGCCCTTCTTTATCATCATCACCTGTAAAAATCATGCATATCTTTCAAGGCTCCAAGACCTGAAAGCGTCTTCCTTCTTACCTCTTCTGGAGCATGTATCACATTCTACTTTGTGTTTTACTTATTGGATTGTATTTCCCTTTCTCATTCTGAGTACAGTTAATGTGTTTACTATATTTCTAAAAAATGCCTCCACAAAATTTAGCATAATACTCCAGAGAAAAAAAATGATAAATACCTGTTGGATTATGAGGGGTGTGTGTGTGTGTGTGTGTGTGTGTGTGTGTAAGAGAGATTAGTAAATCTATTTGGCTTGTTGGCACCAGCCAAAACAGAGCGGCATTTTCAGGCAACTGACAAATTACCTAGAAAATGATAAAATAGATGAAAAATATGCAAGTGTCAGAGAAACTGACAGAAGTGTTTCTATCAGTTTAAACCCTAAATTTAGGGTTTTGTGAATTTTTTTTTTTCTTTTAAAGCACAACATAAAAGTAAAAAGACTAACAACACTAAATGTTGTTGAAGATGTGGAGTAATCAAAATGCTCATAAATTGCTTGTTGGGAAGGTAAAATCGAACAACTACTTCAGAAAACTGGCAGTTTCTTAAACAGGCAACCTTTTTACCTATCAATTCCACTCCTAATATTTACTCAAGGGAAATGAAAATACATGTCAACAAAAGGATGAATGTTCATAGTAGCTTTATGTACAATAACAAAAACTGAAACAAGTTTATGTCCATCAGCAAGAGAATAAATAAACAAATTGTGGTACATTCATACAATGGAATACTGCTCAGGAATAAAAAGGAACAAATTACTGAGGCAGGCAACATGTATGTATGACATCATGCTGTGCAAAAGAAGCTGAACACAATAGTCACACAATGTAGTCTTTTATATAAAGTTCTGGAACAAAACAAAGTTCAAGTGGAAAAAATAAAAACAGTCGTTGTCTAGAGGATGGTGGAAATTGACTGAAAACGGACACAAAGAAACTTTTTGGGGGAGATGGAAATGTCCTATATTCTGATAAGGGTGTTTATTAATCATGCCTTTTTATTCTGTATTTTTGATGCTTTGACCTCTTGGGCCTTGCTGACCATGGAAGAACCGCCTCTCCCAGGGATAGCTAATTCCTAGTGATGGCAAACAACTTGTCTGAGTCCACCCTTCATACGCATTCCAATCAATCCAGACTCACACTACCAACCAACTCCTCTACAAGGCTCTCACAGCCAGGGCCATTATTTCCCTATCCCAATCATCCCAGGGCCACGTGTCAGACAACTAGAGATAGAATCTATGCCCCAGAGTCCATTGAAATTATTCAAACTAGCCAATCTTAAAACCTCCTTACCCTGCCTCACCCATTCCTTACCACCAAAACCACAATAAAAGTTCTTGCCCACATTTTCCTCCTGCTCCCTCTGCCTCCTGACCCACATTGGTACATCCTTGTGTGCTCCCTTTAGGGATCAGTGAGTATAACAAACTATCTTTTCTATGACAGTCATCTCCTCCTCACCATACCTCAGTAATAATGAAACATATACTTTAAAACGGGGTGGACATAGCAAAGATTTGTGCATTTTAATATATGTAAATCTCCCTTAAACAAGAAAAACATATAGAAATAAATTACTGAGTAGATGAAGTGCGGAGTAGGTAGAAGTACAGATGAAAAAAGAATGGCAAAATGTTGATATAGTTGTTACAGTTGGGTACATAAGAGTTAATTATACCATTCTGTTTATTTATACTATTCTGTTTACTTTGAAAATTTCCATAATAAACAGTTTTAAAAGAAGTAAAAGCAGAACACAGTACCCTTCATTTAATATTTTAACCCCATGAACAACATCTGTATACTTCAGAAAATAAGTATGGCAAGATAAAAACATTCATGCCAGACTGTGGGGAGAGGATCAAAAGATCAGAAAGAGAAAAAAGTCAAGAAATACAAAAAAGATACTGAGAGCAAGATACTGTAGCAGAGGGAGGAAAAACCTGAAAAATGATGTTTATCAAGTAACTATTAACCAGATTCTAAAATAAACTGAATAGTTTTATTTAGAAGTTCCAAAACATAAAAATATATTTTAACTTGGGCACTATAGAAAATATTATTTAGGCTTGGTCTGAATTAAAAGTAAATTTAAAGTTATATTAAAATAAGTTCTAGGCTGGGCGCGGTGGCGCACGCCTGTAATCCCAGCACTTTGGGAGGCCAAACTGGGCAGATCACGAGGTCAGGAGTTCGAGGCCAGCCTGGCAAACATGGTGAAAATCTGTCTCTACTAAAAATACAAAAATTAGCCACGCGTGGTGGCATGCACCTGTAATCCCAACTACCCGGGAGGCTGAGGCAGAAGAATTGCTTTAACCCAGGAGATGGAGGTTGCAGTGGGCTGAGATTGCGCCATTGCACTCAAGCCTGCTGGGTGACAGAGCAAGACTCCATCTCAAAAATAAAAATAAAAATAAAAATAAAGTAAGTTCTAGTTGTGAGTTACTTTTAAAACTTTTTTTTTTGAGACAGGGTCTCACTCTGTCACCCAGGCTGGAGTACAGTGGCATAATCAAGGCTCACTGCAGCCTCAACCTCCCAGGCTCACGCAATCCTCCTGCCTCAGCCGTTCTAGTAGCTGGGACTACAGTCACGTGCCACCATGCCTAGCTAATCTTTTAATTTTTTTTTTTGTAGAGACAGGGTCTCGCTTTGTTGTCCAGGCTGGTCTCAAACTCCTAGGCTCAAGCCATCCTCCCGCCTTGGCCTCCTCAAGTGCTGGGATTACAGGTGTGAACCACTGCATCTGGCCCGTCTTCCTTAAAACAATAACAAATACCAGACTCTCCCCATTTTCCAAGTGTCTAACGTTTGGTGATCCAGGATGCCACTACTGGCTACAGGTCAGGGTAGGGACTTATGGAAGTCAGGTGATACATGGAGTTTCTAACAGTCTACCTTCTGGTAAGTCAAATTGGACCCCCACCCCTAATTGAGGTTATATTCCTGAATCCTGAGTGTATATTAATGAACAGATATCTTTTGCAATATTGACTGCCAGACCCATGGAATTAGAACTATTAGAGAAGGAAGGGCCAATGGAAGTTTTTGAGCTCCCCCAACCCAAATATCATCAAGGTAATTACAGAGATCACCATCCAAGGTGATTTTAAGGCCGCCATCCAAGCCTTAAAAGATATATAGGTAGCAATTACTATTATATTCCCATTTAACTGTCCAGTGTAAATCT
The DNA here is from genome assembly GCF_028878055.3 of Symphalangus syndactylus. Lineage (NCBI taxonomy): Eukaryota > Metazoa > Chordata > Mammalia > Primates > Hylobatidae > Symphalangus > Symphalangus syndactylus. Next base: position 47,048,511 of record NC_072443.2, on the reverse strand, counting down.
CCAAAATGGATGTGTCTTGGAGGATGACAGATTGTAGGTATCAACTGCATGTGCTTTTCCAAATGCAGTCTTCTTACGGAACAAAGCAATTCATTCTCTGACCTGTAGGTACTAATTTGGTAACACATTTTTCTCTATCCTAATAAATAGAGAAAATCAGAAGCATTTTACTTTTACCTGATAAAGATATCAGTATATTTACATATTTTCACAAGGTTATGTCAACTTTGTGCCCAAGATTAGCAGACAGCAAAGGCTGGCAAACTATGACCCACAGATTAAATTTAGCCCACCATCTATTTTTGTAAATAAAGTTTTATTGCAACACAGCCTCACTCATTCTTTTATATAACATCTATGGCTACTTTCATGTGTTATACCAGCAGAGGCCATATGACCTGCAAAACCTAGAGACTGAAAGTTTTCACTGCTAATACCAGGAGCAGGAAACATACAAGGATATCTATTCTTGCCACTTCATTCTTTTTGTTCACTTCATTCATTTTGTAAAGCACAGAATTCTACGTTTGCAGTTATTTTCTTTCATCCTTTCAAAGTTATCGTTAAGCTGTCTTCTGACTTTCATTGTTTCTATCAGATCGTGCGTCATGTGCGTGTGTGTGTGTGTGTGTGTGTGTGTGTTTCTTATGGTCTGTGTTCATGTAGTGTAGTCTCTTAAGGTGCTTAATTATCTATGACTGTTTGCCAAACATTTTATTTTCAAAATCTTGTTGTAGACATAATTTGAAGCTTATGACACAATCTTCTTCCAAGAAAGATATTTGATTGCTTCTACCAGGAACTTTGGAGCATTAGCACAGTGGAATCACCTCACTCCAATTTTAGAGAACAATATGATTCAAAACTAAGTTCACCCCTATGACAAACCCACAGCCAATATCATATTGAATGGGCAAAAACTGGAAGCATTCCCTTTGAAAACTGGCACAAGACAGGGATGCCCTCTCTCACCACTCCTATTCAATATAGTGCTGGAAGTTCTGGCCAGGGCAATCAGGCAGGAGAAGGAAATAAAGGGTATTCAATTAGGAAAAGAGGAAGTCAAACTGTCCCTGTTTGCAGATGACATGATTGTTTATCTAGAAAACCCCATCGTCTCAGCCCAAAATCTCCTTAAGCTGATTAGCAACTTCAGCAAAGTCTCAGGATACAAAATCAATGTACAAAAATCACAAGCATTCTTGTACACCAATCACAGACAAACAGAGAGCCAAATCATGAGTGAACTCCCATTCACAATTGCTTCAAACAGAATAAAATACCTAGGAATCCAACTTACAAGGGATGTGAAGGACCTCTTCAAGGAGAACTACAAACCACTGCTCAATGAAATAAAAGAGGATACAAACAAATGGAAGAACATTCCATGCTCATGGGTTGGAAGAATCAATATCGTGAAAATGGCCCAAGGTAATTTACAGATTCAATGCCATCCCCATCAAGCTACCAATGACTTTCTTCACAGAATTGGAAAAAACAACTTTAAAGTTCATATGGAACCAAAGAAGAGCCCGCATCGCCAAGTCAATCCTAAGCCAAAAGAACAAAGCTGGAGGCATCACGCTATCTGAATTCAAACTATACTACAAGACTACAGTAACCAAAACAGCATGGTACTGGTACCACAACAGGGACATAGATTAATGGAACAGAACAGAGCCCTTAGAAATAATGCCGCATATCTACAACTATCTGATCTTTGACAAACCTGACAAAAACAAGCAATGGGAAAAGGATTCCCTATTTAATAAATGGTGCTGGGAAAACTGGCTAGCCATATGTAGAAAGCTGAAACTGGATCCCTTCCTTACACCTTATACAAAAATTAATTCAAGATGGATTAAAGACTTACATGTTAGACCTAAAACCATAAAAACCCTAGAAGAAAGCCTAGGCAATACCATTCAGGACATAGGCATGGGCAAGGACTTCATGTCTAAAACACCAAAAGCAATGGCAACAAAAGCCAAAATTGACAAATGGGATCTCATTAAACTAAAGGGCTTCTGCACAGCAAAAGAAACTACCATCAGAGTGAACAGGCAACCTACAGAATGGGAGAAAATTTTCGCAACCTACTCATCTGACAAAGGGCTAATATCCAGAATCTACAATGAACTCAAACAAATTTACAAGAAAAGAACAAACAACCCCATCAAAAAGTGGGTGAAGGACATGAACAGACACTTCTCAAAAGAAGACATTTATGCAGCCAAAAAACACATGAAAAAATGCTCATCATCGCTGGCCATCAGAGAAATGCAAATCAAAACCGCAATGAGATACCATCTCACACCAGTTAGAATGGCCATCATTAAAAAGTCAGGAAACAATAGGTGCTGGAGAGGATGTGGAGAAATAGGAACACTTTTACACTGTTGGTGGGACTGTAAACTAGTTCAACCATTGTGGAAGTCAATGTGGCGATTCCTCAGGGATCTAGAACTAGAAATACCATTTGACCCAGCCATCCCATTACTGGGTATATACCCAAAGGACTATAAATCATGCTGCTATAAAGACACATGCACACGTATGTTTATTGAGGCACTATCCACAATAGCAAAGACTTGGAACCAACCCAGATGTCCAACAATGATAGACTGGATTAAGAAAATGTGGCACATATACACCATGGAATATTATGCAGTCATAAAAAATGTTGAGTTCATGTCCTTTGTAGGGACATGGATGAAACTGGAAACCATCATTCTCAGTAAACTATTGCAAGGACAAAAAACCAAACACCGCATGTTCTCACTCATAGGTGGGAGCTGAACAATGAGAACACATGGACACAGGAAGGGGAACATCACACTCTGGTGACTGTTGTGGGGTGGGGGGAGGGGGGAGGGACAGCATTAGGAGATATACCTAATGCTAAATGATGAGTTAATGGGTGCAGCACACCAACATGGCACATGGATACATATGTAACAAACCTGCACATTGTGCACATGTACCCTAAAACTTAAAGTATAATAATAATAAAAAAAAAAAAAATTAACTGCACTAAATAATCAAAAAAAAAAACAAAAACTAAGTTCACCCACATTCCTAGGGTGCAAAAATCTGAGGTAGTAAACCAAAGCTGGAGAAATGCTCATAAGATTCACCATCTTGGCAGACCCTGTTCTCTAATCCTGTCAACTGCTCTCTCCAAAATGGGTAAAAGCACCAAAGGAAAAAGTAGCTCTGAACACTGGGCTCATCTCCCTGGGCCTCCATCCTCCTCTGCATCCCACTAATTCTTAGTAATCTTGTTGGATCTCCAGAGATATCAGGAAGATTATATTTGATTACATTCTATATTAGATCAGACATATATATTCTATAGAATATATACATTTCATTCAGCTTTTCTACATGTACTCAGTGGGACTGGTGGTCTGAATTACCTACTCCATCACTACTAGAGCTGGAAGTCTTCAAAGTAATAATTGAATTTATTAGTGATTTTAAAAACTGAAATATAATCCACATTCAATAAAATTAATACTTTTAAAACACACAATTCAGGAGTGTTTCATATACTCACAGAGTTGTACAACAGTCATAAATACCTAATTCCATATTTTCATCACCCCCAAAAGAAACCTTATACCTATTAGTAGTGACTGCCTATTTCCCTCCATTCCGCTAGCTCCTGTCAATCATTAATCTACTTCCTGTCTCTCTGGATTTGCCTATTCTGGACATTCCATATAAAAAGAATGATTAATATGTGACCTTCTTGTGATTGACTTCTTTCATTTAGCATAATGTTTTTAAGGTTCATAGATGTTGTTATATATATCAGTACTTTATTCCTTTTTATGGCTGAATAATAATACACTATGTAGATATACTACATTTCATTTATCCATTCATCAGTCGATGGGCAGTTGGGTGTCTACACTTTTTGGCTTTGAATAACGCTGCTATTCATGAATTATTTTGCATAATGCTACATTCATACACACATTTTTGTGTGAACATGTTTGCATTTCTCTGGAGTATACCTAAGAGTAGAATTCCTGGGCCATATGGTAACTCTTTTTAACTTTTTGAGGAACTTCCAAACTGTTTTCCAAAGTGACTGCATAATTTTACAACCCCACTGGCAAAGTATGGGGGTTCCAATTTCTCTGTATCCTCATCCACACTTGTTATTTCTATCTTTTTAATTTTAACCATCCTAATAGGTATGAAGTGGCATCTCCTTGTAATTTTGCTTTGTATTTCCCTAATGACTATGACGTTGAACATCTTTTCATGTGTTAATTGTCCAGTTATAGAACTTCTTTGCAAAAATGCCTAGTCAAATCCTTTCTCCATTTTTAAACTGGATTATGTCTTTTTATCGTTTAGTTGTTAAGAGTTAGTTACATATTCTAGATACTAGTTCCTCATCAAACATACGATTTACAAATGTTTTCTCCCATTCTGTTGGCTACCTTTTCATTTTCTTAATAGTGTCGTTTGAAAAACAAAGTTTTTAATTTTGAATTGGGTGAAGTATTACATGCCTGTAATCCAGACTACTCTAGAGGCTGAGGTGGGAGGATTGTTTGAGCCCACGAGCGCGAGACCAGCCTGGGCAACACTTTAAGAACTTGTCTCCAAAAAAGTTTTTAGTTTTGCTGATGTCCACCTTATCTATTCTTATTCTTCTTATTATTTTTTTTTTTGAGACAAGGTCTGGCTGTTGCCCAGACTGGAGTGCAGTGGCACGATCTCAGCTCACTGCAACCTCCGCCTCCTAGGCTCAAGCCGTCCTCCCACCTCAGCCTCCCAAGTAGCTGGGACTACAGGTGTGCACCACCACGCCTGTAATTTTTATATTTTTTGTACAGACGAGGTTTCGCCATGTTGCCCAGGCTGGTCTCGAATTCATGGGCCCAAACGATCTGCCTGCCTTGGCTTCCCAAAGTGCTGGGATTACAGATGTGAGACACTGTGCCTGGCCTATTTTTTCTTTTTTCATTGTGATTTTGGTGTTAAGTCTTAAAAACCTAATATAAGATTATACAAAGATTTATATGTATGTGTTCGCCTAAGAGTTTTCTAGTTTTGTTGTTAATTTTAAGTTTTTGATACACTTTAATTAATTTATATATTTTTTTGAGGTAGGGGTCCAACTTCATTCTTTTGCATGTGGATATCTAGTTGTCCTAGCACCAATTGTCAAAAAGACTATTCTTTCACCATTGTCTTGGCATCACTGTTGAAAATTAGTTAACCATAATGAGTTTACTTCTGTATTCTCAATTCTACTCCATTGATCTATGTATCTATCCTTAAACTAGAACCACACAGTCATGATAATTGTAGGTTGGTAGTAAGTTTGGAAGTGTGAGTCCTCCAACTTTGTACTTTTCCAAGATTTTCCAAGATTATTTTGGCTATGCTCCATCCCTTGCATTTCCATATGAATTTTAGGATCATCTTGTCAATTTCTACAAAAAAAGCCGGGATTTTTATAGAGAATGTGCTGAATCTCTCTATTAATTTGGGAAGTACAACCATGTAAACAATACTGTCTTTCAATCCATAAACATGAGACTATTTGTCATTAATTTAGGTCTTTTTAAATTTCTTTCAATTATGTTTTAAAGTTTTCAGTACATAGGGTTTTCTTAATTTCATTTTCAGATTGTTCATTGCTAGTGTACAGAATACAATTGTTTTTTATATTAATCTTGTATCCCGCAACCTCACTGAACTCATTTATCGGTTCTCATAGTTTTTCAGTGGATTCCTTAGAATGTTCTATATAAAATATTATGTCATATGTCAATAGAGTTATTTTATTTCTTCCTTTGCAATCTACATGCCTTTTTATTTATTGTCCTTGTCCAATGGCCTGCTGTGGCTTGAACTTCCAGTATAATGTTGAGTAGAAGTAGTGTAAGCAGACATCTTTGTCTTGTCCCTGGATCTTAGGAAAAAGCATCCTGTCTTTCACCATTAGATATAATGTTAGTTGTGGGTTTTCCATAAGTGACTTTCATCAAGTTGAGGAACTTCCCTTCTATTCCTAGTTTGTTAAGTGTTTTTTTGTGTGTTTTTTGCCATGAAAGGTTGTTGAATTTTGTCAAATGCTTTTTCTGCATGTATTGAGATAATCATGTGTTTTTCATTTCTTATTCTATCAATATATTACATTAATTGATTTTTGGATGTTAAAGCAACCTTGCACACCTGGGATAAATCCCACTTGGTCAGGGTGTACAGTCATGCGTCCTTTAACAATGGGGATACATTCTGAACAATATGTCATTAGGTGATATTGCTGTGCAAACATCATAGAGTGTACTTACACAAACCTAGATAGTATACCCTAATACATACCTAGGCTATATGGTATAGCCTATGCTCCTGGGTTACAAACCTGTGCAGCATGTTATCATACTGGCTACTGTAGACTACTGTAACACAATGGTATTTGTGTATCTAAACATAGAAAAGGTGCAGTAAAAATATGCTATTATAATCGTTTGAAATCACCACCATATATTCAGTCTTTCGTTGACAAAATGTTATGTAGCACATAACTATAATTTTTTCTTTTAGAGACATGGTCTTGCTCTGTCACCGAGGCTGGAGTGCACTGGTGTTATCATTACTCACTGTAGCCTCAAACTCCTGGGCTCAAGTGATTCTCCCACCTCAGCCTCCTGAGTTGCTGGGACTACACATGCATACTACCACGCTAATTTTTAAAAATTTTTTGTAGAGATGGGGTCTGCCTGTGTTGTCCAGGCTGGTCTCAAACTCCTGGGCACAAGTGATCCTCCTGCCTCAGTCTCCCAAAGTGCTGGGATTATAGGCATGAACCAGAGTGCCTGGCCTAATTTTTTAAATACATTGTTGGATTGGGTTTGCTTGTATTTTGTTGAGGACTTTTGTGTTCATATTCATAAGATATATTGGTCTGCATTTTACTTTCTTTGTGATGACTTTGCCTGGTTTTGGTATTAGGATGATACTGGCCTCACAGAATACGGAAGTATTTTTTGTAGAGACAGTGTTGCACCACATTGCCCAGGCTGGTCTTGAACTCCTGAGCTCAAGCCATCTACCTGCCTCGGCCTTCTAAAGTGGCGGGATTACAGGTGTGAGCCATAGCATCTGGCCCTTTATTGTTTTTTTGGAACTGTTTGTAAATAACTGCTTATTAACTCTTTATTAACTGTTTGGTAAAAATCACCAGTAAATGTATCTGGGCCTGGAGTTTTCTTTGTGGGTAGTTTTTATTACTAATTGAATCTTTTTGCTTTTATAGATCTATTCAGATTATCTTCTTGCATCATTACCAGTAGTTTGTGTTTTTCTAGGAATTTATCCATTTCATCAAAGTTATTGAATTTAATGGGATACAGTTGTTTATAGTATTTCTTTATAATCCTTTTTATTTCTAGAAGGTCAGTAGAAATGCCCTCCTTTTCATTTCTATTTTCTTTTAGACAGAGCCTCGCTCTGTCGCCCAGGGTGGAGTGCAATGGTGTGATCTCAGCTCACTGCAACCTCCACCTCCCAGGTTTTAAGCAATTCTCGTGCCTCAGCCTCCTGAGCAGCTGGGATTACAGGCATGTGCCACCATGCCCAGATAATTTTTTGTATTTTTAGTAGAAATGGGGTTTTGCTATGTTGGCCAGGCTAGTCTTGAACTCCTGGCCTCAAGTGATGCATCCACCTCGGCCTTCCAAAGTGTTGGGGTTGCAGGCATGAGCCACCATGCCTGGCCCCTTCATTTCTAATTTGAGTAATTATTTTCTGGGTCAATCTAGCTAAGGGTTTGTCAGTTTTTTCAAAGAACCAACTTTTGGTTTTGTTGATTTTTCTCTACTGTTCTCCTATCCTCTATTTCATTTGTTTCTGTTCTAATCGTTATTTCCTTCCTTCTGTTTGCTTTAGGTTTAATTTGCTTTTCTTTTTCCATTATCTTTAAGTGGAAAGTTGTCTTCAAATCTGGTTTTTGTTTTTTTAAACATAGGCATTTACAGCTATAAATTTTCCTCTAAATTTAGCTTTTGCTACTATATCCTGTAAGTTTTGGTATGCCGAGTCTTCATTTTCATTCATCTCAAAGTATGTACTTCCCTTTTGATTTATTCTCTGACCCATTCACTATTTAGGAATGTACTGTCTAACTTCTACATATTTGTGAGTTTCCCAAATTTCTTTGTTTTCACTTCTAATTTCACTCTAATGTGGCTGGGGAACATACTTTGTACTATTTCTATCCTTTTAAATTTATGAAGGTTTTGTTTTTCTTTTTGTTTTGTTTAGCTTAGCATAAGGTCTATCCTGGAGAATAGTTCACATGCACTTGAGAAGAACATAAATTCTGTTGTTAAATGGAGTATCCTAATAGATGTCTGTTATGTCTCACTGGCATATAGGTGGTGCAGGTGTTCAAGTCTTGTATTTTCTATCTTCTGCCTAATTGTCCTATCCATTATCGAAAGTTGTGTATTTAAGTCTCCAACTATTATTGTTCAATTGTCTATTTCTGTATTCACTTCTGGCAGGTTTTACTTAATGTACTTTGGGGCTCTGTTGTTAAATGCATGTATGTTTATAGCTCTATCTTAATTGATTCACCCTTTCATCATTATAAAATGTCATGCTTTACCTCTCATACCAATGTTTGTCATAAAGTCCATCTTGTCTGATATTAGTATTGGTACTCCAGCTCTCTTTTGCTCTTCATGTATCTTTTTTTATCCTTTGACTTTCTTGAGACAGAGTTTCTCTCTGACCAACCAGGCTGGAGTGCAGTGGCATGATCTCAGCTCACTGCAACCTCTGTCTCCCAGGTTCAAGCCATTCTCCTGCCTCAGCCTCCTGAGTAGCTGAGACTACAGGTGTGCACCACCATGCGTGGCTAATTTTTTGTATTTTTAGTAGAGACGGGGTTTCACCGTGTTAGCCAGGATGGTCTTGATCTCCTGACCTCGTGATCCACCCACCTCGGCCTCCCAAAGTGCTGGGATTACAGGCGTGTGCCACTGCGCCCAGCCAGACTTTCAATCTATTTGTATATCTGAATCTAAGGTATGTCTCCTGAAGACAGCATATAGTTGCATCTTGCTTTATTTTTACTCCAATCTTACAATCTCCATCTTTTGATTGGATTATTTAATATATTAACACTTTTTAAATCCATTCATATATAATATTATTATTAATATAGATTTACATCTGCCATTTTTTTCCTTTTTTCTTATCCATCTCATGCCTTTTTTGGCTCTATCCCTCCTTCACTTTTTTTTTTTTTGCATTAAGTGAATATTTGGTAGTACGGTATTTTACTTTAATAATTTTTCATTACTTTTTATCTGCTTTGTGGTTGCTCTAAGCTTACCATGTACATCTTAACTGCAAGAATTTATACTAAATTCTAATGAGCCACAGAAACATTACTCCTATATAGCTCTATTCCCTTTATGTCCTTTTTGTGGTATTGCTGTTATACGTATCAATAAACATCACAAACTCCATAATGCATTGTTATAAATTATGACCTTATATAATTTTATGTCTTCTAAAAATGCTAAGAAAGGATAGTAATTATATGTTTATAGCTCTTGTTAATATTTATCTTATCTTTCTGGCTTTCTTCATTAGTTCCTGTTGATTTGAATTATCATCTGGAGTAATTTCCTTAGCTCAGTACAACTTTACTACCACCCATGTCCTTTTTGCTGTATGGGAAAACATATTACATTTCTATATGTTATAGGCCCAAACGACATTATATATGCACTGTTTTATATGATCACTTTTTAAATCAGTTAAGAGTAGAGAGTAGAAGAAAAATGCATTAATGTATTTTTACGAGTCAGAGTCTTACTCTACTGCCCAAGCTGGAGGGCAGCCTACCTCGCTGCAACCTCAAATTCCTGGGCTCATGGGATCGTCCCACTTTGGCCTCCCAAAGTATTAGGATTACAGGCATGAGCCACCACACCTGGCCTTTACTGTCTTTTTTAATTACTTAATTACCTTTACCCTTGTTCTTTGCTTTTTTTCATATGGATTCAAATTATTTTCTAGGGTCACTTGTTTTCATCCTAAAGAATTTCCTTTATTATTGTTATTATTATTATTATTATTGAGATGAAGTCTTGCTCTGTTGCCCAGGCTGGAGCACAGTGGCGTAATCTCGGCTCATGGCAATCTCCACCTTCCAGGTTCAAGCAATTCTCCTGCCTCAGCCTCCCAAGTAGCTGGGATTACAGGCATGTGGCACCATGCCCAGCTAATTTTTGTATTTTTAGTAGAGACGGGGTTTCACCATGTTGGCCAGGCTGGTCTCGAACTCCTGACCTTGTGATCTGCCAGCCTCGGCCTCCCAAAGTGCTGGGATTACAGGCATAAGCCACCACGTGCAGCCAAGAATTTCCTTTATTATTTCTTATAAGGTGATTCTGCTAGTAACAAATTCTCTTATCTTTCATTTATCTGTAAATGTCTTTACTTTGCCTTCATTTTTTTAAAAGATAACTTTGCTGGATATAAGATTCTTGGTTACTGGTAGTTTTTATTTTTTTTCTTTCAGCACTTTGTATGTCATTCCATTGCCTACTAGTCTCTATTGGTTCTGCTAAGAAGTCAGCTGTTAATCTTATTGAGGTTCACTGTAAGTGATGAGTTTTGGTTTCCTTTTAACTTTTTAGGTTCAGGGATAGATGTGCAGGTCTGTTCAGATAAACTCATGTAAGTGACACGTTCTTTTTCTCTTGCTGATTTCAAGATTTTCTCCTTGTCTTTAGTTTTCAGCATTTTACTATGATTCATCTATTTGTGGATCTCTTTTGTGTATCTCATCTGGAGTTCACTGAGCTTCCTGGAAGAGCAGATTAATGTTCTTCAGTAAATCTGGGAACTTTTCAGCCATTATTTCCTCAAATATTTTTTCTGCTTTTTCGCCCCCTTCTTCTTCGGTATCCTGTCACACCTATGTTAGCAAGCCCCCTATTTTCCTGAGGTTCTGTTCATTTTTCTTCATTCTTTTTTGTTTTTTGGATTAAATAATCTCTATCAATCTATCTTCAAATTGCTAACTCTTTTGCCAGTTCAAATTTATCGTTACGCCCTTCTAATGAATTTTTCATTTTAGTAATTTTATTTAATTCCAGAATTTCCAGTTTTTAAAAAAAATTTCTCTTTATTGGTATTGTCTATTTGATGCAACATTATCATACCTCCCCCTTTACTCCTTTAATAGTTTCCTTTAGTTTTTGAATACCATTATAATGGCTACTTTGAAGGCTTTGTCTGTTAAATCTGACACCTGATTGCTCTCAGAGGCAGTTTCTGTTACCTACATTCTGCCCCTGCTCCCCTGCCCACAGTGCATAGGTCATATTTTCCTGTTTCTTTCTTTTTTTTTTTTTTTTTTGAGACGGAGTTTCGCTCTCGTTGCCCAGGCTAGAGTGCAATGGTGCAATCTCAGCTCACTGCAACCTCTGCTTTCTGGGTTCAAGTAATTCCCCTGCCTCAGCCTCTTGTGCAGCTGGGATTACAGGCATGTGCCACTATGCCCAGCTAATTTTTTTTTTTAGTAGAGACGGGGTTTCTCCATGTTGGTCAGGCTGGTCTTGAACTCCCAACCCCAGGTGATCCACCCACCTTGGCCTTCCAAATGCTGGGATTATAGGTGTGAGCCTCCACACCTGGCCACATTTTCCTGTTTCTTTGCATGTCTTATAATTTACTGGAAATTGGACATTTTAGATAACATATTGTAACAATCTGAGTACTAGCCCACCCTCCCCCTACCACCCTTGACCAACTGGGCTTGTTATTGTTATCTGCTTGTTTACTGACTGACTGGATTATTTTAATGAAATTTGTTACCCTCTTCTCCCACATTTGTATGTGAAGTGTTGTATTCAGTCCAAATTTAGAGAGTATTAACAAACTAAAGCATGTCTAGAGGAAGCTTCTAGGATGGGGAGAACTTGAAATGCCATAAATGAAAAGGCTAAGTGAACTGGAGTTTTTTGTTTATTTGTTTGTTTGTTTTTGAAGGAGTCTCACTCTGTCGCCCAGGCTGGAGTGCAGTGGTGCAATCTCAGCTCACTGCAACCTCCGCCTCCTGGATTCAAGCAATTCTCTGTCTCAGTCTCCTGAGTAACTGGGATTACAGGCACCTGCACCACGCCCAGCTAATTTTTGTATTTTTAGTAGAGACAGGGTTTCACCATCTTGGCCAGGCTGGTCTTGAACTCCTGACCTCGTGATTCAAAAAGGTGCATGTTTGTTACAGTTTAATTGAAAATTTCGCCCTTTTGTCAATATACAATGATAAATGTGTTTGCCTTGTATTCTATAGTTGATATTGTCTTACATTTTTCTTTCTTTATTATACTTTAAGTTCTGGGATACATGTGCAGAATGAGCAGGTTTGTTGCATAGGTATACACGTGCCATGGTGGTTTGCCGCATCCGTCAACCCATCATCCATATTAGGTATTTCTCCTAAAGCTATCCCTCCCTTTACCCCCCCATCCCTCGACAGGCCCCCGTGTGTGATGTTCCCCTCCCTGTGCCCATGTGTTCTCATTGGTGAACTGGAGATATTTATATGAAGTAGACTAGTCTAAGAGGATGGAAAGGACACACAGTTGCTGACTTAACTGTTATTCTGGTTCTGCTGAAGGAAGGGAGAAACAGATCACAAAACAAACTGGTAGACACAGGGAAGTCGACTTTAGCTCAATTATATAAGGAAGATTTTTTTTTCCTAAAGCTTTACGTTGGAATAATTTTTGTAAACAAATAGTCTGACAATGGCATATGCTACCTTATAAAATAATGAGGTGTTCATTTTAAGCAAAAGTTTATATCCTTTCACAATTGTTGAAGATAGTATTCCTTCTTTGGGATGGGAGGTTTGAGCAGATGATCACTAAAGTATTTACACCTTCCGTGACAGTCAAGAACCCTGGCCTTGAATGTAGCCATTTTAACAAAATGCAAAGCACTTTACATGCCTATAAATATGCAGTACAAAGAACCTATTTTCCATTTCTAGAAAAATGTTTACAAAGAAACCTTAAATGTTTTCCTAGCCATATATGAAGATCAAATCAAAATGGATTAGACTTAAATCTAAGACCTCAAACCATGAAGCTACTAAAAGATAACATTGGGGAAACTCTCCAGGACATTGGCCTGGGCAAAGATCTCTTGAGTAATACCCCACAAGCACAGGCAACCAAGGCAAAAGTGGACAAATTGCATTATATTGAGTTTAAAAGCTTCTGCACAGCAAAGGAAACAACAAACAGAATGATAGAAAATATCTGCAAACTGACAAGGGAATGTGAATCCCTATATCCATCTGACAAGGGATTAATAACTAGAATATATAATGAGCTCAAACAACTCTATATGAAAAAATCTAATAAGCCAATTAAAAAATGGGCAAAAGATCTGAATAGACATTTCTCAAAAGAGACATACAAATGGTAAACAGGTATTTGAAAAGGCACTCAACATCACCGATCATCAGAGAAATGCAAAACAAACTACAACGACAAATCATCTCACCTCAGTTAAAATGGGTTTTACCCAAAAGACAGGCAATAATGAATGCTGGTGATGATGTGGAAGAAAGGGAACACTGTTGGTGGGGATGTAAATTAGTACAACCACTATGGAGAACAGCAGTAGTTTTGAGGTTCCTCAAAAACTAAAAAGAGAACTATCATATAATCCAGCAATCCCACTGCTACGTATATACCCAAAAGAAAGGAAATCAGCATATCGAAGAGACATCTGCATTCTCATGCTTACTGCAGTATATTCACAACCGGTAAGACTTGGAAGCAACTTAAGTGCCCATCCTCAGACAAATGGATAAACAAAATGTGGCACACATACACAACAGAGTATTATTCAGCCATAAAAAAAGAATGAGACCCTGTCATTTGCAACAGCATGGATGAACTGGAGGACGTTTTATTAACTGAAATAAACTAGGCACAGAAAGGAAAAGTTTACATATTCTCACTCATTTGTGGGAGCTAAAGTTTAAAACAACTGGACTCATGGAGATAAGAGAGTAGAATTTTGGTTACCAGAGGATGGGAAGGTTAGTGGGGGTGGGAGAAAGGGGGATGGTTAATGGGTACATAATATAGCTAGCTAAAATGAATAAGATTTAGTACTTGATACCACAATAGGGTGACTACAGTCAACAACAATTTATTGTACATTTAAAAATAACAAGAGTACAACTGACATGTTTATAACACAAAGAAATAATAAATGCTTGAGGTGATGAATACCCCATTTACCCTACTGTGATTATTACACATTGCATGCCTGTATCAAAATATCTCATGTACCCCATAAATATATTACACACCGAATATGTACCCATGAAAATTACTTTTTAATTTTAAATTTAAAAAAATGTTTTTCTAGCAAAGAGATCCTCTGAGGTTGCTATTTGAAATTATTTTCCTGTCTGGTAGCTTACTTTATAAATCACTGAAAGGATTGCTTTGAACTTCTATATTCTCTCATGTACTTGATTTAAAATATTAGAATAAAGTAATTCATTTTCAAGAGTTTCTCAGTTCTTCCCAAGGATTTTTTTAAAATAAAATAACTGAGATCCAGAACTCACCAGAAGAAATCTTACCAGCACCTTTACAGTCAACAGAAAATGCTGATGTGACTCCATTGGCTGACCCCAGTTCGCACATGGAAATTTGATAAGGAGGCCTCAGCTTGATTTCCGTCTGCATGTCAGAAAGATTTATCTTTGTTGAAAGAGACCTGGGATTATTATATCGCTGCTTGGTCCTCTGAATGAAGTTATCTATGTAAAATAAAAATAAATTTCCTTGCAGTCACTTGTCAATTAATCATTTACAGAATATGATGTTTACGGATAGTAAATATTACAGGTAGTTTATTATTCAAAATTGTTCAATTCATCATGAAATAGTCCAATATTACTTGTGTTTAATGATTAATATATCATGGAATCATCAGTTTTACCCTCTAGAAATCAGTAATTTTAAATAAACTAAGGATTTAACACTACCTAAGTGTATTACATCCACTTCAAGAAATTACAAAAAAAAACCAGCTTTAACTTTAAACCAAAGTCTTGAATTTTTTTTTTTTTTTTTTTTTTTGAGACAGGGTCTTGCTCTGTCACCTAGACTGGGGTACAGTGGTACAATCATAGCTCACTGTAACCTCAAACTCCTGTGCTCAAGTGATCCTTCTGCCTCAGTCTCCCAAGCAGCTAGGGCTACCGGTGTGAGCCACCATGCCCAGCTTATTTACTTTTTTTGTACAAACAGGGTCTCTCCATGTTGCCCAGGGTGGTCTCGAACTCCTGGCCTTAAGTGATCCTACTGCCTCGGCCTCCCAAAATGCTGGGATAAAAGGCATGAGCCACCACACCTGGCCCAAAGTCTTGATTTTTATAGAGATTCCTATCTCATGAAATATTAAATCTGTCAGATTTACAAGCTGCAATTACATAAGAACACACACTAGAAGTTGCATGTTTTTATAAATCTGTTTTCTTTTTATTGCTTACACCATTAGAATGTAGGTTTTAAAGAATAAATTTAATAAAACTAACATAAGACATTTCCTAAATATTTTCCAAGTGGAATTTTATTTTTACTATTTACAACATGGTTTTTTTTTTTTTTCCTTCTACATCAGAAGTTGAGCAAACTACTGCCCACAGGCCAAATCTAGCCTGCTGACTATTCTGTAAAGTTTTATTAGAATATAACTGCACTCATTTATGTACTGCCTATGGCTGCTTTTGAGCTACAATGGCAGGGCTAAATAGTTGTGACAGGGACTATATGATCCTTAAAGCCTAAAATATGTACTATCTGGTCCTTTCTAGCAAATGTTTGCCGTCCCCTATTCTACATGAAGCAGACTATAAAAGATTATTACAGAAACACAAAAGTCTGAATCTCTCGCTTATAAATTTCTCATTGAGAAGTTATCCTCTGGCATTAATTCTTTGGACCAATACTCACAATCCCCTTCACAGCTCAAACACAATTTTTTTTCTAATAAGCATCTAAGTAGAAAGTTACCATAATTTATAGATCATTTACCAAATTATTCTATCAAAAGCAAGATAGCAGAAGTCCCCCCTCCACCCAATATTAGATTTAAAATTGCTTATGATTGGATGCAGACAGAATAAAAAGGAAAAAAAAAATCAGGCCCTTACCAAATTCAATGAAACAGTATGGTCTGACAGCAGTATTTGTCTTCATCATGTTATAAGTAGTAATGAACTCCTTCTGAAGCTCATCCAGGAAAGAGAAGGCGAGAACATTTGGGTAATTTTCAGTGCACAACATCATGTAGCTCACTCCCAGAGAGCTAATAAAACTATAGTGTAAAAAACATTGGTTTAAAAATTTCAAATTAAATCAAGGTAATTCACTGCTTCACAAGACTGGTTCTATACACCATAAACTGCTACTACAGCGGCAATGAAGATCTTAACATTTATTATATATTCTAGGAAAAAATTTAAAGGAACCAAAATATAGTACTATTTTAAGCTGTGGTTTAAAAACAGAAGACAAAAAATAGAATGTACTACAGAGGGACACACAATATGGTTCTAACATTTCAGTTATCACTTGGGGGTAAAAAGCAGGGGAACGGATATACAAATGTATTATAAGTATTACAGATAGCTTAAAGTCTAACCCTGCAATATGTTTTCCACTTTTGAGTCCAGAACCCTTTCAAGATTCTGATGACAGGAACACTCTCCCTAGAAAGATGCCAGAACACAGAAGATTGCACACAATTTCAAGGCGATCACTGCCCTCTTGAAGTCATCACTGACACGCCCCAGAATCAAATCCTCCACTTTACACAGTAATTAATTATGAACCATGGGGGGGAATTTATGAGTTTATATAAAAAACAAAAGGAGAAATGAGGGCTATGGCTTAAAGCAGAATGCTGAGTGTTGACTGGTAAACGTAGAGGAAGTGCTAGCAATGGAAAAATCAGCATTTTGCAATCAACATGGTAAAGACTGGATCAGGCAAGGACAATCATGGATGTTAAATCTAGGGGGAAATTTTTACGGATTAGTATATTTGCATGGTTTTAAAATGTCTTTCCATGGATTGTTTCTTAGTTGCAAGGGGAAAATATTATACAGTGGAAACTAGACAACTCCTTCACCAAGTACTCTCTAACATCATTAATGTTAGATGGACATTGTGTGTCTCCAGATGTTATATCCTGAGAAAGACACATCAGCTATATAATATTCTGAGAATGCATACTTTGAATTTAATCATAAGAAAACACCAAAATGATCAATATTCTATTTTTAAAAAGGAAAAAGTGTATTATTTAAAAATGCCAGGGTTGTAAAAAAGAAATAAAGGATGTGGAAATGTTGCCAATCAGAAGAAGCTAAAGAGGCCGGGCGTGGTGGGGGCCTGTAATCCCAGCACTTTGGGAGGCCGAGATGGGCGATCACCTGAGATCAGGAGCTTGAGACCAGCCTGGCCAAACATGGTGAAACCCCGTCTCTACTAAAAATACAAAAATTAACCAGGCATGGTGGTGCACGCCTGTAATCCCAGCTATTCAGGAGGCTGAGGCAGGAGAATCATTTGAACCCAGGAGGCGGAGGTTGCAGAGAGCTGAGATTGCGCCATTGCACTCCAGCCTGGGTGACAAGAGAGAGACTCAGTCTAAAAAAAAAAGAAGCTAAAGAGATATGACAACTAAATACAATACCTAACACTAGTCCAAATCCTGTGCCAAAAAGCAATAAAAAAAAAATGCTATAAAGCATATTCCTGGGTCAACTGACAAAAAAGGAAAGTTGGCAGTAGAGTAGATAAAGTATGGTATGAACATTAAATTTACTGAGGCTGATATGTGTACTGTGGTTAAATAAGAGAATATCCCTAATTTAAGGAAAATATACTCTGAAGTAGTTATGAAGAAAGGGGCATGGTATTTATAAGTTTCTCTCAAATGGTTCAGGAAAAAAAAATAAATCAGATAGTTAAGTAGGTAGGTAGATAAAATGAGAAGACAAATGTGGTAAAATGTTGACCAAAGGTGACTATGGGAACAGGTGTTATTTGAACTTTTCTTATTCATACAACTTTTCTGTAAGCTTGAAATTACTTCTAAGTAACAAATTTAGAAATTAAAAATGAAAAAATAAGCACTGAAACATAAAAAATTAACCATATTCTATTGGAAAAAAAGCTTTCTAGAATCTAGTATATACCTCGCCATAATAAGCAGAGCACAAAACACAAAGTAACCCTTTTTAATGAGTCGCCTAAACATCATTGCATAGCACTGTCAATATAGCTGGTCTAGATCAGGGGCAGTAAACAGCATGCAGGATGTAATTCACCACTCCTATGCTGGACTCTGCTAATCTACACAGTAATTTTTTTTTTTTTTTTTTTTTTTTTTTTTTTGAGACGGAATCTTGCTTTGTCGCCCAGGCTGGAGTGCAGTGGCACAATCTCGGCTCACTGTAACCTCCGCCTCCCGGGTTCAAGTGATTCTCCTGTCTCAGCCTCCCGAGTAGCTGGGATTACAGGCACACACCACCACACCTGGTTAATTTTTGTATTTTTAGTAGAGATGGGGTTTTACCATGTTGGCCAGGGTGGTCTCAAACTCCTGACCTCAAGTGATCTGCCCACCTTGGCCTCCCAAAGTGGTGGGATTACAGGTCTAAGTCACCACACCTGGCCTACACAGTAATCTTTACTGTAAAACTCTGATCCATACTGGTCACCTTACTATTTTCTTTCTCAAATAACATAGAAGCAGAATTTATTAATGTTTAGAATAAGTATGTTCACAGGATTCAAATTTAACAAGAATGAAAAATAAAAGGGTATACTGCACTTAAAGTGTCTTATCACTCTTGCCCAGATACCCAGTTCTCCTTCCCTTGGGCAATTCATGTTAGTAATAATTTCTTATGTATCCTTCCTGTGAGAGCTTTTGTGTAAGCAAGTAAATATGTGTGTGAATATATACATGTGACATATATATATATATATGAGTCCTTTTATAAAGACCATCCTAGGCAGCCAAATGGGCTTGGCACCTACTAGTCATCTATTACTAGTGGTAGGGGATATACTAGTGGTATGGGATATACTAGTGGTGAAATAGTGCTGATCTTATGGTTCTAGAGTAACCTGGTTGTTCCTTTCTGAAGCATCACTTAATACACAGTCATTTAGTGCAATGTTTTTCAAAGTGCAAGTTGTAAACCACTATGTCATAAAACTAGTTTAGTGAACTACAGCATTTTCCAGAAACTGAAATAAAATATAACAGAAAATATTGGAATCTTGTTTCATAAAACTTTTGTTTTAGTTTCCTATATGTGTATATATAGCGTTCACAAAGTAAAACGTATTTCTTCTTAAGGATCATAATCAAATTAATTTAGCCATGGCATATTGCCTTTTTCTACAAATTAATATCTAAATCAAAGGCCAAAACATGCTTTCTCAAATGATTTTCTTTCCAAAAAAAATCTTCACTGTCATTATCAAAGTTCTTTGACATGTCATTAGCATTCAAATATACCCCATAATAACCTCAATAACCTGAAGACAATTGGTAATGGGCTTCCACATCCTAGGAACTCCCAACTGGCCAGCTAGGAGTTATTTGATTATCCTCCATTAATATGAGTGAAGTTTTTGGAACCCATTTTTTGTATTATGTCAGAGTCTTACTGTATTTCCATATTAATAAGAGTCAGCCACAGACGTCTACATGACAGTTTATCCCAAATGGTTTATCTTACTTGTGCTAAATGTAACTAGACAATTGTATGTGAAATAAAGGAAACCCTATGTCTTTAACATGGCATGTGAGCATTTTCAGGGAGTCTTTATTTTACTACAGTTACAAGATTCTCTCTGAAAAGGCTACAGTGTGTTCTATAACATTATGGTTTTTCATAGTAAATTTAGCTTTATAATGCTTTATTTGAAATGCAAAACTAGTTTTCCCGAAGTACATACAGTTCCATTTATGTTTGTGATGAAAAAAATTCTGCTTTTTCAACAATCATGGTACAGATTGAAATACTCCCACCACTTCACTGAGGACTACTCATAAAATAGTCTGAAGTCATTACAGGCATGCCAGTTTGTGCATGCTTTTGCTGTGTTCATCAGGTTCACCTAGCTAATATTTTATAGACAATCTGGCAGATGTCTATCTGCCTTAAGGAGAAAGAAGAGAAATAGTAGTAAGAGTAATAGCACCACGTAGTTTACGGTGCTATTACTGACCACTTAGTATGAGCTAGGCCCTTTGCTAAGTATTTTACGTATTTAGTTTCATTCTCACAATAAAGGGGCACTATTAACTCCATTTTACAAATGAAAGAAAAGAAACTCAGAGAGGCTTAGTAACTTATCCAAGGTCACACACCATTAAGAAGCAAAGATAGGATGAAGTTAGTTGATTCCAAGGCCCACATTCTTTGCACAATACAATACCAACTTCCATGTAGTATAGATTAACCAATTATTCTTAATTCACCAATGTTTTTTCACTTTTTCCAAGCCACAAATCAATCTCTATTTTATTCCCTAAATTAAGAGTAATGAAACTTCAGAGTTTTGGAACCTGTATTACAGTTATCTTCTGGAAGCCCTCCCAAACACTCCACTTCATTTTATACAACTCTACTCCTCCCTCTCTACATTCCAGCCACCCACTGGCCTTATTTCAGATCCCCAAGGATGCCAACCCACTTCCAGCCTTCCCACTCCCAAACTGAGAAACTTCATGATTTTGTCTTCCCCTCTTGCAATGCTCCAATTCTGAACTGGCTAATTCCTACATATCCTTCAGTTCTTAGACTGAAGGTCCTTCCCAGAACACACAATCTAAACTGATCCCACTCCTACAGTATATCATAGCAGCTGTTAGTTTTCTTCACAAACTAACCCAATTTGTAATTGTATATTAAAATATTTTTGTTGCAATGTCTCTCTCACTAATATACACACTCCATGAGAGCAGGGATGATTTCTGTATTGCTCACCATTATATTCTTAGCACTTAGAATATTTTGTGTCTAGTATACCATAAGTGCTCAGTAAATAAATGAGTGCAAAGGTAGCATCATTCCTTTACTCATTTATACAGTAATTTGTTGATTATATCATGCACCGGTAATTGTACAGCTTAGTGGTATCTACACAAAGCAGCAGCTCAATAAATACTTGCCTAAATGACAGAAGAGAGTAGAACTTCACTTGTCTTCTAGTTACTGTTCTCCAGAAGGCTTTATTTAGGGTTCAGGTCAGTGAGTCTTCGACATGTCCTTAAGAGAGGGATGTTCTCAAGAGCCATGTAGAATTACTCACCTTCGCAGTGAGTACCCCGAGAATGGCTATGCAGGTCTCAAACACTTGCTGCTCTCCCTTTATCACTGTCATTACTCACACACAGACACACATACAAACACACACTCTCTCCTCTTTTCTCTACCTTGGGCACAATTTTTAAATTGCCAAGGTTTTTTCCTACTTTGCTCTAATTTCCTTTATATTGTTTAGCTCCATTCCATTTCTGGGCTTTGGTGCCAATGGGGTTTGGTCTTTACTGGTACTGCTTTTCTTTTACCTGAGGAATTTATCCAATTTCATTACATTTTTGGTTCTCCTCCCTGGCACACCCACCAGGAACTTCTTTAGGGTCAAGTATAACCTAACAGGTAAGACTGGCAGAAGTCCAAATACCAGACATAGGAGATTTACCCCTTCTAATCACTTTGCTAAAAAACTAATTCTATAATGTGTCCAAGCCACTCCACAAGTGATTCCTACATTCAACAAAATGAATACATGGTTTTACACATTAAACTTTTTTCTGGTATCTTATTTTATTTACAAACTGTCAAAGAAATTTTACATATCACCAATTAAACACTGACATTATTAGGACAACTCTGGCCTGTTGCACCAAACTAAATAATTAGTAATAGCAAATATCTTCCTCTCAGCAGATAGAAACACCTAGCATAGGCCCAGCATTCTATTTCATAGGCTCTGATGTCAAAGATATAGTCCCTGCCTGCCAGGAGCTTACCATACTATTACTGACGATGTGCTTATCACAGTGATTTACAAACCAAGATATATATATATAAAATGTAGCATGCTAAATGACAAGGTACACAGATAGCAAATGATATAGTATTACAAACTGATTTATGAACTGATATATTATTTGTATTACATATAACATGTAATTTTCATGCTATAATTGTGCCACTATACATAGAAACTCTGCTTATCCTTTGTAGTCACATTTGCCCAGTGAATAGCTTTCCTAGGTGCAGAAAAGTTCTTTAATAGGACATACCATCTCTAATCTACTGTTAAATTTGCCAAGTATAAAAAATGTTTTGGAATGGGCGTGGTGGCTCACGCCTGTAATCCCAGCACTTTGGGAGGCCGAGGCAGGCGGATCATGAGGTCAGGAGATCGAGACCATCCTGGCTAACATGGTGAAACCCCGTCTCCACTAAAAAAACAACAAAAAAAACAAAAACAAAAAACAAAAAATATTAGCCAGGTGTGGTGGCGGGCGCCTGTAGTCCCAGCTACTCAGGAGGCTGAGGCAGGAGAATGGCCTGAACCCAGGAGACGGAGCTTGCAGTGAGCCAAGATCGTGCCATTGTACTCCAGCCTGGGCGACAGAGCTAGGCTCCATCTCAAAAAAATGTTTTGGAATAAAGCCTTCCACATTGAATTCCATTCTCTAAAATAAAGTGTTGAAACTTTAAAATATTAAACAGGGCCAGGCGCAGTGACTCACACCTGTAATCCCAACATTTTGGGAGGCTGAGGCAGGAGGACTACTTGAGCCCAGGAGTTCGAGACCAGCCTAGACAACAAAGTGAGATGCCACCTCTCCAAAAAATTGTTTTAAATTAGCCAGGTGTGGTGATGCACACCCATAGTCACAGCTACTCAGGAGGCTGAGGCAGGAGGATCGCGTGAACCCAGGAGTTCAAGGGTGCTATGAGCTGATTGTGCCACTGCACTCCTGCCTGGGCAACAGAGCAAAACCCCATCTCTAAAAATAAAAATAAAATATTAAATAGGCTCAACATTAACAAAGTGAGCATATCTTATGAATTGTATTATCACCATATATGTCTCATAGAAAACAAGATGAAAACAAAAGACTTTGCCACTAGTGGAACAGTAAGGAGATAAGAATGAGGTCTCAGTAACACTGAGTGTCCACTACATGTAGCATTTTACCAGGAACTTTCTATTTTCTCACTTACTCCTTTCTTACATGGCCAACTTTCAATTACCCTCCAATGGTGAAGCGCCAAATCATGAATAAATCATCCTATGAATAAAAGACCCATTTTAGCCACAAATTTTAACATCATTAAAAAGGAAAATATTTATTAATATGAAATATGCCAGATGATGGTAACTTACAACAGTAACCTAAAGGAGAATCTGAGATCATTTTAAGAAGCCAATGGTAATTACACCATGAGAGACTTGGATAAAACACAGAACAAGCAAAGTTTGCCTTTGACATCTTTATTTCCTTTTCTTCAGAGTTAATCTCCCAATTCACCCTTTTTCACTTCCCTAACACAGCCACACTCCAGAGAATGAAGATCCTGACTTTTTTAGATAACTGATCAGATAATCCCTAACTTACATATTGGGTATATTTCCCAAAGCTTATTGCACCTAGATCTCATTTTCCCACAGAAACTGTACTATAATAGTAATTAGGTTCCCAAGCCAGTTCACAAGAGCCTATTTAACATATATGGGGCTGAAAAGCTGTACATTGTGCCATAATAAGCAGGAGAAAAGGAATGTGATGCTAGTAATGAGACAAAATAGGAAAATCGAATACCCAGGTTATCTCGTTCCCCCAACTGATTTAGTAGCTATAGGTTGGTTGCATTTCCCTGCCACACCCTCTCCCTGTCAAACACCTAGTCTACAATGAGACAATGCTGTCCCATCAATTTTAGGATTCACACATACTCTGTTCCTCATTACTATCCACCAAAAAAAGAGGGGGGTGGTATTTCCCTTCATTCTCTTCCCTGGTTCATTTCTCTCTCCATAAAAGGTAAAAAGAATTAGGAGAATTAGGAACACATGCTGCCAAGAAAGGGGTTAAGGGTAAAGAGCAGCAGCCATGTTTTACCAGATAATAATGTGACTCCTGAATCCAAAAGATTGTGGTTCATATATATCATTTACTATTTTTGTGATGTTGAAGGAGCTGCTTTACATTCCTAAGTCTCATTTACCTTATCTGTAAAATAGGGTAGTGATAGCACTACCCAGCATCTATCTGCCCAGCATCCCTTCCCTCTTTCCCTTTGGGGAATTACCTTCAGTGCCATTCTGTATGGCTTTGGTAAAGCTCAAAGGGGTAAGGACATGTGATGCAGTCTTAGCCAAGTAAGAGTACCTCATCCCCTCTGACCACAATGATTAATCAGTCTAGAAATGGTCAATTATACAAGCAAAGACAATGTCTTGTTCTTGAGACATGGAGAGGAGTTGCTCAGTTGGACTGAAGTAAGCCTGGAGCTGTCTGTGTAGTGTTTTCAAGTCGTAGAGAGTATCTATCTGCAAAAGGTAAGAGACTGTAAAAATGAGAAAGATTCCTGATAACATCTGTGAAGCCAGCTCCACCACTACCTTTCAAAATACCCATTTTTCCTTAAGCTAATGTGAGTTGTGTGTCTGCCTCTGCTCTGCTCTATTTAACAGCCCTTCACAGAGCTGCTAAAAAGCTTAATGATAATGTCAGTAAAGTACCTGGCAATAGCAAGTACTCAATAATTGGGTTATAGTTTAAGTTGTTACTCTAGTAATCAGAAAATATCCCGAAACAGTGAAAGGGAAACACTGCTAGACACTAAAGCTAAAATACAGGTAAGTCTAAAATAGTATTCCTGGCTGGAGGTAGCGCATAGGGAGAAAGTGAACCCTCGGGCAAGGAAAGAACATTAGGAGGCTCACAGCGATTATCCGGCTTCAAATGAATTCACAGTGAAAGAACTAAAAAATTTTACTTCTTGCACTAAAATTCACAATAGGATATGACTGGCTTCCCAAAAGGTATTTGTCTTTTCAGTGTCTTACTGTTTAAATAAAGAGATTTCAAAATGTACAACTATGATTTTTAAATCTCTAAAGCCAATTGCAAAGTTTTAAAGATCTCAGATGACCCAACCTAATTTTCACATGGTTCATACTTACTTTAGCCATTTTTTTTCTTAAGTGGTAACATAAGTTTATTCATTAAAAATTAATTACATTCTAAGGAAAGTACCCTTCGACTTATAAAACAGATGAATTCCTTAAAATTTTATAGAGAGAGAATTGGAATATCACTACAGAAGGTGAGAAATCACAAAACTGAATACCCCACACTACACACCATCCTGCCCAATCAACAAGGTTTCTCTGGCACTCTGAATGCTGTCATATTCCCAAAACAACCATCCCTCATTTAGTAGCTATTACGACACGTGCAAGGAACTGTGCTAGCTCAAGCCATACTCCACAGAATGTCCTTCATTGGTGAAACAGAAGTATCCAGCTACTACATTCATTTGAAATTCATCATTTTCCCAATACAGAGGAGGAGAAAACTAAAGGAATTTTCTCTATTTTATTTTTAAATTTTATTTATTTATTTTGAGGCAGAGTCTCACTTTGTCACCCAGACCGGAGTGCAGTGGCACGATCTCAGCTCACTGCAGCCTCCACCTTCTGGGTTCAAGTGATTCTCTTGCCTCAGCCTCCTGAGTAGCTTGGATTACAGATGTCCGTCACCACACCCGGCTTTGTGTGTGTGTGTGTGTGTGTGTGTGTGTGTGTGTGTTTTTAGTAGAGACAGGGTTTCACCATGTTGTCCAGGATGGTCTCAAATTCCTGACCTCAGGTGATCTGCCAGCCTTGGCCTCCCAAAGTGCTGGGATTACAGGCGTGAGCCACCAGACCCAGCCTAATTATCTCAATTTTAAATGTTACTCCCCTGATTTTTTTTTTCTTTCAAACTCTGGTCTTCCCTTGCCTATTCAACTAGAATTTCATGTGAGGTATCAACTGATTTGGTACATAATTATACACTCAGTGATTTTGAGATTCTGCAAAGAAAGAGTACCTCAGTTTCTATACAAATTTGAAAACCACAATGCCAAGAGTTGAGGAATCAAAAATAGTATAAGCCATGGCAGATCAATTCCCTCAATGAGTTACAACCCTGTTATAAAGAGAGGATGGGGAAATAAAAAAAATAAATTAAAAATAAGAAATTTTAATAAGTGATGAAAAAGGCAGTCAACCGAGTTTTACAGGTGATCTGTGAAAGGAGTGAGATCATTAGAGACATGAAATAGTAATGAGAAAGAAGGTGATTCAAAAGAAGTAGGGTTTGAAGGAAAGAAGCATTTAATATGGCTAGGAGAAAAGAGGGACAGCACGGTGGCAATTTCAGGCTGTGCTATGATGTTGCTACAGCAGACCTGTGAGTTTTATCTAGCAAACTCATAGTGGTTAGAAAAAGAGTTGTGGTGTGAGAATTTTAAGTCAGGTAACACACACAAATTCTCAATTTTACGCATTTCAGTCTAAGCTCATTGTCATATAAGGTAACAACCTCATTAAACAGAAACTAAACCACAAGATCTCTTATCAATGATAGAAAATATATGAAATCCAGGTCCTTGTCAGGAACTAGAACTAGAACTTCTGTTTTCCAATCCTTATTGAAGGTTTGGGACAAAAAAACATGCACAGACATTTTTCTATGCATGGCTCTGGAAAGCCAGGTAATCTTTTCCTTTTGACTTATCTGAATTGTATTCTTGAACTAGACCAGATTAGACTTCTGCTGATTTATCCCACTCCTAAACTCTCATAATTATGGTTGCTGGAAGAATGTTATCCAAATGCTGTCCTCTTTATTTACCTCAGGTCTCAATAACAGGAAAAACAATGTTTTTATCCAATGGACG
The DNA here is from genome assembly GCF_028878055.3 of Symphalangus syndactylus. Classification (NCBI taxonomy): domain Eukaryota; kingdom Metazoa; phylum Chordata; class Mammalia; order Primates; family Hylobatidae; genus Symphalangus; species Symphalangus syndactylus. The sequence goes on along the minus strand of NC_072443.2, from coordinate 47,021,414 downwards.
CTAAATCCTATGGATTATCCCCCATTGCTTTGGCCACAAGGAAACTCAACGGTAATATCTGCAACCTTTATCTAACAAATGGATGGACTATCTAGTTTGCATCTCCAGAAGGAAATGTTACCTCGGTTTATTATTCTTCTATCTCTATTTTCCTTCTTTTGACTCCCTTACTTGGCCCCTTGAATTTTTTTTTCCTAAATTGCCTCAAATCCTTTGTGTGGAATAAGCTGGAGTACAACTAAATAAAACTAAATAATACAAAATCTAGGATTTTCAGTTAAACAGAATGAAGGGATGTTAAAATGTTACATTTTACTTTACTTTTAAGAAAAGTCAAAATAAATTTTTTTAATTTTAAAAAAGAGTCAAAAGAAAAAAAATTGCAAAAGTTTTAAGTCCAGCACACCTACCAGAATTAATATACATTCAAGCCAATCTCCTATAACTTTGATATTTGTTTATACCACTATACATTCACAAATAAAACTCAGAATAATGACCCAGGACACTAACAGAGCCTATTAAATAAAATAATGAAATATTTCAAGTTTTTCCTCTAAAAAAATAGAAGTAGGTTGAGACATTTTACATATATTTTAATTACCATATTCACAATATTTTCTAATTAAACCCTCAGAAACCCCAATTAAATATAACATCTTGCCATTATCTTACCATTATCCAGGTGATCTAAGAAATTGTGGACATTCTCCAAGGTTCTAACCTGGGCCTCTCTCTGAACCCAGTAGGCATTTCTTCCCTCACAATATCAACCACATCTACGTGAATGATTCCAAAATCTCTATCCCATCTCCACTGAACTACCTTGTCAAAATCTCAATTTATTTATTTTATTTATATGTATTTTTTGAGACAGGGTCTCGCTCTGTCACCCTGGAATGTAGGGGTGAGATCATGACTCACTGCAGCCTCAACCTCCTAGGCTCAAGTGATCCTCCCACCTATTTCCCCAGAGTAGCTGGGACTATGTCACACCTGGCTAATTTTTTAATTTTTTGTAGAGACAGGGTCTCCCCATGTTGCCCATGCTGATCTCAAACTCCTGGGCTCAAGTGATCTGCCTGCCTCGGCCTCTCAAAGTGCGGAGATTACAGGTGTGAGCCACTGTGCTTGGCCTAAAACCTCAATTTAAATAATTAAAGTGGGCCAGGTGCAGTGGCTCATGTCTGTAATCCCAGTACTTTGGGAGGCCAAGCAGGAGAATCACTTGAGCCCAGGAGTTTGAGGTCAACCTGGGCAACATGGTGAGACCTCATCTCTACTAAAAATAAAAAAATTAGCTGGGTGTGGTGGTGTGCACCTGTAGTCCCAGCTACTCGAGAAGCTGAAGTGGGAGGATCGCTTGAGCCCAAGAGGTTGAGGCTCAGTGAGCTGTCATTGTGCCACTGCATTCCAGCCTAGGTAACAGAGCAAGAAGCCCTAGTGTCTTAAAAAAATGATCAAAATGGAGCTTCATTATCTTTCTCTTCTGCCTCATACCTCATAAACAGTCTGTTCCAAAGATCTCATTTCTGGCAATGACACCATCATTCTGTCCAATTCCAAGGCTTCAGTCATCTTTGCCCCTTCCTTCTTCTCATCTCTGGTATTCCATCCTATCCAGCTTGGTCACTTCTTTTGAAGTGATCTAACTTCAAAGTGATCCCCAATCAAACTTTCTCATTATCATTCTAGTTCTTTTGGTGTTCTAATTTTCATTTGCAGGTTTATTTTCTTACTTCAGGCTCTAATAATAAGTTGGCCTCTCTGACTTACCTCTCTCCTCATGGACTATCCATCTCACCCTGAGTTCCACTGTCTCAGGATTGTTTTTTATCAAGTCACTTCCCTTGAACCTGCAGCAGAGCTTCCTATAACATATTACATCAAAGTCACATCCTTCAATCTGAACTTTCAGGGCAATCCAGGATCTGGCCCCACAATGATTATCATACATGTCTCACAACTATCCATAAATCACCATCCACTGACCCAGGATAAGCATGTTAATACACCTACCATGCTAAGTCATGTTCTTTGCTTATTCTGCCTCTCCTCCATACACCTGGAATGCCCTCCTCCCTGCCTTAGCCAACTCTTATTAATTCTTCAGGACATGGCTCATGTCTCATCTCAACAACGAAGCCCTCTGCTTATTATATCCTATATGGACTGTGTTTTTACCTCATTTCCTTCTGTATGCGTAATCAATATCCAGCTTGATATCAGATGTTAATTGTTCTCTAATTGTTTCACGTCTAAGCTTTCTAAGGTGGTCTCATCCATTCCCATGGTTTTAATCACAAACTGTAAGCTGACTTCCAAATCTAAATGTCTATACTTGTCCTCTTCACTAAGCTTCAGACTCATATATCCAGCTGCTTACTTAGCAGTGCCCCTTGGATGTCTAATGGGCATCTCAGATTTAACATGTCCAAACAGAACTCTTACTTTTTACCAATGAGACACACTTATCCTTTCCTTTCTTGCTCATTTCAGCTACATTATTCATCCAGTTCCTCAGGCCAAAAAACTACAGGTGATTATTATTCTTTTACCCTCACATCCCATTTCAATCCAGTAGGAAAATTTGCTGGTATTAATCCCAAAATATAGCCCCAATCTAACTATTTCTATTCATTACCACCCTAGCTCATTACAATCAGCACCCCCACCTGAACTTCTCTAAGAGTCTTCCATCTGACCTCTCTGCTTCCACTTTCTCCTTTATTCTTCACAGTGCAGGCAGAATGATCTACTCTATGCCAAATGAAATCATGTAACTCTACAGCTTAAAACTACCCAATGGCTTCCTACTGCATTAGACTAAGCAGACTAATAGACTCCAAACTCACTACATAACTTGCCCCATTCCTACCTTTCTGGCCTCACTTTCTGCAACTCTATTAATTGTCCATAATTCTTCAGGATCACTGGTTTTCTGTCTCTTGGTATGTAAAAATGGGCTTCTCCACTGGCTGCTACCTCCGCCTTGCTCTTCATCCACAGCATCCTTCATATAATTACCTCCTCTCTCATCTTTTAGGTCTCTGCTCAAATGTCACCCTCTCAGAGAGTCCCTTGACCACCATAAATAGTCACTCTCTATCCCATTGCCCAGTTTTACTTGATTTGTATATGATACAGTGGTAAGTGCTACCCCCTCCCACTAGATGTAAGCTGCTTCAGTTCTTTGAGGGCAGATATCAGGTAAAAATTTTTTATTTCCAATTATAGTTTGCTTACTACAACCTTAGGTAAGTAAGAATGCAAATAAATATTTAGTGATCAACTTATAAGAGGAATATCTATGATCTGCACAACTATCAAATTTCCTAGAGCCAGATATAAATACAAAGAAACTACAAAAAGGCTGCTGCTGACATGATGACTATTTAGTATAAGTTCAGAACAATATGATGCTCGACTTGGAACAGGTTTTCCTAATCACTCCTTTCTACTGCAACCACTTAAACTTCATTAAAATGACAACTACTGGGCAAGTGAGTCAAATGAAGCAAACTTAAGTCTTACTTAATGTTATAATGTCCAGTTTTCAGTGTACATCTATCAGGAAGTTGAGCAAGTTTTCTCGAGAGCATTTTAAAATACTTTCTGCACTCCTGCATTCCTGTGCTTTGTTCATAATCAGTAGAAGCAGAAAGTGGCAGTCCATCTCTGACACGAATGACTGAGGCAGATAAAATCATAGACATTTCAACCAACAGAGAAGACCTAAAACAAAATGAACAATTTGGGTTAGATAAAAATTAAAGCCAAACTTGATAAGCATATGTAAAAATGTTCAACTTACTAGTAATATAAGAATAGTAATTAAAATGGCCAGGCGCGGTGGCTCACACCTGTAAACCCAGTACTTTGGGTGGCTGAGGTGGGTGGATCACAAGATCAGGAGTTTGAGACCAGCCTGGCCAACATGATGAAACCCCTTCTCTACTAAAAATACAAAAATTAGCCAGGTGCGGTGGTGCACACCTGTAATCCCAGCTACTCAAGAGGCCAAGGCAGGAGAATCGCTTGAACCTGGGAGGCAGAGGTTGCAGTGAGCCGAGATAGCATCACTGAGCTCCAGCCTGGGCGACAGAGTGAGACTCCGTCTCAGGAGGGAAAAAAAAAACTAATTAAAACAACATGCTATGCTTCACTTAACATATTAGCTTTTTTTTTTTTTTTTGAGACAGCATCTTGCTCTGTCACCCAGGCTGGAGTGCAGTGGCGCATCTTGGCTGACTGCAACATCCCCCATCCAGGGTTCAAGCAATTCTCATGCCTCAGCCTGGGATCCCATGCCACAGCATAGGATGTGGCTGGGACCACAGGCGCCTGCCGCAGTGCTGGGATTACAGGCATGAGCCACTGCACCCAGCCACATTAGGTTTTTAAAAAATAATACTTCTGTCTGGCATTCTCATAAGTACAGATGGAAGTAAAAACTGGTACAAACAGTTCTCAAAATGATTTGGCAATTTCAACAGGAGTTTGAAGGCATACCTTTTAACCTCAATAAATTTAAATATATACCTGTCTTGAGAAAAATAATCAGAAATCCAGGCAAAATTTTAAACAGAAAGACATTCTTCCACTCAAATAACTGAAAGCAATCTAAATATCCTATAAAATGGTGATGGTTAAGTAAATTATAGTATATTCATATAACAGAATATAATGCAGCAACTAAAAGTTATGTTTGTGGAGAAAGTTTAACAATGTGGTAAAATGCTCATATGTTAAAGAGAAAAAAGCAGGATAAAAATTGCAAATGTTGTTTTACGCAAACATAAGGATAAAGAGACGAAGATAAAGAGATTGAAAAAGGGATTGAAAAATGGATGCAGAAAAAGATGCCAAATTAAGAATATGCTCACCTCTAAGAAATGGCATTATGGGTAATTATTATTTTATAATTTCCTAAATGTTCTCAATATTCACAGTAGACATATACTACTTTTATAATCAGAAAAAAATTATTTAAAATAAATCCTAAAGCTAAAGGAATATTGGTTTTAATGTTGTTCTCAATCTTTTTACCAGAGAGTAAATCTTAATAGCCTATTTTATTGGATTCTCTTCTTGCTTTACAAAAACAGATGAAAGGACTTCACAGGCCTCAGTCTGAAGGAACTCAGGTCAACAGTCACTCAACCTTTCAAAAAATACACAGTGGCTCTCAAACTTCAGATTGCATAAGAAGTTGAAAGTTTAGTTTAAAAAGCAGATTTCTGAGCTCTGCCCTCAAAATTCTGAACCACTGACTGTGGGACAGGGCTTGACAATCTGCTTCTTGTCTAAGGCCCATACTTTTTAAAACATTAAATTAAAACATGTTCACTATCTAAGATTAAGTGATAACTCTTCTCTGTCAGGCCATCAAAGCACAGTGTCACTAAGGGCTTCCTAACTAGTGGTGAGGCAACTGGTGAAAATTCAAAAATTTGATAAAAATTTCATAGGCATTTTTCCAAAAATATTGTATCTTAGAGACTAAATTAATCCTTACCTGCCCACTTCATCTAGGTCAATATTATCTCATTCCAAAAAGGAAAAAATGAATTAGTAATATATAAAAAAAAAACACACAGAAAACCAATTGTTACAAAGCTTGCAAATCAGGAGCTGATAGTTTTCACTGCTGTGTGAAGTTAAAATCTGACTTCCCATTCATGGTGATAACTGATCTGACAATAAAAATTAACCCAACTAATAAAGCTAATGCATTAAGTTCACTATCCCTTTTTCCCGTTTTCATGAGGAAAAAGGAGAAATCTCTAGGTGTTACTGTGTCATTACCCTTTAATATTTTTCTCCTTTATTTAGAGACAGGGTCTCACTGTGTCATCCAGACGAGCGCAGTGGTGTGATCTCAGCTCGCTGCAACCTCCACCTCCCAGATTCAAGCAATTCTCATGCCTCAGCCTCGCAAGTAGCTAGGATTACAGGCATGCGCCACAACACCCAGCTAATTTTTGTATTTTTAGTAGAGACGGGGTTTCACCATGTTGGCCAGGCTGGTCTCAAACTCCTGGCCTGAAGTGATCTGTCCACCTCAGCCTCCCAAAGTACTGAGATTACAGGCATGAGCTACCACGCCCAGCCCCTCCATTCATTTAAAGAGAAAAATATCCAGAAGCAAATTAGTCTTTTTACTACAGTGGAATCTTCAAACTAAAGTCCCAGTGTGACATATCCCAATCAGTGTTTTTTTCCATTCACCTAGGTTTTTTCTCTCCTAAAAGCAGTAGCATGAAAAAGCTGGGATCCCTAAAGAGATATCTATACTATAAACTCCTCTTTAAATTTTTTTACCATGTTTTATTTAATTATTAAATCACAATGGTAACATTTAGCCTAAGTGTAAGAAAGTAGGAAAATGTCTTACTTTATGCCCTTAAGCATTTAACTATAAAACTGTTGTCTTTCCAGAAGTACACTGCAACACAATAACCATTCTGGGAATTAATTTGAGGGTGAGTTGTAACTTACAGTTCTAAATACCCATATTTTAGTATTTAAAAGTAGATTGGGTTGGGTGCCATGGCTTATACCTATAATCCCAACACTGCTAGAGGCCAGGAGTTCAAGACCAACCTAGACAACATGGTGAGACTCGGCCTCTACAAAAAAATTTAAAAATCAGCTGGGCACGGTGGCACATGCCTATAGTCCTTGCTTTGGGGAAGCTGAAGCAGGCGGGTTGCTTGAGCCCAGGAGTTCGAGGCAACGGTGAGCTATGATTGTGCCACTGCACTCCAACCTGGGTGATGAGAGAGATCCTGTCTCAAAAAGTAAAATAAAAGTAGACTGTATTATTTTATGTCTGGCCTCTCTAGGATCCTAATAGAAATATTATGAATAGACTTTATTAATAGGTTGCCAAATTTCATGTAGTCTTCAAAGTTATTCTTTAGTGACTTGGAGGACAGATCAATAAATATATGATCCATACTTTCTAAAACACATACTGTAAAAAGAATGCAGTTTGTAAGTTCCATTCGTTAAACATTTACTGAATATCTAATGTGTCCCATGAATTACGCCAGATAGCAGGAATGAAGAGTCCTACCATCAAGAAACATCACTCCTGAATTAGAGAAACTCAGATGAAAAGAGCAAACAACGCAGGTGTGTTGCCCACCACTTCACTAACTGGAAAACTAAAGTTGGACAAACTTACCTTTCAAATACTCCTTTTTATTGTTTGTTTTGTGACAGGGTCTCACTCTGTCGCCCAGGCTGGAGTGCAATGGCTCACTGCAACCTCTGCCTCCCGGGTTCAAGTGATTCCCCTGCCTCATCCTCCCAAGTAGCTGGGATTACAGGTGCCCGCTACCATGCCTGGCTAATTTTTGTATTTTTAGTAGAGATGGGGTTTAACTGTGTTGGCCAGGCTGGTCTTAAATTCTGACCTCAAGTGATCTGCCCGCCTCGGCCTCCCAAAGTGCTGGGATTACAGGTGTGAGCCACTGCACCCAGCCTCAAATTTTCCTAATACGTACTTTAGCCTTTAACCAAAAGCAGAACACAGCAGTTACATTCCCTGTCAAAATTATTACAAGATTGTCAGAGAATTGTTTCTACTTATCCACAGTTAAGATTTTTCTTACGGAAAAAATTAAACCTCTTTCTACCACAGTAATTTGATTCAGCATCCAAAGCACTTGAATTGAAGCCTGACAAACGGGGATCAATGTCCAATGATCAACGTCAGGCTTAACTAATTTGTAGACAGACTCCAGTCACCTTAGGCTAAGCTGTCTCTCCATCAATTCAATAAACATACCCCTACTTTTTTTCTTTTGACCACGGATTCATAATACAGGTTGTTGTTTTTTTAAACTAATCTTATCTGGACTGTGCTAGCAGAAAAGGAAATCTGTCCATGTCAGGCATAAGCTAGGTTAAAGTATCTTTAAGGTATAAGGAGGGTTGTGGTTGGGAAAATCCCAAGGAAGAACCAGTGGAGCTGTGGAAAGCAAGAGATTACAACAATTGCATGGGAAGATTTAGGAGTTTTTAGCTTATCAGGGCCATAGATAAATGTTTAGGGCACTGGGCCATTTCTCCTCACCTTTAATAAGAGAAAATATTACACCTGCCTTTGGACAGCAGCAGTTAACTAATAGGGAACCTGAATAGTGGGTATTTTTTTCTCTCCCCATCAGTAACTGTTGGAGGAAAAAGCACAAGTTAGAATCTAGGTAAATCTGGGTAAACTTTTATGTAAAGGCTGAGGAAAATAAGTTCTCACAATGCCAAACTACTGTAGTAGTGGTTAGCAAGTTCTTGGACCCAAGATAACAAGACATCCCTCTTCTTCAGAACCTGGCGGGGGTAATGATTATGGGCTCAATGTCTCAGGAAGGTATCTCTCAAAAGGTAATAAACAAAGCCCAACATATAAGTAGATTTTGTATATACATTCTAACCAAATGCTTTCACAAAGCCACTTTTAAGATAAAAACATTTTATACTGCGGGCAAAAGCACTCATATTTATTTTAGTTCATAACTTCCCAGTCTTCAGTCATCCAAGTACCACTTTCAGAATTATCTTCATCCACCTGTACTATTTACCTAATATTGGTCTTTGAATTGACTTTTCTTGTCCTTTATTTTTTAGCAATAATATCTGTGAAATCAGTTTTGAGATGTTAAGTTTTTCTCCTAATTTAAATTAAATGAATTTGTTTCATTCAAATATGTATGTGTGTGAAAATTTTGGGAGAATTTTTTAATGTTCATTTGCTTATCAAATTATCTTGCATATGTGACAGTACCAAAGTTTGGGAAACAATATTAATATGGTACATATTATTTTATTAAAAGTGCTAGCTGAGGGTAGGGTTAGATTGGGTGATAAAGAGGATGGAATTTCTGCCATTTTGCCTATGCCCTTTACCTCACTAGCAGTGTTTGACACTCCCATTATGGGTGCTTGCACTGCACAGCATGTATAAGACCTCAGGCTTCACAACAGAGTTTACCCACATCTAGGACAGGGCCCCCAGTACATGCTCCCAACATTTGTATAGTGCCACACAGTTCACAGTTGGATAGGTAGAACCACCATTTTACAGATGAGGAAACTAAGGCTCACTTTCTCAATGTCACACTGCTAGTATACAGCAGAACTGGTACTTCAGTCTAAGTTTCTAGTATCTCTACATCACTATGCTTCATCAGTCTCCCAAAACCAACAAGAGGCAAGAAACCAGGGATCTAGAAACTAGCTATTCACTTGCCGCCTGGGTTCTAATCCTGGCTCCACCATGTACCAGCCATGTAAATTTGGGCAAGCTTTGCCTTTCTATATCTCAATTTCCACATCTATACATTGTGGCTCCTAATAGTATCTATCTCATAGGCTTGTTTTAAAGATGACAATAGTATCTATTGTCATACATAGGATCATGTAAAGCGCCTGAAACATTGCAACATGCTAAAAGCACTATATTAAATATTTGCTATATTATTTATTGATTACTATCCATGGACCACGCAATTTATACACATTACCTCATTTAAGCCTTCCAAAAACCTGTGAGGTAGGTATTATTAGTTCCATTTTACCTTTGAGGAAATTCAAGCCCAGAAAGCTTAAGGAATTTTTTTTAATCCCTAAACTCGTAGGTGACAAAGTAGGGATTTAAACTCAGGCCCAATTCTAACAACTCTGTGAGACACTCAAGGAAGGTCACAGGCACCCCTGTGATAGGACCTGGGCCTCTTTCATATACCAACATAAGATATACTTCGATTTTAACCAGTTGCACGCAAAAAAAAAAAAAAAAAAAAAAAGGCACTAAACAGATGTGATGGTTTTCAACATAGGAAATACCCGAATGTCCTATTACTTTAGGATATGGTCACAGGTGTCAGAGTCAAATACTGAATGAACCTTAATCAGAAATTGGAGGTACCGTTTAAGGCATTGCCTGATTCCTTACAATCTTAGCATGTAAGCAAATATCAGTAACATGGAAAGTGACTCAGAGTTTGAAAAGTGGCTGTTCCCCTGACTGAAGATCCCAACATCTCGAGTCTGGTGGTTGACACTTTTGCTCTGGGCTAGGCTTTGCCTTGGCTGAATAGGCACAGGAGGGACTGGTTCTCAAGCTCGCCCCCTGCCCCAGGTGGATGATCCAGATAACTAAGCAGCAGGAGAAAAATTATCTTAAGCTGTCTTCACTGGCAGAGAGATTCAAGCCAGCTGGGGCTCGTTTTTTTCTTTTGGAAGCCTCCTCCACTTGTCGAGCCAATTGCTCAGGTCTCCCTTCTACCACATCGTTCCCAAAGTGACTCTTGAGACAGGGTCTCAAGAGGTTTCCGTGAGCCAACGCGGGCAGATATCTGGGCTCAGTGCTCACTCCATCCCCACAAGACGTAAAGTAAGACACTGGTTCAAGTCCCATTCTGCCTAAAAGAAATAGGAAATGCCACCTCAAGCTCTCTCGGGCCACCTACACAGGTAGATCACCGTGTTTCTGACACCTGGACGCCAGGGAATCCCCACCACCATGCTGACAGCCAAGTGCGACCGTCCCTCTCCTTCAGACACTCCTTCCCTGGCTGCCCAATACCCGAAGCGGCTCAGACCAGGAGCAACCGCCGCCCGCGTGGCCCCAGACAACCCTCAAGTCGAAGGGGACGGGGTCCCCGCTTGCCCGTCCCTCCAGAGCTCCGCGGCCCCGGCTCCCACCCCAAAGGCACGGACTTGGCTCCTGCCGGTGGGGTAGGTCTTCAGTCCCGAGGGCGAAGGCCGAGGCTGTTGCGGGAGGCGGGGAGAGGCCGGCAGGGATTCAAACGACCCCTAAGAAAGGAAGAGGACTGGGAGGGGCCGGGGAGTACCTGTCGAGACGGGACCCGCCGCTCCGAGTGACGCGCCCCGCAGTGCATTGTGGGGCCTGGGAGGGACCTTTCGGCGGGGCTGCGGCGCGTCCAACGTGGCTCGCGCCCGCAGAATCAAACCACGCCCCCGTTCTCTCGGCTCGCCCGGGCCAATGGGGTTCTGCAGGAAGGACACAACAACCCGCCAGCTCCCGGGGCCCTCCTTAGTCCCACCCACTCCAGGAGAGATTGGCAGCTTCTCCCGCACCTGCGCCAGAAAAGTACAGAGTCCTCTGATGACAGAACTACGTTGACTTAAGAAATAGGGCCAATCTCTTCCGCTCGTCGCCCTGTATCTGCAGGCATTTTGTCTCTCACACGCGGCCCTACAGCAGACACTTATAAAGGGGACAGGGAGAAAAGCCCCCTCTGGGTGAGCAAGGAGAAGACCTGGCCCCTTCTATTCCCACACACAAGAAGGAAACTAACCATGGCAGAGAAGTGCCAGATGCTGACCCTGCGACCCCTTCCAGACTTCGCATCGGTCATGCATTATTAAACAGGCATTTCCTGACTGTTTACCATGTGCCAAGCACCGTGTTAAGCACGGGGTTACAGGAGTGGACATAACACTTGATGGAATTTAAGGAGTAATTGGAGCAAGAGACATTAAAGCATAAATAGTTACAGAATTATAAATTGTCAGTACTGGGAGGGAAAATTAGTGGGTGCAATGATCAATTAATTTTGGACTGTCAGGGAAAAGACCTCTGAATAAGTGCCTTTTAAGCTGCAGGCATATTAAAGAGCCTTAGAGAATGTTTCCCGCCAAGGAAATATTATGTATGAGGTTGTTGGGGCATGAAAGAACTTCGTGTGCTCTAGGAACTAGAAGGAAGTCAGTGTGGATGGAGTGTAGGGAGCAAGGAGAAACTTTGCCCGTTGACCTTAAGATACCTTCCAAAATACAGCCTGAAATCTGTAATGTGGCCAATAAGAGCCAGCATGGTCTGGCCCTTGTCTCATCTCAGCCCAAGGTCAATGGGCAGCTAATAAAGACTATTAAGTAGGATCCTATTTGCATATTTAAGAATCACTCAGGCTGTTTGTGAAGAATAGTTTGGAAGAGGGCAAGAAGGGCTGCTGGAAGGCCATTTGGAGGTAGTTGCGTCAGGCAAAGCCAGAAATGATGGTGGCTTGAACTAGTGTAATGGGAGTTAGAGACAGAAAGAGGTAGATAATTTCAAGATATGTATAAATTAGAGATGGTATCCAAGGGACTTCATAACGGATTGGTTTGCCGGGAAGGGTCAAGAAAGAGGAATATTAAGGATGACTCCTTAAGTAACTAGATGGATTAAGAAGCCATTTACTGACTCATGGAACACAGAAAGAGGAGCAAATGGTTTGAAATATGTTAAATTTGAAATGCCTATAAATGGAGATGTCAAGTAGATTTGGATATGTAGGTCTAGAGTTCAGAAGAAAGGCCTGAACTAACATAAATTTTGTCCTAGATATATACTCAACATAAATGTATTCATATATTCACCAGAAAACATATGTATAAGAATGTTCATGAAATGAATAAATTTTAGAATATTCTGACCAGGAGCAATGGCTCACGCCTGTAATCCCAGCACTTTGGGAGGCCGATGGGAGGTAGATCACTTGAGGTTGGGAGTTTGAGACCAGCCTGGCCAACATGGTGAAACCCCATCTCAACTAAAATACAAAAAAATTAGCCAGACATGGTGGTAGGCATCTGTAATCCCAGCTACTTGGGAGGCTGAGGTAGGAGAACTGCTTAAACTGGGAGGCAGAGGTTGCAGTGAGCCAAGATCACGCCGCTGAACTCCAGCCTAGGCAACAGAGCAAGACTCCTTCTCAAAAAAAAAAAAAAAAAAAGGAAGAAGAAGAAGATTCACATAATAGAATACTATACAGGAAAGACAATAATCTACAACCATATGCAAAGCATGCATGAATTTCACAATCATAAAAATTGAGTGAAGTCAGACACAAAAAATGATTACTATATGACTCCATTTACATAATGTTCAAAATAAAAAATCATATAAGGTAATAATACCCTTAGGTAACCGATTAGTTACAATTATTAGTGTTAATAATTAGAAAGGAGCAATAAGGGGCTACTGGAGTTCTAGCAATGTTCTTATTGATCCAGGTGTTGATTACATGGTGTTTTCAATTAATGAAAATTCACTGAACTGGATATGGTGGCTCACACCTGTAATCCCAACACAGCACTTTGGGAGGCCAAGGAGGCCGAGGCAGGCAGATTGCTTGAGCTCAGGAGTTCGAGACCAGCCTGGGCAACATGGCCAAACACTCTCTGAAAAAAATACAAAAATTAGCCAGGCATGGTGGTGCACGCCTGTAGCCCTAGCTACTTGTGGGGCTGAGGTGGGAGGATTGCTTGAGTCCTGGAGGTCGAGATTGCAGTGAGCCATGTTTGTGCCACTGCACTCCAGCTTGAGCAACAAAGTAAGACCCTGTGTCAAAAAAAAAAAAAAAGGAAAAGAAAAAGAAAAGAAAATTCATCAAGCTGTATGCTATATTTATGAAATTTTTCAGTATGTATTTTACTATTGAATAGAAAGTTTATATTTTTCCAAATGTTAAAGGCAACCCAGCCATGAATAAGTAAACCAGACTAAACCTCCCACTACAAGTAATAGAAAACTGGACCAAATCTATGAAACAAGTGTTTTCAGGCATTGGTCAATTGGCATAGTAGAATTGTGATCTTGGAAGGAAAGAAAACAAACAACATGAGTCCCCAGAATATCCACAGATTTCTTTCTGGAGGTAAGCACAGGATAGAAGAAAGCCATCGGGGTTTGTTGAGGATGCAGAAATTGGAATTAATAGAGATTGAGACAAATAATATTTCTGGAGCAGAGTGCCAGAGAAAGAGCTCCAGAAATATACATAAGGATTCCTGTGAATCTTTGGTATAGCTTTAAGGATAGACTGTATGAGGCTGGTAAATAACAATTACTGGGGAAATTTAAGCTGAACAGCTACAAGAACTTGAATAGAGTTTGGAAACATTTAGGCTCTGACTGATTAGAATGGGAAATCTTATTAAATCTTATTAAAACCTGAAGCATTTGATAAAGAGACCCTAAAAAGGCCACACTTTAAAGCTAAATTAGCCCAATAGTAAAGACTATTCTAGACCCACTCGAACAAAGCTGAAAAAACTGATTTGCAAGTGAATTAACTGCTTTCTTGAACGAAACTTAACAGTCTTTAAAGAAAGACAACAAAATTCAGGTACTTAACCATGTAATGTATGCAATGCCTAGTATCCAATAAAAAATTACTACACATGTGAAGAAGCATTAAAACATGAGCCACAAATGGGAGAAGAATCAGTCAATAGAAACAGACCCAGAAATGACAAGGATGATGAAATTAGTTTTTAAAGCAGATAAGAACTTCACTTTTCTTCTTTAATTTTTTTTAAGTTTTAGAGGGCATCAGCGCACTGGGGTTACAAGCAGGTAAGATAAGAACTTTAAAGAAGCTATTATAAATATGGCCAAGAATTTAAAGAAACATGAATAATGTGATAAATGAAAACCACAAAAAGAACCAAATCAAGCTTCTAGAGCAGAAAACTACAATATCTGAATGGGTAATTTTGCTCTATGGGCTTAACAGCAGATTATACACTGCTGAAGAAAAGATCAGTAAACAAAGTAACAGTGAAAAATAATTATCTACATTAAAGTGCAGAGCGAAAAAAAGTTTAAAATGAACAGAGCCTTGGTGACCTATGGGTTAATACAAAGTTATCTAACATGTATAATCAGAGACTCAGAAAGAAAGGAGAGGTGATACAAAATATTTGAAGTAATAATGGCCAAAATTTTCCAAAATTTGATAAAAAATATAAACCCATAGATTCAAGAAAATAAACTAGGCCAGGCACAGTGGCTCACACCTGTATTCCCAGCACTTTGGGAGACCAAGGTGGGTGGGTCAACTGAGGCCAGGAGTTCGAGACCAGCTTGGCCAACATGGTGAAACCTCATCTCTACCAAAAATATAAAAATTAGCTGGGCATGGTGGTGCATGCCTGTAATCCCAGCTACTCAGGAGGCTGAGACAGAAGAACCTCTTAAACCTGGGAGGCAAAGATTGCAGTGAGCTGAGATCACGCCATTGCACTCCAGCCTGGGTGACAGGGTGAAATTTCATCTTAAAAAATAAAAAAATGTATATATACAAAAATTAGCCAGGCATGATGGCGCGTGCCTGTAATCCCAGCTACTCAGGAGGCTGAGGCAGGTGAATCGCCTAAACCCGGGAGGCGGAGGTTGCAGTGAGCCGAGATCACACTACTGCACTCCAGCCTGGGTGACAGAGCAAGACGCTGTAAAAAAAAAAAAAAAAAAAAAAAAAAAAAAAAAAAAAAAAAAAAAAAAGAAGAAGAAAGAAAGAAAGAAAGAAAGCAAACAGGATAAACACCCAAAAGAGCTACACCAAGGCATGTTACACTCAAACTACTGAAAACCAATGATCAAAAAAAAAATTAGAAACAACCAGAGAAACATTGAATCCACCTTGAGTATATAGAACAAAGATAAGAGGTACTATTGACTTCACACTTCACCTCAGAAAGAAAGAAAGCCAAAATATAATGAAATAAAAATGTTAAAGTCCTGAAAGTAAAAACTCTGTCAACTTTGAATTCTATATCTAGGAAAAATTCT
The DNA here is from genome assembly GCF_028878055.3 of Symphalangus syndactylus. Taxonomy (NCBI): domain Eukaryota; kingdom Metazoa; phylum Chordata; class Mammalia; order Primates; family Hylobatidae; genus Symphalangus; species Symphalangus syndactylus. The sequence goes on along the minus strand of NC_072443.2, from coordinate 47,005,822 downwards.
TCCAAAAAATGAAAGTGCAGCCAGGCTTGGTGGCTCATGCCTATAATCTCAGAACTTTGGGAAGCCAAGATGGGAGGATTGCTTGAGTCCAGGAGTTCAAGACCAGCAAAGGGAACATAGTGAGACTTCGTCTCTACAAAAAAGTTAAAAAAAAAAAAAATTAGCCAAGCATGATGGCACATGCTTGTAGCCCCAGCTACTCAGGAGGCTGAGGTGGAAAGATTGCTTGAGCCTGGGAGGTTGAGTCTGAAGTGTGCCAGGATTGTGCCACTTCATGCCAGCCTGGGTGACAGAGCAAGACTCTGTGTGAGAAAAAAAAAGAAAGAAAAGTGAAATTAAGATATTTTTAGGTAAACAAAAGATGAGAGAATTTGTTGCTAGCATACCTGAATGCTAAATGCTGAATGCTAAATGCTAAATGTTAAATGTTGAAGAAAATTCTTCAGATTGAATGAAAATGATTCCAGATAGAAACCCAAATTCACTTTGGAAGGCCGAGGCAGGCAGATCTCGAGGTCAGGAGATCGAGACCATCCTGGCTAACACGGTGAAACCCCGTCTCTACTAAAAATGCAAAAAATTAGCTGGGCATGGTGGCGGGCGTCTGTAGCCCCAGCTACTCGGAGGCTGAAGCAGGAGAATGGCATGAACCCGGGAGGCGGAGCTTGCAGTGAGCGGAGCTGGCACCACCGCACTCCAGCCTGGGTGACAGAGCAAGATTCCGTATTTAAAAAAAAAAAAAAGAAAAAAGAAAAAAAGAAACTCAAATTCACACAAAAGGAACAAAAAGTATCAGAAAATGTGAATATATGAATTAATATAAAACTTTTCCTCTTTTGAAAATGTATATAATTAACCACATAAAGCAAACGTGGTAACAAATGGTTTTTGTTACCATTTTTGCTTTAATCACTTAAAGCAAAAGTGCAACAAAAAAAAAATGTTTATAACAAGTGAAGAAGTAAAACATACGTTAATGATATTGTAAGGGAAAGGGGAATGAATATATACTGTTACAAGGTTTTTAACACCATACATGAAGTGGTGTAAGTATATTTGAAGGTAGAACATGATAAGTTAAAGATAGATATTAGGGCTGGGCACAGTGGCTCACGCCTGTAATCCCAGCACTTTGGGAGGCTGAGGCGGGTAGATCACCTGAGGTCAGGAGTTCGAGACCAGCCTGACGAACATGGTGAAACCCTGTCTCTACTAAAAATACAAAAAAAAATTAGCTGGGCGTGGCGGGCACCTGTAATCCCAGCTACTTGGGAGGCTGAGGCGGGAGAATCACTTGAACCTGGGAGGTGGAGGCTGAAGTGAGCCGAGTTGGTGCCACTGCACTCCAGCGTGGGCAGTAGAGTGAGACTCTGTGTCAAAGAAAAAAAAATAGCCATCTGATACATTATCCTCTATCTACTCTTTTCTCCATATATCTTAGATGTCTGATACCTTTGGTCTTACGTCAGATCAGAATGGTCAGGCTTTTATATCTTTGCTTCATAAAGTCACCAGATGTGGATTCCCCCAAGATGGGCATGATATCAAACAAGGTACCTCTCCAAAAGTGAAGCACATAGAAAAAGCTATCAGCTGGAGGCTACCTGCTGACTCTCCCTGCAGCCAGGTGACAAGTCCTCCCTTGAAGGAGGACCCAGACAGGGAATTTCTGTGTCTACCACAGACATACAGTGTTTCCGTAGGATTCCCACCAAAAATGCAAAACCATAAAATAATCACATGGAAACATTAAAGTAACCCTAATTGAAAGACATTTTTCATAACAAATGGCCCTATACCCTTCAAAAATGTCAATGTTAAAAAGATAAAGAAAGGCTGAGGATATTTTCCAGATTAAAGGAGACTAAAGAGACACGACAACTAAATGCAGTGTCGTATCCTGAATTAGACCCTAGACTAGAGGAAGAAATAGCCATAAAGAACATTATTTGGACAACTGATGACATTTGAATGTGGACAGTAAATTAGATAGTACTGTATCAATACTAAATTTATTAATTTTGATCATTTTATTTTTATTTTAGTTAAGATTAAGTTTTGAAATTGAAGCAATGTAAAACTTTAAAAATATTGATTATATGTGTTGAAATGATAATATCTTGATATGTAGTTTAAAATATATTATGGTCAATGTTATCTGTTTCCTTTTACTTTTTTAGGGTGGCTACTGGAAAAAAAGTCACATATGTAGCTTACATTCTGTTTTTATTGGACGGCACTGTTTTATACTGTTACTGTTTCATAATATATAATCAAGATGATTTCTAGCACTCCCCCCATCCTATCTTTTTTTTGCACTTTGAGATTTCTCCATTGGTATGTGAGCCAGCTCTCTGGACGGCCTGGGCTTTTAAACTGTGACGGGAGATAAATGGTTAAGACTATGAAGTCACCTTTGTGCAGCTAGTCTGAGGGAGCCCCCAACTCCACCGCCAGGCTCCTGGTGGAGTTGCTAGGGGAGGGAGAAGCACATGTGTATTTGGGTAGGATTGTGTCTGAGTCTTGGAACAGAGCGCTACAGAACCAGGGGAAAAGAGTTGCCAGCAGGAGGGGCTGGAGAGGCTGGGGCTGGGATGGAAGCAGGGATGTCTCAACGCTGCATTTTCATCAATAGTTTTGCCACTATGATATCGTTTCCTTGTCTCCAACACTGTATGTCTAGAGCTGTCCTTAACACATAGGTGTCATATTTATATTATGTTATTTTTCTTTCAGGTTAGCACCATCTTTGACAGCAATTTTCTAAAAAACAGAAAGAAAAGTTTCTTATCTGTATCTTGGAAATTCTGAAATAACATTTCCACTGTGGTATAAATGGTTTATTATTCAACGTTGTGTTTTAATTAATGCTTCACATATTCAACAAACATTGTGCATCCTCTCTGTGCTGGGCAGTGACAATGGTAAATATGATATGGTCCCTCCTTTAAGGCACTCACAGGATGGGGAGAGAAACATGTATAAAAACAATGACAACTGCTATGGTCTGAATGTATCCTCCAAAATTCATATGTTGAAACTCAATTGCCAATGTAATAGCATTAAGAGGTGGGGTCTTTAGGAGGTGATCAAATCGTGAAGGCCCTCATAAAAGGGACTGAGGGAGTGGGTTTATGCTGCTCCACTCTTCCACCATGTGAGACACAGCATTTATCCTCTCTAGAGGATGCAGCAACATGGTGCCATCTTGGAAGCAGAGATCAGGCCCTCCCCAGATACCAAACCTGCTGGTGCCTTGATCTTGGACTTCCCAGTTTCGAGAACTGTGAGAACTAAGTTTCTGTTGTTATCAATTACCCAGTCTGAGATATTTTGCAGTAGCTGCACAAATAGACTAAGACAGCAGCCAAATGAGATAAATGCTGATAAAACCTGACCAAATGGCTCTGGGAGGATTCCAAAGGGATGGAGCTAGAGAGAAACATGGAACACTTTTTACAAAAAGAGGTGATATTTGAGAATTACAGGAAGAATAATCACTTATCAGGCAGACTGTGGCAGGTCATGGAGAAGAGAATCCATAGTTGTAAAGCACAGCACTAACTGTTTAGGGAACTGCAAGTGGCCTGCTATTGCTAGAAATGTAGCTAGGAAATGAAGCCAAAAGAAAGGCCAGGCTTCAAAGAGCTGATATGCCAAACTGCCAAGTTTGACTTTTCTCCTGCATGCAATGGGAAGACACCAGTGGATTTTCAGCAGAGGAATAAGAAGACTGGATTGGTATTTCTAAAATAAGCACATTCTATAATTGTTAAAAAATTAACCATAAAACAATTATAAGATAGCTATAAGAAAATAAAGATGGATTTGGCTTTGGGATAAAGAAGAATTTCTAAGCATGAAAGCAATGAAGAAACCACAAATAAAAAGATAGTAGACCAGACTGACAAGTATAAAACATCTATACATAAAAAAATGAATGAAATTAAAATTCCAACCACAGAGAGAAATATATGCTATATATGGCAAAGAATGCCCACATATAATAAGAAAATGAGGAACACTCCCATTGCAAATAGGCAACAGGCCTGAGAAAACAACTTGCAAAAGAACTATAACTGGCCAACAAACATTTAAATGATAATTAAAGGGGAAAAAATGAAATATCCTGCCTTTCTAGTATTAATGGAAGTTGTATTTCATTTTGGAGTAAGCAAGTAGTTCCAGTTGAGAAAGGAAAGCTCTACTTAAGAAAAAATGGGAAATAAATATAATAGAAGAAATGATAGAAAATAATCATTTTCAACCCCAAATGAAAACGGTGATTTAGACAGAAATTAAGTATTGGTGGTAAAGTCATTAGATGAATAGTAGATGGACGGAGGACATTCTTATAGTGCCAAAGTATATCACAGAAATTACTCTCTGATTCAAAGGAGAAAACCCACCTGCGTGAAGGAGGCAGGTTGCCATGATTCAGGAGTCAATCTTAGTGGCCCTCATCGTTGACCAACAAGATGTCATGGGTCAGTCTCCTGATGGGACCCAATAATGAGTATACCACATCACCTATGATGTATTTTTCCCAAAAATGTTTAACTTTAATCTATCGCATTTTCACATGTTATACAAATGTTATAGGGAATAGAGGACAGTTGAACAGTACTGCAAGGAAGCAACCAGAAAAATCCTGAAAAATAAAACATTCTGCAGGCAACTTCAATAAGTCAGTGTATGGAGAGAAAAAAAAAAAAAAAAAAACAGAAAGAAACCATAGATTAAAAGAATCTCAAGAGACATAACAACCAGGTGCAATGCATGGTCTTAGGTTGGCTTCTGTTTTGAACAAACCAGAAAAGACATTTTTGACACAACTGATGCAATTTAACTGTGAAATATATATTAGGTAATATTAAGAAATTGGTTTTTTTTTGTTAACTATGATAATGCTTTTCAACTATGGAAGTAAATGTTCTTTTTAAAACTACAAATGAATAAAATATATTTAAAATTTTTTGACTACACTAACAATCAAGTAAATATGTTTAAAAACTTTCATTTTTACCTGTGAAATAGGCCAAAGTTTCCTTTCATTATTTATAAAATTAAAAGTAAAATCATTAGTCAGAGTAGGATGGCCAAAGCTTCATTCAGTCTAATCCTTTTCTGGTACAAGTACAAATTAATTCAGCCATTCTAGGAGCTAATTTAACAATGTGTATTGAGAGTCTTTAAAATATTCATGTCAGGCTAGCACAGTGGCTCACACCTGTAATCTCAGCAATGTGGGAGGCCAAGGCAGGAGGATAGCTTGAGCCCAGGAGTTTAAGGCTGCAGTGAGCTATGATTGCACCACTGCATTCCAGCCTGGGTTATAGGGTGAGACCCTGTCTCCAAATACATATATATATATATGAATATATATATATTTACATGAATATATATATCTATATATGAATATATATATATTTATATGAATATATATATCTTTATATGAATATATATGTTCATATATATGTTTATATATCTTTATATGAATATATATGAATATATATGTTCATATATGTTTATATATCTTTATATGAATATATATGTTCATATATGTTTATGTATCTTTATATGAATATATATGTTCATATACATGTTTATATATCTTTATATGAATATATATGTTCATATATATGTTTATATATCTTTATATGAATATATATGTTCATATATATGTTTATATATTTATATGAATATATATTCATATATATGTTTATATATTTATATGAATATATATTCATATATATGTTTATATATATTTATATGATATATATTCATATGTATATTTATATATTATATGAACATATATATGAATATATATTTATATATACATGAATATATATATGATATATATATTTATATATACATGAATATATATGATATATATTTATATATACATGAATATATATAGATATATATATTTATATATACATGAATATATATGAATATATATATTTATATATACATGAATATATATGAATATGTATATAAATATATATTCATATATTCATATATAAATATATTCGTATATAAATATATATTCATATATATTTATATATATTCGTATATATTTATATATACTTATATATAAATATTTATATATACGTATATATAAATATTTATATATAAGTATATATAAATATTTATATATACGTATATATAAATATTTATATATATAAATATATATTCGTATATATAAATATATTCGTATATATATTTATATATATTCGTATATATAAATATATTCGTATATATATTTATATATATATTCGTATATATATTTGTATATATATTCGTATATATATTTATATATATATTCGTATATATATTTATATATAAATATATATATATTCGTATATATATTTATATATAAATATATATTCGCATATATATTTATATATAAATATATATTCGCATATATTTATATATATTCATTTATATTTGTATATATAAATGTATATATTTGTATACATTTATATATATATATTCATGGCAATTGTACATGTCTCCTCCTTTTCTTTTCTTTTATTTATTTATTTATTTTTTTGAGACAGAGTCTTGCTCTGTTGCCCAGGCTCCAGAGCAGTGGTGTGATCTCTGCTCACTGCAACCTTCACCTCCTGGGTTCAAGCGATTCTCATGCTTCAGCCTCCCAAGTAGCTTGCATTACAAGCATGCGCCACAATGCTTGGCTAATTTTTTGTATTTTTAGTAGACATGGGATTTCACCATGTTGCCCAGGCTGGTCTCAAACTCCTGCCCTTCTTTTCTATAAATGTATTCTGATGAAATAATCAGAGATACAATGAAATATCTACCTACATATATACATACATGCATAGTTTATAATAGCGAAAAGTTAGAAACCACCAAAATGTTCAATATTAAATAACGGATGGGACATCATAATATGGTATATTTCCTAAGTATGAAAATTGCCAAAAACTGGTAATAATAGGAAAATGCATATAATAAAATGCTAAGTGGAAAATCAGTATATAATGCTATAGATTTTTAATCTCTTCAAATATATGGAAAAAAGACTGGAAGACAATACAGCAAAATATATGTACAGTTTATCTCAGAGTAAGATTAGTGTTTTTTTCTTCTTTTTTTTTTTTTTTTTTTACTTTTCTGTATTTTACACATTTTCAATAATAAATATTCTTGGCCATGCTCAGTGGCTCATGCCTGTAATCCCAGCACTTTGGAAGGCCAAGGCAGGCAGATTACCTGAGGTCAGGAGTTCGAGACCAGCTTGGCCAATATGGCAAAACCCTGTCTTTACTAAAAATACAATCAGCCAGGTGCGGTGATGGGCACCTGTAATCCCAGCTATTCGGGAGGATGAGGCAGGGAGAATTACTCAAACCCGGGAGGCGGAGGTTGCAGTGAGCCGAGAGCACTCCAGTCTGGGCAACAGAGCAATAGAGCGAGACTGTGTCTAAAAAAAAAAAAAATTCTTTTATAAGTAGAGGGAAATGTTATTTGTAGGAAAACACCTCCCAAAACAAGAAGAGAAACCCAGAAGGTTGCATCAGGTTCACCTGATGCAGTGTGGGGCATGGGCTGAGAATGAGAGTTGCAAAAGCCTGTTTATATAAAATTACATACTTTTTTTTTTTTTTTTTGAGACAGAGTCTTGCTCTGTCACCCAGGCTGGAGTGCAGAGGCCTGATCTCGGTTCACTGCAACCTCCATCTCCCAGGTTCAAGCGATTCTCCTGCCTCAGCCTCCCAAGTAGCTGGGATTTCAGGCATGTACCACCATGCCCGGCTAATTTTTGTATTTGTAGTAGAGACAGGGTTTCATCATGTTGGTCAGGCTGGTCTTGAACTCCTGACCCCGTGATCCACCTGCCTCAGCCTCCCAAAGTGCTGGGATTACAGGCATGAGCCACCGCGCCCGGCCTACATACTGTCTTAAATGATGTTTTTTTTTTTTTTTTTTTGAGACGGAGTCTCAGTCTGTCACCCAGGATGGAGTGCAGTGGTGCGATCTCGGCTCACTGCAAATTCCGCCTCCCAGGTTCAAGTGATTCTCCTGCCTCAGCCTCGTGACTAGCTGGGATTACAGGCATGAGCCACCATGCCAGGCTAATTTTTATATTTTTAGTAGAGATGGGGTTTCACCATGTTGGTCAGCCTGGTCTCGAGCTCCTGACCTCGTGATCCGCCTACCTCGGCCTCCCAAAGTCCTGGGATTACAGGCGTAAGCCACCACGCCCGGCCTTAAATGATTTTAACAACAAAAATCACTTATACTTGCCATAAAAATTATAATGTGGAAGTATATAAAGTAAAAAATGAAAAGTCACCTTAACTTTTCTGCAATCTTTCTCTTCCTCAGTTAGTGAATATTTTTTCATACACAGCTTTTTCAAAAAATGAGATCATATTCTACATATTGTTCTATAACTTGTATTTAATGACTTAACAAAATTTTACAGAGAGTCCCCCCTTTCTATCTGTCAGAATACGTGGGCTTACTTCATTCTTTTTAACAATGGCAGATGGTAATGAGGATGTACCGTAAGTTATTGAATCATTTTCTATTAGCAGATGTTTAGGTGTCCTTTTCATGCCATTACAAACAGCACTGTCACCACCACTGTCATAAATGCATCTTTACATAGTGTGTTTAGGTAGAACAGATTATTTGGAGTGGGATTTCTTGGTCGAAGGGCATACAGGTTTAAAATTTTTCTCCCCAAAATCCTATACTATATTAATTTGTACTCTCACCAACAATGTGCTTGTTTCCTCATACCCACACCAAAACTAGACTTGTATCATCAGACTGATTTCAATTTTTTTTTTAGACTGAGTCTTGCTTTGTTGCCTGGGCTGGAGTGCAGTGGCGCAATCTGGGCTCACTACAACTTCCACCTCCCAGGTTCAAGCGATTCTCCTGCCTCAGTCTCCCACGTAGCTGGGATTAGAGGCGCCTGCCACCACGCCCAGCTAATTTTTGCATTTTTAGTAGAGATGAGGTTTCACCATATTGGCCAGGCTGGTCTCAAACTCCTGACCTCAAGTGATCCACCCACCTCGGCCTCCCAAAGTGCTGAGATTACAAGCGTGAGCCACCATGCCTGGCCTTGCTTGCAATTTTTATGTTACTAATGAGATTGGTATTTTTTATTTGTTTCTTGGCCAAATGTGTGGAATCTTTTGTAAATTACCTATTAATCTGTCCCTTTGCCTAAACAATATATGAATACTATTATTAATTTGATAGAACCTTAGATTTAGAGTGGCTTCCTAAAATATTACAAATTCTATTAACTAAGGATAAAATGTTTCAGGCTTCACCTGAAACAAGGATTCTCATTACTTAGACTCTTGTTTTGAATGTTTGCTTATTTGGATCCAAAATTCCAAAAAGTTGATGTCCTCCTCTTTTTAAAAAATAAAATCTCATGTCATACTTTGCAGATAGTTATATTACCATAATTTTCCAGATGGGGAATCAGAGCACGAAGTGTTGTACTTAGAGTCACAGAATGATTCACTAGCAGACATGCATCCAAAATCCATTGCTCCATCTTATTTTTCAATTATGTGCCCCACACTTTCCTCTTTCAATTCACTCCTCACCACAGTCTCATTTACTGAAATAAAGAGCCAGTTAGTATTCATAGGTTTTATTCAAACACATAAATATGTAAGTTCATGAAAGAGTGAAATGATTGCACCTAGGCTATAAATTATTTCTTGTTCATGTTTACAAATAAGGTTTTAATTACTGTATACTTCTTGGTCATAGGAAAAATGACTTAGGAATAATTTTCCTCCAAACAAAATTTAGTAAGAAATATGTTTTAGTACAGTGGTGTTTGCACAGAGAGAGAAACCTCAATGTGACATTGCTGCTGTAGTTTAAGAAAAAAAAAATAAGGTAAGCTGCAAGGAAAGGACTTTAAACTTTTATTACGGGAGAGGGTTTTAAGTGGGGGATGTTCTCCAGATCCAAAATATGGTTTCCCTAACTGCTATAAATATATCAGTCACTTCTTCACCGCCTCCATACGGCAGTGACCTTGTAGGATAGATGGAGTGGAGAGAAAAGCCTATTTCTCAGAAACGAGAAGGTACAGCAATACCTTCTCTTTCACTATTTTCTGAGGACGACGAGATGTTGTTATTAATAATGACAAAAATGATTTTAAAATAACTGCTGCTGTTTGTTTATTATGTGCTAATTACTTTGTACTCATTGAATTTTCCTAGCAGCCTTATGTTTTCAGTATTTTTTTAAAATTTATTTTACAGGACTAAGCCCCAAAAAACTTGCGCAATTTCCCACAGCGAGTAAACATAAGAGCCAAGATTCCCATCAAGACCTGCCAGCTCACATGCAGGCTCTCTTCTCCAAGATGCTTTGCTGCCACTTCCATTTGGCGGTTCCGGGATGGAGAAGGCAGTGTGAGGTGCCCTTGGGGCACCTCATATATCTTAGAGATCCAGCCCAGGTCAAGTCTGTCTCTTGGCTTTGCAAGTTCAGAAAGCCAATGTTCTGAGCTGGTCCATCCGGGAATGGGGTAAAGCACTGGGCTAGGGGCATCCTCTGAGGGACCTAGCTGGCTGCTGGGGAAAATGTGAGTACAGACAAAATCCCCAGGACTGTGGAGGGGTGAGGAGTCAGAGGCCAGGGAAGCCACAGAGGTGGGGAGATGGGAAATACAAAGAGCATGCCACAGCAGATGTCTGGCCCATTCCAGCCATCACAGCAGTAGGCTGGAAGTCACATCGTGGAGTGGTCAGGCTTCCCCAGAGGCCAGCCAAATGGCAACCAGGAGTCCTGAGGAACTAAAGCAGCAGAAAGGCCTCTGAGAGCCTTGCCTCCTCTCACTGCGGGAGACTAACCTGTGTGCGTCTGGACGCTTGCTGGGAGATCAGGGCAATCCTTGGGCTGGGGATGCAGGAGCACAGGGCAGCCACAGCTCTTGGAGGTGCATTGACTGACCCCGCCAAGCAACCCTACTAGAAACGAAGCTGCAGGTTACTTCACCACCACAACCAATTAACCCTTTGGGTTTAAGTTTTTGGTTCCCATTCCTGAAAGGATCTGTCTATTAATTATGAGCCAACTCATTTCCATTTCGTCACAGTGGATTGGAACATGTGACCAAAGGAGTCAGCCAGCAACCAATTAGATTCTCTCATGAGTTTTAAGAAACCCAGAGAATGAGTGAGTCAGATGGTACGGGCATGGAGCTGCAAGGTCATGTGGAGAGCTGGCCGGAGAGCCTGTGAAGTGCCTTTTGTGGCCCAAATTACAGGGGAGTGGACATTTAGAACATAGCAAAGGAAGCCAAAGAGAAATGAATAAAATTATACGTCTCTGGTGAGAGAGAGAGAGAGAGAGAGCGCTATCTCATTTTATGGTTTCCAATGAAGACAAGCTATTTCCTATAATTAACTCTGCAAGATTCCCCCCAGTGTTGATAACAAACCCTCTTTTTATTTGAGTTTCTTAGAGTGGATTACTTTTCTCACCAACAATTTCTGACCCAGAAATTCATACATTTCTGATTTATGAATAAGAATGCCATTGTATTCACGAACAATGGGATGCTCCTTTCCAAGGAAAATTATGCCGACACACATGGAAAATGTAATGAGTAATCCGAATGTCACTTTGTGAGAAGAGTTGTCAGAACCCAGGATGTTGGATCATCTCACAAGTTTGGTTCAGACTGAGGCAGCAACTGGAGAATACTGCTTCCTGAGGAAGCAGAGAGAAAAGAACAATTACTGAATATCTACAGAGAGACCCTTAGATGTCGAATATGGGTTATATCATTTAAATCTCACAACTCATTAGGCATGGTGGCTCACTCCTGCAATCCCAGGACTCTGGGAGGCTGAGGCAGGCAGATCGCTTGAGCCCAAGAGTTTGAGACCAACTTAAGCAAGATGGCAAGACCCTGTCTCTACAAAAAAATACAAAACACAAAAAATTAGCCAGGCGTGGTAGTGTGTGCCTGTGGTCCCAGCTACCCAGGAGGCTGAGGTGGGAGGATCACCTGAGGCCAGTAAGTCAAGACTGCAATGAGCTACGATCACGCCACTGCACTCCAGCCTCAGCAATAGAGTGAGACCCTGTCTCTAGAAACATAATAATAATAATAAAAACTATCATTTTATTGTAGAAGAATCTGAGGCTACAAGAAGTTAACAAAACTGCCCAAGGTCACAAAACTAGGAAGCCTCACAGCTGGGAATCAAAGTCTTCCTCTTCCTCTCAGGTACTCTGTCTCCTAGGGACTAAATGCTAACAGTAACTCACCACAGCCCTTACCCCATTGAGCAGTGATGGTCAATTTTTGTATCAGCATGGATGGGCCACTGGGCACAGTGACTTACACCAATAATCCCAACACTTTGAGAGGCTGAGATGGGAGGATCACTTAAGTCCAGGAAGAGATGAGCCTGGGCAACATAAGGAGACCCCTGTCTCTACAAAAAAAAAAACTAAAAAAAAAAAAAAAATAGCCATCTAGCTACTCAGGAGGCCGCGAGGCAGGAGGGTCACTTGGGCCCAGGAATTCAAGGCTGCAGTAAGCTGATTGGACCACTGTACTCCACCCTGGGTGACAAAGCCAGAACTGGTCTCTAAAAAAGTGAAATAGTGGGATCTCAAAATCAAAACGATTGAACTCATGGATATAGAGAGTAGAAGGATGGTTACCAGAGGCTGGGAAGGGTAGTAGAGGGCTGAGGGGAATGTGGAGATGATTAAGGGTACAAAAAAATAGAATGAATAAGACCTACTATTTGACAGCACAATGGGTCAATAATAACTTATTTGTATATTTTACAGTAAAGAGTGTAATTGGATTGTTTGTAACTCAAAAGATACATGCCTGAGGGGATGGGTACCTCATTCTTTATGATGTGCTTATTTCACATTGCATGCCTGTATCAAAACATCTTACGTACCCCATAAATATATATACCTACTAAATACCCACAAAAATTAAAAATAAAATAAATAAGCAAAACAAAATAAAGCAAAACAAAATAAAGCAAAAACATGGCTGGACCATGGTGCCCAGATATTTGGTTAAACATTATACTGGATGTTTCTGTGAGGGTGTTTTTGGTGACATTAACATTTAACATTACTCATCTGCTTGTAGTCAAGCAGACTGCCCTCCATAATGTGGGTGGGTCTCATCCAATCAGTTGAAAGCTGGAATAGAGCAAAGTCTGGCCTTCCCCATGCAAAAAGGAATTCTGCTGGCAGATGGCCATCAGACTTGAGCTGCGGCACACACGCTGTCCGCTTTCCGGGTTTCCTAGCCAGGGGTCTCCAATCCCCTGGTCATGGACCGGTACCAGTCCGTGGCCTGTTAGAAACCGAGCCGCACAGCAGGAGGTGAGCAAGAGCATTCCTGCCTGAGCTCTGCCTCCTATTAGGTCAGTGGTGGCATCAGATTCTCATAGGAGTGCATGTGAACTGCGCTTGTGAGGGATCTAGGTCACACGCTCCTTAGGAGAATCATCCCCGCCACCCCAACCGTGGAAAAATTGTGTTCCATGAAACCAGTTCCTGGTGCCAAAAATGTTGGGGACTACTGTACTAGCCCATTCTGCAGATTTCAGATTGGGCAGCCTCTATAACCTCATGAGCCAGTTCCTTAAAATAAATCTCTCTATAAATACACACAAGCTATTGGTTCTGTTTGTGGGGTGAACCCTGACTAATACAGGCAGTGATGAATAACTACCACTGGCAGTTTTTTTTTAAGTCTGTATAAGTTAGGGCCATTACTTCTGACACCTCGGGCTTATAGAAAAGAACATTCAGAACCACAAAACAGAATACATCTGTTGCAAAAACTCCCCTCCCTTGTCTATTAAGTTTATTTATTTATTTATTTATTGAGATGGAGTCTCACCCTTGTTGCCCAAGCTAGAGTGCAATGGCATGATTTCAGCTCACTGCAACCTCCGCCTCCTGGGTTCAAGTGATTCTCCTGCCTCAGCCTCCCAAATAGCTGGAATTACAGGCATGCGCTGCCATGCCTGGGTAATTTTTTTTTTTTTTTTGAGACAGAGTCTCACTATGTCACCAGGCTGGGTGTGGTGGTGGGATCTCGGGTCACTGCAACCTCCACCTCCCAGGTTCAAGCAATTCTCAGGCCTCAGCCTCCCAAGTAGCTGGGACCAGAGGCGTGCGCCACCACCCTCAACCGATTTTTTTGTATTTTAGTAGAGATGGGGTTTCACCATGGTGGCCAGGATGGTCTCGATCTCCTGACCTGGTGATCCGCCCACCTTGGCCTCCCTAAGTGTTGGGATTACAGGCGTGACCCACTGTGCCCAGCCGAATTTTTGTATTTTCAGTAGAGACGGGGTTTTGCCATGTTGGCCAGGCTGGTCTTACCTTGGCCTCCTAAAGTGCTGGGATTACAGGCGTGAGCCACCGGGCCCGGCATATTAAATTTAATTAGATTCCATTTTAGAGTGACTTTCCTGACCTTGTCTTCAGATTCCAGCTTAGCTCAGTGTTTCAAGTAGTGGGAATATATAAATTAACCAGGATATTACTCGTCATACTTTAACACCAGCAATAATAAGTACTGATTCCGGACCTATATTCTTTAGCACAATCACAAATCTCCAAAACCTCCATTGGCACACAAGTGTCATTGATACCTGCAAGTGCCAGAGAGGAGATGCTAATTTGAAAACTTTTATTGGCTGTAATTTGTTTGAAGGTGGTGAACTGAACTACAAATCAAGCTGAAGGTGTGCTTTAATATTCTTCATTAGTATACAGAGTTGTTGGAAAGATGTAGGGAGGGTGAGTCAAGGATGGAACCTCAGATTACTCAGTCAATTATTCATATTCTATTTTGGAACACTTTTCTCATTTCAGGCAACCAATAATTCTTTTGGAGGGAAAGGGAAGAGCAAATGGACAGTATTTACTAAAGTTGCATTTTGAACCTTGCGCCAATGACAAGGATACTGTTTCGACAAATACTCATATTTTAATAAAATAAAATTAGGAATAATAACAAAAAAATACAAGTCCCATATATTTAGAAATGAAAAGGGGTCGGGCACGGTGGCTCATGTGTGTAATCACAGCACTTTGGGAGGCCAAGGTGGGAGGGTCGGTTATGCCCAGGAGTTCCAGACCAGCCTGAGCAACATAGTGAGACCTCATCTTGAAAGGAAACAAGAGAGAAAGAAAGAAAGAGAGAAAGAAAGAAAGAGAGAAAGAAAGAAAGAAAGAGAGAGAGAAAGAGAGAAAGAGAGAAAGGGAGAAAGAGAGAAAGGGAGAAAGAGAGAAAGGGAGAAAGAGAAAGAAAGAGAAAGAAAAGGAAAGGAAGGAAGGAAGGAAGGAAGGAAGGAAGGAAGGAAAGAAGGAAGGAAAGAAGGAAGGAAGGAAAAGGCATATTTACAAATAATCTGTGAGTTGAAGAAATGAGAACCCTTAAAATTATACAACGATGAAAGCACCGCATACTAAAACTTAAGGGATGCAAATATAAGTAGAAAAAATAACTATACATTCCTATGACTGTCTATATTAGAAAACAAGATAGCAAATTAATGAGCAAAGCATTCAATTCAAGAAGTTAGGAAAAGAATAATAGAATGAATTAAAAATAATAGAAAGAAGAAAAAATGAAGATGAAACCAGAAATTACTGAAAGTAGAAAGTAAATAATGGGATGATTACCAAAACCAAAACAGATTATTTGAAAGGTAAAAGGACAAAGCTCTTTTAGTCCCCAACCAAAGGAGAAAGCAGAGTAAGAGACTCACAAATGGATAAAGCTAGTTATAAAAAGGGTGATATAACTATAAACCTAGCAGAGAATTCAAAACCTATTGGGGGATTATATAAATGAATATCATGCCAAATTCTGAAAACATAGTTGAAATGGAAAACTTGAGGAAAAACTACAAATTACTAAAACTTTCGGAGAAGGGATAGAAAATTTAGATAGACCAATAACTATTTAAACATTGACTCAGTCATCAAAAATTCACTCCTCAAAAGGGCATTAGGCCTAGATTTTAAAAAAAAACATTTTATTTTGAAATAATACTGGACTTAGAGAAAAGTTGCAAAAATAGCATTGAGAGTTCTTGTGTAATCTTCACCCGACTTCCCCTACTGTTAACAGCTTACATAACTACAGTACTGTTATCAAAACCTGGAAATTAACATTGGTACTGTAACAAAAAGACTAAAAACTTACGTAATTTTACTAGTTTGCCCATGAATGTCCTCTTTCTGTTTTGGTATTAAATCCAGGATCCTGGGTTGCATTTAGTTATATGTCTCCTTAGATTCTTCCAGTCTGTGACATTTCCTTGCTCTTTTCTTCTTTTTCATGACTTTGATACTTCTGACAAGCGCTGCTAACTTATTTTGTAAAATGTTCCTCATTCTGGTTTGTCTGGTGTTTTCTTGTGATTAGATTAAGCTTATGCATTTTTTGGCAAGAATATTATGTTTGGTCATTCTCAATGCATCCTACATAAAGAGGGTACCTGATGTTAGATTCTTATAACCGATAACATTATTTATTACTGCTGGAACAAATCTGGCCCTTAAAGCCTACTTGATGGCTGCAGGATGGGGCACTCATCATGGCCCCTTGCTCTAAGAAGAAGAGAACCTTGACCTTAAGGTCAGGGGATCCGCTTTTTGTTTTTTAACCTTAAGTGCAGAGAGTTCATCATAATCATTTCAAGAGTTCCTGAATTCATAGCAAATTATCATGATCAGTCCATTAAATCCCCTCTCTTGCTTTATATCATTTTTAAGCCCAATACATTTCGCATTACTTGAAATGCATCAGTACACACAATGACATCACATATTCATAAGGACATTCGTATACTTACGGACACATCTCACACACTGGTGAGGGAGATGCACATGGGGACGAAAGGGAATCTGTAAATTAAAAAAAAAAAAAAAGCCAAGAGAGGGGCTACCTGTCCTGGCAGTGCTAATCGTGTCCCCAGGTTGGAAGGATGATGAGAGCAGCTCTCTGGAGAGGTGGTCCACAGAGGTGAGAGCCAGGCAAAAATGATGGGCAGAAACACAGAGGCTCTATCCAGACCTACAAGCAACACCATGAGGCCACAGGGAATTTGCTGGACATGCCGAGAGCTTTCCAGGCCTGTCTGCCCCTCTGTCCACTTTGAGTGTCCAGTGTTAACACATTCAGACCCTGGTACCTGGGTAGCTTCATATGGAGTCAACTGGCAATTTCTTAGGTTCCTAGAAACACAAACAGCCAGAGTCTGGAATTTTGTCACTGATTTATTTCAGGATTGATATAAAAAGTAAATGTTCTCCTTATAGTGGTGATCTCCTAATACATTCCATCAGGAAAACGTTCTCTTTTTCTGTGGCCAAACATTACGAAGGTTGTAGATTTTACAGAAGAACCAGAACTGAGGGCCACGTCCTGGACAGTCCTGGCCACATGCTTAAGTGATGGGGCTTGTCTGTGGATTGTCTTTGTTAGAAAGATGGATGCAACTGCAGTGCTGGTCACCAATGCTGGTGACACACGGCCTTATCCAAAGAGACACATTAAGAACTTAGTGCTTGCATTCCCCCCAAAGCGATCCCAACCTCTTTCTGGAGGAACTGGTTAATTCAATTATGATATAATCAGACGATGTAATATTTTGCACCCATGGAAAATCCTGCTTTTGAAGCATTCTTATTGAACAGGAAAATGTTAATATCACTTCTAGTCAAATAATATTTAGGGGGTGCCTTTGTACAGAATGTGAACTGATTAGAGCTGAGCAGAAGCACAAACAAGTCACATAAGAACCTACTGAAAATACAAAGACACTAGTAACAAGAACTATTTTCCATACCATAGCTTATTGGTTTGCTTTTCGGACCTCCTGAGCCACAGGAGATTGCCCTGGAACCATGCAGCACAAGAGGCTGGGTCCTCACAAAATGTCAGATGATTGCAGTAGCAGAGGAGATCATGAGGGTATTTGCCAGCCAGACCTTGTGCAGGGGTTAAGCCTTCCCATCTCCTCATGGCCCCTAGTTCCAAGGTCATCCTGGGAGCACAGTCCCTAGACCCTCATCTATGGATTGAAGAATAGTAGGAAAACTAGATTTTAGAGTATCTGGACATTTAGAGCACAATAAATCCATGCAGCCTGGGCGGTCCTCATTTTTACCTCAAGGGAGGGATGCAGGGACTTGGATGCTGTGCTATCCCTGAGGCCAAAAGACACATCTCTGCCACAGTAGGAGTTCCCTGTGTGCAGCTGGACCCATAGACCCTCCACCAGTTACTGTTTCAGGACACCCTCATCCAATAGGGATATGATTTTTTTTTTTAATGTTCATAAAGCCTCTTAATCCTGAGAAGGGTTTGACTGTGCATTGAGCTCCTGAGAACAAGATGGCAAAATATCTATTTTTATTTTTATTCTTTTAGTGACAGGGTCTGGCTCTGTCACCCAGGCTGGAGTGCAGTGGCGTGATCTTGGCTCACTGCAACCTCCACCTCCTGGGTTCAAGCAATTCTCCTGCCTCAGCTTCCTGTGTAGCTGAGATTACAGGCCTGCACCACCATGCCTGACTAATTTTTGTATTTTTTTTCAGTAAAGATGGGGTTTTGCCACGTTGGCTAGACTAGTCTTGAACTCCTGACCTCAGGTGATTCACCTGCTTTGGCCTCCCAAAGTGCTGGGATTACAGGTGTGAACCATCGTGCCTGACCAGAAGATTTAAATAAATGGACAGACATTTCATGTTCATGGATCAGAAGACTAAATATTGTTAAGATGGCAATACTCACCAAATTGATCTATATAGATTTAACACAATCTATGTCAATGTACTCCTCCCCCTACCAGCTGAACTTCTTTGCAGAAATGGGCAAGCTAGTTCTAATATTCACTTGGAAACTCAAGGGACCTAGAACAGCTAAAACAAAATTGAAAAAGAACAAAGTTGTAGGACTTAAACTTGTGATTTCGAAACCTATGAATCTATAGTAATCAAGATGTGAGGTACTGGAATTAAAATAGACATATAGATCAATGCAATAGAACTGAGAATCCAGAAATCTTCATATTTACAGTCAATTGATTTTCAGCAAGAGTGTCAAAATAATTTAATAAGTGAAAGAATCATATTTTCAACAAATGGTGCTGGGACAAGTAGATATCTACATGCCAAAGAATGAAATTAGACTCCCAATTTATTAAAAATTGATAAAGACCTAAATTTAAGAGCTAAAACTAGAAAATCTTAGAAGAAAATATAGGAGTAAACCTTCATGATCTTGGATTTGGCAATGTTTTTTCAGATATAACACCAAAAGCATGAACAACGAAAGAAAAAATAAATAGGACTTTATCAAAATTTAAAACCTTTTTTACTTCAAAGGATGCTATCCAGAAAGTGAAACAACAACACAGAGAATGGAAGAAAATACTTGCAAATCATATATTTGATAAGAGATTTCTATCTAGAACATACAAAGAACTCTTACAACTCAAGACAAATAACCCAATTAAAAAATGGGCAAAAAATCTCAATCGACATTTGTTCAAAGAAGATATACAAATATATGAGTAGATGAAAAGATGCTCAACATAACCATCAGGGAAATGCAAGTCAAAACTACAATGAGATGCTATTTCACACCCACTATAATAGCTTTAATCAAAAAGCCAGCTAGTAGCAAGTATTAGAATATGGAGAAAGCAAAACCCCCATACATCATGCTGCATAGATGGTGGGAATGTAGAATGGTGTATCTACTTTAGACGCCTGTAATCCCAGCACTTCGGGAGGCTGAGACGGGCGGATCACCTGTGATCAGGAGTTTGAGACTAGCCTGGTCAACATGGCGAAACCCTGTCTCTACTAAAAATACAAAAATTAGCCGGGCATGGTGGCATTCGTCTGTAATCCCAGCTACTCGGGAGGCTGAGGCAGGAGAATCGCTTGAACCTGGGAGGCAGAGGTTGCAGTGAGCCAAGATTGCACAACTCCACTCCAGCCTGGGTGATGGATTGAGATTCCATGTCAAAAAAAAGAAAAAGAAAATAGTCTGGCAGTTCCTCCAAAGGTAAACATAAGTTACCATTTGAGCCAGTAATTCCATGTGTTAAAAAATAAACTGAAGAACATTAAATTTTTAATGAGTTTCTTTGAGCATTCAGCAATTCAGGAATCTGGCCACACCATACCACAAGCAGTTCAGTGAAGGAATACGAGGGGAAATTTTTATAAATTTAAAATGTTTGTGGAAGCAAGACAAAGAAAAATTTGATTGGTTAAAGTGGAAAGTCCCTAGCTGGTGGTTACTTGGTTTCTGATTGGTTAAGCTTAAATTTTGTTTTACTGTTGACATTGTGTTGGGTTTTGGTTTGCTTACATAGGAACCCACCATGCTGGAGTGATCTCAGCCTAATGGCCTCCCAATTAATTATTTTAACACATTCCTAGGTATATACCCAAGAGAAATGAAAACATACCTTCACACAAAAATTTGCCTATGAATATTTAGATCAGCATTATTCATAATAGCAAAAAAGTGGAAAAAACCCAATGTCCATCAACTGATGGATAAACAAAATATAATATACCAATACAATGAAATATTATTTGTTATAAAAAGGAATGATGAACTTGTGCATGCTACAACATGGATGAAACTGGAAAACATTATTCTAAATGAAATAAGTCAGTCACGAAGGATCACATATTGTATGACCCCATTTATATGAAATGTGCAGAATAGGCAAATCTATAAAGATAGGAATAAGATTAGTGATTATCTAGGACTGGGAGGTGGGGTTAGGAGACTGGAGAATGATTGCTACGGGGTAGAGGGTTTCTTTTTAGGGGTGATGAAAATGTTATAAAGTTGATTATTGTGATGGTCACACAACTTTGTGAAACATACTAAAAACCATTGGATTGCACACTTATTTATTTATTATTTTTTCCATCTTCCTTTCCTGGTATAATTGCACACTTTTTTTTTTTTTTTAAGACAGAGTCTCACTGTCTCCTGGCCTGGAGTGCAATGGTGCGATCTCAGCTCACTGCAACCTCTGCCTCCCAAGTTCAAGTGATTCTCCTGCCTCAGCCTCCTGGGTAGCTGGGATTACAGATGCCCACCATCATGCCCTGCTAATTTTTTGTATTTTTAATAGAGACGGGGTTTCACTATGTTGGCCAGGCTGGTCTCGAACTACTGACCTCATGATCTGCCCGGCTCGGCCTCCCAAAGTGCTGAGATTACAGGCGTGAACCATCGCACCCAGCCTAATTGCACACTTTAAACGAATCGATTGTAAAGTATGTGATATCTCAATAAAGCTGTTTTTAAAATTAGGGACTAGTTGCTTTAAAAAGAGTCCTTACTTTAAAATAATTTACAACAGAATTCCCTTAACTGTCAGACTTAATAAGTGCATTTAAAAATATGATTCAATCACCATATATTTAAGGCAGGAATTGCTATAAGAAGTGTGGGATACACATGTGGGTCAAATTCACTCACCTGCCGTAATAGAGCACCTGTGAAAAAGATGTCACTTTTTAAATTCAGTCAACCCCATGTATGGAAACAAAATAAAATACAAGGTGTAGTCATAAACTTTTTCATAAATGCCATCTCCCAAGGAAAATGCCACATCCTCTAAGAAAAGAATGTCAGGTGTGTGTGTAAAGCATATATTTTAGCAGTTGTTTCAGTGCAGTTCCTCAAGCTGGATCCATACTCTTGGAGCACTCTTCCTTCCTGCCAAACCTTGAGCAGAACACAGAGGCGTGGCTGAGCTTAGGGCCACTCAGAGTGAGCTGAGACCCCAGTTCTGGTGACAGGTGAAATCAGACAAAGGATTTGGCTTGAGGGTTTCCTGAAAATTCATTCCACTCTGGGACACTTTATGCCTTTCCTGGGACATTGACTGGAAGTTACCAATACCAAGTCTAATTAGGTAAATAATGAACTGAATATGTTTGTATAAGCATGTAAGGAAGAGATGAACCACAGGCCTGGGTCTCCCTTGAGAGTCCAACACAAGAATTCGTGGCCCATGAGAGTTTTGTAAGAGAGAAATAGATCAGATATTTCATATGACAGTCTGGAACTGCAGAGTCAGGGGACAAGCCACTCAGACCCCTGAGTAATCCTTGTTTACTGTCTCTCTCTTTTTTTTAGGCAGGGTCTCTCTCTGTTGCCCAGGTTGGAGTGCAGTGGCATGATCTCAGCTCACTGAAACCTCTGGCTCCTGGATTCAGGCGATTCTCCTGCCTCAGCCCCCTGAGTAGCTGGGATTACAGGTGAGTGCCACCATGCCTGCCTAATTTTTTGTATTTTTAGTAGACATGGGGTTTCACCATGTTGGCCAGGCTGATCTTGAACTCCTGATCTCAGTGATCCACCACCCTGGCCTCCCAAAGTGCTGAGATTACAGGTGTGAGCCACAATGCCTGGCAAACTGTCTTATCAGCATATCTACTCTGGAACACAGGACTCCTGACAGATGGAGTTCTAGTTCCCTATAACAGTGGTCAAAGGTCACACATTCACAAAGCGTGAGACCCCTTATTCCCCATTCGTAGGACCTCAGTGGATATTTTTAGAAAAAGGAGCAAAAATATTTATTTGTCCTTAAATTTAACCTTAAATCTCTTTGTGCCCAGCTTTTTGGTAGATACTTTCTCACAAGACTGTTCTCTATATGCATATATATCACATTCATATATACACGTATCTGATAGTCCATTCACAGGGTGACGTTTTCCATCCGTGCCTTTCCTGGGCATTGATGAATTCAGAATTGCACTTAAGAGAATAGATGAAATTCTGAACTCCAGATTCATCTGAATTCACATTAAGGCAGCCATGACAAGTCTTTCCATATAATCAATGTTTTCTGCACCTAGGATTCAGGAAACCGGGATTCTTAGATATCCTCTCCTCACCACCATTTATCAGCAACCAGACTTCGATCCCTCAACTGTCAAACAGGGATGATCATACCTGCCATCCTCACAGATTTGGGGAGGTCATGGATAAGGAAGTGCTTTGTGAGTTGCACAGACAGACCTCGGTTTGAGATTTGCTCCTACCATTTATTGATGGCAGGACCTTGGAAAAGTTACTTCACTTCACTGAGCCATAGATCTTTTATGTGTAAACAAAGACACTAGTATCTGTGCACAGATGAGCTATATGGATTAAACGGGATTTAATGTATTTGAACAACATATAGTAAGTGCTAAATAAATAGTAGCTTTATTTAGCTCCTAAAACTATTACTATCTAATAGTAGTAGCACTTATTATGTGTTGTTTAAATACTATCTAAATGCTGTTACTGCTATTACGCCTACGTTTATAGCAGTTGCATCAACACTATTATCAGTTTCGTCAGCATCATCCATAGGCTTGGAACAATCCATAGGCTTGGAAAAAGACATTTTAGAGCAGAGGATTAGAAAGAAACGTTTGGAAAATATGGAGAAGGAGAAAATGTATCACAGGTACTGGGGAAAGTTAGGAGGAAATGGCCTTTCTAGTGTGAAGGGCTGCAGAGAGTCGTGGGAAACTGGGTTCAAGAAGTCAGCAGGAGCCAGAGACAGAAGTGAAAGCCTCTTAAAGCAGGAATAAGACCTGACAGAGCAGGAACACCGTCATCTCAGACAGACACCGCCACTTTAACGTCCAGCTCCCTTTCTAGCCTCATGCATTTCAAGGAAATCACTTCTCTTCTAACTACAAGCAGCCAGAAAGAGCAGACGGTAAAACACAGATAAGACAGCTGGGACACAGAGGGAGGTGGGGGGAAAGTCTCTTGGGTAACTGCCAAACTTCACCCTCATATAATGGGCCCCAGCAAAACAGTGGGCCTTAATAAGCACATTCCTTTCCCTTCAGGTGCACTAAGATAGGAAAGCTAAAAGCAGACTTGGGGGATATGCCTGCAGCTGCAGAAAGATGTATGGAAACAGACACACAACTCTCCCTCCCAGATAAGCACAACAAAAAGAAACAGAAGCTGTCCAAGCCTCTGATAAACTCTCCCACCCTGAATCCTTAAAAACTCTTAGTCTGTAAGAGAGTGTGCCTCTGATCTAACTCAGCCAGAAGCTCCTCTCAGGTTGTTTTCTCTAAAATAAACCTGTCTTGACTGGCGAGCCACCTTTCGTGTTTCTTTCCTCTTTCTTTAATTCTTGCAAGACCTTTGATCACAGTCCTGAGAGCATCAGCCTGTGTAACTCTGTTTTTAGTATTGTCCAGAATGACTGAACCTCTTTGGTGACCCAGGTCTTGGTGCCAGAGCCTCACAGCAGCAGAACTTCCTAGTAAATAGGGCTGTGGGCAGGGCCCTTGGTAGAGAGAGGCAATGGCTGGCTTTCGTTAGGAGGTCACTGGCTCCCTAGTCATGGCACCAGCTGGGCTTCCTCACCTATTTGTTCATCAGTGGCCCCACCTTCTGGGGAGGCCTGATGCTGCTGGGGTGTGAGGTCCTCAGGCATGGCCTAATACCTTGGCAATGTATTTATTTTTAAATCAGTTTATTAAAAAAGTAATAATTATTATAGAAAATTTTGATACATCTCGAAATCACAAAGAAGAAAATAAAAACAGTAATTTCATGCCTCAGTTCTAATGACTGCCTTTTTGCTTCTATCTGTAGTTTTGAAACAGTCTTGTGATATGCTTTTTTCATTCAGCAATAGATCATGTACATTTTTTCAAGTCATAAATATTCCTATATAATATTTTTGTAAGGCTCACACCATAAACTAGCACATAGATTAAATGAGTTTTTATATATATATATATTTCTTTAAAACAATCAGTGGCACGTGGTAAGCACTTAGTACATCTTAGCAATTATTAAAATATGGATATGTCTATAAGCTGTATGTGTAATTTAATCAGCCCTTTATTATTGGACTTGAGGGTGGCTTTCACTTTTTCACCTCTATAATTATGCTCCAGTGTCCATCCTTGTGAACAAATGCGTTCTCTTGTCTCTAATGGTCTCCTTAGGATATATTCCTAGTAGTAGAATGGCTGGGTCACAGAATATATAACTTTTCTGATTATCAATACAGGTTCCTAACTCCATTTACCAATTTATATGTGGTCCAGGCTATTAAAAAGAAAAACTTTTTTCTCACCTGATGAGGCTAGGTTTGGAGCTGGTTTCTTCTCTGACAGCGAGAATTTCTGCAACTGACGAAAACGTGACTGCCCCATTTTATGACAACAGCTGGAAGGTATGACCCCAGAGACTTAAAGAAAAGCTCAGACCAGCTGTGCCATGTAATTTGTCGTGAGATCTTGGGTAAGGTACCTGACTTCTCTGCATCTTAATTTCTTGACCTGTAAAATAGTTTTAACAACACTCACATCCCTTAGAATTAGTAAGATCAAATGAGAATTTCAAATCTCTTCTTTCCATGTTCAGCACATAGGAAGGGCTCAAACACAGGGGTGTCATTAGCAGATACAGAAGCAGTATGATTAGTCCTAGCACCGCAGCAATAGCAGTAGTAGCAAGAACTGAAGAGCCCAGCAACAACCCTTACCTCCTCCTCCTCTCCTGGCTCTAGTCAAGTGGAGACAATGTTGGGGTGCAGTGGGCTGGCCCCTCCCAAGCAGTCTGAACAATACAGGTCTTCAGCTTTCTCTCACCACCAGCTAAGGAAGTGAACAAGAACCAAGCCTCCACTGCCTTAGGCCATCCTCACCTTCTGGAAGCGGGCTAATCCAGTGGGAATCCGGCCAGACCTGCCAGAAGGCATTTTATTTTATTTTTAGCCAATCGCCTCCACCCTCCAGGTAGTCATCCACCCATGTACCTCATATATATGTTGTTAAATACGCATATATCTTTATGAAATATGTGTTGTGTTATTGTGTTATGGTATGTGTGTAATCATTTCTTTCCCATGGGTAGTAAATGACATTGCACAAATTCTGATACAAAAGTCTGGACTAATTTTTAGAATGTTAAATAGACCGCTTCTTCCACAGGACTTTAAGGTAATGTGCTGATGAATAGACTATGCAACTTTATTGCATTTGTATGGTTTTCAATCCCCTTCGAAATGTGATTAATTCTTTTAAGGATCATGGACTCTTATGACACTTAGCTCATAAATAATTAAATCCAATTAATACTCCAGACTGAACCAAACCTAATTTATTTCAAGTTCCGGTTCTCAGCGGAGGAGGCCTTGGTTCACTACTTCTGAAATAATATCACTACCTCACTCTATCTTCCCTTCAATTCATTTGAGTACTAAAACATAGGTGACAAAAAGGGGAAGTTATGCATGTAGAGTTTACATTAAAATATAGTATTTTATTAATTTGAAAAATGTTAAAATTCAGAAAAGTAGAGAGAATAGTAGAACAAACTACATGCCTCCACATTTTTTCTTTAAAAAATAATTTATGAAGTATGAAATAATACAGGAAAAGCCATTAAAATAATATAAAGAACATCGCTATGCCCAGCCCTCAGACTAAAATCTTACAAATAACGGTTCAAGGCACTTCCCTGACTCCATTCCCCTCCATTCTTTCACTGCCCAAATCACCGCTATTCTGAATTTTGTGTTTATTATTCCCATGCAACTCTTTTAGCTTTTACTACTCACAGAGGCATCGAAAACAATAGTATTGTTTCATAGATTTTAAGCTTTGTATAAATGAGATCATACTCCCAATATCTTTCAACTTTTTAACTTAATTTTTGGTGATTTTTTCTTGTTAATAAGTATGGCTCTAATTCATTCCAACTCCATTGCCACCTATTTTTAATTGCATGATTAAAATTTATTTTTGCCATGACCAACGACATTGATTCCAACATTCTCAGACACGTCCTCTTTTGTACATGTGAAGGCATTTCTCTAGAATATGTGACCATGTGTTTATAGACAGCAAATATAAGTTTAAAAAGAGCAAAAACCCAGCCTAATTTTTCCTTAATTATGTAGAGCTCTGTAAAACGGTAGAATGTATGAGGCTCCTAATAGGACAGGCCCGATAGTGATAAACCTCATATTCCATTGAGGTCCATTACTTTATACCTCTCAAATATAGCTTTTGAACCCAAGGTAGTTTTATTAAGCTGGAAAAAAATCTAAATTCAATCATTTATTTTGGTGTGAATTTTAAAAAGAAGAAAGAAAGTGAAAGAAACAAACATACATAGCAGCAAAATGGAAAGAAATGTTCTACCTATTGGCCTCCACAGAGCTCAGAGAAAGGCCTCCCTCTGGCCTCCCCTAAGCATAGAGAAAAAAAAAAAAATCAGAATTAGGAAATCAAAATGCCCAGAAAGCCAAAAGAATGCTTCTTTCAACACTTTCTGCAAAAGCCATATGATCTGGGGAGGCATCTTCTCCCACCTGCTCACTTACAACAACCTACCAACCTGCAGAGAGAGTGCCTTGCAACCATGATGTGGGCTGAGAGTGGTGGTTCATAACTTTTTTGCACTATAGATGCCATATGATGACTACCACTAGTACTAATACCTCTACCATTCCTACTCCTATTGCTGACCTGCATTTATTGAGAGTTTGCCATATGCCATGTTAAGCAAACTCTATGTTAATGCTCAGAACAACCCAGTATGAAGAAATCATCATGCTGTTCTCTGTGCAGAGAAAGAAGCTGAGGCACCAGAGAGGTTAGGTAACTTGCTCAAGATCACCTAACTAATAGTTAATAGCAGCCTGGCCAAGGATTGTGATCCAGATCTCTGTTGGCTCCTGAGCTTACTTGTGCTCAGCAGCTCTGCCTCACTGGCTTTTTGATAATACATAATTGTTATCATCGATAAGACTTTATTAGATGATGCCTGTTAGGAACACTGCTTACCACCAAAAAATAGATGAAAATGAAAATCATCGGTCATTCTAATAGAGGTGTTGTACTTTTTAAAAACTGCTTTATTGGAATACAATTCACATACCACATAATTTACCCACTTAAAGCATATGAATTCAACAGTTTTAATACCTTCACAAAATTGGACAACCATCACTGCAGTCTAATTTTAGAATATTTTCATGGATCCAGAAAGAAGCCCCATATCCATTCTCCCACCCTGCAATTCCCCAGCTCTGGGAAACCACTAATCTACTTTCTGTCCCTATAGATTTGCATATTCTAGATGTTCATATAAATGCAATCATACAATATATGGTCTTTTGGAACCAGCTTCTTTTTTATTTTTATTTTTAATTTTTATTTTTTTTAATTATACTTTTAAGTTCTAGGGTACATGTGCACAACATGCAGGTTTGTTACATATGTATACATGTGCCATGTTGGTGTGCTGCACCCATTAACTCGTCATTTACATTAGGTATATCTCCTAATGCTATCCCTCCCCCCTCCCCTCATCCCACGACAGGCCCTGGTGTGTGATGTTTCCCACTCTGTGTCCAAGTATTCTCATTGTTCAATTCCCACCTATGAGTGAGAACATGCAGTGTTTGGTTTTCTGTCCTTGTGATAGTTTGCTCAGAATGATGGTTTCCAGCTTCATCCATGTCCCTACAAAGGACATGAACTCATCACTTTTTATGGCTGCATAGTATTCCATGGTGTATATGTGCCACATTTTCTTGATCCAGTCTATCATTGATGGGCATGTGGGTTGGTTCCAAGTCTTTGCTATTGTGAATAGTGCTGCAATAAACATACATGTGCATGTGTCTTTATAGCAGCATGATTTATAATCCTCTGGGTATATACCCAGTGATGGGATGGCTGGGTCAAATGGTATTTCTAGTTCTAGATCCTTGAGGAATCACCACACTGTCTTCCACAATGGTTGAACTAGTTTATACTCCCACCAACAGTGTAAAAGTGTGGAACCGGCTTCTTTCACTCAGCTTGTTTTCAAAGTCCATCCATGAGGCTGGGTGTGGTGGCTTACTTTTGTAATCCCAAAACTTTGGGAGGCTGAGGCAGGAGGATCACTTGAGCCCAGGAGTTGGAGACCAGCCTGGGCAACATGGCAAGGCCTCGTCTCTACAAAAAATACAAAAATCAGCCAGGCATGGTGGTGGGCGCCTGTGGTCCCAGCTACTCAGGAGGCTGAGGTGGGAGGATCACTTGAGCCTGGGAGGTCAAGGCTTCAGTGAGCCCTAATTGTGCCACTGCACTCCAGCCTGGGGGACAGAGTGAGACCCTGTCTCAAAACAAACAAACAAACAAAAAATACAACAAGAAAATTCATCCATATTGTAGCATGTATCAGAACTTCACTCAGTTGAATCATATTTCATTGTATGTATATGTCACATTTTGTTTATCCATTGGTCTGTTGATAGACATTTGGGTTGTTTCTACTTTGGGACTATTTATAATGTTGCTCTGAACTTTCACGTATGTATAAGTTTTTCTGCCCATATGTTTCATTTCTCCTAGGAATGTAATTGTTGGCTCATATGGTAACTCCATGTTTAACTTTTTGAGGAGCTTCCAAACTGTTTCCCAAAGCAACTGCACCATTTTACATTCCTACTGGCAATGTATGAGGATTCTGATTTCTCCACATCCTCGTCAACAGTAACTGTTGTCTATCTTTTTATTATAGTCATGCTAGCGGGTATAAAGTGCACCCACTTTGTCCTTCGAAGCACAAAATGTTTTAATTTTGATGAAGTTTCATTTATCTATTTTTCTCTTTTCTTGCTTGCCCTTTTTGTCATATCTAAGGTCAAACCTTATTTTTAATAAAAATATTTTTAACAAATGAAAATCAGAATGTTAGATAAATCACTTTGTATCCAATTTTTTAATATCATATTTCATCGTAAGCATTTTCAGCTGTATTTACCTAAAAATTCCCCCCCCCCATTTTACTTTATGTTTATGCTGTCTAGTTTTATCAAGGCCTCAGAGATTTAGTGGCATTAAAGAAGAAGCTGGAGGGCCAGGTGCGGTGGTTCATGCCTGTATTCCCAGCACTTTGGGAGGCTGAGGCAAGAGGAATGCTTGAGCCAAGGAGCTCAAGACCAGCCTGAGCAACATGGCGAAACCCTGTCTCAACAAAAAAATACAAAAATTAGCGGGGCATGGTGGCACACGCCTGTCGTCTCAGCTACTCGGGAAGCTGCAATGGGAGGATGGCTAGAGCCCCTGAGATTGAGGCTTCAGTGAGCTGTGATTGTACCACTGTACTCCATCCAGCCTGGGCGCAAAGCGAGACCCTGTCTCAAAATAAATAATTAAATGAGATAAAATAAAACAAAAAAAACTATTCCAAGCCAGTAAAAACACTGGGAAAAAACCCAACAACTCCAAGCCAGTAATCTCCATTCCAAAAATTTAACAATATTTTTATTTTTAAAGTAATATAATCACATCACAAAAATGTAGTAAGTATAGAAAAAGAATAAAAGTACCCATACGTGCATCACCTAACAGCCCTATCATTATCTTCTTCATGTATTTTCTTCTGTATTTTTAACAAGCATATTTTTGAAGAATTGCAATCATAAATATATTCAAACTGACATTCTGCTGTTAAAATTTAACCCACCATAAGATTTCTTCCATGTTTTCCCCTAGTTTTTCATAACCATCATTTTTTACCACCTGCAGAATATAACAAATGAATGTACCATAATTTACATGTTCTTTTATTAGCTATTCCAATTTTTTCAGGGTTCTCTCCTCCCTCATTTTTTTCTATTATGAATAATGCTTAGATGATTATTATTTTTTGCTTGTAGCTGTTTCCATGTGTGAGATTATTTCCTTAGGATACATTCCTACAGCTGGAATTGCTAAATTGAAAGTTATAATCTTTTTTGTGCCTCTCAATGTATATTGCCAGATTACTTTACAAAATGTTTGAACTACTTTAAAATGCTATTGGTGATGATTGATAATGATTCTTTGGGTACTATCATTTAAAAAATGCTTTGCTAATTTGAGTGGGGGAAGAAAAGCTCCTTGTTTTAATTTGTATTTCATTTTATTACTACTTAGGTTATACTTAAACATCTCTTCTTAGGTAGGGCTTTCTAGTTTTGTTTTCTTTTAAATTAACTATCAATGTAAGGAACACAGACCTGTTATATATTAAATATGTAGTTATCTATTTCTATAGATATGTGTATAGATAGATATTTCAAGTGATCTGGTATTTTTAAGTTTTATTTCAATGGGAAATTTATGTTTATAACTTTGTCATAGAGATATAACTCCAGTAAATTTATTCTATACTGGCTGAATCAAGGTCTGTAAATTGGTGAGTTTTTTTCCCTTCTAGGCAGAATAAGGGCAAGTGGGGTGAAAAGATAGATTAGTAAAAAAAACATATTCATGTAGATAAGGTATTATTATGCTTAATATTGCTCATGTTAAAATTTTACAGCCAAGTTCCCATCATTTTGTAGACATCTTTTAGTATGTAATTATTTTAAATATAGCCTATTATTTTAATTATCTCTAATTAAAAGCACTTGCACATATCAATGTGTATTCTAATAAAAAGGAACTTTGAATTCTTTCTATTTTACAATACAGTCTCTATTTCTCTCTTTAAAGTAACTTTATATGTAGGCAATAAGTCCTGGGGAGTTCCTTTAGATAAGTTATGAATTTTAAAACTAACTCACATTTTTATTTTATTGTGCTACAAAAATAAATGTTAAAAGACTTTTCACTAAGTGTTTCTTGCCTTCACTAAGTACTTTTCTTTTATCTGATTATTCACATGCTGCTTTCAATGAATACTAACTACTTCTATTTGGCATTCTATTTCATAGTGAGAAGGTGGATTCACCATATCCTAATTGTCATTATTATTCCATTATCCAGGTGGTCCTCAGGAGACCACAAATATGTGTCCTGTTATTTGCAGTTACGGTCAATCATTACCACCTGAATTAATGCACAATTAAGTTAAGTCATGAATATCCTAATTCAGAAGCCTGTCTTGAAAAACTGGAGATAAGAAGGCATTTGGAGCAATTTCAGAATATATTTTTTCTTCATTGATTTTTAAAAGAGCCCATCAGAAGTTTACAAAATGGGTTTACAAAGTGGCTCACACCTGTAATCTCAGCACTTTGGGAGGCTGAGGTGGGCGGATCACGAGATCAGGAGTTCGAGACCATCCTGGCTAACACGGTGAAACCCCATCTTCACTAAAAATACAAAAAATTAGCCTGGTATGGTGGCGGGCGCCTGTAGTCCCAGCTACTTGGGAGGCTAAGGCAGGAGAATGGCGTGAACCCAGGAGGCAGAGTGTGCAGCGAGCTGAGATTGCCCCACTGCACTCCAGCCTAGGCAACAGTGCAAGACTCCATCTCAAAAAAAAAAAAAAGAAGTTTATAAAATGATATCCATTTACTTACTACTCAACTTGGACTTCTCCCTTCACGTTTTCATTAATGTATTATTCTAGGGCTGCTTTAGGAAGTTCTGAGAGTGGGCTCTCATTTCAATCCAAGTGAGGGAAAGCCCACCTTACTTCCTCTGCTCCACTGCTCCGCCTACATTATTACATTCATCCCTTCCTTCTTTCCCTATTACTATCTTGATCTCATCAAGGCCTCCCATTCCTACCTTATTCCCTCTTTCTTGGTACTGTTTTTTGTCTTCCCTGCCCTTTCTTTGAACACTACCAAATAAATATCAAGCCTTACCTCTAATTTAATGGAACCTCATTTTTCTCAACTCCCGTTCTTTCCTCCATAGTAACATTTGTTGTTTTTATTATCATGCATTATCAAAGTAATTCATGCTCATTATAAAATCTGCAAAAACATAAATAAGTAGAAAGAAATGAAAACCATCTGTTATTCCAACTTCCAGAGGTAGCCATTTTCAATGTGTTGCTGCATTTCCTTCAAGTCTTTTTTTAATTAAAATATGTCTTAAACAAATCAGGATCATAGTACATAGATACATTTTGTTTCTAGCTTTTTCATCTCGCATTTCATCATGAGCATTTCACTTACGTAAAATTTTAAATACATCACTGAAATTAAAATTGGAATATCTAGAAAAATAGGATTAAGAAAATGAAAATCAATCCTAGTTTTATCATCCCAAGATAATCACTTTAAATATTTTGATCTATTTCTGGTCTTCTTTTTCTATGCATATCTTTAAACAAAAACTGGATCATACTTTACATACAGTTTGTGAGCTATGGGGTTCTATGTGAAAATTCCAACATTTATTCAACACCCATTGAGTACTTATCCTTTTCTGGTTTTGTGGGCAAAATGGCAAACTAGACAGAAAATGTTTTTGCCCTCTAGATCTTACATTCTAGAGGGGAAGAAATAAGATACATGAACAAATAAGACAGAAGTGATGCTCTTCGGATAAATGCTATGGAATAAAAGAAAGCAGGGTGAAGAATGGAGACTGGCTCTTTATATAGACTGGTCAGAGGAGAGTTCCCTGAGCAGACCCCTAAGAAAAAATAAATAGAAATAAAAACATTGTATTGTTTTTCTGGATTTTGTGTTATTTGTGGTATATTTTAGCTTTTTAAGTGTTTAACTTGTGATTTCCTTTTTTCAAGTAAATAGATATTTACCATTGTCACAGATTTTACATATATTTATATATTTTTCTGAGATAGGGTCTCACTCTGGTGTCCAGGCTGGAGTGCAGTGGTGCCATCGGCCCACTGTGGCCTCCACCTCCTGGGCTCAAGTGATCCTCCCATCTCAGCCTCTCAAGTAGCCGGAACTACAGGTGCACACCACCACACTCAGCTAATTTCTGTATTGTTTGTAGAGATGGTGTTTTGCCATGTTCCACAGGCTAGTCTTGAACTCCTAGGTTCAAACAATCCACCTACCTCAGCCTCCCAAAGTGCTGGGATTACAGGCAAGAGTCACCGCACCTGGCCCAATTTTGTGTGTGTGTATATATATAGTGTGTGTGTGTGTGTGTGTATATACATATATATATGTATATATATATTTTTTTTTTTTGAGATAGAGTCTCACTTTGTCGCCCAGGCTGGAGTGCAATGGCACGATCTTGGCTCACCGCAACCTCCACCTCCCGGGTTCAGGCAATTCTCCTGCCTCAGCCTCCTGAGTAGCTGGGACTACAGGTGACCCCCACCACACCAGGCTATTTTTTTTTTGTTTTTTTGAGACGGAGTCTCGCTGTGTCGCCCAGGCTGGAGTGCAGTGGCACGATCTCGGCTCACCGGAAGCTCCGCCTCCCGGGTTCACGCCATTCTCCTGCCTCAGCCTCCCGAGTAGCTGGGACTACAGGCGCCCGACACCAGGCTATTTTTGTATTTTTAGTAGAGACGAAGTTTCACCATGTTGGCCAGGCTGGTCTCAAACTCCTGACCTCAGCTGACCTCAGGTGATCTGCCCGCCTCAGCCTCCCAAAGTGCTGGGATTACAGGCGTGAGCCGCCGTGTCTGGGCCATTTTTGTATGTTTTTTAAAAAGTGGGCCCCTAAATTGCATCAGCTTCGATCCTCAGGAATTGCAGACCTATTCCTGGAAGTCCTGCCTGTGAGGGAGACTAGGAAATGTAACTCTTTTTTTTTTTAAGAGATAAGCTCTTGCTATGCTGCCCAGGCTGGAGTGCAGGGCTCTTCACAGGTGTGATCACAGTGCACTGCAGCCTCAGACTCCTGGGCTCAAGTGATCCTCCTGCCTCAGCCTCCCAAGTAGCTGGACTATAGGTGTGTGCCACTGTGCCTAGCTCATAGGAGATGTAACTCTTAAGGGAAGAACAGGGTTGGGTGGCACTGGCTCAGCAGACCAGAAACCCAACCTGGCAGTGGAAAAGCCAAGAAACAGATTCATGCTACAGAACTCTGGAAAGGCTTAGGATTTGGAGGCCCCAACTATATCAGAAAGGGAGGCTGAAAATGGGAGGATGGGCTGAATATGTGCAACATATACTTTCATTTGTCTGAATGAAAACAAATGAATATAAAATGCGTCCAAACTGTAAAGGGTTGTACACAGGTAAAGAGTTATTCTTTCATAGGGTTATTAGATTGGTTCACCAGAGAAATGTGGTAGATACTAAATCCAGACCTCAACAAAACATTTGACATTGTCTTTCATTGTACCCTTTAGGAAAGGTTTGAAAATACCAGTTAGAGGCTGAGGTAATTAAGTCGGTTAGGGACTTGCTGAATGATTGTACCTAGGGATGCAGAACTAACTAATGGATTGATGGGAAACTTCTATTGGCCTTCTACAGGATTCTAGGCTAAACCCTATTTTTTCTTTTACAACATTTAAATTCTTGTCAAATTTGCAAGTGACATGAAGTTAAATATAGAAAACTTATCAGAGACAGAGACAGGATTGAAAACATCCTGGCAAACTAAAATTTTCAAGAAAAAATTTAACTGAAATAATTGTCTTATAGCAAAAATAAAATTTGCAAAGATCTTTAAAAATTATAATTTCCGGAGCTAACAAGAGTTTAGAACAGGTAATTTCATATACTCTTAGTAAGAACATAAATAGGTAACTTTTTAAAGGAAATCGACAATATATCACAGGCTTTATTTATTTATTTGAGATGTAGTTTTGCTCTTGTTGCCCAGGCTGGAGTGCAATGGTACGATCTCAGCTCACTGCAACCTCTGCCTCCCGGGTTCAAGCAATTCTTCTGCCTCAGCCTCCCGAGTAGCTGGGATTACAGGCTCCCACCACCATGTCCGGCTAATTTTTCTATTTTTAGTAGAGACAGGGTTTCACCATGTTGGCCAGGCTGGTCTCGAACTCCTGACCTCAAGTGATCTGCCTGCCTCGGCCTCCCAAAGTGCTGCTATTATAGGCGTGAGCCACCGTGCCCAGCCCTATCACAGGCTTTAGAAACATGCATATTCTTTGACCCAGAAGGCCACTTCTGAAAATTCAAAAATGTGTAAAATAACAAAACCAGAGAGGTATATCCAGCCTTATTCATAGCTTGGAATAACTATAAATAACATGTATATCTAATAAGATGGATTTCTAAGTAAATGATCACGTTTTCACAGGATAAAGTGCTACATAGCAACAGTTCTCAACTGGGAGTGATTTTGCCTTCTAAGGGACAAAAATGTCTGGAGGCAATTTTGGTTGTTATGTGCAGCAGAGTGGGGAGGTGCTACAGGCATCCAGTGAGTAGAGGTCAGAGGTCTGCAACATCCTACAATGTTCAGAAAAGCCCCCAACAACAATTATCTGACCCCAATGTCCATAGCGCCAACGTCGAGAAACCCTGTTGTAGTCTTTAAAAATTATGTTAAGGAAGAATATCTAATGATATAGGAAAATACTCAAAATATCTTGTAAAAACTTTTACAAGGTTACAAAATGGTAAGATTTTCGTGTGTGTGTGTGTGTGTGTGTGTGTGTGTGTATGTGTGTGGAAAAAAACGTTTAATAGTTATTCATGAGTACCAGGATTACAAGTGATTTAAATCTCCTTCTGTGTGCTTTTCTGCACTTTTCCAGGTTTCTTATAACACGTGTGGTTACCTTGAAAACCAGTCAATAAAAATATTCGGTGAAAATGAACTATCAAGGACTGGCCTTTTCTGTGGGAAAAGCTTTGATAGATATTGTTGAAGGTGAGCCTACGTTCTTAGATTAGATTAACCGAGATGTAAGATTTGGAATGAGGAGTTCACGGTCCTCTCTACCCTGTGTGGGCCAGGTTTCACCTGGAGTCTTGTGTTCAGGGCTGGGCACCACATTTTATCAGGCATAGAGGAGTTGCATATTTACGCTGTGCCTGTTGTGCAGAGAAAGGTGTGTGTGTGTGTGTGTGTGTGTGTGTTTATATTCCTTGATTTAATAGAAATGATTATCTCAGTCTGATCTGATAAACTGAAAGTCATTTTTAGGTAACTCTGGGATGACTCTGGGTGAATGCTCAGGGTTTCAGAGTTCCCCTCCTTCCTTCCCCATGAGGTGTGGACAAACTTTCACGTTGTCCTGGTGACACAGTTAGGGAAGAGGGTCCACCCTTGGTCCTGCAGATCCTCCCTCCCTCTGCCGGTCAATGCTGCACGGGGTGGTGGCTGCTGAAGCCTGAGACTCAGGCATCTTCCTTCCTTCTCTAGTCCTGGCTGGAGCCCTTTGTCTTCCACGCTCGCTGGCACCACCTCATTCTCCCCTGTGCTGTGGACCCCTGAGGCGGGCCTGTGATCTCACCGAGGTCACACAATCTGGTAAGCTCCTTAGCCAGACTCCCAGACATTGTCTGCAACCTTCTGTGGAGGTCCAAGGAAATCCTAGGTCCTGGCCACACAGGAAGCAGGCCTGCCTGGAGAGAGTTTGACTCAGCCCTCCTGCTATAATGGGTTGCTGAGTTATTTATTAACGGTGTGTTCTTTTTTTCCATGTATAATTTTTAGTCGGCGGAAGATTAGGAAGCACTTTTTATTTTGATGTAGTTTCAAACTTATAAAAAATTGCGCACACCTTTTGCCCAGATTCACCAGTTGTTTACATTTTGCCTTTTTTCTTTCTCTTCGGTTTGTACTTATGTGTGTGTATGTGGGTATCTACACAGTAGATAAACAATTTAGAAAAACAAATATATCTACATAGTATAGCAGATACACACATACATACACATAGATACATTTGTTTTTCTGAATCATTTGATAATTTTTATATACAGGTTTAATATAATTCCTATCAAAATCCCAGAAAAATCTTGATATGGACAAGATTATTCCAAAATTTATATGAAAAGCAAAAGGAACTAGAACAGCTAAAGCAATTTTGAAAAACAAAAGTAGTAGGAGAACTCAGTTTGTCTGATTTCAAGGCATTTTATAGAGAAGTTAAGACAGTGTGGTATTACTGGAGGAATAGACACATAGATCAAAGGGACAAAATAGAGAGCCCAGAAATATACCCGTGTAAGTACAGCCAACTGATACATATTTTTTTATTTACGACTTTAATCTTTTGTTTTGTTTTGTTTTAGAGCTGCAGTCTGTTATGCTGCCCAGGCTAGAGTGCAGTGGCTATTTCACAGGTGTGATCATTGCACACTACAGCCTTGAACTCCTGGGCTCAAGTGATCCTCCTGTCTCAGCCTCCTGGGTAGCTGGGACTACAGGCGTGCATCACGGCACCTGGCTTCCAGTTAACTGATTTTTTACAGAAGTGCAAAAGAAATACAGCGGAGGAAAGATAGCCTTTTCAACAAATAGCTTGGGAACTGAACCCTGACTTAAGTTTCACACCTTATATAAAAATTAACTTAAAATTGATCATATCTTTAAATGTAAAACTTAAGAAAAAAAGAAGGAAATTTTTGCTACGTAGGGCTTAGTGATGAATTCTTAGATGTGACATCAAAAGCATAATCCATAAAAAAATAGTAATATTGGACTTCATCAAAATTGAGAAATTTTGCTCTGTGAAAGACTCTGTTAAGCAGATGAAAATACGAGCTACAGACTAGGAGAAAACATCTGCAAGCCACATTTCTGCCTGAGAATGTATTTAGAATGTGTAAGGAAGTCTCAAAACTCAATAGTAATAAAACAATCCACTCAGAAAATGGGCAAAAGACATGCAGTGACATTTCCCTGAAGATGATACGCAGATGGCAAGTAAGCACATGAAAAAATATTCAACATTGCTAGCCATTAGGAAAATGTGAATTAAGACCATGATGAGATATTGCTACATACCAATTAGAACAGCTAAAATTTTTTTAAAAAGTGACAATAGCAAATACTGGTGAGGATGAAGAGAAACTGGATCTCACACATTACTGGTGAGATGCAAATGGTACAAACACTCTGGAAAACAGTGTGGTAGTTTCTTTAGAAGCTAAACACAATCATACTCCTGGGCATTTATCCCAGATAGATGAACATTTATGTCCACACAAAGGTTATACATAAATGTTCACAGCAGCTTTCTTTGTAAGGCTCAAAACCAGAAACAGCCAAAACATCCCTTAACAGGTAAATGGTTAAATAAACTGTGGTACATCCATACCATGGAATACTACATAGCAATAAAAAGGAGCAAGCTATTGACTTATGCAAAAACCTGGATGGACGCTAACGACATTATGTAGAGTGAGAGAGGCCAATCTTGAAGGTTACATATTATATGATTCCACTTATATAACATTCTCCAAATGACAACATTATAGAGATGTAAAACAAGTTAGTGGCTGCCAAGGTTTAGGGGAGGTGGAGAGGGGTGTGAATATAAAGGGGTAGCATGAGATGTCTTGTGGTGATGGAATAGTTCTGAATTTTGATTGCAGTGGGAGTTATGCGAATCTACACAGGTGATAAACGATACTGCACGAAATTTCAAGGGACCCCTCCAAAACCAAAACAATCTCAAAAAAGAAGAACAAGGCTGGAGGACTCACACTTCCTGATCTCAAAACTTACTACAAGGCTATAGTAATCAGTGTAGTACTGACATACAGGCAGACATACTGACCGATTAAATAGAATAGAGAGCCCAGAAATAAACCCTCACATATGTAATCAAATGATTTTCAACTAGAGTGACAAGACTATTCAGGGAGGAAAGAACAGTGTTTTCAACATATAGTGCTGGGAAAACTAGATATCCATTTTTTTTTTTTTTTTTTTTTTTTTGAGACGGAGTCTCGCTCTGTCGCCCAGGCTGGTGTGCAGTGGCGCCTTCTTGGCTCACTACAACCTCCACCTTCTGGGTTCAAGCAATTCTCCTGCCTTAGCCTCCCAAGTAGCTGGGATTACAGGTGCCCGCCACCATGCCCAGCTAATTTTTATAGTTTTAGTAGAGACAGGGTTTCACCATGTTGGCCAGGCTGGTCTCTAACTCCTCACCTTAGGTGATCCGCCCACCTCGGCCTCCCAAAGTGCTGGGATTACAGGCGTGAGCCAATGCGCCCGGCCTGGATATCCATTATGTTATGTAAAATACACATAACATAAAGTGTTATGTATGTTGCCTAGAGGTGTTTGGCTTCCAGGGACTGTTCTGTGCCAGGCATGGGAAGGTGATGCTTCTGGGTTCATAAACTGGTTTGCTCCACCACAACATAAGAAGATATGGAATCTCATCTGGAAAGCATCAGGCCCTCTTAGGAAGACAAAGCCTATGCTCAGGGGTTACATGACCTGCCCACATCACATGGAATAACACAGGCGCCAGCCCTGCCCAGAGGAGGCTCTTAGAGGGTGACTGGGCATTGCTGGTCAGAACCAAACTCTGTGCATTGTGCTCTTACTGTTTCCCATTATTTTATTGTTAAGACTCGAACAACAAAACTGATATCAGTGCCACTGAATTGTATACTCAAAAATAGTTAAAATGGTAAATCTTAAGTTATATATATTTTATAAAACAATAAAGTTGGACCCTTACCTTACACTATACATAAAAATTAACTCCAAATGAATAAAAAACTTAAACTTCAGAGCTAAAACTATAAAACTTCTAGAGGAAAATGTAGGAAGAAAGCTGCAGGGCATTGAATTTGGCAATGATTTCTTGGACATAACACCCAAAGACTGCCAACAAAGGAAAAGATAAAGTGGACTTTATAAAAATTAAAAGTTTTGTGCATGAAAGGACATTATCAAGGGAGTGAAAAGACAACTCACAGAACATGATAAAATATTTGCAAATTATATGTCAGATAAGGGATTAATATCCAGAATGTATAAATAACTCCTACAAGGGAACAACACAAAACCAAATGATCCAATGTGAAAATGGGCAACAACTTAAAGAGAATAAGAGAATATCTTATTCTCCAAATAAGATAGAAATGGAAAATAAACATATGAAAAGATGCTCAAGGCTGGGTGAGGTGGCTCACACCTGTAATCCCAGCACTTTGGGACGCTGAGGTGGGCAGATCATTTGAGGTCAGGAGTTCAAGACCAGCCTGACCAACATGGTGAAACCCCGTCTCTATTAAGAATACA
Organism: Symphalangus syndactylus; assembly: GCF_028878055.3. Lineage (NCBI taxonomy): Eukaryota > Metazoa > Chordata > Mammalia > Primates > Hylobatidae > Symphalangus > Symphalangus syndactylus. The sequence continues at coordinate 46,964,854 of NC_072443.2, read as the reverse complement.
AAAATCAGCCAGGTGTGGTGGCAGGCACCTATAATCCCAGCTACTCAGAAGGCTGAGGCATGATAATCACTTGAACCTGGGAGGCGGAAGTGGCAGTCAGCCAAGATGGCACCATGGCACTCCAGCTTGGATGACAGAGTGAGGCTCTGTCTCAAAAAATAAAAATAAAAATAAAAAAAGATGCTCAAAATCACTAATCATTAGGGAAACGCATTTCAAAACCACAACGAGATGCCACTTCACACCCATTAGGATGGCTACTATTATAAATGAAACCAAACCAGAAAATAACTGTTGGCAAGGATGAAGAGAAATTGGAACCTCGTGCCTTGCTGGTGGGAACGCAGAATGGTGCAGCCACTGTGTAAAATGGTCTGTCCATTCCTCAAAAAATTAAAAATAGAGTTACCAGATGACCCAGTAATTCCACCTTCAAAAGAATTGAAAATGGGATGTCACAGAGGTATTTACTTGTACATCTATGTTCACAGCAGCATTCTTCACAACAGTCAAAAGGTGAAACTGACCCAAATGTCCACTGATGGATGAATGGGTAAACAAAATATGGTATGTACATACAGTGGAATATTATTCAGCCTTAAAAAAGGTATGAGATTCTAATACATGCTACATACTTTCAAGAATGAACCTTGAAAACAGTGTGCTAAGTGAAATATGCCAGATACAAAAGGATATATGATTTTTGCTTATATGAGGTTCCTAGAATAGTAGAATTCATAGAGACAGAAAGTAGAATAGTGGTTACCAGGGCTAGGAGGAGTGGGGAATGGAGAGTTATTCTTTAACAGTTATGGAGTTTCAGTTTGGGTTGATGAAAAATTTCTAGAGATGGATAGTAATGATGGTTGGACAACAGTGCAAATGTACTTAGTGCCATTGAATTGTACCCCTAAAAATGATTAAAATGGTAAATTGTGTGCTATGTATATTTTACCACAATATAAAGAGGCATAGACATACCTTCACTCAGCTGCAGTAGCCAAATTTCAAGTACTCAATACTCATATGTGGCTAATGGCTATCGGATAACACAGGCCTAAAATAGAGGATTTTGGAGGTGACATATATTTGGTGGGACCATAAGCGTAATTTGGTTTTGATAGGTAGCTTAAGAATATTAGCTTCCTTCTTCTAGTCAACAATAAAGAATGGGAAACAGTAAGAGCACAATGCACAGAGTTTGGCTCTGAGCAGCAATGCGCACTCACTCTCAAACTGGGAGCCTCCTGCGGGCAGGGCTGGCACCTGTATTATTCCATGTGATGTGGGCAGGTGATGTAACCCCTGAACATAGGCTTTGTCTTCCTAAGAGGGCCTGATGCTTTCCAGATGAGATTCCACATCTTCTTATGTTGTGGTGGAGCAAACCAGTTTCTGAACCTGGAAGCATCACCTTCCAGTGCCTGGCGCAGAACAGCTCCTGGAGGCCAAACACCTCTAGAAGGGGAGGGAGCAGCATGAGGAAGGTAAGAAGAGTCGGGGTCCTGCTCTGAAGGCTCCAGTTAGGTGGTGATGGGGACTCACTGCTGGGCAAGGGGCGCCAGAATAAAGATGGGGATCAGTTCTCCCCTAACTCACATACTTCCTGCAGAGAAATCAGCCTGCAACGCAGGATCCAGGGGAACAGAGAAGGGTGATGGCAAGCCCTGCAGTCGGGGAGTGGGAGGAGGTCTGTACTAAACATCAGTGAAACCCCAAAGAACCAAGCACGGCGACTGGGAGTAGAACTAACCCGGATGCCACAGTACTGGCTTGATCTGCACAGAGTTCCCAGAATCGCGGTAGGGTGTGTGTGTGTGTGTGTGTGTGTGTGTGTGTGTGTGTGTGTGTGATGTATTAGGTGGGGGCGAGTGGAGTGAGTGTGTGTGTGTGTGTGTGTGTGTGATGTATTAGGTGGGGGCGAGTGGAGTGAGAGTGTGTGTGTATGTGTGTGATGTATTAGGTGGGGGCGAGTGGAGTCAGTGTGTGTGTGTGTGTGTGTGTGTGTGTGTGTGTGTGTGATGTATTAGGTGGGGGAGAGTGGAGGAAGGGAGTTCTGTCTGCAGGGGCAGCTGCCCAGAGCTGCGATGAATTTGCTGAGGTCATGCCCAAAGTCAATGAACAGGGATGTGAAGAGGATTCCATTTCATGATGCGTTAAAAAAATTTTTTAAATCTATAATTGACAATATTTCATGTTTTTAAGTCTTCATACAGAAGCTAGGCCAGGAAAATCTGAACTTTGAGGCTGTGGAATGGCCAGAAAGTAAGTGCTGTACCTCGCAGGTGGGCACTAGTGGTCCTCAGCCGGGAAGTGGCTCTTGTGAGGTTATTATTTAAAAGGCGCAGTAAAAAAACAAACAAACAAACAAACAAAAAAAAAAAACCTCTTTTGAAAACACAAGCATATATGTTCCCCCTACAAATACTCCAAATAACGAAGGAGACCCATGTCCAGACACACACACATGCTAGAATGGTAAACACCTGTATCAGGATTGAATGACACCTTGTAAGATGTTCATGGTCCCCAACACGAAGGGACTCAGTAACTGTGTTTCAATGACGTCTAAATGTATGCTTCCGTCTTTCATATCCAATCCTTGGGGGAAGTCCAGGGGCTACTGCCAAGGAAGTGGGTGCTTAGGGGAAAAGAGAAGGGCTGAACTGGCCAGAGGGTCAATTGGAAAGTTGGAGAACTGCACAGAACAAGGGCTCTCAAAACCCTGATTTCCCTTAATGAAACCACCCACAGTGGCACCATCGTCAAAACAGCTGTGAAGAACTTGGAGGCTTTGTCCTCCTCTCAGCAGATTTATCAGCAGGAAGGACTTAGGCCAGGAGGGAGGGAGCTGGGTCCAGGAAAGGAGGGCTGTTCCTGCAGGCCAAGTCCCCATCAAGGCCACCAGAGCGTGCCTCCAAGTACTGCAGCTTAAGCAACGCCCCCCTGAACTACTGGAGAAATCCAACTCTAGGACCGCTATTTATAACTAAAGACAAGACGCTAGAGCAAGGCCGCTCTGCTGTCCATGGAGAAATACCACCGAGCAGACAAAACATGTTACTGCTGTGCTCAGGCTCTTGACCGCACTGCTGCGCACAGGGCTGGGTGTCAGTCACACAGGCATGCAGAAAGCAGGAGGACTCACTGGAAAGGTGGGTCAAAAAAGAGACGTACACAGGCAGGAGGCCGAGCGAGGCACCCATCCATGGAAAATGTGGCCTAAAGATTTGGGGTTATTGTGGTTGGTGGTGGGGGCTGGTGAGCAGATCTAACATCTGCACCTCGAGAACATACCATCCCTTCCAGCTGGGGTGCACAGCAAGCAGCTGGCACAGAGACCCCCTTGCCCCACTCCATTCATGCCCCTGAAGCGGCAACTTAATTTTCTTTAAAGGGAGATCGGGGAGGGAACGGAGAGAGGAAGAGAAGACAAATAGCTGGAGAAAGATAAATACCTAAGTAAGTTCCAGGAAAACACACACAGAGGAAACACACCAATACTGAAACCACAATGATCCAGAAGAAGCTAGTGTTTGGTTACCATTTGCTTCAGCATCCCAATTTCCCTGATCATCTTTTTTCTTTCTTTCTTTTTCTTTTTCTATTTTCGAGACAGGTCTTGCTTTCTAGCTAGGCTGGAGTAGTCATGCGATCAGAGATCATTGTAGCCTTGAACTCCTGGGCTCAAGCAATCTTCCCTTCCCAGCCTTACAAGTAGCTGGGACTACAGGCATGTACCCCTATGCCCAGCAACTTTATTTTCTGTAGAAATGAGGTCTCATAATGTTTCCCAGGCTGGTCTTGAACACCTGGCTTCAAGTGATCCTCCCACCTTAGCCTCCCGAAGTCATTGATCTTCTTGGCGTATTTCCTCTCATTAGCTTGTCATTTTCCAGCAGGATATTCTGCGGTCCAGCTTCCCTGTCCTGCTCTCAAATGACTGACAGGGGGCCGGCACCCTCAGGAGTCACCTCCATGCAGATGGGGCACTGGAGCACAGCTCTGTACCTCCCAGCAGAGGTGGTGGAATGAGGAGGATGTGAGTATCCACCTTTGTTAGTACAGGCTCCACGAAAATAAACCATACCACCAAATAAATGGTTTAATTTTATTTCAAAATTGTACAAAATGGCCATAAGTGGCTATAAAAAACTTTGTCTTCAGAACATGTGGAAATTCAGAAACAACAAAACAGGTATCATTCACAGTGTAATGGAAAAGCTTTTTCTGAGGCAGGAATTATAACTCTTCCTTCTTTTTCCCTAGTCTTTCATGGTCTCCCTCCCGGAGGGCTCGAATATAATTGGTAAATCCCAATTCCTGCAGGGAAGTGGGAAGAGAGAGAGAGAAAGAGCTTTAATCCCTGAGCCGGCTGTGCACTCTCTCTCCTCACACCCCAGCCCCTCCAGGGGGTCACTCCTTTGACAGGGAGAGGTGGGCAGACTTCTGCAAGGTGGAGAGGGTCTGCATGTTTGCACCAGCCCTGACCAGCAAGTGAGAAAACCCTCGACATCTGGAGTCCAGCCTGGCTCTGGGAACAGGACATCTGTGACAACCCCTTGGGACTCTCCTCCAACAATGTCAAGTCTCAGCCAGGCCCAGGGCCTGGGCCTCTCAGTGCAGTGTTCCAGCTGACTTCCGCGGTTTCTGGGATGCTGCCCCTCCTCAGTGGAAGTTCCCCTGCCCATCAGCAGAGCGAGCTCTGGGCAGACGCCTCTCCCCCACTTACCGTGCGGTCGCTGTCATACTTTTCTGCGAACTTCCCATAGTGGTAGTAGTGGAAAGTGGGGTAGCCCTTGACGGCCTCCTGCTGGCACAGGTCTTGGTTCTTGTCTTTGACACAGTCAACAGCGGCACAGGCGATCTAGGGGGCAAGGTAGAGAGTTGGCACAGGGTGTCCCCAGGCTGAGGCCTGGACCCCACAACACAGATTGCACATCTAGTCCACGTCACAGGCCCGCTCTGTTTTCTCCTCAGTGGCAGGTAGGAACTGAACCAAAGCACTCCCAGTTCAGGGCTCCTTGGAGACTGATGGTGCTTGTTTTCAATTTCCAGATGGGTAAGGTTAGGGGACTCGGCCTGGAGTACCTTCAGACTGTCCTTTAAAATCAAGAGTATGACGATCGTAAAGGAAATGATGACTTGCAAGCATTTGTAAACACCACAGGTTCTGTGGTGCTCTCTGTAAGGGACTGCAGGATTTAATCATTTCTCAACTAATACTTCCGGAACATTAGCTTGGGGGGACAGTGTAGTGCCAAGGTTAAGAGCAAGAGCTTTCAAGTCAAGTTCCCCAAGTGCACTCTTGGTTTGCCTGGACATTAAGACTTAAGGAAAATGACCCAGCCTCTTGGTGCCTCATTTTTTTCAGCTGTAAAATGGGGATAATAACAGTATCTAGGCTATCAGGATATTGTGAAGACTGAATAAAAGAATTCAAGTGAGGCCAATGAGCACAGAACCTGGCACCGGATTCATGGTCAGGAAATGTCAGCTGCTATTACAGTCACTTCTTCCGACCCCATATACAAGCTCTGTCCCCACTTAGGGGCTCAGTGTCTGGGCAGGGGTTGGATAAAGGGACAATTCCAACACGGTGTGATGTGAGGGATGAGGGAGGTGGTCCAGGTGCCAGATGAGTGGGGCAAAGGTGCTCTGTACGATTCACCATCCGAGCCAAGACTGGAAGAGGAGGAGACCAGGGAAGCACATCTGGAAACTGGAGGAGCCCCGCATGAGTAAAGCCATCAGAATGTTTGGTCAGAAAGTGGTTCCCACATTGGCCACTGGCCTCTGCTTGACCATCTAGCAAATTCCACATGCTGGGTAGCTTTTCCTCATCATTTGTTGTTTTTTCATAAGAAGAGAGTATAAAGCAGAAATGGGAACTTGTTTCCTGTTGAGGGTCATACACCAGGGAAGCTGGAGAAGGGGTCCTCAATGGCCATACCCAGTACAGAGGTGTTACGGAAGATGGGGCAGATTCCCATGAGAGGGAGTCCTGCCACCAGGCAACACGCACTGAAACCCTGCCGTGTGCCAAGCCTGTTCTAGATGCTGGGGGAACAACATTGACCTTGACAAAGTCCAGTTATCAAGTGTCTGCTGTATGACAAATTAGATCATTTTAGATAGAGCTCAATGAATGCTTCGAAGAAATTAAAAGAGGGTGATTCAATAAGATAATTTAAAATTGTTGAATAACCATGATTCACACAGTTCTTTGGTTGATGGTTATTTGCATTTGGACAAAGGCCCCTTTCCAGGTAGGAGAGTCCTGCGGGCCCCCATGGCCACATTTACTCATCATGTCCCTCATGCCCAGGTGAGCTGCGAGATGGATAGCTGGAGAGCAGAGTGAGGTGCGGCCTCCCCTGGCCACCAGGTGCCACCCTCACCCCCCTCACCCTCACGCTTCCCTTCTACTCTTCAGCTATGTAACATTCTATATGGTGAGACTTTTAAAATGGAGTTTACAAACTTGCTGCCTGCAATCTGTATCTGGCTCTCAGTCCTCTTCTATTTGGCCCACATTGAATTTAACAACAACAAAAAAATAAATCCGAATTAGCTCCAACATAGAAATGGAGCCAGAAGATTTGATGTAACAATTTGGCTTTCCAGCTTGTCTTTTGAAGTCAGAAGACTTGATGGCACTTACCCTGCAGTCTCATAGGCAACAACTGGCTGGGCGGAGAGGCAGCTGTCCTTCAGGTAGGCTAAATGTACCTTCCCCAGCATCCCCTGGAGCCCAATTCACTCAGGCCACCAGACTGACCCCTATGCACTTCTGATAATCCCAGCCCACCTCTAAAGCACTTTATTATTTAAAAACATGAGGCAGATGCTCCCCTGGCCAAATTGTGGGGTTCCATTTCTCAGGGCAGGTGCTATGGTGCCCTGCCCAGGGACACGGGCATCCACATACTTTCCTTCCGTGCAGCCAGCGGCTGAGGCCCTATGTCCAACCCGGGCCAGGAGCTGCTGCTCCGCTGTGAAAGTGCTGGACGAACATGGTTCCGGGCTGCTGCTCTCCCTGCATCTGCTTTAAATTATGAATTTAATTTGTATACATGCCCCGGAGCTGTTGGAAACATAGTGTATGGTTTTATAAATCTACTAAATTAGAAATGTATACTTGTTCTGAATTACCTAAACTAGCTGCCAGCCGCACACATGGAATGCAACTTCTAGCTGCAAAGGCGAATCCACGCGCAGTTTCCACAGAAGAGGAGACAAATGCGTCCTCCCCAAAGGCAGCAGCTTAGACTCTTTGGAAAGAAGGCAGCGAATAAAGCTCTTCTCAGCTATTGAAATTTCACCTAAATGCCTGCCCCCTTACACCCAACTCAAGATTTGCACTGATCACCTGCAACACAGAACACCTACGATTTCTCAATTTTTTCTATGGTGGTTGGTACAAATCCTGGGGCACACACTGCTAGTGTCCTGCCACATCCCCTCGGACCAGCCCTTGCCACAGCACCTGCTACTCTCAGCCTCAGAGCATCCTCCCAGCCTCAAGGAGCTGGACGTAATGGCCAATGACAGATGGGGGTCTAGAACAAGGACCTTGGCTTCTTTGGCCTTTGAGTGGAACAGCTCTGTGTCATGTTTCCTGGTGAGGTCTCCTGTGGGACTGAGCCTTGGTGACTCATACAGTCATCTGCCCATAAAACACCTGCTTTGGTTCCTCCCCTTTCATGTCTCACTTCCAGGATCCTCTCTGAACTTCCTGAGATCACTTCCCAAATAAATTCCCTGCATATGAGCCGAGGAGCAGGGTCTGCTTCTGGGAGAACTCAAACTCTGACAATGCCTGTTTGCGATTCTCACTCTGCCCCTCTCCCACTGAGAAACTAGCATATGATCTCTCTAAGATTCAATCACCTCTTCAGCAATACGAGCACTGTAACAATACCTAGTTGAGCAAGCTATTATAAGGACAACATGATGTAAGAAATGCTTTCAGTGGAAGAAGAACTCTCAGTAAATATCAAATATGTTATATTGTTCATCTAGTCAACATTTACACAGGTCTAAGGTTTCATGACTGTGTGGAGTTCAAGGACAAATGAGGTCTCTGTCCTCAGGGAGCTTTCGCTCAGAAAAGGCAGTAGCCAGCCTCATAAACAGGAGGACCTACACGTCATGGCCAGATTCCAGCGGTGAAGTGGGCCCATTGCAGAGGTGGGGCCCCCACTACCTCAGGGCCTCCCTCTAAGGGTGACCTTCACGCCTGGCCCCACACCACCCCCAGGCTGCACACCTTGACGTGCAGTGAAAGGTGAGCCCCCCACCTGCTTGCCAGCCCACCACAGGTCCTGTCTGCCTTGCCCCTTCAATAACACCATCTATTCCAACACTAACACTTTGCAGTCCTTTCTCCACCAGCGTGCCAACTGATAAAGTCCCCAAGTAAGATCCTGGGAGGGGGTGGAGGCTCCCCGGCTAAAATATGAGCTGCCACACACAGCTTTATTGATTCAGTAAAATAAATCTCTGCAGGAGCTAATATTGACTTGGGCTATGAAAATGGAAGTGAACAACCAACTGCATATTGATTGGGAAAGGAACAGGGGCTGGCTTCTGGGTGGAAAAACCCCACAATTCCAACTAAGAAATGGCAGCTTGGGGTGTCAGGAGACCCAGTTCTGGCTGTCAGTGACCTGCTGGGCATTCCTGGGCAAGGGACACAGCTCCTTTCTGGGCCTGGATCCCTCACGAGTAAAGGGAGAGGGGACAGGCCAACAGTCCCCACACACCAGCCTGTGGCCAGCACAAGAGCCAGCTCTCAAAAACCACAAATTTCCAGCACCATTCCCCAGAGACTCTGACCTGATAGTTGTAGGATGGGACCCAGTAGTCACGGTGCCATGCCTGGAGCACAGAGTGGGCACCAGTAAGTTCAGCCCCCCAGGCCAGATGGCTGGCTTCCCTGATGTCATGAATGTAACCTCCAGGAAACCCAGGCAGGCCACCTGCCTCGGACAGAGAGGTTATGAAGTGCATTCCTGAACGCAAGTGAGGGTGATCCCTGGCTTGGAATAAAGGAAGCTGAAAGGAGAGACAGAGGCAATAAGAGACAGGGGGATTGAACCCAGGAAAAGGCCACAACACCACTGGCCTAAGACAATCAAGCAAAGGTGTGTCAGTGTCTAAGTGGAGGGGAACATCAAGGAAATGGGCCCCCGTCTAGCAGTGGAGGGGGAATGGGAAGAGGAGACGTGGGCTCTCAGCTGCCCTCTGGAGGCCTGGCAAGTCTGGCCTCACCCGCACTGATGTGGGTCAGGCCACAGGACAGCCTCGGCGGCGGTCTAGTGGACAGAAAGGGGTCACGTCAATGGGGCTGCCCCTTCAGGGTTTCCCCAGCCCCTTAGGTGCCTCAGCTGGACCACACACCCTGACACCATACTCCCCAGCATGGCTGGGAGGGCAAGCCCAGGCTCCGTGTGCCAGTCATGCCTCAGGACCCTCACAGCTCTCCTGGGGCCTGTGGAGACCTGAGTGTCCAGTGGGTCAGGGAGATGGCACACCTCGGCCTTTCTCCTGCTGCCCAGAGCACCCAGCATTCTGGGTGGGGTGTGATGGATGTCGATGCAGAGTGGCAACTATTCCAGTCCTGTGGACTGGCAGCGTAGGCCATGCTGGATATCCGCCAAGCAGGAGCAACCACCCTGTGCTGTGCACAGTGGGTGGGGACAATGAGGGACATGGACATGGGAAGGAAGCCCCCGCTGCCACACCCCACTCAGTGCAGGGAAAGGGGCAGGCAGAGGAGAAAACGCTTCTGGTCCTTGTACTCCCTTCTGGTGGGGGTGAGCAGTGCCTCAAAGCCGCAGCCAGGGCTTGTGGGTAAGAATGGGACCTCCTGACTCCTGAGAGTCCCGGGCTCTGGGTCTAGGTGGGAATCAGGTCCCCAGTTTATCCCCACTCTCCCTACATGGGCCTGTCCCCAGCCTGGCTTCTTTTGGCTTTATGTCCCTGTAAAGTTCTCATCACCCCATCTCTGCCACTCTCTCTGGGCCTGTTAAGGTGATCCTAGCACCTGTATCTCTGCTCGCACAAGGTCTGGATGGTACCTTCAGGCCTGACCTTTTGTTGGCCTTGATCAAAACTGCAAGCCCTGCCCACCCAGCCCGGGATGGTCATCTGACTCTGCTCGTGAGTGCTGCTCCGCTAATACCAGCTCCCCTTCCCTGCCTCGGCTGAACCTCCGTCTAGGCCTGCTTGGCCTGTTTATCATCTAGGACTCTATGCTCAGCTTATGCCTGGCCTTGGTTCCCTCCAGCCTACCCTGGCCCCACCTGGGATTCCACCCAGGAAAATAAGGCACCCCTGCACGTGACTCTGGGTTTGGGTGTGTGTGAATGCGGATCCCACATGACTGCCAGCTTCTAGGGCCTGTTAGGCCAGAGGTTCCCATGACTGAGTCTCAGGGCTGGGAGGAATCTTTGCAGTCCTCTGCACCAGCGCTCCGCCTGGCATGGATGAGAAGGGAACTCGAAGCCTGGCAGTCAATCACACTTCCCCGAATTCAGGGGTGTTTCCCTGCCCCACAAGCCCTCTCCCAGCAGCAGCCTCCACTGCACCAGCTGCCTGGAGGGATGCGCCTGGGGGACGTGCCTGGCAGCCCTGCACTCTAATCCAATCTGCAGCTCTAGCTGGTTAATTTTATGCTTCATCAGTCGGCAGCTGCAGGAGTCTTTCACTTAGGCAGGGCAAGGCTCCACCGACATAGCCTTGCTCTCCTCCACCACGGCATCCGCCAGTTCACTTTTGTTGGATTTTTAAATTTGATTTTTAATTATATAAGTAATGCATGATGACAATCCTACAGTAAAAAGGTTCAAGCACTAAAAAAGTAAACAGATGACCCTTTTAACCAACGCTCTCCTCCAAGTAAGTGCTGGAACGGTTCAGCGTATCCCTTTTAGTTGATTTTGCAGCATAAATCCAGCCTGCCCTATCTTCCTTATAAAGAGAATGTCCTGGTTCCCAAGGAATTCCCTGTTTACAGGTCTTAGTTGACCTGCCCCTGTTTGGGGAAGGGACCTGAATGACAAGAAGGAAGGTGTAGGAATTAGCTGGAGGCAGATCAAGAGATGAAGAGCGCTATCCTTACCTTTCGGTCATCTTTGAAGGCATCAGCAGCAGCAGTAAAGTGCGGAATGACCTTCTTACAGTGTGGGCACCCTGTGTGAGAGGGGAGGAGAGCACACAGGACAGTGATGCATGTGCAGGGAGGCTGCAGGGCCAGAGGCCCTTCCTGAAAGCTCCAGAGAGGGCTCTCCAGGAGCCCCACCACTGCCCGCCACACTGTCAGGGTCCTTTTGTCAACCTTGCCACTCTAACCACCTCCCACCCATGTCTGATCTATTGGTAGGGGGGACTGGTAGGAGTCCCTGTCACAAGCATCATATGCTCCTGCCCAGGCTGGGGTGCAATGGTCACCGCAGTCTAGTTCTGCTCCTTCCACAGAGGACAAGGAACAGCCTGATCTTGGGGGCAGAGGTAGCTTTGGGCTTAAAGAGGAAGGCACAGGATTCTCAGAGCCTGCTACAATCTTCTCTTGCTCCAGGGACAATAGCAAATCTCTCCATTTCCTGACTGAGAGGAAGTGGCATTGGGAAATGCAGGGTGGGGGGATTTCAGGGCACCCACTATGCACCCACTGGTCATAGTTTGCTGCTAACTTCTGTGTTCCTAGCAACCTCCACCCAGCCCAGACTGTGAGCAGCCAAATCAGGCCCTGGTCCCCAGGTCTCCATCTACCCTTTCCCTTTGCTCTACAATAACCAGAACGTCAAAGCCAGGAGCAGGAAGGCCATGGTCGGGGTAAGAGGGAGAAAAGCTACAGGAAGTCACCAGGCAGTCCTCAGGTCCCTTGATGTTCCCTGTCCCAGGGAGAAGGCTTGTCAGAGCAGCCTAAGGTCTTTTGAGCTATACTGGGGCCCCTACCTCCAGCATCTGTCTCTTGTTCCGGGCATCATCCTGAGCCCCAACTCTGACCTCAGTGTCTCAGAAGCAGGGTAGGGACCTCTGTGGGGACCACTTTCTCCTCCTGTCCTGGTGAGCCCAGGAAGCTGCAGGCTGATCCAGCCCTTCCCTCAGCACTAACAGATCAGAACCCAAACCCCCCTCCTCTCTCAGCCCTTTTCCAGTCACTGGTGAACAGAACTGCCCAGGGCGCAGAAGGGCTCTGAGGGGAGGGTTTCCCTGAGCAAGGGGAGGCTCCAGCCCACACCTCCTACGTCAGCTGGACTCCCTCAGCCTCAGGAAGGCAGAGAGGCCACGGTGGGAACAGAAACGGCTCTGCTCATCTACTTTCTCCTTTTTAAAATAAGATAATAATGACTGGCATTTCAAAGGGTTTTGTGAAACCAAATTAAGGCTAAGCTACAAGTTTAATCTGAATTTAGTCCTTGAGCCAGTCCTGAGATGAGCAGGACCACCCACATGGCCTGGCTGGCAGAGTGGCCAGCTGGCCCAGAGCATTGTGGGGGGTTATGGGGGGTGGGGGTGTAGAGGGATTTGCCAAGTCTCATGCAGAAGGAGCAGAAGAGACCTGGGCCAGTGATGGGTTATATCAGAAATGAGACAAGCACAGCTTAGCAATGTGCCTAGCATAGCCTAGCTCATGGCAGAGACTGGATAATTTTTTAATAGCCTAAAATGGCAATTACAAGTGACATTTCACTAATTTGACACAACAGAAAGAAAAATAGCTCAAATTCATGAAAATGTCACACTATAAAGGGATGATGTTATAAAATTTTCAAAGCACTTAAAGAGCGCAATCTACTGGTTAACAAGGTACGTCACAGACAGCTCCTGCAGGCAGCTGCAGGCCCCTTGTCTGTGGCGTATGCCCATAATAGCATTAGGCTGGCTGAAAATAACCACCCCCCTTCCTCAAAACCTGGTTTCACTATTAATTTTTCCTTTTTAACCTCTTTGTTCATTGAAAGTCTAAAGGTAACTGTCAGCCTAGTGTAAATTCCTGTTACCATCAATTTAAAATATCTAGGCCTCAGATTAATGGCCTTCTGTTGCATCTAATTTTCTCATTACCAAAAGAAAGAGCAGGGCCAATGAATAATGCGAGGGAGGGCTGTTTCAGAAAGTGCATGAAGACGCTTCCAAGAGGTGTCAGGAGGGCCAGATGTGGATGATTTTTTTTTTAATGTGGGCTTAAAAAAAAAAAAAAAAGGCACTGCCTCTGTGTAGCAGAAAACCAAAGACGCCTCCCAGAGCAGGGAAAGAGGAACAAAGACTGAGGACAGGCTGGACAACTGCAGTTCTAGAGACTCCACCAAGCTGGTCTGAGAAGGGCAGTCACCATGACCAGACCATTCAGCGTAAAGGGAACAATGAAATAGCAGGAGGAAGAGCTGTGCAGAAGCTGGGGAGACAGGATGTGGGGGCAGACATGGTGGGAGAAGGGATATGGGAGGTGGAGAGATGTGAGGGGAGGTAAGATGTTGGGGTGAGGCAGCTAGAAGGGGTGCAGGGATGTGTGGGCCTGATAGACCTCTATCAGGCATTTGACTGTGCTATTTGACATTTCTGTAGTATTTAGATCCTCCATATATAAAAAGTATATAGTATATGCTATATTTATATATAAAAATAGGTATTACTTTCATTATTAAAAAGTCAAAAGATATATCTTTTTTGTCCTTGGAAAGTCTTCCCCCTGTAACCCACTGATAAAGACGTATGTCCCTGGGGCAAGGTTTAGGGACAGAAAAACACAGTAAGAGAGATGAAGAAACTCTAAGGACCAAGCCCTCTGCCAGAGGTTGAGTCACTCAGTGACCCTGCCCTGGATGGATTGCATTTAGAGTTTTGTCAGGGTAGACAGTGAGCCCCTCAAGGCCTGGCAGGGACATGTCTCCCTCCCTTGTACCCTGGGCCCTAGACACTGCACAGCACAGAGCTGATATTTGATGGATAGATGGAAGACAGGCAGGAAGGCAGGCGGGAAGGCAGGCGGGAAGGCAGGCAGGCAGGAAGGCAGGAAGGAAGGAAGGCAGAAAGGAAGGCAGGAAGGAAAGCAGGCAGGAAGGAAAGCAGGCAGGAAGGAAGGAAGGCAGGAAGGAAGGAAGGCAGGAAGGCAGGCAGGCAGGCAGGCAGGAAGGAAGGAAGGAAGAAGGAGTTGTAGATCTTTGGCAGCCCAAAAGGGTAAGAGTCTCTCCCAGATTCCCTGGGGATTCAAGCACCTGTCTGCCCCAGCAGCCAGGGTCGGGGTGGCGGGGGGCTTATGTCTACTATGAAGGCCCCTCAGTCAGGGAGGAGCTGAAGAGAGGCAGAGGAAGCACTGGGCTCTGGTCAAGAGGTCTGGGGGAAAGTATTTCGTCTGGTCAAGGGCTCCCACTCCTGCAGCCAGGTTCTCACTTGCTGCTGAAAACACTCTCACTCTCTGGACTGTGCCTGTGACAGAGAGAGAGCCATCCAGGCTGCGGGAGGGGCCTGCCACTAACTTGCCCCATGGCCTTGGGCAAGGCTCAGTCCTCCATGCCCCAATACCAGAAGGAAGATGTCAGCTCCCCAAAATTTTCAGGCTTCTGGGCACACTCTACAGACCGAAGAGGACAGCCGGAGGCTCTCTAAGGGACTGGGAGAGGCCAAGTCCCACTCTGAGAAGGAAAGGCAGAAAGAGATGGGCAGGGAGGCTGCCTCAGGGAGGCGCTGAGGCTGTGGCGGCCCCTCTCAGACCCTGAGAACACAGAGACTCCACAGATTACTGACACTTGAAAGGGGGGAGCCAACAGGAGGGCCGGCTACAACTGAGCGGGTTTATGGCTAGATGGAGCTGCCTGGCTTCTCTGTAGACTGCAGCTTTTATTATCCTCACTCCATTAAGCTGAGCTGTAACCTGGGGGAGAGAGAGAAGGGCAGCAGAGGTGGGAAATTCTAAGAACCTTACATTGTAAGTATCAATTAACAACTTCAAAATGGGAATACACAGAAACCTGAGGTCACCGACGCCAATGTCGGCAGACGTGTCACTTCCTCAGCTTAAGCTCTGATTAAAACGAGCACAGCACAGGAGCTCAGGAGCGAATGTGGCTGTGCCTATGCCACAGCTCCAGAGCCATCTGGAAGGGCAGAGGGAGGGGGTTCCAAGATGCCGAAGATAAGTCAGTGTCTGGAGGAGGAAGAGGGGGCAGGGGCAGCTGAGGGGTGGGAAGTGTGCAGGTAGGGGACAGGGGCATGGAGGAGTCCAGGGACAAGAGGGGGCCAGCACAGAGGCAGAGGGCTCTAGGACAGACACGAGAAAGGCTGCCCCAAAGGAAGGAGAGCGTGACAAGGCTGACAAAAGGAGGCCCTGGATTTGAAGGACCTCTCAGCCTGGAATAAAATTGGAGAGCCTGGTGCATAATGGAGATGACCCTGGGATCCATCAGCGGCTGCCTTGGTCCCTGGGGTGGGTGTGCGGGTCTTCTTGGTTTGGTGGGGCCAAACCCCTCTTACCGTGCCACTCAGTGAGCACCCAAGCTACTTACAAGGGGCGTAGAATATGACCAAGGTGTGTTTCTTCTTCTTCAGGGTCTCCCGGAAGTTGTCCCCCACCAGGTGCAACACGCTTGTCTGCTGCTCTTCCCATGTGGGCTCTGGGGGCGGAGGGGCCTCAGGGCTGCAAGAAGCCAGGGGAGGGGGGAGGCAGCCATAAGGAGAGATTTTTAGATGGGCAAAGAAATCCACCCTCAATGTCCCAACCACTCAGGGGAACATGCATGAAGAAACCACTACAATCCTTCTAAAATTTCATTTTAAAACCGCAGTTTAAACACAAACAAATCTGTGCCACCAGCAAAGACCTTCCCTGATTCCCTCTGAGGAGCCCATTAAGGAGCCATTTTGTAAAATATGGAAGACTTGACCCCATTTTAGGGCAAAGGAGACGCCCTAGTTGTGGGCCACGACCTCCTTGACAAGGGCATAGAGCCACCTCTGCTTGGGCTCCCAGGCCACTCCTTCCTGCCCCCTCTAGGACCCTGCATGATCGTTCATTATCTTCTGGCTCTCAGCTTCTGTTCTGGTGGAGAGCGTGGAGAGCATGGGCCAAGGAGTGAGGCGGGCCTGGGTTCAAGTCCAGATGACTTACCAGCTGTGCAACCTTAGGTAAGTTACTAAACCCCTCTAAGCCTCCATTTTCTTTTCTGTTAAATGAGGACAATGGGATCTTTATGAAGAGCAGAGAATGTATGTAAAGTATCTACTCAGTCAAGGAACTAATATTTACTGAGAGCCTAGATGCTCTAATAAATGCCAGGCATTGGATAAATGTTATTGCTTCTCAGTCTCTTGCTGTCCACTGGGTCCCTCCACTCTGCCTCATGCAAGAATGGATCTCCAGGGTCTCGCAATAGCCTTTGCTCCCCTGCTCCCCTCTCTGTAACCCAACTCCCCTTCTTGGAGGAGTATTTCTGGGGAGAGGGCTGCACCCACACTGCCACATCTCCCGCTGAGCTTGTGCCACAGTCCCTGTACCAGCTGAGTGCAGCCCTCTCTCTGCTTCCAGTTCTATTCTGAGCCCTTGCAATTCTCAAATATCTCATTCCTCTGCATGGCTTCAGTGATTTCCATGGCCAAGGAGAACTTAAGGCCTCACCTTTCATCCAAGCCCCTTATTTCCAGGTGTTTTTCAGGCATTTCCAGCTGGAGATCCCATTGTGACCTCAAATCCACCATGACTTAGAACACATTACTCTTCCCTACTCCTCCCAAACCAGTCTCCTTGCTGGTGACTAAGACGGGCCCCTCCCAGCCTTCCTCCCTGTTTTGTCCTCCAGCTTCTCTGGTTCCATGGCTGTCACCACTCATCTGACCTTTCTGCTCTGCCTTTTCCCTGAACGCTACCTCCCCATGCTGGCCTGCTGGCAGGCGCATCTCAGTTACCCACAGCCCGGCAGCCTATGCACCTGCCTGTAAATGCCATCCACCTTGCCTGGTGCTGTCTGCTCGCCCTGCTTCTGGGTGACGAGCCTCAGTTCTCCACCCCCGAACCATCGGCTGTTCACACTCCACCTGAAGGATCCCCTCCAAGTGCCCAGAAGAACTACTATTTGTCCCTGGATAGGGCCCTTAACCTCTCTGAACCTAAGTTTCTTCACCAATGAAATAGGAATAAAAACTCTGGCCTCAGTAGGACTTGAGGATGAAATGGAGCAAGAGATAGGAGAGCATTCTGCAAAGGCTGGCTGCTGTGATCACTTATGTATTGATACTCTCAGTCATGAGAAGTCCACAATCAGTCATAAAAATAGCTTCAACCTTATTATTATTTTTTTTAAGACAGGGTCTCACTCTGTTGCTGAGGCTGGAGTACAATGGCGCCATCCCAGCTCACTGTAGCCTCAACTTTCTGGGTTCAAGCAATCCTCCCACCTCAGATTCCCAAAGTGCTGGGACTATAGGCGCACACCACCATGCCCAGGTAATTTTTTTGATTTTCAGTAGAGGTGAGGTCTTGCTATGTTGCCCAGGCTGGTCTTGAACTCCTGAACTCAAGAGATCCTCCTGTCTCTGCTTCCCAAAGTGCTAGGATTACAGCCATAAGCCACCGTGCCTGGCCAGCTTCAACTTTTTTGAGTACTTCCACATTACGTCCTGTGCTGAGCACTTTTCACAAGAGTCTCATTTAATTCCCTAGACAAGCCTATGGGGAAATTACTGTCTCCATCTTACAGATAGGAAACTGGGGCTTAGAGGTGTCAAATAAATGGCTCAGGGTCACGATCTGAGCCCAGGTCTCTCAGACTCCAAAGCCCATGCTCTTGACCTAAAAGCACTTAAGAAAGTACTTAAACCTGAAAGCACTTAGCCTGAGTGCTTTTCAGGCTCTCAGTAGCAGCAGCGGCACACAGAAAGGACGGAGGCCCCTCATGCTCGCTGTTTGTGGCCAAGACTCTGGAGCACTGATTAGTGATGATCAACACTCTGGGTTCCCTCAGCTCTCTAACCACAAGTCCAAGCATCACAGGGACCTGGCCAGATCCCCTGACCCACCCAGTCCTTCCCAGTGAACCCCCACTCCACCCAGTCCTTCCCAGAGGCTACAGTGAGCTGGGATGGCGCCATTGTACTCCAGCCTCAGCAACAGAGTGAGACCGTCTTAAAAAAAAAAAGGTTGACGCTATTTTTATGACTGATTGTGGACTTCTCGTGACACCTGGCACCACAGCAAGGCTGGAAAAGTGGGTGTGAACAAGCCACTTGCTTCAGACACCAGAAGGCCTTGAGGGGTGAGCAAGCACCTTTTCCCTTTCAGAGGCAAACCATCGTTTTCCTCTGGTCCCTAAGACAAAGGCCTGGCTACTTTCCAAATTGTTCCAGTGGACGAGCAGGACAAAGTGGGAGAAGCTGAGGCCAGGATCTCACCAGTCCATTCACCTCTTGCCAGAGGCCTCCCCTGAATCTAGTTGCAACTTTGCTGCCATTTCACAAGCTGGTGTTTCTCAGAACACCATGGCTGACGGTCCCATTCACACTTCCTGAATCAAAGAGTCTCAGAGTCTGTGCTTTAAATAAACACCTCATATCTGACCAATGTCCTAACAAAGTAGCTCAGACCGTATAGGTTCAACTATGTCTCCCTCTAATTCATATGTTGGTGTCCTGACCCCCATTATCTCAGAATGTGACTATATCTGGAGATAAATTATCCCTTTAAAGGGATAATTTATCCCTTTAAAGGGATAATTTATCCCTTTAAAGGGATAATTTATCCCTTTAAAGGGATAATTTATCCCTTTAAAGGGATAATTCAGTTAAGACGAGGTCATTAGGGTGGGCTCTCATCCAACATGACTGGTGTCCTTATAAGAAGAGCAGATTAGGTCACAGATACATATAGAGGGGTGGCCACGGGAAGTCACAGGCAGAAGATGGCCAAAGGGAGGGGCCTCAGAAGAAACCAACCCTGCCAACATCTTGATCTCTGATTTCTAGCCTCCAAAATTGTAAGAAAATAGGCTGCACACGGTGGCTCATGCCTGTAATCCTGGCACTTTGGGAGGCTGAGGTGGGTGGATCACTTGAGCTCAGGAGTTCGAGACCAGCCTGGGCAACACGGTGAAACTCCACCTCTACTAAAAATACAAAAAATTAGCCAGGCATGGTGGCATATGCCTGTAATCCCAGCTACCTGGGAGGCTGAGGCAGGAGAATCGCTTGAACCTGGGAGGTGGAGGTTGCAGTGAGCCGAGATCGTGCCTCCAGCCTGGGTGACTGAGTGAGACTGTCTCAAAACAAAACAAAACAAAATTGTAAGAAAACAAACTTCTGTTATATTGTTATATTATATTGTTGAGCCACCTGGTCTGTTACTTTGTTATGGCAACACTAGCAAACTAATACACAGGCTGAGGGGGCTCTTCAAAATCTTTATCCGCAGCTGTAAACCACCACAGCCTGCCCTGTGGACATTACTGGAGGCCCAGCCAACAACTAGCAAACCTGGACGAAATGAGTCTAGCTCTGGCTATGAGGAGTTGTGTCTCCTTCATTTATTCAAAGGGAATGGAATAAAATGCAGACAATAAGACCTGGACCTAAGGAGGCTGAGACAGAGAAAAAGCAACACAAGTTTAGTGCGTTGATGAAGCTGCGTCCAGAAGGACTGCCAGCAGTGACCTGATCAGGACACGTGATCAGCACATAAAGGGTGGTTTTAGGGTTGAGGAAGTCAGATCCGTCTTGACTCCTATGGGCCTGAGCCCAGGACATTGACCATAAAGTTTACTTCACCTCCTCAAGGTGGTCTCCAGGGGCCGCCAGCCGGCAGTTAGGATGTGCTATTGAGATCGTAACACTTACTTTTGCATCCACTCGAGAAACTTCTTCTTTGTCCTGAGCACGGGCACTGCGTATTTCTCTCCATTCTTAAAATACTTCAACGTAGGAAACTCTGAGATGTGGAATCTTTCTGCCAGGGCCTTGTTGACAGTGGCATCGACAGCTGCAAGGACACCAGAGCTCTGGGATGGGGGAAAGGCCAACCATGCATTACAGCCTCAGATGTGGTGCTGGTGGAACACAGGAGCCCAGACGCTGCCCCCACAACCCATCCTGGACCTGCCAGAATTTAACTGGGGTGGCTAGCCCGGTGGGCTCCCATACCCCAGGGAACAACTGAACACTGGCATGGCCATCATTTCTCATTTATGAGCTGAGATGAGGCTTTTGAATCTGCCCCACCACCCACGTTGAGTAGATTGGCACCTGTTCCCGTTAGCCAGGGTCCCAGAGAAAAGAGGGAGCAGGCAGAGGTCACCTGGACGGGCACGGGAACATGGCCCAGTAGTCCTTCTGCCCACCTCTAGGATCCCATCTGTCTAAGACATTCTACTTGGGCACACGGAGGTACTGCTGGCCTCCAGGGGCCACGGGAGCTGCAGCAGGGCTTGCAGGGGAAAGTCATAATGATTCCACCTGTCAGTGATTCTTTCAAAGAGAACGGTGCGGGGGAAGGAAAGGAAGCTTACATCTGCTTCTCCATGGAGGGCTTCTGCTGCCTTCTCAAACTCCGGCTTCATTTTCTTACAGTGGCCACACCCTGTGGGGAGAGATCAAGAGAAACCATTCTTATGGCACAGAGGCCCTCGGGATGCTCCCCTGTGCCGCCTCTGTAAGGCAACTCAGCCCCATTCCCAGACACCAGAAAAAAGCAGCAGCAGCACCAGCCCAAAGAAAAGAAATATTTTGCTTAATCCACCAGAAGTGGGTTGGGGTAGCGGGAAGGTACCCCAGACACAAAAATAAAACAACTGCATAAACAATACGGGCAACATGTATGTAGCCCTGGGGTGCCAGGTACTGACCAGTGCTTTACAGCCCCATAACTGCCCCACAAAGTAGGAACTGACATTATCTCCATTCTATGGATTAGATAATTGAGGCACCAAGAGGGCGGTGACTGCCCAAGGCTATATACACAGCCATGGGTCACAGAGCTGGGTTGAAAACCCAACCAATCTGGTGGGAGGCCCAAGCTGCAGGCAGCGTGTAGGTTGTGGCACCATGCTGTGATCACCATCATCATCTTCTCTGGACAGAAGGCAGTCTGAGGCCTTGAGCTGGGCATAAAAATTCACAGAAGCATAAGTATGGGACATAATTACATTCCAATTGTCCCCATATGACATGATGGGATTTTTTTGGGATAGAAACTGCTCTGTCCTTTTCTTTTTTTTTTTTTTTGAGACGGAGTCTTGCTCTGTCGCCCAGGCTGGAGTGCAGTGGTGCATCTCTGCTCACTGCAAGCTCCACCTCCTGGGTTCACGCCATTCTCCTGCCTCAGCCTCCTGTGTAGCTGGGAACACAGGTGCCCGCCACCACGCCCAGCTAATTTTTTTTGTAATTTTTAAATAGAGATGGGGTTTCACTGTGTTAGCCAGGATGGTCTCTATCTCCTGACCTCGTGATCCGCCCACCTTGGCCTCCCAAAGTGCTGGGATTACAAGCGTGAGCCACCGGACCCGGCCTGCTCCATCCTTTTCTTACAGCCACATGAACACAGTAAGATGTCAGAAATAATAAAATTTGATGCATTAAAAAGAAATTAAGCACTTTGTGTAGACGACAGACCTCGACATTTGTACATTGTTTTCATTTTAATAGAAAGAGTACTTTTTGGCCTCTGATGCTGGAGGGACTGGGAGGTGAGGGGTCTGCAGACTGCCTCAGGCTGGAGGCTGCTCAGAAGGTGAGCCTGCCTGTGCGGGGACCATGCATTAACCAGGATCAGTGGATGACAGGTCGTGACTCAACCTTCTCAGGGGTGTGCTACTGTGTGGGAGCTGAGAAAGCTATAATTCTACTACTGATTGTTAGGAAAAAGAAAGACAAGAAGAAAGCAAGACAGAAAGTCAAACAGTATAATCAGAGGAGACCTCCCACTGAGTTATGGAATCGGCTTTCCTGCCTCCAGCTGAGCACCCAACAGGGATGAAAGCTCCTGTCTCCTCCTCCAAGGCCATTTCTGCAGAACTCAGCTCCAGGTGAGACATGAACCTGTCTTGTTCTCAATTTCTCCATTTCACTCCTGCCTATACCTGGCTTCCTCAGCTCATCCTCACCCTGTCCCTCCCAGGGACAAGGGACCCTGGAGTGGCTACTCCCCACTTAACTGATAACAGAAAACCAAACTGATCCTTGAGCTCCCAGGCAGTGTTGTCAAGCTCCTCCTCTGGACAGAGCACTAGAGACATGACTCGGTCAAGGGCACTGACCCTCATGGAATGCAGCCCAGGGAGTGGCTACAGTGCTTAGCCACACCAACATGTCGGCTCTTCCCAGGTGGATCCGAGGAAGACAGACACTGCTAACCCTCAACTGGGTGGCTCCACAAGAAGAAGTATACAGGCACCTCTGCTGCCATTATCTAGGGACCTCCCTACTCTTGTTGGGCTATGATGCAGAAGAAAGGGTAGAAAAGGCATCAGCCCTTAGAATCTTCCAGGATAATGACAGAGAGGACCATGGTCTTTGGTCCAGAGGGGAATATAGTGGCACACATGATGCCTTCAAGGGATGAACCAGAGGAAGAGCACTCCTCACCTGCCCTGGCAGCCCCAGGGGAGCCGGCAGCTGCTTGCAGCCCTATTACATATTGTACCCACACTACACACTCATCATGCTGGGCTCTAGGTACCAGACAGTGGCTCTTTTTTTTTGAGATGGAGTCTCACTTTGTCACCCAGGCTGGAGTACAGTCGCGCGTGATGTCAGCTCACTGCAACCTCTGCCTCCTGGGTTCAAGTGATTCTCCTGCCTCAGCCTCCTGAGTAGCTGGGACTACAGGCGTGTGCCACCACACCCGGCTAATTTTTTGTATTTTTAGTAGAGACGGGTTTTCACTGTGTTAGCCAGGATGGTCTCGATCTCCTGACCTCATGATCCACCCACCTCAGCCTCCCAAAGTGCTAAGATTACAGGCGCGAGCCACCGTGCCCGGCCCCAGATGGTGACTCTCTAAAGGTGGGACCTGAGGTTATTTTACCTTGTACCTCCCCATGAAGCAAAAGGATCACCATTTAATAGATACACGAAAATATTTACTGGTCAGCAAGAAGAGACCTAATTAAATAATTAGTAGACAACTCCTGGGGTGACCAGGGGCTTGAGAAGACCTCCTGAAGGTGGCAGATCAAAGGACACATGGGGGCAAGTTAGAGACAGAGGACAGAGGGCCCAGTCAGGAGGGCAGGGGCAGCCTCAGAGAAATGAGGACGTCCCCACGCTCAATTCAGCAGTGCAGAATTCTGCTGCCAGGGCTGAGCAAGGCACACAGCCCCAGAAGTGCTCCTAAGGGCTCCTCTGGGACTGCTGAGCTCAGCCCCCCAGAGGCTGCCCCTGGGCTGGGCAGGGCAGCCTGGCTGTTCCTGGCCTGGTTCTCCACAGCAGATATTCTTAATGTCCCCTGCAGTCAGACATTGTGGAGATCATGATCAAAGTGGTAAACCCTTCTTCCAGAAAAATGCACACAGGGTTAGACGACTTTGGGTGTTCACAGTCTAACTAGACCCCACTTGGGATCCCCCCATCATGAGCTGTAGAGGTATCAAGGTCATCATTATTTTGAATGACAAGAATATCACTTTCCAGAAGTGAACATTTAGCATCATCACAAGCCATGTGTTACCTAAATAATCCAGTCACAAAAGGGTTGTTTTGGTAAGTTGGCTGTTTGTTTTCCCCACGGAAACAATTTTATACACCGATTACATGCAGATTCCCAGGGGCAACCACGAAAGCCCATTTAATAGGATGAACCTGAAACATAAAAGCATGCAGTGCTATTTGTATTTCCCTGAGCCTGCTCCCAATGGGACACGTGCAGCCCGCGATCCAGTGGGGACAGCAGGCAGGCTGCTCCCTCTAGGCAGCAGCCCCCACCTCAGCAGTGAGAGGAAGAAGAACTCCAAGAGGGACCAGGGAGAGCTGGGGCAGGAGTCTGCGCTTCCCGGGCACTGACATTCTTGAGACTGTCACAAAAGCCTCTCCTCCCCTTCCCCACACTGATGCATATACTCCACATGTATGTACAATTCCAGAGGGATCCTGGACTCCCTGAACTTGCTCACAGAACTGGGGTTAGGAGCCCAGGACAAAGGAGGCCACCGGACTCCAAGCCAATCACTTTCCAATGGGAGGCGAAGCGGAAGAACACAGAGAGCTGATGCACAGGGGCCCAGGCTCAGATGTCTTTCCACACTGGCCCACACGTCAGGAGTAAATGGAATAATCTGCAGAAGATTCTACTGACTTAATATGAGGTATATTAAGATTAAAAAATTATTTTTTTGTTTCTCACTAAAATAGAGTGGAGTAAACTAACCTTTGAGGCCATGGTCAGGATGAAAAAGTTCTACAGCTCTTAAAGGGATCTCCCCGCCCCTGAGGCACCCCCAGGCTGCTGCTCCCTGCACCAAGGTGAGCCCCCCACTCTCCTGCTCTCAGGCTGACCTCCCCTGACTGGGGCAGAGTGAGGAGGCTCACTCTGCATGAACAAACTGCAGGAGAAGGAAGCTCAGAGACTTTCCTGTGGCTGTGAGTCCATCACCCGAGAGTTCAACCTGCTCTGGAGAGACGTGAGTGGTCCATGCAAAGTCCCCAAAGGTCCACTGCCCTGAGACAGACTGACTCAGCCCAGCAGCACATAGTGGAGGACACACGGGGAGGCCTCAGGAAATGCAGGTGTGAGGCCCTGGGTGGCCTCCATGGGAAGTGGGAGAGGCAGGAAAGAGAGGCTCCCTTGACCACTCTCCCCATATCCTCCATGATATGGATGGTGCTGTCAGGCCAGCTGCTGGCAGGGCCCATGGTCAAGATGGACAGTGGGATTGCAGTAGGAATCGGGGGAGGGAAGACAAAGAAAAGCCAGCCATTGCCATTCACTGAGAACCACTGTTCCTTTCTAAAGTGACCCAGTTGATGTGGCAGGACTCCTGAAGACGAGAATTCACTGTGTGCTGGTAGGGAGGTTTACTTCATCCCTTTATCAGGCTCCAGGCCTTTGACGCCACTGCCCTGTTAGGGTGGCAAGTGGGTTTCATTCCACCTGCCAGCTTCCATCAGCAGTGGGCCTGAGACAGAGGCTGAGTCTGAGAACTGGCTCACTGGGTAGAGGAGGTGTGACCACCTTGCAACGTCTGCCACAGACATGGGAAGCCAGCTGGGGTCAATACCAGGAGACCTCCAGTTTCCGCAGCTCACACATGTGGCTGTCTCCTGGACTTCAGCCTCAGCTCCCAGAATTCCCCACCTCTATAAGGAAAGCACTCACTGTCTGTGCTGGGCTTCCACACTCTTATCACAGCAGCCCCACCAGACACATGACACAGCTGAGTAGGTCCGTTTTACAGTGCCAGAAATTGTGGCTCTGGAAGACAAAGTGACAAATCCCCCAGGGCCATCACCACCTGCCACCTCTTCCTCCCAGCCCCTGCCCTGATGGATAGGACCTCTCCACAGGCAACATCCACCCTGGACAATCCCTCGCAATCCTACCTTGGTTCTGGCCCCTGCTTTGAGTCTTCCCAGTTCACTGTAGCCCCATCGAATGATCTGTTTCTCGTCTAATTACAAAATACTTCTTATTCAGATATTTCTATGGCATTTAATTTTGTGTTGCTTTGTGACTGTGATATTGCTGTCTTCTGATATTTAAAGGCAGCCGGGGTATATTTTCAAAACATCAATCAGATCAAATCCCTTTGCTTAAAACTTTCCAGTGGCTTCCTATCACAGGTAGATTCAAATCCAAACTTACTATGGCTACAGACCCCACACAATCGGAGTCCTGCCTACCTTCAGCCTCAACTCAGGTCACTTCCACTGCAGCCTCTGGCTCTCCTTCTCTTCTCCCATCACACCAAGCTCATTTATACCCCAGGACCCTGGCACATGTTCTTTCCCCCACCTGGAGCACACATACCAACATCTTCCCCCAGGTCTACGTGCGGCTCACCCCTTACATCAGCCACTCAGGCTTCCACTCAAATTTCACCTTCTAGGAGACCCTCCCTGACCACCTATCCCAAAGGCGCCTCATACTATCATGCTCTCTCCCGATATCCTGTTTTGTTTTCTTAATTGTACTCAAAGCAGCTGAAGTAATCTGCTCACTTGTTCCCTGCCCATCCCCTCAACTGGAATGGAGGCTCTGTAGGTGCAGGCAGGGGGCTCAGCTGTCTTGTCTAATTGGCCACCATATTCCTGATACTGACCACGCTGCTCCACACACTTTCTGAATGAATTAGCCTCATGACTTGTTAGGTTGTTAGGTTTACACCTGTGCACACAAGGTTTGGCAGGACTAAATTCTTTATGGGCAAGGGTCATGGCTTGCACTCAAATAGTCGTTAATTTGACTAAACACCTCTAATTAGTAGAACTGGCAACCAAGCCGGTTACTGTGCACATCCCCTCTCCTCCCCTCCCCACTACCATCTTTGCGCCTCCTCTGCACCTCACTAGGAGAAAAATGTCTCCCAAAATCTCTAACGTCTAAGGATGCTGTTCTAAAGTTTCCCATACATACCCTAGAAGTCTCTTGATATTGTTAAGGTTTTCAATTCTAGCATCAATTCCCTCTGACCCTGAATAAGACACTAAGGCTAAGCAATAAACTTCTGCAAACAGAGTTTAAGATGAGGAGCCTGGCCAGGCCCAGAGGAGGAGAAAGGTCTGGCTGAGCAAACACCTCCCTCCCTGACACCCTCCTGTCTTAGGGAGCCACAGGTGATGGATAGAGCTGGCTGTGACCTGAGCACCAGCCCCCTGGGCCTGGCCTTCATGATGTCCCTGGCTGTGGGACAGCTGGAAGAGGAGGGTTACAAGCGGGGAGCAGGACTCCGGCCCACTGCATTTCGTGTCCTGATTGTGATTTGAGAGGCCATTAAGTTTTATTGCTAAACTTCCTTGTTGGGCTTTTATCATCTGTGTAAGTGCACTTACTCCAATTTCCGTGATCTGGCATAGAGGTCTGCACATCAACTCCTTGATCATGCTCTTTTCTGGCTGTGGGAATGTTGGCCTTCTGTCAACCCCAAGCCCTCGGATTCCTCTGGATTTCATTAAATTCAATTATACTTATGATTTTATTACAGGCCAGCCATAGGGCTTTCCTGGATGCTGGAACCAGAATTTCCCAGGGGACCAGATTAATCTGTAAAGCTCCCTGGCAGCCAGGGTACTGGGGTAGTACTTGGGCCTCTAGAAGAGCCTGGTTCCTGCCTTGCTTGGAATTTGGCTTGGGGCATGCCAGGGAGGGAGGGTTTCCTACAAATGCCAGCAGAAATATGGACATGGAGGGGCCTACAGAGACCTCAGAGCTTTTTAAGGCTTCCAAATGCATAAACACCAAAGTGGACTCCTTGACAGTTACAGGCATCTTGGGGCAGACTCACACACTCACAGATGCCTCTGTTCATCACACGACCCCTCTTCTTATGCAAAGAGTTTGTTTTTTCCTTTACGTTAGCGCAAAATGTGGATAAACCAGACTTTAAAATTTTACTTCCAGGTTCCTATCCTAAGGAAACAATCAGACATGTAGACAAATATTTATGCATTAAAATGTTCTTTGCAGCATGATTTATAATGGGAAATATGGTAAACAACTCAAACCTTCAACATTATGATGCTAGTTAACCAATTTACAGTGTCATTATATTCTACAGCGGAATATCATGTGGCCACAAAAAGCATGTAAAAAAAAGCATTTTTAATAACATATAAAATACCTACAAGATAATGTTAAGGGGAATATGAAAAGGAAAAAGATGCATAGAAAAGACTTAAATAAATAAAATTAGGGCCAGATGCAGTGGCTCATGCTTATAATCCTAGAACTTTGGGAGGTCAAGGCAGGAAGATTGCTTGAGGTCAGGAGTTTGAGACCAGCTTGGGCAACAGAGTGAGACTCCACTGCTATAAAAATTTTAAATATTAGCCAGGTGTGGTAGTGTGTGCCTGTAGTCTTAGCTACTTAGGAGGCTGAGGCAGGAGGATCACTTGAACCCGGGAGTTTGAAATTGCAGTGAGCTATGATTATGCCACTGCATTCCAGCCTGGGTGACAGAGTGAGACCCTGTCTCAAAAAAAAAAAAAAAGAAAGAAAGAAAATCAAATCCCTTCCTCCCACCTGGCACAATAGACAAATGAAAAATAGAGATGAATTAAAGAAAGAAATTAAAAAATAAAAACATTATAACAAAATATAAGGCACTATTTTTATATCCTAAGGGAGAATTTCCTAAACAACCCACAAGTCCCAGAGGTCAGGATGGGAGAAGGCAGACTTGCAGAATGGCTCAGTGGTTAGGCTGTGGCCTCTGGGACAGCCTGGGATTTCATCCTGGCTGCACTTTTTGGCTATGTGACCTTTGGCATGTTTCTTGACCTCTTGGTGTTTCCCCTTCCTTACTTATAAAATGAGAATAATTAATCATGACATCAATTTCACAGGATTTTTTATGAAGACTAAATCTGTTAAAATATGGAAAATACCTAGAACAACGCCTGATCCATAGTAAGTGTGATCAGTGACCAATAAATATAATAGCTATTACTCAACTACAAAGGATGTAAAGCTTTGTACAATGAAAGGCACCATAAACAAAATTAGAGCAAGAAACAGACTAACGGAACATGGAAAACACAGAAAACAGATAAAGATTAATATCTATAATTGTAGAGTTCTAGGTCAAGAATAAAAAGACAAATAAATAAGAAGACCTAGCAGAAAAATGGGCAAAGCGTATGAATAGGTGGTCCACGGAAGAAACATGAAAAGCTGATTATCACATGAAAAGATGTCCAGCTTCCCTAGAGGTCAGATAGCTGCAGACAAGTTGCTGTTTTGCCCAGCTTAGCAGAAATATAAAAG
Source organism: Symphalangus syndactylus (assembly GCF_028878055.3). NCBI lineage: Eukaryota > Metazoa > Chordata > Mammalia > Primates > Hylobatidae > Symphalangus > Symphalangus syndactylus. The sequence continues at coordinate 46,935,948 of NC_072443.2, read as the reverse complement.
GCAGATAGTATCCATGGCTGCAAGGACAAAGGCTCTGTCACCCGCTGGGTTTGGGAAAACCTTTCTGTAGGGCAATTTGGTAGCATCTGCCAAAGCTCAAGCTTACTTACCCCAGGGCCAAGGAAATTCACTTTTAGGAATTAATCAAAAATATTTACACACGTTCCCAATTATATATGTTTACCAATGCTCATTGTATTGTTTGAATAGTGAAAAACTGGAGATAAATACAATGCCTATCAACAGGGGAGTTGTTTAAAATTTCTGGCATGTCCAAATTATAAAACATTATTCAATGGTTAAAAAGATTGAGGTAGATTTATGTGCCAATATCTACATTTACATGAAAATATCTTTGAGACCTATTGACAAGTTAAAAAAAGCAAATCACAGAAAAATGGATAGGAAGTGGTCCTACTTATGTTAAAAAACAAAAAAACCCAACCCGCTGTTTTGTTTTGTTTTTTTTTTTTTTTTGTCTTGTCGCCCAGGCTGGAGTGTAATGGCATGATCTCGGCTCACTGCAACCTCTGCCTCCCGGGTTCAAGTGATTCTCCTGCCTCAGCCTCCCAAGTAGCTGGGACTATAGGTGCGCGCCGCCACGCCCAGCTAATTTTTGTATTTTTAGTAGAGACGGAGTTTCACCATCTTGGCCAGGCTGGTCTCGAACTCCTGACCTCATGATCCACCCGCCTCGGCCTCCCAAAGTGCTGGGATTACAGGCGTGAGCAACCATGCCCGACCAACCAACCTCCTGTAGTTTAGGTAGAAGCACTGCAGAAAGAGAAGGAAGGATCCGTCCTCCACTGTGAGTGGTGACCAGCCCTGAGAAGGGGCACGGCGTGGGGAGTGAGGGATTTTCACTGTCTGCACTATATTCTTAGGTATCCCTTGAACCTTGCACTGCTGATAACAAGAATGCTGTTAATATTATTCTTAAATTATTTGTGCAATTAGAAAATACAAGTGGCCAAGTGCAGTGGCTCACGCCTATAATCTCAGCTGCTTGGGAGGCTGAGGCAGGAGAATCACTTGAGCCCAGGAGTTCAAGACCAGCCTGAGCAACATAGGGAGATTCCATTTCTATAAAAAGAAATCCAAAAAATTAGCCAGGTGTGGTGGCCTGTGCCTGTAGTCCCAGCTACTCAGGAGGCTGAAGTGGAAGGATCACTTGAGCCCAGGAGTTTGAGGCCAGCTTGAGCAACATAGTGAGACCCTGTCTCTAAAAAAAGAAAAGATAAAAACAGAAATGAATGAATGAATAAAATAAAATGACAGCATGAAGGTACTTCATGGTATGATAGTTACACAAATCTATACATGTGATTAAAAAAAGGTTGATTTTATGGTGTGTTCTTTTAAAAAATAAAAGTTAAAAACAAGACAAAAAAATGAAAAAGACTAGCAAGAATGATGCCAAAAACTAAAAAAAAAAAAAAAAAAAAAAAAAGTGGTTACCTCTGGATAATGGGGATTATAGGTAGTTTCTTTCCTTAATCATTTATATTTTACTATACCTTCTAGATTTTCTACAAAGTTTATATATTGCTTTGAGAATGAGACAAAAATACAGTTAAAAGCTTAAAAAAAAAAAGATGACAGCAGAAAATCTTGAGTCTGATGGGGACCTGCTGCCAGGAACAGCCCGGCTCCTGGAAGGCAGTGCAGATACCTGCTGGAGACAAGATATGGCAAAGAAAACGTCCCATCTCAGACCTGTTGCCAAGGAAAATGGGTCGATGAGTCAGGGGGTGGGCAAGGGTAGAGCCACGTGGCCCCCAAGAAGCCCTGTAGCACAGGGGAGAGGAAGGGCAGGGGGTGCTCAGGATCTCCAGCACCTGCATGGGTGTCCGCGGGCCTAGGAGAGACGAGCTGCTCAGGAACACCCCTCTCTGGGATGCCCCCCTTGCTCCCTAAACATCCCCATATAAATGATGTCTACTTAGGTAGTGCCACGGCAACTTGTCCTTCCCCTGCTAATGCAGACCTGAAGTTACTAGAGAGGGACAAAAAACAGTGACAAGAGGTGAGTAGCCATGCACACTCTGACTTCTCTCATATGGAACGCCACAGAAAAACAAAAAGGTGCCACGGGTGGCAGCAGCCAGTGTCTTCCTGACACACCCTTTGCAGAGAGCATCTCTGTCGCCTGCAGGGTGGGAAAACTGGGCCTGGGGCTGCACGTGAGGCCCCACCGTGAGGACCACAGGGAGGTCAGGCACGAAGCCTCGCTACAAAGGGGAAGCCAGGTGCTAGCAAGAGAGGCTGCTCCTGGCCTTGGGTCCAGGCTCTGTCACCGGCAGCACCACGGACATGCCCCTCTCAGAGCCCTCTGCTCACACTCGGCCTGTCCTGCCCAGGAGGCCCAGCCCAGCTCCTGGGGGACAGGGCTGTGGGGCAAACCTGGCTGTAAATCTCAGTGTGGCCTGTGGCAGAATAGAGATCACCCAAAGGGCCTAGCACCGTGGCTGCCCTGGGCTCATTTATTTAGTGACAACTTGGGCATCAGTTGGAGAGGCCACTGAAGTATCTGTGGAGGGTTTCTTTTTTTTTTTTTTTTGAGACGGAGTCTCGCTCTGTCGCCCAGGCTGGAGTGCAGTGACGCGATCTCGTCTCACTGCAAGCTCCGCCTCCCGGGTTCACGCCATTCTCCTGCCTCAGCCTCTCCGAGTAGCTGGGACTACAGGCGCCCGCCACCACGCCCGGCTAATTTTTTTGTATTTTTAGTAGAGACGGGGTTTCACCGTGGTTTCGATCTCCTGACCTCGTGATCCGCCCGCCTCGGCCTCCCAAAGTGCTGGGATTACAAGCGTGAGCCACCGCACCCGGCCTCTGTGGAGGGTTTCTAATGGGCTCTTGTTGGGAGAGACAGGGAAGAAAGACAATGGGGAGACGGGGGAGGCTGAGGTGGGAAGTGAGTGGCAGCAGTGCTGGGAAGAGGGTAAAGAAGCAGGGCCCATGGTGTCTCCAGGTCAGTCATCACTTACGGTGATGGGTAACACAGAACGGGGAGGGGTGCCGTTTGCCTTTCCTGCTGAGAGCCCAGCAAGGCAGCCTCACAAGCGTCCCATCAGTTCCAGGCAGAGAAGCAAGTGCCTTGCCTCTGGAACCCACAGGTGCCAGAGAGCACCCCCCTGGGGCAGCACAGGTCAGAGGAAAGCTGAAGACCCTTTCCCTTCCTGGCCTTTCTAAGCGGGACCAGGAAAGAAACTAACATTGACTGGGTACTTACTACAGGCATAGAAGCAACAATGCAGACCAGCCTGGGCAACAAAGTGAGACCCCGTCTTTACAAAAAATTTAAAAATTAGCCAGGTGTGGTGGTGTGCACCTGTAGTCCCAACTACACAGGAGGCTGAGGTGGGAGGATCACTTGGGTCCAGGAGGTCGAGGCTGCAGCGAGCTGTGTTTGTGCCACTGCACTCCAGCCTGAGTGACAGAGCGAAACCCTGTGTCAAAAAAAGAAAGAAAAGAAAAGGAAAAGAAAAGTAAAGAAAACAAACAACTCTGCAAAGAAAGACCAGGTTTTCTCTGGGAATCAGTATCAAGAAGCATTTTAATTTTCTTCTCTATACTTTCCTATATTATCCCTTGATAAAATGTACATGTATTACTTTTCTAATTAGCACAGAGTCATAAAAAATAAACTCAGCTTTTTAGTTTGAGCCCCACTATTTCGGTTTGTTGGGGTACTTCAAAATGTCCTGAGCCACAGGCCTTCCAGCCCTTATTGCAAGCACGTTTGATGGTATTTACAGCATTTTACTTCCTTGATTCACTGTGGTCATTTCAGGCTGAGACTGCAACTAGGTGAAGCAGACAGAAGGCATTCTAGATACTAGGCGATCTGCAGCTCCAGCCTGGCCTCCCTGTGACCTCTCAGCTCCTGGGCAAGCACAGGCCCTCCTGGGGCCTCAGCCCACGACCCCTTGTAAGATAAGAGGTGATTACTGCTCTAGATAATATCTTTTTTTTTAATTAAAAAATTGTTTTTAGAGACAGTCTTTTTTTTTTGAGACGGAGCCTCTCTCTGCTGCCCAGGAAGGAGTGCAGTGGCACACTCTTGGCTTACTACAACAGCTACCTCCCAGGTTCAAGCTATTCTCCTGCCTCAGCCTCCCAAGTTAACTGGGATTACAGGCGCACGGCACCATGCCCGGCTAATGAGACAGGGTCTTGTTTGGTTACCCAGGCTGGAGTGCAGTGGCACAATCACAGTTCACTGCAGCCTCAACCTCCCAGGCTCAAGCAGTCCTCCCACCTCAGCCTCCTGAGTTGCTGGGACTACAAGTGTTCACCACCATCCCCAGCTAATTTTTTATTGTTTGTAGAGTTGGGGTCTTGCTATGTGGCCTGGGCTGGTCTTGAACTCCTGGCCTTAATCCTCCAGTTTCCACCTCCCAAAGTGCTGGGATTATAGGCATGAGCCCCCATATGAGGCATCAGCCCTAATTTTATTTCCAGGCCCAGTCTGTTCTAGGTAAGATCTCAGGGTGCTTCCAGCCTAATTTCTCCAATTCATGCTGACTGGGAGGAAGATGCTCAGAGCTAGGGGTGGTGGAGCCTCAGTGAGCTCTAGCTAAGGGACAAGTGCAGCCTGATTGGGACTTCTGTGTTGTTTCCATGGCAATGGGAGGTAGGCCATGTGCACTGTGAGGGTGGGGACCTCGCCTGTCACCACTGCATCCCCTGGCTTAGCACGGGTCCTGGCATCCAACAAATAAGTGCTTCCTGGGTTCACATTGCAAAGCGCCACGCTCATCCTACTCTGAGAGAGGGGAGGGAGTGGAGGGGCAGGAGCAAAGTTCCACTCACATGGGGCGTGGAACATGACGAGGACAGAGGAGTGTTCCTTCACAAACTGGTCAAAGTCTTCATCGGTCAGGTGATAAACGGAGCCGCCCTCATCTGCCCAGGGAGTCTCAGGGACCTGGGGCTGTGGCGGCTGCGGACTGGAAGACCAAAAACAGGCAGAGCTCAGAGCAGGCCCTGGGGCCTTGGCAGCCCTTCTAATTCCAGCCCCCTGGACCCGAAGCTCCCCACTGGCTCGGGACGGCCCACTCCAGGGGCTCAGCCTTTAACAAACCAGAAACTGCCCTCATGGAGGTGTTGTGGGGTGAGTGGTGTGGCCCTGCCCACCTCCACCTTCCCCGCAAAGCCCCAGACAGGTACTTAGCTGATATCCTGTTACAAACAGTGGCTTCTGGCTACAGCTCTCTAGATAGCCTAAGAAATCTCACTTCCTCCTGGGAATCTAGGGGCTTGTTAGCTTTCTCAGCCTATTTCAAACTTTCAGCAAACTGGAAAGAATAAATAGCAACAGTGAATGGTGACCTTTGGAAAAGCTCACTGTTGTGCTTAAAACTGCCCACCGGGCAGTGGAGGGGAGGAAGAGGGCACAGAGAGGAGGGGGTGAGGAGGAGAGAGAGAGGCCAGGTATCTGAGAAAGATCAGATCTAGGCCATGCAAGGGGAAGCTGCCACATGGGGGTGCAGGGGAAGGTCGCAGTGAGGGAAGTAAGGCTGGGGGTATCCTAACTATGACAGCGTGTACGCTCCATCACCAATCCTTCCCAGAGGCCAACAACCAACTTATTTAGTTCTCCCAGAAGCCAAATCAACTCTACCACTCATCAGCTGCAAAAACTTAGGCAGCTGCCTGACCTCTCTGGAGCCTGTTTCAGCAGAGTGACTGTGTGTGCCACTCCTAGGTCATCATCTGCTAGGAGGAGGGAGGCTCACAGGGGCCCTCCCTTGCCCCAAAGTTCAGGACAAGGTGGCTGGTGGTGACACAGTCTCCCTGCTGCTTTACTGCCACAACTACCTTTGCCAGAGCACGTTAATTGCAGCTTTGAAAAAACCGTCAAGGATGACAAATGTGAAAAGACAACCATTGTGCCGCGCCTTTGAGAGCCTACAGGAGGAAATATTTTAAAGTTCCAGCAGCCAGGGCTGGAAAATCCAGAGGGAGTGAAGTGGCTGACACAATGGAACTCTGCCACTCCCTTCCCTCTGCAGCTGGGTATGATGTTGCCTTCAGAAGCCCTCTCTGGCCCTTCTGACTGGGCCCCACTGGCCACCACGGCCTCCCAGGTCCCAAGAAATGGAAGGAGGCAGGGAGAGGGCAAATCAATCTCAGTCCATGCATATCCAATGTCAGATGGGACTGGTGACAAAATCAAGCTTCAGAATGAGTCACCAGCCAGACAATGGTCCTAGACAAACATCATGCAATCTAGGTTCCTATACTTGGGATCAAACTACTGACCCCTCAAAACACCACCAATTCCACTTCAGAGCAATTTATCTTTACAATACACCTGCACACATACAAAATTATGTGCATCTGAAGGCATTCACTGCAGGTTATTTGTCACAGCGAAGACTGGAAGGACGGGTTAGGTAAACTGCTGTCCATCTACACGAGGGAGGGCTGAGAACTGCAAAGAATGATGTTCTCTATGCACTGATGTGGACAAACTGCTGGAGATGGATGGAACAGTCTAGAATTTGCTAACTTTTGCATTAAAAGGGGGGAAATAAAATATACTTATTCACATTTGCTAATATCTACATAAAGAAACACTCTAAGAACATAAAAGAAACTGGTCTAAGTTGTAAATTCTAGGGTATGGGAGGGAGGATAAGGAGGAAAGAAGTAAAAGTGAGACTTTTGAATGTATTCTTTTTAAGCATCTTAAAATTTTGCCAGCCTGGACAACAGAGTGAGACTCCATCTCTACAAAAATATGAAATAAAAAAATTAGCCGGGCAGGGTGGCCTGTGCCTGTAGTCCCAGCTCAGGAGGCTGAGGTGGGAGGATCGCTTGAGTCCAGGAGTTCAAAGCTGCAGTGAGCTATGATGATACCCTCTGCAACTCTGGCCTGGGTGACAGAGGAAGATCTTATCTAAAAAAATAAAAAAATAAAAAATAAAAAATAAATTGAATTATGTGAATGTAATTGACTCAAAAGCCAAATTTTTAAAAAGTCCAGCAAGTGCACAAATACAGGATGGAGAAGCCTATATTTTGCAGGAGTACAGGCACCGGAAGGAAAGAACCGGAGGAACTTCTAGTTAAACACAGAGGCGAATACACCCTAAAACTGCTAAAATAACAGTTCAGGAGTTTTAAAACAAAAAACAAAAAACTTTCTGGGCAGAAAAAGCAGAGTAGGGGCCCAAGAACCACACCCACACAGAAGACAAGGCTCTGAAGGGCCCAGGGGCCCACTCCTTGAAGCAGAACTACAGCCTGTGGCTGAAAACAGGAGGTTTAGCGGTCACTGGAGTGGTCAGATCCTAGGGCTCTCCCCTCTCCCACCCAGGAGATGACTGGAAGTTTCTTTCTGGGAGAGGACTGGAGAACTGGGCACCACGGTAAGAGGATGTACTGGGAAGAGAGGGACTGAGTGGGATTCTGAACCCAAAACACTGAATGATGCTTTTCACTCCCTGCCTACCCCAGGCCATGAGCTCCTTGAAGACTGGGCTCTCCCTCACCTCTTTACTAACTCCTGCACCCAATACACAGCAGACACTCCATACATGCTCATTGAACCGGAGCATTCCTTGAATGAGGGAATGCTCATTCCCCTCATTCAGGGAAAAATGGCTTAAGGAACTGGAAGTGTTTAATTCAGAGAGAGGACACAAGAGAACACAGTGGCTATCGTCAAATATTCCAAACTGCATTAAGAAAAGAAATTAAGATTTATTTTCTAGGGCCCTGAAGAGGAGAACCAACACTAACAAGTGGAAGCTCCAGAGAAACTTCCATTCGGTGTAAATAAGAATGTTCTGTCTACAGCAGAGGAGAGGGAAAGAAGGCCAAACCGGGAGTCAGAAGACCTGGCTTGAGTCCTGTTTCCTCCACTAGCCACAATCAAACAGCTTAAAACAGTGACAAGCCAGTGCATTGTGGTCCTTTCTTTACCTAGCTCTCAGGCTCAGCTAGGCCGAGAATGGATGTGAGATGCTTTGTAACCTTATAAAGTACTACCCAAATGCTCCTAGATATCATTTATCACCTAAATCATAAGAGTCATTCAAGCATGAATGGGGAACCTCAGAATGAGTCCAATGGGAGTAAGGAAATGCAAACATTGAAAGGAGAATTGCTGGGGCAGATTTGATGACTTATATGTTCCCTTCCGATCTGCCTTCATGCGACTGATTTCATGAGCTCTGCAGTTTGGAGACAGCAATTGTCCCAGGCTCTCTAGGACTGGGAGGGTCACACAATCAGACCCTTATCTAAGGGAGATGCATGTGCCATAGATGAGAAGATGCAACCCTAAGCATTACGAGTCCAGAAAACTTGGTGTTTGCTAATTCAGTTCACTTCTGGTTGGTATAAAGCTACACAGGCCAAAATGGCCCTGCCCAAAATGGATCACTGTTTATGCACCCCTCCACCTGTCTGCTAGCCCAGCTCACCAGTGACAGCTTCAAGGGGCCAATGAGATATGTGGCCATTAGGAACACAAAAGACACCAGTGCAACGATCAGCACAGCTACTCCAGAGCCCTCATACACTCAGATGCCAGGGGCTGACTCCCTGCCCTGCCTCACCTGGTGCCAGCCTTCCCTGGTCCAACCACCAGAGTCACGCATTGAAGGGCAGGACCTAGGTCTTCTCTCCTAGGCATTTGAGAGACATCTGGAGAGTTAGCTAGGCTGGCTTCACCCTCATCTTTGTATACTTGGCTGCACAGAAGCCCTGAGCAGCTAAGGGCCAATGGGGAAACCTAGGGAAGCAGGAAAGATGAGGTCACTACTGCCCATCAGGATCTGAGGGGAAACTGGAAAAGGCTTAATCCACGTGGGACCGGGAAAACCCACATGGAGAGCTGGATCTATGTAGAGGAAATAATAACAATATGCTATCTTTGGGTAATAGGGTGGGGGAGGACTTTTTGTTTAACCACGCTTTTAGGTTTTTCTATAATAAGCCTATCTTAGTTGAGTATCTCTGAAATCAGAAAAGACTTTAAAAAATTAAGCCAGCTGGTAGCAGAATGACATTGCTAGCTCTTGCAGAGGATAAAGCTGTTAACAAGAGCTCCTTCTCTCCCACAGTGGGGGATGGGGGGAAGTAGGAAGTGGGGATGGGGTACCCAGGACCAGAGTCTGGAGGCAGCTGTGGGGTGCAGGCCAGCCAGAGCAATGCGGGTGGGGGAGCCAGGATGGGGTGTGCCGAGAGGAGAGGGGTGGGAGGACGGGGTAGGAGGCTCCAGCGGGGAGATAATAGCCTGTTTCAGAAACGCCATTGATGTGCTCCCTTTGTCTAGGGTTAGCAAGCAATTCTGAATACTTAAAAAAACACACACAAACCTTATCCTTCCAAAAAAGATATGAGGGTGTTTTGAAATCAGAAAAGGTTAGAGAAGGGAAAGGAAGCAGACAGATTTTATGCTCTGGTGACAAATGAGATTGCTATTTGTTGAGACCTTCTCCTAAAGCAGAATGAGATGTGTCTGGCTGGAGGAGAGGACACGCTTATTATCAAATGAAAAAGGAAAACAGGAAAGCAAAGGCCCAGGTTAAGACAATGAACACATGATAATGGGCAGCAGCCTTCCCAGGCGGGGGCTGGAAATGAGGTAGCCGATGGGGACAGAGATGTGAGAATGCTTCCAAGAAATAAAAGACATGATGCAAACATGTGCTAGCACTTGTGCCTTATCTCCCGGGGGTAGGCAGAACAGAAGATGGAGGTTCTCCACCTTTAGAAATCTAACAGTTAGTTTCATGTGCAATTTTTCCTGGTACAAAACCCACCCTTCTTTCCCATTTTGAAAATACACATTTTCAACCTCCATATCTTGGATAACTAATTCTTTCACCCTGGGGTTTGCACACTGTGTTCCTAAGGTAATGATGCCAATAAACGTCCACTGTGCTGGCAGCTGAGGGGAGGGGCTCTGAGCAGAACTTGAGGAGGCTGAGTTGGACTGTCAGGGCTGCAGGGAGCTGGGTCGGTGGCGGAGATCCATCAGGGCCCTGCTACTGCTTACCAGCAGCACCACCTCTTTACTGTGCCTCAGGGACCTCATTCATAAAATGAAGAGAACGGTAACATCTTCCTTACAGTGCTGTTGTGAGGATTAAATGAGAATCCATGTAAAGTGCTTAGAACAGTGTCAGCCACGAAGGAGAGCCCAAAAGATGTTGGCTGTGGTTATTCCAGCACATATGCACAAATACCGATGAAGCAGCAGTGGCTGGTAAGTGCCAAACTCGTGACACACAGAGTGCAGCCTGAGCAGGGTGCGTGCTCAGCGAGGGTGGCCTGGGGAGGCTTCCGGAAGGGGACGTCGTGAGCCTGTCGTGGAAGTGCTGGTGAGAAGTGGGAATGGGGTGATCTGGCAGGAAAAAGCAGCAGGCCTAGCACAGTGGAGGCTCCAGGTAAGGAGGCAGGGGCCAACAGGGTGGTGGGGTTTGGCATTACAAGGATCTAATCACGTTATAAAACAGGGATCACAGGTTGCTATGAAGCAATGCCTGTGGGGGTTGAACAGTAAAGCACTCAGCAAACCTAAGGCATTAGAATATTTCTGAGTACCTTCACAGCACCTAAGACAGTGCTGTGTTTGAAATAAGTGTTCAACTGACAATTCTATTTTCAGAGAGACCTGCAGTGGAACCTCTCTCAAACCTGGTAGCCTGCGTGAGAAATACCTCTATCCATCAGATAGATGTGTTGAGGAGAAACTTGATGTGAAATGTGGGAAGAATTCAGAAAGGCCCTGACTATTCCAGAAGAGCTGACAGGCTTAGGCAGCCCCTCCCCAATTCCAACCCATGGAGAAGGGAGGTAGGGGAGACAGACTCCACACCCAACACCCAGGCAGGTCTGATCATCACAGGCCAAAGTCACACCAAATCCTCATGGCTCCTGCAACCTAAATTCCCACAATCCCCATAGTGACCTAGACTCAAGCCAGAGACAGCTGTGTAGGCAGTACCACAATTCCGTTCCTCATTCTTTCCCCCAACCTCCAGCCAGAGCCCTGCGACCCTCAGGCCCAGCAGATGCCCCGCCCTCTGGGTCCACGCCCACTGACACACACAAACACCCCACTTACTTCTTCAGCCACTCCACGATGTCCTCAGCTGTGGACCCATAGTTGTCATACTGGAACAAGAACCGTCCTTTCCTGTGAAACGTGGAGAAACAATGTGGGCTCAGTCACGGATGCAAATGCCACCTTGAGATTCTGGTCAATCACCAGGGAGGGAGGTGAGCTTTAGAAGGAAAGTGGGGGACGTACTCAAAATAGCAGATGGTGGGGAAGCCGCGCACGCTGTACTCCTCCTTGATGTTTTCAAATTCAGAGGAGTAGACATTCATCCCGGCCAGCACCTGGGAGGAAGCGGAGAACAGCCGTGTGGAGCCTATGCCCCACAGACACCCTCTAGTCCACACGCCGTCTGTCCAGCTGCTGTCCCACCAGAAAGACATATGGGACAAAGTCCCACAGACTGATGTGCATCAGGGCTGCTGAGAAACAACGCCAGCGAAGCCAGCCGGGAATCACGACCTGGCGCTGGAGAAGTCAGGCAGCTGGGCCGAGTGCTGCACTCCGCACGCCTGCTCCCTCTGCCTCCCTGTAGGAAGAGCCACCCCAGAGCAAAACCAACGTTCTGAGGGTTGCAGAAGAAGCCTAGCCTTGCCATCAAGTTCACATTACTCTCAGAGAGGGGCCGCTGCCAAGGATGTGTTACGCCTATCTCTCTGCTCACGTCACCTCGGGTTGTACTCTTTCCTAGGCAATGAAAATAAGTGGCTTTCATACACCAGTTCAGCTCTGCACGATGTCCTTAGACACAGCTTATATGTGGCCAGGGAGACCGTGTTGTTCTCATAACACAACATGAGAAACAAGGCACCTGCCTGACTCTCCTCCCTCCAGGCCGTGCTGTGTCTCCCCAGTGTTTCCTCCTGTTGGTGACCATTACCCACAGCCTGGCTGGATCATCATCTCAGAATTCTGAACATATTCTGGCTCCAGGGGTTCACATGTCCACTATCCCTGAATCAGAAAGAGTATTTTAGTAGCTGGGTAACTGACGATGTAGCTAAATACTAAGACTGACTCAAATAAGGAATCCCCTAAAACTCCCTCTGCAGTGGCATGATCATAGCTCACTGCACCCTCTAACTCCTGGGCTCAAGCAATCCTCCCCTGTCAGACTCCCGAGTAGCTGAGACCACAGGCGTGTGCCACTATGTCGGCTAATATATTTTTCTTTTTGGTAGAGATGAGGTCTTGCTGTGTTGTCCAGGCTGGCTTCCAACTCCTGGGCTCAAGCGATTCTCCCACTTCAACCTCCCAAAGCACTGGAATTACAGGCATGAGCCAGCATGCCCGACCAGGACTTTGAATCTGTTCTCACCAGAGAACATAGCTAGAATGGCCAGACACACAAAGGATGTTCCACAAAGCAGAGTGGCATAGAAGCGAGGGAAAAGTAAGTAAAAAAAGCCAGCAGCAGTTACAGAAGCAGAGAGAAGAAAACCAGGAAGCTGAACTTTACTGAAAAATATACAAGGACACAGAGAGAGAGGAAAATAAACAACGGTTTCAGTGGACAATAAACCTGATTGCAAAGACAGCTTCCACCTATGAGTCATGTGGCCTTGGGCAAGTCACTCACCCTCACTGAGGTCCCTTGCTGGAAGATGTTACCATCAAAGGGCTCTTTAGAGAACTAAATGACATGAGAGGTTTTAGCACAAAACTGGAGCTCAGTAACTGTCATCTTCCTACCAAGTCTTCCTGGTGATGGGAGCCACTGTGTCCCTGGCCTCTCCATTCCTAGGGGCACCTGGATATCTTTCCAATTGTTTTAAGTCCCTAGCACAAGGCCTCACATACAGCAAGGACACAATAAACGCTCACTAAATCACTGATTTTTTTTTCCTAGCCCATTTTAGGATGCAGCAAATAATATAGGAAGAATAAATTTGAATTCGAATTTACTTGAAGCCCTGGAATGCTCTATAAAAGTCATTCTGCTCATTTCCCAGACTGCTCCAGCGGCCTGTTCCAGTAATATTTGTCTTCTTTAAAAGTCCTTTTTTTTCTGCCTAATTGATCTCCCCAGTGTCAGTGCACATTCACCACAGATTAATCTTACACGTCCTCCTCACTCATTACATCACTTCCCTGCACAAAACCTTCCAATTCCATTGACTATAGGCTAAAATCCAGCTCCATATTCAATGCCCATATGTTACCTATTTCATTTTTGAATCTTTCTTTCTTACAAAACTCTTCATTGTACACCTGTTAGGGTCTAGATTTTTTATTCTCCCAGGAACAAGACAGTCTGAGATTTCTGCACAGGAAGGAAGTTGGACCGTCTGCCTTCTCAGACATCTTGCTAAGTGCAGCAGCAACATGGTGCAGTGGCTGGAAGCATGGGCTCGGGATGCCTGGGTTTGAGTCCTGACTCCCCATGTGGTCGTGCATTTCCTTGAACGAGTCACAGTTGTCTCTGTGTCTCACTTTCCTCATCTGCAGCCATCTCATGTGGTTGTTGAGAAGACTCAATGAGATAATACAAGGAAAGTATCAATAACACTCAAAAGGTATTAGCTATTTTTGTTACTAGGACTAGGAGGTGCTCTATTTCTGCCCACATTTCTGGAATACTCGCTATTCTCTCCTGGCCCCCACTTGGTGCCTTCCAGTCCCCTTGCTGAGGCTGCCCATCCCCCACCTCCTGGTGACCCCCAGACTCACCCATCCCTTAAGGCAAATCAAACCTCACGTCTCTGGGCAGCCTTTTCAAACCACCTTTGCTTGGTGTGAGCTCTTAATTCTCCAAGTTTCTGTAGCACTTTTGTGCCACTTTGGGGGCATCTATTAGTTAATGAGACAAAAATTTTTGAACAACTACATACAAACACTTTCTGGAGTTAGAATCTGTGAAGTCAAATGAGGTGAAACACCAGGTCTCAGCCTATGGAGAAGATAAGGACACAGCCTCCCCTCTTTCCACAGCCATCTGCATGCTTGGGGCCACTCAGCTGGCGTGACATGCTCTTCTGTGTGTTCAGCCCTGCTGCCAGGAACCATCACGGCAGCTTCTCAGCGTGGGCTGCATGTGAGCTTGCAGTCAGAGGAGAGTAATTTCAACAGACATCCCGGGATGGGGAACTTGAGGCAAGGCAAAGAAAGATGTGGCCCAAGAAATGGAGCACATTTCCATCTAACTGGAAGGCAAGACACACAGAAAGGAGAAGACATGAAAGAAAAGGCTGAGTGAGCTGGCCAGGATCACTTTGGGAAAGGCTTGAAATACCTAAGAAATCAGGACTGTATTCAGGAAGTGATGGAGAGCTCCCAAGGGTTTCTAAGTAAGAAGGCAACCCTCAATCCAGTTGCATCTCTCGAAGCAGAAAGGACAAGCTATGAGGGAATGCTGTGGTCGGGAGACAAGTCAGCAGCCTTTGGCAACCAGCTAGCATGGCCCACTGGAGCTTGGACAGGGCTGGTGGGCAGGGAGAGGATGAAGGGTACATGAGAAAGATGCCTGATGATGCCTCAGTAAAGAGAGGTGGAGGTGGGGGGTGGGGAAAGAGCCTGGCCCCTGGGGAAAGGTCTTAATGCAAAGTTCACAGTCTGCCAGATGGAAAGATACTGAATTTTCAGACATGCATTTGAGACACAAGGGAAAAAATCCAGACAGAGATGTGAAGCAAGCCATCTGACACGTGGCACTGGCACTTAGGGGAAGGACTCGGGCTCCATGGAGCTACGCTTTGTTGAAGCTGTGGACAGAGATGCAGTCACTGGAAGGCAGACTGTAATAAGACAAACCCTTGCTCCAATGTGTTAACAGAAAAGCGGAACATTGGGAGCACCCCCATCTAGCCGGTGGAAGGAACATGGTGCAGGGCAGCTGTAGGGAAGAGAGGGGATCAGTCATCTGTGTCTATGAGTGCTCTGTGGGGTACAGGGCTTCTTCTGCACAGCCCATTTGTTTCTCACCACAACCCAGTGAGGTGGGCAGGGTTGGCATTATCATCTCCATTTTACAGATGGAGAAATGGAAGCTCCAAGGCTAAGGAGCTTGGACCAAGACCTCTCAGCTGGTTAGCAAGAGCCAGCACTAGAGCCTGGTCTGTACAAATCTGTCGTCATGACAGTTCTATTTCATGGTGTTTATACCCAGACTGGCCCATCATGGCCGAGGTCCACCAAAGACTAGGCAAAGCTCAAAGTCTCAGTGCAGATGTCAATAACTGGCAAGGCTGGAAAGAGGCAGATGGAGACAGGGCTCGTTCTGATGGCTGCTCTGAGATAGGGGGCAGCATGGCTGCTAATGAGGATGTCAATTAGCAGGAGTAGATGGCACAGACGTGATGAGTCACCAGACGTCAATGACAGCAAAAAAGAGGCAGCTGTAAGTTTGGAAATGGCAAAGGCTATGCATCCCTGACCTGGCATGCCTTCCTTCCTAATGATATCATCAGGTTGAACACCTCCCAAAAAATCTGTAGAGGAGGAAGATTTTTGACCCTTGCCAGAGACAGAGCCAGCCAAAAAGGCTCCAAGATGACAGAGATGAAGAGGAGACAGAAGGCCCTAATCCAGCTGTGTTTCAGCAGCGAGGAGGGAGTGAACTTTGATTTCTGGGGAATAGCAGCCCATTTATTATTCCCACCTCTTTTCTGTGTGTGAAGACAAAAAGCAATCGACACCTGTGGTCACTCAACCCCTCCAGCCAGGTCCCCAGTTTCTGGAGAGCTGCCCCTGCAGAGTAAGCCCTAGCCTCTAGGGGCCTCCTGCGTGGGTGATGCCTGCAGCAGCCAGGGCCCTTCCCTCTTTAGGTAGCTGGGAAAGGGCTAGAACTTTCCAGAAGATGCTTTTCTAGGAAACGAAAGGGAAAATAGAACAAAACAAACCCCAAGCAAGAAAATACACAAACAAAGAAATGAGTTTACACAACCCAGATGTCTTAGGCCAAGGCAGCCAACACTTGGTCACAGCTTGACTTGCCCAGCTTTGTAGACAATGCCCCTGACTTTCCTGTAATGTTGAGGGAACTGGAATGGGTAACTTTTATATTTCTAGACCTGGGCCCAGGCAGGAGAAGCTGGAATTCATTTTTTCTCTTTTTTAGAGACAGGATCTCACTCTGTTGCGCAGAGCATGGCACAATCATAGCTCACTGCAGCCTTAAACTCCTGGGCTCAAGTGATCCTCCCACCTCAGCCTCCCAAGTAGCTAGCACTGACTACAGAAATATGCCATTGCACCCAGCTAGTTTATAAAATTTTTTGTAGATATGGGGTCTCACTATGTTGCCCAGGCTGGTATCTAGCTCCTGGCCTCAAGTGATCCTCCCGCTTTGGCCTTCCAAAGCACTGGGATTACAGGCATGAGCCACCATGCCCTGCCAGAAGCTTGTATTCTGAACACGAGTGGTCTTTGCAGTTAACCTTATAACCTGTCCCACAAATGTCCTTCCCACTATGCTTCTGGCCTTAATAACAAATGCTCTGAATTCCTTTAAAAGAGAGGACCATCACTCTTAATATAGAGCTTAAAATAAAACATACCCACCAGGAGTGATGAGCCACAAGCCTATTCATTCATCAGCATATACTGGATATCTACTGTGAGCTTGGCCCTGTGCTATGTACTAAAGAAATAGACATGAACTCAACTCCTGTGCCCAAGAAACTCACATATCATAATTAGTATCAAGTGCTGAACAAAGTGATCTGGAACAAAAGCAAAGATGAATGTATCTGGCTGTGCATGACAGGGACAAGCTCTGTGGCAGCGTGGGAGGGGGCCTAGAAGAATACTGAGTTTGGCAGTGGATGCAGCACTGGCTGAGAATGGCCCACGAGATGCACTGAGACTGGTATCAAGTTCTCTTCTGCTTCAGTGGGTCTGGCCGGGATAATTTGTGATCTGATTTGGGGCTGAGCTGTTTACCTTTCACAGCACAGAATTCGGGAAGTTGAGCTGAGCAGATTTCTAAGTGTATGCAGGTGCAGGCAGAGAGAATACCGTGGGTAATTAAGTCTTTTCTCCAGGCTAAATAATCTCAAAATATGGTATCTATTGAGGTCCCAATAATGTGAAGTGAAACTTCCCTGGAGTGATGTATGTGTGCCCCAAGGCCAAATGTCTCCAGGCAAGTTACTAAAAATTCATTAGTGAGAAGCAAGCAGGACCTCAGTGTCACCCCAGAATGAGGTCAAAAGAGAAAGCATTGGCTCTCTGCAGCCCCAACTTGCAGCTGGCGAGCAGGGCCGTCTCCATGCCCAGGTGCTGCCACTTAAACTTTTTAAGTTGACTTTGAGCTAATCACCACTTAATTTGATCCACAAAGATCATGATGCAGTTTCAGGACCTCAGGTCTCCCTTAATGGGGCTTTGGCCACACTACTGAGATGGCTCCTCTCGATAACCTTTCATGAAAGATGTATTGATTTTTCCACGCTCCCTAGAGGAGCCGGCAGCTGTTTTTATGTTGCCATCAAAACAAGACACTTCTGCTACTTGGGGTAAGTGCAAAAATGGACAAAAAAAATCCAAAAGAATTAGAAGCAGGATCCCAAAGAGGTATTTGCACACCCACGTTCATTGCAGCATTATTTGCAACAGCCAAGAAAGCTAGAAGCAACTCATCAACAGATGAGTGTATGAAGAAAATGTGGTATGTACATAGAGTGGAATATAATTCAGCCCTAAAAAAGGATGGAAATCCTATGACATGCTACATGGATGAACCTTGAGGATATAATGCTAAGCAAAATAAGCCAGTCACAGAAGGACAAATACTATAGATTCCACTCATAGAAGTAACTTAAAATAGTCAAAATCATAGAAATAGGCCTGGCTAGACGGCACACACCTGAAGTCCCAGCTATTCAGGAGGCTAAGACAGGAAGATCACTTGAGCCCAGGAGCTCAAGTCCAACCTGGGCAACATAGTGAGACCCTGTCTCTTAAACAGACAGAATATATATATATATATATTTAAAATCATAGAAACAGAAAGTAGAAAGGCAGTTTATCAAGGTCAGGGGTGGGGTGGGAAGGCAGAATTCGTATTTAGTGGGTACAGAATTTCAGTTTTGCAAAATGAAAAAGTTCTAGAGAAAGGTTGCACAACAGTGTAAATATACTTAACGCTACTGAACTGTACATTTAGAAACGGCTAAGACAGTCAATGTAATGTTATGTGTTTTTTACCACAATGAAAAAATAATAGACACAAGGCAGAGAACAAAAAAGCCTGGCAGGGTAGGGGAACACAGAGGTACCAGGGAGCATTTGGTGACTGACCCTCAGCCCTTCTGGGTGAGGTCCCCCCACCCCCAGCTCTCTTCTCCCCCACAACACTCCAGGCTCCCCTCCTACCTCTCCGCCCCATCCCAGCTGCTCCTACTTCTCTGAAGGCCCGTTTCCCTAGTGGCTCCTCTTCCTCCTCCTGTAGAAGTGGGCATCCCTAGGACATATGTGTCTCCATTCTGCCTATCCTTCCCTACACTCCTTCTGGGAGAATGCCTGCATTCCCAGGTCTTTCGCTCCCCATCCAGCCCCACCTCCTCCTCCTCCGGTTCCCACCATTCTTCCCGCCTCACAGGAACCACACAGCCTGGGAAGCCGGGACAGGCCTTCGCCTCTGTGAGCCCCCTTTATGCTTCTGGTCCACCCCTAAGGTCATCACACCCTCTTCTTTGCCACTGGGCTCCACAGCAGCTGCCTCAGCTCACTTCAGAGCCCAGCCCTCAAAATTCTGGACCCACGATGTTCTGACCTCGGTCCCTGGCCCCCCGACAATGCCACATGTGCATCTTGCTGGTGTCCTATTTCATCACTGGCCTTTGGCAGGTGTCAAACTCTCCTGGTCCCAGCAACTTGGTGGAGTTCTCAGCCTTCACAGAGAACAGGTCTCTGAGCTCCATGCAAGGCTGCGATTCAGCAACGGCCCAGGCAGCAGGGTCAGTCATCCTCACCATTTCAAAACCTGCCCCCACCCCACCCCGGCACCCTTCCTCCGCCAAGTCCAAGAGTGACCCAGCCCTGCCAGGCAATGGCGCCTCACTTACGGTGTGGCCTCGCAGCTGAGTCGCAGCCTTCTGGAAATGTGGCATCATCCTCTTGCACATGCTGCACCCTGGTCACAGGCAGGAGAGAGACCACATCTGGTTACAGGGATGGCTGAGCCCTTGCACCCTGCCCTGCCTCCCCATGGCCATCCTCTACCCAACAAGCACTTATCCAGCCTTGAGAAGCTCAGGACTATTCCAGACCCTGGGGACACAAAAGGAACAGGAGGCGGGAGTCCTGGCCCCCAAAGAGCTTGCAGTATCAGTGGTGCAAAACAAGGTACTGCCCAGCAGCCACTCATAAATGTTGGACTGAAGAAACATGACACGATGGGAGAAGAGCAGAGCCCAGAATACTTCAGTGCTGATAATGAATTCAACAGAAATTCAGAAAACCAGAACAGGTGTCAAGAGAGCAACTGCTGCGCGCACAGCGAAAAGCCACCCCTCACTGCCCAGGCAGGGCCTGCAAATTAGCCAGAGTCAAACGCCATTATGAAGAAAAATGTGTGACCACGAATACAATCACTTTTGGGATATCCATGCCTCCTTTCTCTTTCATTAACAAGGATAATTAAGCAATGACCGGAGGCAGGCTGACGGTGAACAGTGCTGGCTCTGGCCTGTGGAAAGAGCGTCGGGCCAGGAATTGGGATGCCACGCAGACTCTGATCTTCACTCAACTTGCTAAAGGCCTTGGAGAAGTCACCTCCTCTCTCTGGGCTGTTTCTTCTGGCAGATGAGGGAGGCTGGACCACACAACCTCGGGCCCCTTCCAGCTCTGACAGCAAAGGATTCTGTCTGCGATGGCCTTGGCTCAGCCCTCCGGGGCTCTGTGGTCTACCATGGTCGCACTCCTCTCCTAGTGGTGAAGACCCGCAGCCTTGATAGGGGGCCTTGAACTCCTGGGCTCAAGCGACCAGGAAGGCCAGGTCCCAAACATCCACTAAAACTTCAGAGTGACCTTAAACTCCTTCCCTTAAACCAGAGCAGACCACGTTTCAGCACTGATCCCACAGGACATGAGCAGTTTCCTCAGGCAGCAGGGATTCTGAAGTGCCAGGCTATTACCCTTTCCGACCGCCTCTCTGCTACAAAACAGGGCTTAAGATGCATCTGAAGAGCACAGAACCAAAGCTGCCTGGAACCATGTGTCAGGCTGTTCTCAGCTTGACACAGAGGGCACAGGGTCCGTGTGGCGACAGGCAGCCCAGCTCCAATCCATGCTTAGCTGACGCCTAGACAGGCCATGAAGCCAGAAGGCCGACATTCCTTCTGGGCCACCAGAACCTCCCCAGCCCCAAGCCTACCAGACAAGATGCAGACACAGGACATTTGGCCATGAGGCTCCAGAAATGCCCCACAGCCCCCTCCTGACATTCCTGTCTGACAGGTGGACTCACACACACCCCAGTACATGAACCCTGGGCTTAAGTTCTGCCACTAGTCCTGGCAGGAGAAAAGGGGCTGTTTCCAGGCCAGTCTGCAGCGCGAGCCTGCCGTATCTGCCCTCAGAAGATAAGAGGCACCTCTCCTCGGGACCTGCTACCTCAGTGCGAACACCATCAGTGGCATGAAGGAAGGAATATGACACTTGTCAGGGGCATTGTTTCCACTGTGGGGATTCAGAAAGAGGAGAACAGAAGCAGGAACAATGCTCAGGGGGAAATGCGCCGGGTGGAAAACAGGAGGCTGCAGGCGGCGCAGAGGAAGGAGCTCAGCTCTGGGAAGAACGAGGCTGAGAAGAGGTCTGCATCTCCCCATAACTCCCGCTGGCTGGGTGATCTTGGGCAAGTGGCCTGGGCTCTCCAAGCCTCAGCTTCCCTATCTGTGCAATGGGGATATGTGCCCTGCAGGTGTTAGATAGAGCCGGGGAACGTTCAGTGCCTGCAGAGACATCTTAGTCCAATGCCAGGATTTGGGGGAGTGCTTCCCAGTCCATGGTGGGGAAAACACTTCCACCGAGGGAAGAGGATGTCGCTCCACTCCCCAGGAGGGAAAATAAGAGGGGACACCTGCAGCCTTTCACTTTCTTCGCTCAGTGACTTGAGTCTGACACCCACTGGGCCACATTCATCTACCAAGAACTTTATTTACTATCTGCCTCCACAGTGTGGCCTCTCTCTTCCTGTTCTGCCTGTTTGCAGCCTGCAGCAACAATACCCTGAAACAGAGGATAAGTCGGCCAGTTGTCCCTGTGGGCAGGGCCAGTGGTGCTGGGTGAAGAAGTTATTAGTTAGGGAGAGGTGATGGAGGAGGAGTAGGAAACCACAGGCCAAGCCAGTTTCCAATTTAACTTTACCGAAAATAGAGCCGGCCCTGTGATTCCTGAGTTTATCTTCCAGCTGATTCCACTGAGAGGCAGGGGGAGAGGTAAGACTAATTATCACTCTCAAACCTCAAAAGTCAGAGTAGTCAGCCTTTTAATTTTCTCATTAATTCAGTGAGTAAACATTTCCTGAATAAGCAGTAGATCCTGGGGAGCCAGGTTCCTTGTCACCACTAAAGGTTCTCACTGCCTTTGGGCCCATTCACCCAACATGTGACCAAAGGGTCACAGAGTCCTAACAGACATCCCAGTTAGGGAATTGCTGTGTATCCCAGGAATCAGCTGAATTATGATGCCATGGAGACTTGATTAGACTAGTGTGCTAAAAGCACAAGTTTGTTTCATTTTGTAAAAAATCATACACACGTGCATAATCAAAAAGAGTCCGAGGTTCCTTGGGACCTAGGAGTGCAACCGATCTGACCCTCCACCAAAAGTTGAACTTAACCTCCCAGTTTTCTCCTCCCTCCCCTACCACCAATAAGCTTTGTGACTCTGTGAGGTACCTAACTTCCCCTGCCCCAGCTTTCTCTTCTGTAAAGATGATAACTGTGCTCACCTCTCTGTTGTGAAGGGTGGGATGGGCACACTGCCACACAGCCTGGGTGCATGGTGGGAGAGGGCACAGCACGCAGGCGCAAACTGCCTCTGCACCACTTCTAAAATACTAATGGCATCACACTGAGACCTGCCTGGTTACACCCGGATGCCGTTTTGTGGCACGCGCTGCATGTTGACATACACTCCATTTTACAGCTTCATTTAACCAATGTGTTGAGTCCTGAAGGGCTTTAAGATATACCAAAGGAGGCCCATCCCCTAGGGGCTGTGTGGACAGGATAATTCCTAAAGCAATTCACAGCTGGGTAGTTAATAATATTCCTCCAAGAAGAAACAAAAAGGGGCGAAACCAACTAATGAACATTAATAAAGAGAAGGAGCGAGGGTTAAAGTAGCTACCATTCAGGGCGGAGCTGAATCTACAGCAAGTGAGACACCAGGGCCTCATCCCAAAGGTAAGCACAGCCCTGCGGCCAGCGAGGAGGCCTAGGGAGGAGGCTGGGGCTGGAGGACACCCAGCAATCAAAACAGGGCTTGGGGGACCAGGCGCGGTGGTTCACGCCTGTAATTCCAGCACTTTGGGAGGCTGAGGCGGGCGGATCACCTGAGGTCAGGAGTTTGAGACCAGCCTGGGCAACATGGCGAAGCCCCATCTCTACTAAAAATACAAAAACTAGCCAGGTGTCATGGCGGGCACCTATAATCCCAGCTACTTGGGAAGCTGAGGCAGGAGAATCATTTGAACCTGGGAGGCGGAGGTTGCAGTGAGCTGAGATGGCACCACTGCACTCTAGCCTGGGCAACAGAGCAAGGCTCTGTCTCAAAACTAAAAAAAAAAAAAAAAAAAAAAGAATAGGGCTGGGGAAAGGCTGCTGTCATGGTGAATAAGCTACTGGCTCAAGTCAGGCAGAACCACCAGAATGCCACAAAGGGACATCCGGCTGGGGGGCGTCATCCCCAGAGCACGGATGGGAGAAGCCTTTGCTTAAAGAACTTCTCAGGAAGTGGGATTTGAGATGGGCTTTCATGAGCAATCAGAACTCTGGTTTGCTATGACAAACCAGAGCCTATGACACCCTCCTGAGCCACACACACACCTAGGCACACCTGCCTTGCATCATATACAACCCCTCTGTTGCTCCAGCCTTCAGGGAAACACTGACACTGCTGGCTTCACGAAGGGCCAATGCAGCTCACAGAGGTGCAGCACAAAGGGCCTTGCCAGGCTCAAATCCAGGGTGATTTTCAGTCTGTGGGTTGGGACCCGTTAGACTGTGGAGGTGCCCAGACAGTGAATATCTGAGGCTTTGCAGGCCGCACTGTCTCTGTTACAAGACTCAACTCTGTTGGTATAGCTCGCAAGTGCCCACAGACGCCACATCAATGTATGGCCGTGGCTGGGTTCTAATAAACCTTTACAAAAAGAGGCAGCTGGCCCATGGGCCATAATTTGCTGACCCTTTGTCAGAGGATTATGAAGCAGTAGGTATAACCAATAATTTTTTAAAAAAACCAGAACAGAAAATAGTGGGCATTACATCTGGTAAACAACAGATGGCAATAGTTAGGGCAAGAGTGGTCTTGCGAAACTTGTTGCAGCTTATTTGCATATAATTTATATATACTTCGAGTACTGAGTTACAATATAAAACATTTTTAATTCTGTGAAATTCAGTCAAAAAGTTTGAAAGCCACTGCTGTGATCCAGTCCCTTCTCTTACAGATGGGGAAACTGAGACCTCGTGAGGTGAAGGACTTGGCCAAGCTCACCCGGCTTGCGGTGGCACAGCTGGGATTCAAACCCACACGTTCTGGCTGTCATCTGAAAGATCCTCCTGCTATTTCCCACATCCTCCTGCCTCATACAGTGACTGAGCCCAAATCCTGGAACCAGTTTCTCTCTGCTCCTGGTCCCCCGCTCCTCCCAGGTGGCACCTGCAGAGGATGCCAGCAGAGGATGCAGGAGCCAGAGCTACATGAGCTGCTGCCCCCAGAGGCGGGCCAGGCTCTGGACCGTGACGCCATGCCCAAGGGGTGGCAGAACAGCCACAGGGTGACTGGCACCGAGGCATGGCACCAGCAGCAGGAAATGGGACATGGCTGGGGAAGGTGGAGCTGACCAAACAGGGTGGAGCTCTGGATAAAGAGGGTAGACGGACACAGATTCTAGTGGAGACAGAGTACAGGGCAGACAGCAGGAGGGGAGGAGCCAGATGAAAAGGCAAAGACGAAGGAAAAGAGGCACAGATGGAGAGATGAGAGTCAGCGTTCTAAGCGAGGCACCCAGGCTAGTCCCCGAGACCCCGCCTGCAACTCCCACCTGCCTCCCGCCCATGAAGAGACTAAACAACTAGCTCTGGCCCAAGGGAGAAAGTTCACTCACAGGGGGCATAAAACATGATCAGGAGCGGCTTCTCTTCCTTCTTCAGGAGCCGTCTGAAGTCCTGAGGCACAAAAAGAGAATACCAGCAGCTCACACACAACACAGTAACAGGATGAGACCCCCTCCCCCTACTCCTGCATACAGCAGAGTGAAGGGTAGGGATGGGGAGGAGAGCGGGAGTGAGCACTTCAGAAAACACACGCTGATAGCTGATTTGCAGGTGGGGGCAGAGCCATGTCAGGCCAGGAGCTGGAAGAACCTCAGAGATGATCTATTCGAGACCACCCTCATGTATTCCAGATGGGAAAACTGAGGCCCCAAGCTAACAAATGGCTTTGGCCACCTGGTGAGATGGAGTTGTGAGGACCAGGCTGCTGGCTTTCCTTTCAGCTCCACCTGAACAGTTCAAAGATGGCAAAGAGTGGTTTTCGTCCCATGAGGCTGTTGAATAGGCTGCCCCTTCCTGTGACTTACACAGCGGTTTTGTTGTGGTGCGGGTGGCTGTTTTCATGTGTGCCTGACTTGGCAGATGGGGATCCGCTCACTGTGGGAAGACGGGTTAACCCACACCCACTAATCTCTTGCTAATCTCTTCCCAGGCTCCAGCTCTGCCACCACCATCCTTATCCCCAGGAGTCCACGGAGCACACAGGGCAGAAGGAGGGGGCCTGCTCCACCCTCCAGGAGGTTACAGGCAAAATGGATTTGTAAAACCCTTAGAACAGTGCCGGGCGTGTTATTAAGCAATACATAATGATTTGTTAGATACATACAATAAAGGCAAAAAGACAAATGGCCACACGGTGCTCATGTAAAGACTTGAGTGTGTGAACAGGGTAGAGAGACTTTTCTTCCAACGAGAGCCAATGACGGGTGGGAAAAAGCAACTCTATCAAGGACTGCAGTAAGAGCACATTTTGATTAAAGTAAGCTGCTCAACCACATTTTACAGAAGAAAATGAGAGGGTTTTCTCTTTTGAATAATAAGGAAAATAAGAAAATTTCAAAATGCAGCTTTCTGGCAGCAAGAAGGCATTAGGTAAATAAATGATGGCACATCCCGCACAATGGGATACTACTGCATCATTAAAACCGATAAAGAGGAGTGTTTAATGTCACAATCAGATATGCATGGTGCACTAAAGGGGGGAAAGCAAGTTACAAAACAGCATTTAAAATGTAATGACATCTTTGTGAGTAAAAACATTATGTATACATTACCTTGAAAGCCTGGAAGACTACAAAAATATCAGCAGGCATCTCTCTCAATGTAAAGGTATGAGGTGATTTGTTTTTTTTTCTGTATGCTGAAGGTGCATTTTCTAAATTTTCAACAATGAATGTACATTAACTTAAAATTTTTCAGTTAGATTAAAAAAAGATTAAATTTTTGTGGATATCCAAAACACTAAAATAAATTCTGGAAAAGTTTACCCTTGTTTACATAACTAGAGAGAGGGTTAAGGCACTAATTTTTAAACAAATTTTGTTTGTACTAATTTCCAAACAAAATTAGTAACCAAGATATTTAACCCTAATTAGGGGTACAGGATGCAAACACTTCTAAAATTGTCTTCTGGGATTTCTGGAGATAAAAGCTAGCAAAAGACCTGAGAAGAAATTTTTATTGAGCCTATAGCAATTTGGTTTCATACCCTGAGTAGTAACAGATATTACCTTCAAAGATGCTTAATTATCTTCACAAAGTATGAAATTCCAAGCCTACAAATTGAATCAGCAATTCAAATTTGAATCTGGAACTTTTCATTATTTATGTGGACATTCTATTAGCTGAGAACCAGCTATACTTCTTATTTCCATAGGAGAGAAAAGAGCACAAAGCAGAACAAGAGGATTCCCTACAGGTGTGAAAGAAATATTTCTGCTTGATATTCCTACAGTTACAGAAGAACAACCTTAGGAAGGTCAGGACATTGTATCTGGGGGAGGAAGGCACCAGGCAATCACTTTCCAGAGAATCACTTCCCAGAATTCATCATTACAGGAGCAGCACTCCATTTAGGCTGTTTGTATTTCCATGGGTCTAGGCACATGTGCCACTCTCTCCTGGCACTTGCCCCTCTTTCCCTGCCCCCACATGCTTTTTTTTTTTTTTTTTGAGAAGTTGTCTCACCCTGTCACCCAGGCTGGAGTGCAATGGCATGATCTCAGCTCACTGCAACCTCTGCCTCCCAGATTCAAGCAATTCTCCTGCCTCAGTCTCCCGAGTAGCTAGGATTACAGGCATGTGCCACCATGCCTGGCTAATTTTTTTATCTTTAGTAGAGACGGGGTTTCACCATGTTGGCCAGGCTGGTCTCGAACTCCTGACCTTGTGATCCACCCGCCTCAGCCTCCCAAAGTGCTGGGATTACAGGCGTGAGCCACTGCGCCGGGCCCACATGCTTTTGAAAAAGACATCTTTAAGGCCGGGCGCAGTGGCTCACACCTGTAATCTCAGTACTTTGGGAGGCCGAGGCGGGTGGATCACTTGAGGTCAGGAGTTCAAGACCAGCCTGACCAACATGGTGAAACCCCATGTCTACTAAATTACAAAAATTAACCAGGTGTGGTGGCACACGCCTGTAATCCCAGCTACTCAGGAGGCCAAGGTACGAGAATTGCTTGAACCCCAGAGGCAGAGGCTGCAGTGAGCCAAGATCACGCTACTGCACTCCAGCCTAGGTGACAGAGTGAGACTCTGTCTCAGAAAAAAAAAAAAAGACATCTTCAAGATGACAATACTGGCTCTTTGTATCCCAGAGAATGTTGTGCCCAGCCCTTAATTTGAATCACCACTGATCCACTAGGTTGGCCCACAATGATGACACATTTTACCTTCCTCCAGAAGGTTAAAAAAAAGGCATCATTTTCTTCTGGGCCAACAAGCATTAAGAGTACAATCAATAGGCAAGTTACAGAGGCTCATGCCCGTAATCCCAGCACTTTGGGAGGCTGAGGCAGGAGGACGGCTTGAGGCTAGGAGTTCAAGACCAGCTTGGGCAACAGTGACAGCCCATCACTGCAAAAAATTTAAAAACTAGCTTGGCCCTGTAGTCCCACTTACTTAGGAGGCTGAAGCAGGATTGCTTGAGCCCAGGAATTCAAGGTTACAGTGAGCTATGATCACAACACTATACTCTTCTAGCCTGGGTGACAGAGCGAGACCCTGTCTCTAAAAACAAAAAATGTCCACAATTTTAAAGGAAAGGGGAGAGGAGGAAGAAAAAGATGAAAGCTATGTTTTATTTTATCAAGATAGGAATGAACCCTCTCCCTCCATCTACAAAAAGCACTGCTTGCCTCACAGACCATCTGGACTATCACAGAGAAGTTCTTGCCCATCCTAAGTGAAGGCGTCATACAAACACAGATGCACATGGCTAAAGATGCATATTCAGGTCAGGTGGGCAGGCTGTGGACGGAGGGGCAATGTGTGTCACAGCTTTTGCATTCTTTATTTTTTTAGAGATGGGGTCTCACTATGTTGACCAGGCTACCCTTGAACTCCTGGGCTCAAACGATCCTCCTGCCTCAGCCTCCTGAGTAGCTGGGACCACAGGCACCCGCCACCACAACCGGCCTGTCATAGCTTTTGTTAAATACTTAAGAACTAATAAAAACTACTATTTAGATCTACCCTTCTACCTCCACCCCTGGCCAAATTTGGAAATTGAAGCATAAGAGGGTAAATAATTGGTTGAAAGCTATAGAATGACCCAGAATTGTAGAGATCTGCCTCAAGTCTCTGGAAATCTAACCCAAATCTCTAAGGTTATTCTTTTAAAAAAACAAACAAAGACAAAAAAACAAGATGTAAAGCCAATCCTAGCAACATCTGGATTACAAAATAGAGAGAACATTTAAATCTACATTAATGTATGGAAAATCTAAACGTGTTCAAATACATTAAATAAGGAAGGTGAAGAATGGAGAAAATTCTCAGGCAACCTGTGATCGCCACTGGTTACAACATGGAGCTGGGAAGGGGAGTCTAATATTAGGGTCCTGGCCTAGCTTCCCTAGAGGAAAAGTACAAGTGATCCTGGAATATTCCCATTTCTCAGTTCGTTGGGCTCCTTTCCTTGGGAGGCCCTGGTACCAGGGAAGCTTCCAGCATCCATCAGAACTGATGGGGAATACATTACCTTTTCACTGTCAAGGTGGATAACATCTTTGGCTCCAGGATCTTCCTCCCACAGTGGGGGCCCTTTTGGATCCTTCAAAAAGGCCACTATGGACTGAAGAAAAAAAAAAGAGAAGAGAAAATGCATTTTAGCCCTGAAAAGAGGGAGGTGGGGGAATCAGGAACCTGTCCTGTTTCCCTGCCTGGAGACCTGGGCACACCAGGTGCTGAGCTCAGGACTGCATGTGGCATAAGCTTGGAGGGTGTATTATTTCCACTGTCCATTGACATCACGGATAAGTACCCAAAAAATGCACCTCCACCACTCCCATCAGGCTTTTTCAATCACAAGACACCTTGCTAACTCCAGCCAGGTGGTCCATGCCTACTATGCATCTTCATGGACAAAAAAGAGAAAATTTGAGACAATGAGTTGGCTTATTCAAACCAGAGACATACTAGTGCTTCTACTAAATCTCATCTCCTCCAAGAAGTCTTTCTGACTAATGGAATAATGGTCTCAGTCTTGTCCAAAGGAGACATTTCCACATTCCTGCAGCCACTAAAACTGTCATCCCATAAGCAGATCACCATACCTACTTATGACCTGCTTGGTATTTCATGATCTAAACTGGTTTTGGAGTGGATTAAATCCTGATTATCCTCCGCTGTATATGAATGAGTGGGGTCCAGGCTGGGAAGCCCCCAGGGCAGGGTGGTCACCAATGTGGCCTCACCCTTGTTGCTATACTTCTAGTCCTGGGGCCCCTCTTCTAGACTGCCTGGATTGAAGATCTGACAAAGTTCTTACAGATAAAGGGCTTCGCTGGCCTTTGTTATGTGTACAATGACTCAAATCTCCACTCCCTGTGGGGAAGACGCACAGGGGCAGGGAAGAGCGGCACTGTCCTTCCACTCTCCTCTGTACCTCCTGCCACTCTCACTGGTCCAGGGCAAAAGCAGCATTCCCTTTCCCCTCAGTCACTCAGAGACGGTGCTCAGAGTCTGAGAGCCAGGATCAGGCACCAGACCCCAGCCAGATTCTGTTACTTCTGTCAACTTTGACTACGCTCCAGCGAGCAGATGCTGAACTGAGTGTGTGTGTGTGTGTTTGTGTGTGTGTGTGTGTGCGCGCGCGCATGTGTGTGGCCTGAGATGAGAAAGGGAAGTGCCCTTCTATAATAGTAAGGGTGTGCATTCAGCCCATCCACTGGTCACACACGGAGAGGACCTTATTATTTCTGGAAACTCTATTTGTAAAGAACTACTACGGGAGAATGGGAGACAGCCAAGACTTCATAGGATTTCATTCAGGTAGTGCTTCCTGCCTGTCCAAGTGGAGCTGCGAAATGCCTCCTGGCAAGAGAACAGCCATTTCTGCCACAGCAAAAGGTGGATCCACCCTTTCTCGGTCCTTTGTCAAGGCTTTGCCATGACAACATAAGGAACTATGGAATTGGCAGGGTCTTCCCGACACCCGCACTCACCCAAGAGCTGCAGAGGCACCTGTCCACCAGGCCATGTGAGAAAGATGCTGGTAGGCACCCACTTGCCTGGGGTTCCAGAAATACCCGGTGCAGGAGTTCTTAATCTAGGGTGCACAAGGGACTTCAGGAGTCGGTGAAGCCCCAGACTCATGTGAAAACATTGACTTTGATTTGTATGTACACACTGTTTCAGGGAGAAGGTCTGGAGTTCAGTAGGTGCTCAGTGGGATCAGGACCCCAGAACAAGTTAGGAACTGCTTGCTCTGGGGGAGTCCTGGCCCCACGCCCAGCCCTCCTCCCTCATCTCCACCTCAGCATCAAGAAAAAAAGACGGTAGTGGATGGAAAAAGGAGATAAATGGCCTTTTAATGTAACAACTGACATGTTCGTACACACAACCTTGTTTTTCAGGTGAGGATTATTCTCATTTAACTGAAGCTGAATAACCCCACCACAGGTTCTCTCCGAGTTGATCTAACTGGACAAGACCTCAGGGGGAAAGTCTGCGGGGAGCAGCACCTGGAAGCCCACCCTCAACTGTCCTATTCTGGGTGCTCTGAGTCCCAGGCACTGTCTGATACCACATCTGGCCTTCACGACTGTAATCCTGGCTCACAGCTACTGGGCCCTGAGATCATCAGTGAGTCATCTGAATCCAGACTGCCAGGCACCTCTGGCCCTTACCACTTCTATAGTAAGGATTTGGGGAGTATGTGCTAACAAGGAAAGGGCAGCTTAAAGGGGACATTCCCCACTTCTAGTTTCCTATTCTTTGCCAACGGGGAGATAAGTTCTCACTTAACTGGCCTATGACCTCTCTAGGTGCCGTGGCACAGCATCTGTGACCAGGCTTCTGCCCAACCATGCGGGTTGACAAAAACCACAGCCAGAACAGGGGCCTGCAGGTGATGGGCCCCTCCTGTCGGGGGCTCCTCCATCTTTCTGGAGTCAGGGTCCCAGGAGAAACCCTGAATGGAAAGTTAATTAGTGACTGAGGTGGGCTCTGATCTCAGCTGTCTCAAGCTGAAAAAGCAGAAGCCATCAGCAGTCAGGGAACTGTCCTGTCCCCTTCCCTCTGCCCTAGAGAACTCCAGGGACTCTGCCCCAGTCGTGCTTGGGGATGCTGGGACTAAGAGTGCCCTCTCTCCATCTGAAACTGAAGACTCTGGCCCCGTACGATGCTCAGCCACTTCTTTACCTTGTTGATGCCTAAATCATGGGAAGGTCAAGAGAACGCCGACCTCGCACATCTGGTCTTTATAAGAAGTGGGGTAAGAAGCCAGGATTCTGCCTCTCCCACCCAGACACCCAGTGGCATGCTGGGGCTGCCTGGGCTCCTTGCTTCTTCTCTGCTACCACAGTTATGAGTAGCCGCTCAGAACTCCCTGCTCCATAAGCCCAAGACAGATTCCTCAGAGGTCCCGGTTAAACATAAAATATACACAGCCTCCAACAACAAAACAAAACCCCAGCCCTCTTTCCATCATTGCATAAGCACTTCCCCCACCCCACCCAACTAAATCTTGTTTCTGGGGAACATGTGTTCTCTCCAACAACTTCAGTTGACGTTTTAACATAGAATAAGAAGGGCTGAGCAACTCTAGTTGGAAGAACTTTCTAAGTATCTAAGTAGGTGTTAAGGTGATGAGTAATCAGGCTGAGTCCCCCTATAAGGTGAACGCTGTAGCAATTTAAAAAAAGAATGAGTGTTAGTGGATAAACAAGAATGACCTGGAGAGATGGTGGGGAGAGACAGAGGGAGAAGGAAGGGCAGAGGGAGAGGGACACAGACAGCTGCACAGACAGATGGACAGATAGGAAAAATGGAAGAGACAAAGATGGAGAAAGAGGGACAGATGAAGGGACAGGAGCACAGGGTCCAACCCAGTGTGGGAAACAGGAGGGTTAGGAAGTGAGTTCAAACACGTCAGGACCAGGAGAAGTATATGGCTTTAGCCAACGCAGGACCAGAAAGCAGAAGACAGGCTGGAGCAAGGGAATCCTGACCCCGAAGGAGGAGAGTTGCAGTTCAGGAGGACTAAGGACTGGGGCAGCCGCTTTGTGATTACAGAGCACGTATAGATTATAGGATCTCATATTTCTTTCCATTTATGCTTTTCCATCTACTTCTAAACTGGATTGATAGCAGCGAACTCCTCGATGATACCCATATCTCATCTGGAACAAGCTGCATCAGCCCAAAGGTGCCAACCTGCCCATGTGCGATACCCTGTGCTAACTCGGGCACTGTACGTCCCATCCAGCCTGACGGTGGCCATCACCACAGAGATGAGGGGAGGACTTTAAAGCTACAGCAAAAGGAGGCCCAGGCCTTTGGCAAAGAGAGAGGTGACATCACGTGCCTTACTGGACAACTGCTGATACATTCACAAACCTATTTCCAAAGCTGGGTCAATCTGTTGTGTTAAGAGCTACAAACTTTTCCAGATATTCTGCTGACATATGCTCTAGAAATAAGAATCTCTCAGGTCATTTAGAAGAGCTATTTGTGCAGTCTGCCCTTTCTTTTCTCAGAGAGAAAACCTGCCAGACTTTGGGCGTCCATTCAGACTCCACCTCTGCTGAGAACAAGGGAGGTAAATTTACCTTAAATGTCACAGCTCGGTTATATTCAGTATGAAATGCACCATCCCTGTCAAATGAGGAGAAAAATGTGTTAACTTTAAGAATGGTTGTGAAGATACATACCTTTGGTTTCCTGCAGCACCTTAATAAGAGTCAGCTTTTGAATGCAGTTCAGGATTTTTTTTAAAGACATAATTGTAAACACAGGAAGAAAACCATTCTGAAATAAAATTAATCGAACTAAACATTGCTGTTCACTGAAAATACCAATGAAAGCACTCGGCACTTACTTGGAAATTGGAAATGCCCACGTGTACTTACTGGTAATGGAATAATTCGACCTTTTTGTCCTTCGGGCTCAGGTCAACTTTCATCTTCTTGCACAATTTCCTACTCTCTGCATCACTGAAAGACACAAATGTTGGGAACCATTTATTACCTGAAGTCCTCACAAAGGTGTTGACAGCAAAATCTCCTGGTGTCCTAAGAAATAAGTCAGGTAACTTGGAATTCTCAATAGCAGATAAGGGCCTTATTATAGATGGGCTGTGAGAACTGGAGGGAGGAGACTAACTAGCAGGCTAGGGGCTGATCAAGAAAGACAGAGGCTGGGCACGGGGGCTCACACCTATAATCCCAGCACTTTGGGAGGCCGAGGCAGGCAGATCACCTGAGGTCAGGAGTTGGAGACCAGCCTGGTCAACACGGTGAAACCCCCTCTCTACTAAAAATACAAAAATTAGCTAGGCGTGGTGGCACGTGCCTGTAATCCCAGCTACTCGGGAGGCTGAGGCAGGAGAATCGCTTGAACCCAGGAGGCAGAGATTGCAGTGAGCCGAGATCGTGCCACTGTACTCCAGCCTGGGCAACAGAGAGACACGCCACCTCAAAAAAAAAAAAAAAAAAAAAAAAAAAAAAGGCAAGAAAGAAAGGAAAGGAAAGGAAAAAGACAAGCAGACAAGAGCATGTGTGTCACGACTTGTGGGTGGCAACACAGACAGGTCCAGACAAAGGAGGTGCCCCAGAAGCTTAGGGGGTGGACAGCCCATGATAACAAGAAAACAAACTCCAATCCTGGCTGCTCTCTAGATTTGCCAGGCAAGTTTTTAAAAAGATCGATGCCCTGGCCTTCCCCTGATTATTAATTTGGAATCTCTGTCAGGGGTGGACAAGCAATATTTTTGTTTTTAGAGCTCTGACATAGGCTATCTGCTATATACTATGTGACCAAGGTAAGAGGAAAACATGCTACCATGTTGAAGAAGTTATGAAATCTGGCCAGGTATTGACAAAAGGCAAAAGGAGAAAGGGCCAGGCTGTGGTTAAAGGAGCCCCTCCCTTGGCATCTAGGATATTACACTCTCTTCCAATAAGAAATGCCTGTCAGGTGCCATTCCCCGTTTACAAAGCACTCGTGCACAACCTCATCTCATCTTGGTGCCCTGCCTGTTAGAACAATGGATTTCAATGTGTGGTCCCTGAACCGGTAGCACCAGCATCATCCAGCAACCTGTTGGAAATGCAAATTATCAGCCCCATCCCAGACCTACTAAATCAGAAACCCTAGGGATACCTGAGCAACTGCATTTGAACAACTTTCTAGGTGATTCTGATGTGTGCTTAAGTTTGGAAACCACTCATTTCATTAGAGTAGCACCTTCACTGGCTCATGTTCTTCTTCCCTACCTCCACGAGGTTTGGCTCCCCTGTGCCCTACACCAGCCCCTTAGAGACCTGACTTGTTCTCACGGCTTCCCCATCCTGCCTGCATTCAGCCAGTCAGAGAGCTCTGCTTGTTACTTGGGGGCCATCTCCCCAGCCCTGAAAGGACTCAGTGAGGGCATCTCGGCTACCCAATGCCCACTGGTCACCATTGACTACACAACTGGAGTCATCTTTTGGGGAACTTTGTTGGGACAGGTATGACAGCCACCTGAGACAAGGCACTGTAACCCCCAGTTGCTTACATGCCTCACCTCCACCAACAACCATCAGCTTCACACAGCTGTGCACCAGCCCGGAGCAGATGGACTAATTAAACCACTCAGCTCAATTCTAAAAGCAACACTCATCAGTGGACACGTAAAAAATGCAGGACCTCATTTTGAGTGTAAAGATACAATTTGCAACTCAAGAAGCATGTCTTACTGGAGAGGTGTGTGATGGTCAAAGAGGAGGAGTGTCTCCCTGCCCCCTTCCTCCCCCAGGCCCAGGGGTTTCCTCCCTACTAGTCCCAGCTGTCTAGCCATCGCTGCAGCCACTGCAGCTTCCAGCCATGGGCCTGGCAAACAGTGGGGACTCATGAAATGCATGAGGAATCCAGAGAGGAAAGGCTAATGACACTGCAATAGTTCCTCCCGCAAGGTGGCAAGGACATTTTAGGATAGAGTCCAGAGAGAAGGGGCAAGCTGGGAGTGGGCTCTCCAAATGGAGAAGGCAGCCCAGGGCATCCGCTGAAAACTTTCTTATCCTTAAGCCCTCTGAGGTCCACACCTGCCTCTTCTGATGACCGCTATTACAATTCAGGTGTGTCCCGTCCCTCAGGGACTCTGTGGTGAAGATGCACTGACAGGTGGTGGGTCTGTTGGAGAACAACTGCGAACGAGGTGCCCTTTCCCTGTTTGAGTTAATTCCCCGGGACACAGGGCTCAACTAGGGATATTTACAACCACTCACTTGGCACCTTCCTCGTTGGCCTTTGTTCTGCTGTGCTCCACTGTTTCTGTGACCACCTACCGTCCACCCAACTGCAACAACAAACAGCAGCTAGGGCAGGAGCCAAGGCTGGGATGGGATGTGCACGGCCTCCCTCAGCCCCATCAGCCCCATCCTGGCACCAGCGGCATGCGAAGGGCTTGCTCATCGCCTCTCCATTCACACTGCAGTGCCTGCCTGGGTGGCTCAGACGCTGCAAGGCAGCAACTGGAGGGGAGAATCCCCACCCCATGCTCTGCTCTCTTCCATCAAGCCTGGCTGGCAGCCTCTGCCTGTGACTATCACAAAGCAGAGGGAGGAAACAGGAGCTTGGTTCATTCCCACGCCAATCCCGGTCCACTCTGTGGGAAACCCCTCCACGGAAAAGTCCCATGATGGCAGTCTTAGGTTCCCTGAGGGCCCAGGCAAGGCTTAGGACCAAGACTCCAAACCAACTAAGTTGGCTGGTAGAGCTGGGGGCACAGAGGCACCCCTGCCTGTTCTTCAGCGTGGCCTCTAAGGTTCAGCCCAGTGCACAGCCTCCTGCCTCACTCCACCTGAGCAAGCGCCCCACGAGCCCTCACTGCAGACTCTGTGCCACCTTCTTTGTTAGGTTATGTAACACTCCTAAGGATTCTCTCCTCTCCCCATCCCCTGCACTCTCTCTCTCCCTGAGGGGTGAGTGGGGAGGAGGCTTCCTATCCCGTCTGAGCACACTTCTGGCACAAACCAAAGGGCCACTGGCTCCAGCACTCCCAATCTCCCCACCCCTGTTGTCTCCCCTCCACCGCGCTTGTCAACATCTGACCAACTTGTCCACTGCCTGCCCCATCAGAAACACGTGCTCTGTGAAGCCAAGGGCTTGGTTTTGTGCACAGTTATCTCCCCAGCAGTACAACGGCAGCTGGCACAGAGTAGGCACTCTATAAATCACCTGACTGAATGGCGGAATGGCTGAAATGAATGATATTGTCTTACCGCTGCTGGAATGAGGCTCTGCATTTCTGGCTTTCTGGGATCTCTGGGCTTCTGTCCATCGAGCTCCAGGAATCCTACCAGGTGACAATTCCTGACAATGTTCTCTCGGCACTGCTCCCCTCCTTCCCACAGTTCTGTTTCTCAAAGTGTATAAATGTGAGTAGTGTGTGTGTGTGTGTAAGCATGTGTGCACACACTAATTGTGCAGTGCAGACAATAAATATCAGAAGAGTTCAAGTAGGGGAGAAAATTACCTAAGCTCAGAAACTTAAAATATCTGAGTTGAGAGATTAAGTACAATTAATTGATCTACTGCCTACCTCCCTCCCCCAGCCAATGACTGAGGTTCTAGGGGAGAAAGGAGACAAAGCAGTGAGCAGGAAAACGAGATGCTTTGCTAGAATTGAGGGAATGGAGAACACACCATGGGTCGTGGAGAAGGCGCCTGCAGTGCAAAGACCCTCACCTGCCGCCCCCCTGGCCCCTATCCTATAAGAACCAGCCATCTCTCTGCCCATTTACTCACCACTGTTCCAAGGAATGAGGTATCAAGGCCACCAATCTGCTCCATCCTATCCCTCCCCACCTCACTTGGCTCTCTTCCATGAAGAATGTGGAAGGAAAGATTGCAGAGGCCTGTACACACTTCCCTCCCCACCCCACACCCCCACACCCAGACAGACACATAGGCATAGGTGTTTTCGTCTGAATCTGCCATGGGACAGCTGGCTGCTAGTCGGGAGTGGCTGCTGCAGGTACACAGTGCTGTGTTTATTGGATTTTCCTGTGCAGTAATTACTATCCAAGAGACTCGAGACACACTCCTGGGAGTCAGGCCCAGGGATCAAAGTGGGGATGAGAGCAGGAAGAAAGAGAAAAAACAAGGTCTGGGAGACGGTGGGGTCGGGGGGTGGGGGTCTGAGGTCTTTCACAATTCCAGCCTAAGTACCACAGCCCACTAGAATGACAGCTTCAACATCTGGCTCTGCCATTAGCGACCTCTGGTGGGACCCTTAGTTTTCTGAGCTGCAAAATGCCGGAGTTATCCACATAAGCTGAATGGAGCTTGATTTCTCTATGGGGTCAAGTCAGACTAAATAAAGCTTTGAGACAGGCTGCCTTATATCCTGACACATGAACCAGGAGCCAGAACCTGGGGCAAAAGATGGAGACAAAAAAACCTCTGAACCCCTGTCATTTCTCTCCTCTCCTCCCAACCAGATCCTCAGTCAGCCACAGTTGGGGTTCTCATGTCCACGGCAGACCACGTTCAGCCCCTCCTGGTGGGGTAGAAAGAAGACTACACTGAAGACTAGAAGGAAGGCTTATGCTTGCCTTAATGTCAACGTTGTGCCCACGACTACCCCAGCCTCTCTAGCTCCATTTCCCCATCAAAGAAGGGATAACTCTCTTCCTCCCACCGGCTCCAGTCTAACATGGCAAGCTTCTGGCCAGGTGGACCTGTGATCCCCTGGGGACAGGTAGAAGAATGGTAGAAAGTGCCCTCACTTCAAGGACATGAAGAAAATGGCGGGGGGGGGCAAGTGCTGAGCAAGAAATACTGAGTGACTGCCTGATGCCAAGTACCAAGGACAATGTGAAAGAATGTGGCTAGAGGACACAAGACAGGAGGCAATGAGAGAGAATTCCTGGAAGAGCTGAACCTTGAACTTGGACAGGTGGTGGTGGTCACGTAGCACCCTCTGAAGGAAGGATTCCCTACAACAGGGCTCCTCCCCGAGTTGGCTGTTGCCCTTGGTACATTCCTCCAGAAGGTACATCACAGGGTCTGGATTACACAGTACGGTTAGTAAGAGTGGTGGGAAAAAGAGTGAGGAACATGGCTTCTCTGCAGACATGTAAGGTGCCTCCCCTCCACTGCCCTCCCAGCCCAGCGATTCTAAGGCTCTGCTCCTCAAGGGGATGTGTCACTCCAACAAGTGCATGGTGGTGTGCTGGAAGGTATCTGAAGCCACAAGATAAACATGACACTTCTTCTGGGAGTCTGTTTTACCCCCTGGTAAGTAATGTTGAACATGCTTAGGAGCAAATGCTAAATTCAAATAGTTTTTAGGAGAAAACATAAGTCTTTAAAGTATGTTATACCTGCTCTGGCAGGCCCCCAATCTTGCATCTGGGAAGCTGTCACTGCTCCAGAGAAGTCAAGCAGATAGGGAGGAGAGCAGGAAAGAAAGCAGATGTGGTTAAGCAATGACCTTAAGCCCCGAGGAAAAGAAAGTAGCAAGCACCTGATAGGACAGCCTTGCCGCCTGTGAGACGCAGCCTCAGGAATTAGGAAACCAGGCACAGCTCCATGCTGGCTCCAGCTCAACTTCCCAGACAGCAGCACTCCACGCCAAGCCTGAGCCCCAGAGCCCAGCTGGCAGGGCACGAGGGGAATACCAACTCCCGCACACACAACCCGTTTAACAGCCGGACAACCACTACCAGCCAGACTGAGCGTGGCTGTTGAGGTCTGAGCCAAAAGTGGAGTGAGGGGGAAGGAAAGCTGACAAAACCCTAGACAGAAGTCAGACGCCCTACAGACACCCTAGAGCAACAAGTTACAGGGCCTGGACCAGGGAGAAAACCAGCAGAGAAGTGTTTGTGTGTTCCTGTAGGTGCACATAGAGGAATAGGGAGGAAGAGCCAGAAAAGCAAAAAATTTTTTTAAAAAAGGAAAATAAGCATCCATACAGAAAGGAGAAAAGAGGCCAAAAGGCCAGGCCAGGCATGGTGGCACATGCCTGTAATCCCAGCACTTTGGGAGGCCAAGGCAGGTGAATTGCTTGAGCCCAGGAGTCCAAGACCAGCCTGGGCAACATGGCAAAACCTGGTCTCTACAAAAAAAAAATACAAAACTTAGCTGAGCGTGGTGGTACGCGCCTACTGGGGAGGCTGAGCTGGGAGGATGGCTTCAGCCCGGGAGGTCAAGTCTGCAATGAACTGAGCTTGTGACACTGCACTGCAGCCTGGGCAACAGAGTGAGACCCCGTCTCAAAAACAAAAAGGCCCGTGCAATGGGGCGGTGCAGGGCGAGTCCTGGACTCAGGATTGGGAAAAGAGAACAGAAACCTAATAAGGGGAGAGAAAAGAAGGGGACAGGAGAGAACCTCAGAAAGAAGGATAGACACCCTTCCAAAATGGGAATGGGGAGGGAGGGGCACAAAGAGAAAAAGACCCCCCTCAAAGATTAGAAGGCACACGCCCACCGCCACGCTTATAACACACACACCAAGCCTGGCAGCTTCCGGCATTTTCTGAACCAGGCTATTTAGGGATGAGAGCAACTTGGAAGACTCAACTCCACATTTCCCAGAAGATTCAGTTGAAGCCCAGAGAACAGGAGTGAGTTGCCAAAGGCCCCACAGCTATTTGATGTCAGAGCCTGGACTCAAAGCTGGGTCTTCTGACCTTTAGTCCCACAAATTCCACTGCATCCTGGACTTTGTTTTTTTTTTTTTTTTTGAGACAGAGTTTTGCTCTTGTAGCCAAGCTGGAGTGCAATGGCATGATCTTGGCTCACCGCAAACTTCACCTCCCGGGTTCAAGTGATTCTCCTGCCTCAGCCTCCTGAGTAGCTGGGATTACAGGCATGCACCACCACGCCCAGCTAATTTTGTATTTTTAGTAGAGATGGGGTTTCTCCATGTTGGTTAGGCTGGTCTCCAACTCCCGACCTCAGGTAATCCACCTGCCTTGGCCTCCCAAAGTGCTGGGATTATAGGTGTGAGCCACTGTGCCCAGGCTGCACCCTGTACTTCTTAAGGGTCAGAGCAAAACACCCATGGCCTGGGACTCACTCCCATGCCCAAAACCTTCTTCAGGTTCATCCTTACAAGAAACAAGGGATCGTCACCCAGTAAACAGTTGCTGAGTGAACAAGCATACCATTTCTCCCCCTCCAGCTTCCTCCTGAACAAACTTGTCTAGATGAAAAACAACACTAGGAGAATGGCGTCTCACATTTAAATTGTATTTCCTATTTAAGAAAGAACTTTCATTTACCCGATCCTTATCACAGACCTGGAAAGAAGGCAGAACGCGTATCGCTGTCCCATTTCACAGCTGAGGAAACACTCAGGGTGACTGACTTGCCCGCCGTCACAGGGCTAGTGAGCAGCGCAGCTAACTGACTAGTTAGCAGTCAGCCCGGGTCGCCTCCTAAGCCCAAGGCTTTCTCCCTTATTCCACACACCTGCAAAGACACCGCAACACTGGAGCAGCATCTTCTCTCGCCCCAGATGCTCCCTGTTCCCCTCACCCGCCTTTTAAAGGGAAAAGCAGGGTGGCCTGTGCACTCCTGACCTTCCTGGTCACCCCAACCCCAAGCCCTGTCCCCATCCTAGCCACCAACCCTTCGTGGGCAGGGCAGGAAGTGGAGCTGGAAAGGATAAGAGATGGGTGCCTCAGCAGGGCCCATTTGAGGGAGGCAAGCTCTGGCTGGCTACCGGCTGTTTCACAGTAACAAGGATAAAGAAGGCAGCATGGCCCTGTGCCACCTACTCGCTCCTTGGCAGACAGCATCAGAAAGCAAAGTTCCCAACACCACTTCTGCCCATCCCTGGGTGTGTCTCATTCACAGACCCATAGACACGGACTGGACACACTTAGGACAACTGCGAGAGCTGTCATTGCAGGGCTCTGTGGAGCTAACATGGGGGCTCCCCATGCCCGGATGATTACAGGCAAGTTTAGAAGTCTAGGAGCAGGAGTGAATGAGCTGGAGGGCAGGAGCTGGGTTCTTGGAGATCTCCTTTTCTAACAGTGGTTCGTGACAACTGCCACCTAGAGTGGCCTACATGGGCCACAGCCCAGAGTTCTGAACCTTGGGCTACTCTGGAAAGATTGCACCCTGACTCTAATTTCAAACTCACCCCCAGAGATTCCTGAGTCCAGTTTAATCTGCTTTGGCTCCATAATTCACCTACTTATCCACACTATTTTAAAAGCTGTCTAACATTTCAGTTTCTATTTCCTCTTACAGGAATAAATTCAACACAGTGAGGCAACTACATGGAATACTCCATCCTTCTGTCATAAGGTTAACTCTTTCAAGCTCCAAGGTGCTTCCCTGCCCCAATTTTAATTTGAGCACATCGAAATTCACAGGATGTTCTCATTGGCACTTTTATTGACTCTAGACATCATGTTTCCAAACTTGAGTCCTGAAGTTGAATCTCCACAGTCTGTCTTCACGCACTACTCCTGATCCCATTTCACTCAGGCACCTTGCGCTGCATGTTTTCCAGGCCGCTCAGGGACAGCAGCAGGCCTTTCACCTCCACAGGCAGTTCTGTGGCTGCCTGCAGGGAAAGCCAGGGCACTGTGAGCACGTGGTATTGTGCTCTGAGGTCTTTGCACCAAATGTGAACTCAACCGCCTCTGTGAAGCTTTTCTCAACCTTTCCAGGCAGAATGGAGGGGCTTTCCCTCCATGTATATAGTCTGTGTTTGTGGCACTGTTCACCTGACATTGTAATCACTGGGCTAAGCGTCTGCCTTCTCCTCACACACTGAGCTCCTTGAGGATGCAGTTATCCATCTGTGTATTCTCAAAGCGTGTAGTAAATGCCCGGTAATGTCTGTTACATGGACCCAGGTGGAGACAGCAACTAAGTCAAAGCTCCTCTGCCCATTCTGCCACCTACAAGCCTCATAAGAATTCCCTACAATAAGCCTCCATCAGCTTGGCAGAACTGCTGCCATCTTCAGGTATGGAAATTCTAAAGTGCCTTGTCTTCATCTAATAGGCTTTTTACTTTGCCAGTCACACAGAGCATGGCTGGTCAAGGCAAGCACACTTTTGGACCAACTATGAACTAGAATTAACCAATGGCTAAGATCTCACCTACTGCCTGGTGAGCAACCTTTTCTGTTCAGTTAGTATCTGAATGAATCTGGAAGTATGAGGCCACACACACACACACACACACCACTTGGCTAAGACTTATTATCCTAGTTTCACTCAGTGCTTTGTCAAAATATGAATCTCCTTCAATGCTCTCTAATCACAGGCAGAACAAACTTGAGGTCATCAACTTATAAATCAGTTGTGTCCCAAAAATTCACTCGAAAAGTAACCATTTAGAATTCAGACTGAAGAGGAAGAGGATTACACTAGAGTGGGTGCCATAAAAGCTCGCTTAACCTGCAGGGTAGTAACAGGGCTTATGACTCAGGCAATAATAGGTACATTAAAGATTTAGAAGACTTTTATAGGCCTGGTTCCCCTCAGAAGCCAAGGCATAGGCAGCTTGACCCACTGATTCTACCTTTGCATGGTGGGCAGCAGAGGCGTCTAGTGGTAATGTCCTGGGTTGCGGGTAAAGCTCATGATTCTTGCTGCAGACCCACCACAGGCAAACCCACTGGGTAACCTTGAAAATCATCTTGCCTCTCTTGGTATCAAGGCCACCCTCTGTAAGACAGGAAGGCCCCCTCTGCCACTCACCTCCCTCTGGGAAGACAGAAGAAAGAAACACGTGGAAATAGAAGAAAGTGAAAGCTCTATGGAAAAAGGGAAGAAACGGGACTGGGCTGGGAAGAAAGGGGTGGAAGGCCAGACACCGCTCTTCCAGTCCAGAGGTGACCTCGAAGTATCACTAGATGGAATCTTTCCATCGCATCCTCTCTCCCAGATTATTAATCAAGGGACAGTTCCTGTCCCCACCCATCAAAGCCCCAAGTGCCCCCTGCCCAGCAGCCACCATGGCACATGGCCCCAGCACATACCCACAGTCCACCCAGCAGATGGTGCCTTGTCCTTTCACCACCTGGGCCACTGTGGACAGTAACCTGAGATGATTTTCAGCTGCCGCCTCTGTAAAAAAAAAAAAAAAAAAAAAAAAAAAAAAAAAAAAATTAAACATCTGTGCCCAAGGGCACTGGGTCATGTCTGCCATCTTCCCTCAGGGGTGAGGAAGGATGGAGACCAATCCCAGAGGGGGTGGAGAAGTCCTGAGCACCAGGTAAAACACCCATCCCTGCATTCAACAGTGCCAGGGCCTGTGCTGCAAGAATAGTCCTGGCTCTTCTCAGAAACCCCTGATCCCACCATCCTCAGGGCCTTCCTCTTTCACACAGAACCCCCAAGTCACCCTGCCTTAATCCACACCTCACACCTTACTCTTCCAAGAATCTCTCAGCCAGATCATCAAGGCCAGTAAAGTCTCTGACTCATGTCTTTCCGGGATAAATTTTGAAAATTCCGTAAACAATGACAATCCTATAACTAAAGCAGGGAATGATGTTGCTGACTCCACGTTCAACTGTCCTGATGCCCCACCTAGGAGCTGACGAGAGCTGGGATCAGATCCTTCCTTTACTTGTGCAGCACACGCTCATCTAGGAGCTCAGTACAACCTGATGATAAAATGAGGTCTATACGTGACACTAGGCTCTGATGGGCCAATGCCAAAGACACCTAAGCCACATTTAACAGCCCACTTACCCAGAAGCCACGGGGCAAGAGCTGGTCCTGGTAGCACCTCCAGGGGTCAGTTGCAGGAATGTGGACCATGCCTTGGGACAGGATGGAGTGATCGCAAGAAAGGAAGACTTTCTCATTGGTGCAGGTGTCAATCCTGATGGGTCAGGGCAAGGCACCTGGATACTACTGTGGGAGGGCAGGGTCCTAGGGACAGAGCGTCTGTGGCCAGGATTTCAGCACTGTCAGCCTGCAATGATCCACTGCAAAGTGGCTGTGGCCAGTGTTTGATTCCTGTGGCCAGCAGGCTCCTGAGTCACGTTCTCCTAGGTGACACCTGTGAGCTCACTTGAAAGGCCTGCCAGACAAAGACTTGTGGGGAGAGCGATCTGCTGCTTTCTCCCGCCAAAAACCATATGATACATCCCTAAGCCAAGCAGAAATGATGTCTGAATTATGTGCCTCCACAGATAGCCTTTTCTAGTGTGGATAATGGTAGCTGTTTGTGAATACAGAGCATGCTGAGCCTTTCACAGAAGCAAACAAAAGTATCGCTCAAGAGACATGCACGGAGTCACTTGCAGGAGGCACTCCTAGGAAACCACGGCCAGGGTGACAGGAGGAGGGCAAGTCACTGAAGTGGGGAAAGCCATTGTTCTACTGCTCGGACTGGGTTCTGGGAAGCAGGGGAGGGGGAGAAATAAACTAAAGCAAGTTAAAGTACCCCCTGCCCTAACCTGCATTTTAGCCATGGAAAGGGAGGCACTGCTTGGAAGGATGGGAGGGAGCAAAGAAAATCCAGTTTCTGCACTGTTCAAAAGCCCCACTGAAGGTCACATGTCTCTCGTGCAGCAGGCCTGGGCAAGGAGGCAGGAAGTTAAAATAATTGCCCAGGCCCCATCAGGCAATGAAAGCAGGAGGTAGGCTGACAAGTGGGAAGCACCGGGGGCTCTACTCTCAATGGCTCAAGACAGGGTCGGGTGAGGGAAAGAGACCTTAGG
This sequence comes from Symphalangus syndactylus, assembly GCF_028878055.3. Taxonomy (NCBI): domain Eukaryota; kingdom Metazoa; phylum Chordata; class Mammalia; order Primates; family Hylobatidae; genus Symphalangus; species Symphalangus syndactylus. The sequence goes on along the minus strand of NC_072443.2, from coordinate 46,891,286 downwards.
CACTACCTCCTGTCCTGCAAGCTCCTGACAACAGGCCCCACCTTTCCACTCTCTAACTTCCCATAATGATTTTTCCAGCCTCAGCCCCACTCTGATCTCAAAGCCCTTCTGTCATTGCAGAATCCATACTCTCTTCCCATCCTCCATCAGAGAAAATGAGAGGCAGCGGGGCATAGGGGACCAGCTCCCACCTGCTGCTGGAAGATCTCAAACGAGTCCGCTACTCCCACCTTCCATTTCCTCATTTGTATACTGGATGTCCTCTGACAACCTGCACTGCCTCCCTCACAGCAAAGGAGCCAATGAGACTGTATTATGATTAGCTTATATGATGGGATCTACCCTAGAGAAGGAATGGAGCGTGTCTATCACTGACAATCATCCTAGTTCCAACTCTGGGAGTATCCAAGGCAGCAAGCCACATGTTTTCAGGTCCCTATGCCCCAGGCCTCAAGAGGACACTGCTTCCCCTTTCCCTTGATTTCGCCCCTATTCCTGGCAGCAGAGGAATGCTAGTCACATGCTGGGCTCCCAACAATGCACTTGGGGCATGTGTGCCAGACCCTCAGAAGGGGAAGCAGCAGCCGCAAGTGGCAATGAACACATCCCATGTGCCAGGGATGCCTGGAGGATGCAGGCACGTCTGGAGCCTCTATCATCCCCCAGGTGCCAGTGAGTGCTGAGGCCAAGCTGCCGGGGAAAGCTGTGCCCGGAACTGGCCCAGCCACTGGCTGCTGCTTCTCCAGGGCCACAGAAAACTTGGCATCCTTAGAAGCAGCAAAAAGCACTTAACTCTGCTGAAAAGACTTCAACAGAGTCAGCGTTCACCCTCCCCCAAAGTCACTGCCAAGAGCCAAGCAAACCTCTCTCCATCTGCTATGTCATTGCCAGCCTCAAGGTCAGAAGAGAGGCAGTCCGTTGCTCCTGCCCCCAAGAAATGCTGTGTCCCAAGCCTAGCGCCCACTCCAAATTCAGTCTTGCATCTGACCCCAGAGCAGGACAGATGGACTGGGCAGGGCCAGGGCTGCCAGCTGGGGTAAGTGCTTCCAAGCCTGGGACCCATTCAGCTGGCAACAGGCCGGCCTGGCCAGTTAATCAACAGCTCTGGCAAAGAATGCCCTGGCAGGGCTCGGCCCCATGCCTGTGCAGGAAGCCAGGACATCCATCCCCAGTGCCCACCATTGTGATCCTCCGTCCTACTTCACACACGCCCTCTCCCTCTTGAGGAGTGAGGGGCTCCAGGGGACTTTCCCAACAAACACTCATTAAAAAGAAACGGAACCACCCCCTGGGATCAGAAAGTGGCAGAGCCAATGCCTCTGTGTGCCTCTGCCTCTGTCTTCTGAGGAAAGGTGACAAACCCCATGTCCCTGGGACCCTCCCTAAATGGTTTTCATCCTAAGGTCTCCTGCCTCCCACTTCCGCCCCCCTCCTTCCCCTGAATCCCATCCTACCCCGATGGTTGACCTCAAGGCCAGGAAGGGACACTCACCAGATTTGGAGTAAAGCACCAGTACATTATTCCGGGTTCTGAGCAGTTTTTTCAAGTCCTTGGGGTCAGAGATTCTCTCAATGAGCGAGGACACCTTTGCAGAGGACAGCCATGATGGCAGGACCACCTGGGGAGCAAGGAGCCAACAACCGTGAGTTCCAGCTTCTGGCTGGGCCCCAGAAGAATCGGTGCCCATGGATGTGCTGCCTAGAGCTGCTTTACTTCCAAAGGATGAGGGCAAACCAACACATCTCATGTACCACACCTACTTCTTCACCTCTAGGGACACTCCCCAGCCCACTCCCAGTCTCCCTTCCCCTCCATGCACTTTTATAAGGCTGTATGGACTGCAGATATATACAGTCAGCCCTCTATCTCGCAGGTTCCGCATCCACAGATTTGACCAACCATGGATGGAAAATATTGAAAAACATAAAAAATAATAGGATAACAGTAAAAAAAATACCAATAAAACCAATGCAGTATAACAACTACTTACATAGCATTTCTATTGTATTTGGTATCATAAACAATCTAGAGATGATTTAAAGTATACAGGAAGTCATGCACAGGTTAGATGCAAATACCATGCCATTTTATATAAAGGACTTGAGCATCCATGGGTTTTGGTATCCTGTGGAGGCGGGATGCTGGAACCAATCCCTCAAGGATACCAAGGAAGGTTTGTATAAACATTCTGCATTGTTACACATTAGTCGAGAGCCCCCTGGGAGGTCAATGTCTGTCCATATTCCTAATGTTACCCCAATGCCATATGCTGGGGCAATGTAAAAACTCCAGCCCATCTAGAAGCACCAAAGCATAAAATACACAGAGAAATAAGATCATCCCTTAATGCTTAGGGTGGGAATGGATGGGTGAGAGGCTTTTAGCTTTTCTTACTCAGCCAAGTGATCTCAGGAGGTCAGTCAACAAGAAATGAGCCAATTCTCTCCCAGAGAACCCTGGAAAACTTTGGGAACTGGAGGTATCAGGCACCTCTGCAGGCACAATGAAGAGTGGGCTAAAAGCAAGGGGTGGGGGTTTATTAAAAGTGTGAATAAGGAGTAGACACAAAGCAGATCCCCTTGCCCAGATTGCACAGCTGGGCAACAGCCCCTTGCCCACCTGTCAGAAAGCAAGAGGGTTACTATATGGAGAGATTGAGTAAGAAAAGTTCCACTGGGAGATAACCTGGCAGAGGGTGGGAGGATGGCCCTCAGAAAAGACAGGCGGATTCAGAGAAAGTACAAACTGAACCTTGAGATCACTCGTTCCTCCAAGCTCCCAGCCCCCAGCATCTCCCTTCCCTTCTCTGGAATGCCGCCTGCCAGTCTTATTCACCAGGCAAGAGATTAGAGAATTTCCCTCTGGGGAAACTGAGGAGCATAAGAAAAACAACCTAAAGACTGTGATTTGGAGATCCTCAATTGAAACAGCTGAGTTCCTGCTCAAATCTCCACTGTGAGGCTCTCCCAGTAAACAAGCACTCTCCACTCCCTCCACACACTCACAGAGCTGCCAGTCCATGTGCTAGTGCCTTGCTCTTCAAAACAGACAGATAATCAAGGTTCACCAGTTACAAAAGACAGAGACCAGAAAAACCAATGGAAAGATGAAATGTAGAAGAAAAAGAAAATTAAAAGAACAGAAGAAAGCAAGAAAATTATTATTCTCAGAGAAATAAAATGGTGCATCCATAAAATAAGAATAGAATGTTAGGAAGAAAAATAAAAACTCAAAGAGAATCATGAAAATCTCTTGGAAAGTAAAACTATCACAGAAATAATTAGGGTTGGAAGTAGAATTGAAAAAAAAAATCTCCTAGAAAATACAACAAAAAGATCAAGAAATAAAAAAGGACTTAAGAAAAATAAGAGAATGGACCCATTAAGCACAAGAGCCAAATTAAAGAGACTCCAGAAAAAGAAAAAGAAAAAAAAAAAGAGGAAAATCAATTATCAAAAAATTAATTCAAAACCTGGCACAGCGTCTCATACCTGCAGTTCCAACTACTCAGCAGGCTAAGGCAGGAGAATCACTTGAGCCCAGGAGTTCATGGCCAGCCTGGGCAACAGTGAGACTCAATATCTAAAAAAGCAAATAAATTAAAATAATAGTTCAAGAAAATGTTCCAAAACTGAAGGATATGAGTCTTCAGTAGGCAGGACGCAGCATCATGAATAAAAAGACTTTTGCCAAAATACATCACTGAAAACTTTCAGAACACTTCTGACAAAGGGGAGATCCTAACCATTTCAAAGAAAAAAAAATACAACATACAAAAGATCAGGAGTCAGAACTGGCATAAGACTGTTCATCAGCACACAAAAGACAATCAAGCATTGGCTTCACAATTCTCAAGGAAAATGATTTCTAACTGGAATTCTGTAACCAGCCAAACTATCTATCAATCACGAAAATAGACTTGAACAGATGAAAATATCAGATGTATAACATTTACCACCAGTGCACCCTTTCTCAGAAAGATACTGGGACCCATTTTCCACTACAACAAAAAGTAAATGAAAAATTAGACATGGAAACTAGGAAACAAAGAATTCAATGAAAGAGAGAGGCAAAAGGATTACCACGTTGATGGTGAAGAGAAATCCCAGGATGACAACTGTTCAACAGCCTGCAGAGCAACCAGACCAGAACAGAGCGAGGACGGAGCTCATGGAGGAACATGGTCGGTAAAAAGGGGCAACCATAGCTTATTTGATATGCTTGGTCATACTGAGAGGAGTTTTAATTTCTGCCAGTAAAAAATGTTTTAAAAATAATCTGACCAAAATTACACAGCTAGTAAGTAGAGCCAGGATCTGAATCCCAGTCTTTCTAATATGAGCTCACGCCTTCTCAGCCTCCTGCCTCTTTGCAGCCAGAAGTCTTAGATTGAGTCTGAGCCCCATCACTCAATAGGTAAGATGCCTAGCCAATGTCACTCAACCTTTTAGAGGCTTAGTGACTCCTGTCTGACATAGAGATAATGATACTTCCCTCGTGGGATTGCTATGAGGATGAAATGGGATAATTTATTGAACGTGTTTTATAAATCAGAAAGCAGTCTGAGAGTATCAGTTACCATAATATATAACACAAACTTCCATCTCAGCAGAGAAGAAGACTGAAACATTACCATATTCTAGAGTTTCTAAATATAATCTGCCATTGGAATTCAAAGTTTCCCTCTCCCCAGAGTAAAGCCACCCAGGAGGAAGCCAAGGAATGATTTCTCCCTCATCACATCCTGCAGAGCAGGGTAAAATGCCTGAGGACCCGCTGCCCTAATACAGGCCACCTTAACAGCTCACCAAAAAGTTTGCTAAACTTCATTATTATTACATGTTATCCTACTGCTCCCAGGGAGCTAATGTACTTCAGACTGAAAACTCCACAGCCCAATGCACATGATTAAAGGGAAAAAAAATAATCTGTTGGAAAAACACATTGCCTCACTGCTGTTTTTAATCTTCAGATAATCTGACCAGTGGAGAGCAACAACTGCTCTTGCCCAGGGCCTCAGGACTCTGACCTGTAGCCCAGCCCCTCCTGAGGCTGGTAGGCACCCACACTTCTGGAACTGGGGAGAAGGAAAAGGGAAGGCAGGAGGGAGGATGAGCCCAGAGCTCATCTGCCCAGGCAGCACTGTGTGCAGCTGAGCCGCAGCGACAACAAAGTGTGTACAAGAGAAACCACGAGAGGCTGAGGCTCACAGCACACCCTCAGTTTCCTTCCCATAAAACCCAGTCCATCCCGCAGGTCATCTAACCGAGGGCCAATGAGATTAAACAAACCACCTTCCAGCCAGTCAGCCAAGCCCCTCACCCAGCATTTGGCGTCACGCAGTAGAGAAGTTAAGCCCAACCAGAAACGCGCTGAGCAAATGTACTTTGCTTGAAAACCATCACTGGGCATGACACTGGGGCTCACACTGGGCATCACCCACAGCCAATCCGGTTTTGAAGCCTTATGAAGGGTCCCTCTCCTCCCTACCCTCACCCCCATCCCCAAGATTAAGAGCTCTGGAGGAGGGCAGAGCCCCTGCACAGGGCCTGGCCCATTGAAAGCCCTCAGGAAATGTTTGCCCAGTATTATAAACATGACAAATTACACTGTTACCACACTCCTGGCCTTAGCAGAGGTCACCCACTATCAGTATGTGATGGGGTGAGTCCACAGCAGCCCTTGGGAGGCCCAGAAGGGTCGATGGAAGCCACACAGACCACAGCTCAGGGGGTGTCTGGGCTAGAGCATGGCAGAAGGCAGGGGGGCAGGCTGGGCTCTTCAAAGCCTGCCCAAGGACCTGGCCTGGTGCAGGAAGAGAGTGGGAAGCATCACTGCCCAGTTAGCAGGGGAGTGAAAGGATGAACACGGTATTGTAGAGACTCATCTGGCCGTGACCTCAGACTGGGCAGCATCCAGGGAGGCCAGAGGTGGAGGGCCCTGCTGGGTGGCTGCCCGCGTAGAGAGACATGGATCAATGCAAAAGCCTCAGAGGGAAAAACAACAAAACCCAATGACTATTCATAGGTAAGTGAGGAAGAAAGAGAAAAAAAGTCTAAAATGACTCTTAGAATTCTGGGCTGGGAGGCTGCAACAACAGCCAAAGATGGAAGAATGGAGAAGCAGCAGCAGAGGAGGCTTTTCTCTTACATTAAGGAAGATGATAATAGGCTCAGGTTTTGGATAGGTAGACAGTGAGGCATCAGATATAGGCCTCCTCCAGGTTGCAAGGTGAGCCACCAAGTAAATGAAGTCCCCATGGGCCGGGCTCAGAGGGAGGAGACAGAAAACACCCTCAGTGAGGGAGGAGGCAGGACCAACAGGGAGGTGGGGAGGGCTGCGTCCACAGAGACCAGGGAGGGGACACTTCTAAAGAAAAGGTAGTGATCCACAGGCAGGCAGAGTGAAGAGGCTGGGACAGGGCCAAAGGCTGTGAAGTCCCTGGGAACACTGGAGAGAATGTCAGCGGTACACGTGGCGGGAGCTGAAAGCCAGGCTGCAGAGGAGAGAAAGTCTACCCAGCACAGGAGCTGGGGTGATAATGGGAAGGTGCAAGGAAGTGCCACAGGGTCAGAAGGATAAGTTGTATCCCATGAAGATGGGGGCGTGTGGGCATTAGTGGGCACAGGAGAAGCAGGATTTGCCTAGATTGGCAGGATCTGAGAACAAGAGAGGAAAAATAATCAGGATAGGTCGATCAGGGAGAATCCAGGGAGATGGGGTCCAAAGAGCTAAGACACTAACTGGGCTTCTGAGAAGGGGAAAGATGAAAGGCCCCTCTGTGTCTGGCCTCAGACAGACCCTCACCCTAGCAAACAACAACAGATGCAGACAAGTGGGAGCCCTTTCCTCCTCCCCATAAGCCCAAGGGGACTTTCCTCCTGCCACTTAACATTCTCCTTCCTCCTCCACTTCAGTCTATTTGAACCTTTCCAGTGTGCACGCTCCTTCCTTTCCTTAAGATGCAGTCCCAGCAAGCCTCGGAGCACCTTGCCAAGAGCCTTACTGCAGACTTCATAAGTCACAACCCACAAACCTTGATAACAACAATAACTACAGCAACAATAACAACGTTAATGATGCAAAAACTATCTGTTCCTTTGTCAAGCCCTTGGGGGGAAAGGGCAGGGTTTGAGAAGTGCTTCCAAAGGCAGCCAGGGTTCCATGCCAGCCACGGCATTGTTCCTGGGCTTGGCAGGCTCTTTACGTTCGAAGTCAATCGCTCTAGAGGTAGAGGAGAGAAAAAAGATCCCCTTTGTTCACCATGCAAACTCCTTCTGACCTTCTCCAATAATTGCTTTCTTTCTGCTCACAACCCTCAGCTTTAACAGTATTTACATCAGGGCTGAGCTGCCCCCACTGGCTGGGCTGAGACCCATAAAGCATCTCCCTGGTGCAGGGCAGAACACTGCTGGGAAAAATGGCTTTCCCCTTTTCTGCTGCTGGGAAATAGAGGCCCCCAATGCCAGGTCCTGCCTATTATCAGCCAACCAGCACATCGCTGTCAGAGCACCAATGCCTCCAACCTCCAAACCCCCTCACAGAGCTTCACTGCACCCCCCCTCCCCCGCCCCGAGCACCAGTCCCCTTTCACCACCCAATCCCTCCCCTGCGTACAGGCTCTCTTCAGAGCCCAGCAGCACCAGAGTGCCGGGCATGGAGGTCCTCACTGCCCACCTCTGCCATGGCTGGAGGCAATGGGGTGGAGACTGAGTCCTTCCTCATCTTCCAGACCCCCTGCCGTGCTCTTGTAACAGGTGTCTGCTCATTCAGGGCCGGCCAGACAAACCACCATCCCACTTAGAAACCCACTCTCTTCTCCTCCCTCTGCAGTCTTCGACACCACAGGAAGAGCACTGGCTCAGGAGTCAGACAGACCTGGGGGAAATCCAGGTGCCACCATTTACAGCAAGATGACCTCAGGCCTGTTACTAGACCTCTGAGTGTCAACTCCCCACCTACAAGGTGGAGAGAAGAATACCAATGCCCACCTTGCAGGGTGGCTCAGGACTACATGAGGGGGGAGATGACAAAGAATCTAACATAATGTTTGGCATGCAGAAGCACAGAATAATTGCACTTCTCTTTATTAGCGAGATAACTTACAAGGGGAGCAAGGACAGCAGTAACACGGGGACCACCTCTTCCTCTCCAGGGGCCCTGCCTGCAATCAGGCAAGGCAGCAGGTCCAGGCAGGAAGGAGCAAACACGTACACACATTCGGCCACCAGAAAACCTCGAATCATCACCAGCTGCACAGCGACCCAGACCAAGAGGTCACACGGCACATTTAGAGCACACTTCCCAGGTTTCATACCCACTAACTCGTTTACCCCTCACAATACCCCAGTGGGTAGCTACTCGCCTCATCCTACAGATGAAGAAACTGAGGCTCAGACAGGTTACATTAATTACCAAGGTCACACAGTAGGTAAGTAACAGAGCCAGGACTAGAACTTGGGCCTCCCAACTCCTGGCCAGAGGAGGCCTGCTTCTCTCAACCCCACAAGTTCCCTGGACTGCTGCAACAGATGGCACAACCCAAGCAGAAAAAGAACATCTCCTTCCAAGGCAGGGCCTGCTGAAGCAACCAGGAAATGCCCCCATCTCCCAGAATCCCAGGGCAAGGAGGGTCCCAGCAGGGGTTTAGACTAACCCTCTGCTTTCTGCAAGTCCAGCAGATCCTGGAGTCTCCCAAGGTTCCTGGGGCCAAGAGCATGAAGATCCTAAATGTGGCAATTAGCCCAGGTCTCTTTCCAGCCAGAGACTGTGCAGGAAGTGTGTGGTCCTCCCCATCTGCTAACATAGCACACACAAACTCCTCTTTTCACTCGGCTCACTTAATGAGACTGATCGCCACCCAGCATCACCATCAGACTAAAGAGATAAGAGTCCCAGCACGCTGGAAGATAATCAGGGAGAACAGTCCTTGCCACATTACACCTCAGCTTTAAAAAGCTCCTCATCTCTGGGGCGCGTGCCAGCACCCTCACATTCTCTATAACTAGCAAAGCCGTCTGTCATTATAGATTTACTATTCAATGCAGACCATGAAGCCAGAGATATCCAATTATGTAAAAGCAGCTTGCTAACAGAGGAAGACTTGGGAACAGAAGTTTAACATTGAGGAAAAAGGGTGAAGGTGGAACTCGACCTCTTTTGCTCTGTCACCTGAGAAAAAGATACCCTTATGTTGAGAACTGTGAAGAAACAGGTTTAATTTAGTTTAACCCACATTTTGCCCAAAATAGTTTTGAAATGTCAGAATCTAAGTCTAGACTCATAAGAAGCTGGTACTAAAGGGACTCAGGGAAAAGAGGAGGACCTGAGAAAACAGATGTGGCCCTGAATCCAAGGTCAGAGAACTTGAGCGGGCTGAGAATTTAGAGCTCGTGGTTTGGCGGAAAGAGCACTGTACCTGGAGTCAGAAGCTCAAGTTTTTGCTCAAGTTTTGTGCTGACTTTGATTATTACTAGTTGTCATCTCTCCTTCTCCAAGTCTGTTTCCTACTCTGGAAAACTGAGGAACTGAAAGTGATTTCCAAAGTTCTTTACAATCGTATCATTTGGTAAACCTATTCTCATGACCACCACCAGAGAAGTACTGCGGGGTAATCACGCCTTGTGAAGAAACCATTGAGTTTCCTTGGGCCTGTGGCCACCTGCAATAAAAGCCTCACTTCTCAGTCTCCCTTGCAGCAAGTGTGGCCATGTTCCAGCCCCTGGAATGTAGGCTGAAGTGTGATGTGGCAACTTTTAGAAACTGTCCCTAACAGACATCTGATACGAGTCTTCTTAGGCCCTGCCTCATTCCTGCCAGCTGGAATTTGGACAAGATGGCTGGAACTCAAGTAGCCACCTTGAGACAATGTGGAGGAAGGGCCTGCTAAAGAGGAGCTAACAAGATAGACGTTACCTCGGTCCCTGACACCACAGAGGGATATTCTGGCCCTGGAATATCCCTGTGCAGGCTTCTGCATGGGTGAAATAAATGATCTTTTTAAGGAGCTCTCATTCTGGGTCTTCCGAGACACATACAAATAGATCTTGAGTGCCCACTGAACAAAAGCTTTAACTAGAAAGAAATACAAACATCTGTTCCAATTGGGATATTTCAAAGTGCCTCCAGCACCAAATCATGCATTAAACTTTAGATATGTTATTTATAAGGAAGGAGACAGAGAGACTGTCAAGGGATTGATTTACCCAGTGTTCTTCCTAGTAGCCCAAATTTTCAGTGTGCCTGTTCTTATCAGGTACCTTGGTCACCTGGTGCAAGCTATCCACAAATAAAAGAAGAATTAGCCCGGGAACTCTCCAGTTTCCTTACCTCAGCCCTTTTCTGGTAAGAGGACCACTGCTGGAGACAGAAAAGCCAGGACATCTCTTTCAATTCAGATTTGAGTTGGGCTGATTAGTTTCCCACAAATACAGAAATCCCCTCAAAATTCCTCACATACCGTCTCCAGCCTCCAGGTAGCCCTTCAGAGCCAAGGACTCAAAATCTCGTGAGACCACTCAACTCAGATGGACCCAGAAGGCTGTGGGAACTCAATATGCTAATATGTAGAAGTCCCATGTCCTACACCATACCCATATCATCTTGGAGGGCTCCTCATTAGAAATGTTAAATCCCCCCCACCACACACACCCATCTGTCAGCCTATCACACTCCAAAGACAGCAGACACATCTCTTTTAGGATTCTCTAGGTGAAATATCCTAATTCCTCACATGTGACCTCAAATCCACACTGTCTAGACACTGCCACCTCAGTGATTCCCAGAGCTCTTCCCAATGCTCTGTTTCAGACTGTTACAGCTTGAAAAGAGTAATGTGCTATTTTATACCATAATTTATTTTTAGAAATAAATACCTAGGCTCTCATAAGTCAAAATATAGGAAATTAATCTCAACACAAATCTTCATTGGTGGGTCACAGTTTAAAAAAAATAAAAGGTTGGGAAACACCATTAGTGAATCTCTTAAAATATGGAGCCCAACTGTCATATACTGCTGGCAGAAACCTCAACTAGCACAATTCTTTTGGAAAGGTAGCTGGCACAATTTATCATGTATCTCTAAAGTATTTATGCTCTTTGACTTGGTAATTCCACTGCTGGGAATGTGTCCTGAGGAAATTAGCAGAGGTCTGACACACATATGACTCACAACCATTCTACTCATAAGAGTTAAAACCTATAAACAACCTAAATGTCCAGCAACAACAGAATGGTTACACAGAGTAAGCCACTCAATAGAAGAATAAGCCATTTAGATGGTATTTTATTTAAATGGTGTTTTTAAAGACTTTGCAATGCAAAAATATTTGCTTTAATGTTGTCTTCAAAAATAGAATTCACTTTGGGAGGCCGAGGCGGGCAGATCACGAGATCAGGAGATTGAGACCATCCTGGCCAACATGGTGAAACCCCCTCTCTACTAAAAATACAAAAAATTAGCCGGGCATGGTGGCAGGCGCCTGTAGTACCAGCTACTCGGGAGGCTGAGGCAGGAGAATGGCGTGAACCCAGGAGGTGGAGCTTGCAGTGAGCCGAGATCGCATCATTGCACTCCAGCCTCGGTGACAGAGTGAGACTCCATCTCAAAAAAAAAAAAATAGAATTCAAAATATACGTGGTATAACCACAACTATAAGTAAACAAAAGTATGCTCAGAAAAACACTGAGGATTTGCCCTCGGTAGTATTTATTCTTCCCTTTTCTCTATTTTTCAACTTGCCATAATAAGCATGTCCAATAAAAATGCTTAAAGAAAAAAATTACCACCACTTGGCTACCATTATGAAAATAATTAACTGCCTCAAAGTATCTCCTCACCAGAAAATGTAACTTTACAGTGGGAAAACATGGCAGAAACCCCCTTAACTAAGGGACCAACAGTAACACCACCAGTAATGGGTCAAATTGACATCGAGTGCCCCCTGATATAATGCACTAAATAAAAACATCATCAAAAACCAAACTGAGGAAAATTCTTTAAAAATGTCAAGGTCACAAAAGACAGAGACTGAGGAACTATTCCAGATTAAAGGAGACTAAAGAAGGACAATTAAATGCAGTGTGTGATTCCGGTTTGGGTCCTGAATCAAATACTACCTTCCTAGTTTTGATCGTTGTACTGTGGTTACATAAGAGAATGTCTTTGTGTTTTAGGAAATACTGAAGTATTTAGGGGGCAAAGGAACATCATATATAAACTTCGTATATGTAGAGGAAGAGTATGATAAAAACAAATGTGATAAAATATTAATATTTGCGGAATCGAGATAAAGGGCATATAACAATCCTTTCGATTCTTCTTGCAACTCCTCTATAAATCTGATATTATTTCTAAATAAAAGTTAAAAAGAAAAAAACTTGCCTAAAAAAAAGAAAGGAAAGAAAGAGACTTCCAGAACACAACCAGATACCACCCCCCACTCTTGCATGGGCCTTCTGATTCCTCCCCGCCCAGCGCTTGCTCTGTGCCCTTTCCCACGTATGTGCAGTGCTTATGTGTCCTTCTGTACTGCTAGCTGAACTGTCTCGCCTCCGTTCATGTGACATTGCGTGGTTTGGTTTTTTTCATAACTATTATATGGAATCTGCAAAGTACTTGGCACACAACACATATCTAGCAAATACTTGTAGAATGGTTTTGATGAGAGATATAAGAAAGAACATTAATTTTAGGCCGGGCGCGGTGGCTCATGCCCGTAATCCCAGCACTTTGGGAGGCTGAGGCGAGCGGATCACACGGTTAGGAGTTTGAGACCAGCCTGGCCAATATGGTGAAACCCCATCTCTACTAAAAATACAAAAACTAGCTGGGTGTGATGGCAAGTGCCTGTAGTCCCAGCTACTCAGGAGGCTGAGACAAAAGAATCACTTGAACTAGGGAGGCAGAGGTCATAGTGAGCTGAGATTGCACCACTGCATTCCAGCCTGGGCAACAGAGAGAGACTCTGTCTCAAAAAAAAAAAAAAAACAAAGAACATTAATTTTAAAATATGCATACTCTATGCCCCTTAAAAAGGTAAATTCTAAACATCTGCCATGAGCCACCATAGCTAAACACCACTCTTCACAAAAAGTGAAGGCCTAACCTTAAATCAAGCTTGGGGATCTCACTACTGATGCTTCCCAATGTTCAAATGTCTACCCAGCAGCCTCTGAAATAAAACCAAGCACCATGATCCCTGAATGGTGGTGATATTGTTGTGTGTGTGTGTCTGTGTGTGTGTGTGTGTGTGTGTGGTGGGAGGAGAGGCTGGCCCTGGGATGTGAGACCCTTGGCTAGTGGGAGCCAAGGGGGCTAACTGTGCTTATTAACAAAGAGAAATGCAAAAGCACCTGGCAAGGAACAGAACCCAAGACAGGATCCTTTAATTCCAAATCCAGGGCTTAGGGATTAGCCCATGATAACAATAACAGCCAAAAGTAGAGTGCTTATTGTATGACCAGCAGTGAGCTAAGCAGTTCATGTGTTATCTAACTGAATTACCTTGACAAGTGTATGAAGTAAGCACTTTTATTGTTCCCATTTTATAGATAAAGAAACTGAGACTAAGGGGAGTTAAGAAATTTGCTCAAGGTCACACAGCAAGTAAGAGAGCTGTGATTCAGACCCAAGTCTGACAGACTCCAGTACCAGAGTTGGGGCATAAGGAAGACAGATTTCCAGACCAACACACATCTTACTCCCCGCTGCTGTAAATACAAGGCCAGCTGCATTTCTTATATTTTGCTTCCTTTAAAAAGCCACACCTTATATTTGGGACTATGCAGCACAGTTTCTCCCCTCTTTTATTCCCCACGGCACAAATGTTGCTGTCAACAATGGACAATTCAGGGGCAGGGCAGCTTATCTGAGAGCTTATGAAAACAGGTTTTCTTATCCTGAAATTGCAACTGCAGTGCATTTAGCCAGGACTTATGTCCCTAAAGCTTTTAATGTTTTGGAAAACCTCTTCTTGAGCCAAGAGGGCTCTGGATCACTGCCAGCTTGGTGTGCCAGGCCTGTTAACGAGGAAGAACTGGTAGAGGGAACATTGAATTAGGCAGCAGGGAGGGAGGAAGAGCAGGTGAATTCCCACTCCGGAAATCAACTCTGCCTCCAAGCTCCGTTAACTGATAAGAAAATAACAACTCAGTGTTCATGACCCACGGTGTACATCCATGCTTTCACACACATGATCTCACTTCATCCTCTAAAGCTGAGAGTCTAAGCCACTGTTTCCACCCTTCAGGTCTCAACCCAGGAGTCTAGTCATAAAATCAGTGAGTTACACTAGCATTTTTAAAAAATTACATTGACTAGAAAACATCAGTGAGTAGCATAGGTAGCAACACTATGCATTCAGCGAACCCAATATGTACTGGGTTACACTGTAAAATGTATAACTGTTCTTGCAGGAGTTGAAAAACTGTCATAAACAGTCAGCATTTATAGGCGGAGGTGGTACTATCCCCACTTTACAGATGTGAAAACTGAGGCTCAGAGAAGGGATTTGCCTCAGATTAAGCCTAAAACAGTAGAGCCAGGACCCCGCCAGGACAGATCTGATGCTTTTCTCTTGGCCTGTCAATGTGAATAGTTCCCACAGACATCCCTGGAGCAACATCCACTCCCTGTTGCTCCACCCAGAATAATACCCGAGAGGCTGGCAAGTCTGCTGTCCCTTCCAATCTAGCTATTGAGCGTGACCTGCTGAAAAGAGCCACAATGACAACCTGATCCATGTTCCCTCTGCTACCAGCATGTCCACAAACCCCCAAATCCCTTCAGAGAAAAGCACGTGCTCAGGCCAAGTGACACCAAGCAGACAATGGTGACATAGCTCCAATGTGAGCAGAACTTGTGCTGCACACTCAATTGAGAGCACCCACCTCGGTTGGCAAAATACCACCAGCCATGTAAGATTAACTTTGAAATGTCTAGTTTTGTAGCTGTACCACAGCGCTCGGTATTCTGGGAATACAGATTCCTGGGCTTTATTCTTGAAGAAAAACATCTCCAAGGGCTGGGAGCCCAGGATTCCATTTTACACATATCTCCTTAAGGTGAAGAAACTCCATCACTGAAACATCTTTTAAAAACTCTCTCTCTGGACCCCACAGCACTCCCCTCTCCACTCACAGCCAGAATTTTCCATCTTCCCCACTCCTCTCATTCTCCTCCCTCCTTCCATTGCTCATCCCTCTGAAATCTGCCCTCCCCACCACCACCACAAAAAAGGCTCTTGGTGAAGGCTCAACAATGACCTCCTATAGATAAACCCTACAGGCACTTCCAGTTCTCATCTTGTTTGGCCTCTTGAACTGGATGGACACTTGATTTCTCTCCTACCTCTCTAGCAATCATTCCTTCTTCTTTGTAAACCCTCCTCTCCCCATTCTTTAAATGTTGAAGTTCCACAGCTCACTCCGTCTACCCTCTCTTCCTACCCTATATGGTCCCCCAGCCAACTTCACCCACTCTCCTGAACAGCATCCTTAAATTAACATCTCCAGACCAGACCTCTCTTCTAAGCAACACATCTTTACATCCTGCTCACTCAGCAGTTCTTAAACTGGAGTCAAGTATAATTCTAAAATGTTAAAAGCCTAATTCTCATACAAATACATATTGAGCATATTTCAAAGTTTTACTTAACTCGCTAATAAGAGACCCTAAAAAAGAGGATATAATCCTGATATAAGATTGCTACATTAGATACCAACAGGTTAATGTCCTTCAGGGCAATAATCTTTGTGTTTCTCTTCTTTACCAAACAGAAATAATTTGCATCCTACCTAACTTTACAAAGTATGGCCCATAAAAAATAAACAGAGTTACGTCCCCTAGAACACAGATGGTCCTTAGGTGGTTTCTTACACAATACTCTAGTATGATACTAAAATGTCACAAAATCATCTTTTATTTCCAAGTGTTATATAATTTTTTTCCACTGTAGTCTATGAATTTGGATGGAGAAAAATGACATCTTTATCTTCACTAACTTCTAACTGAAATTTAGCTTTTCCTGTATTATGAATATATTTATAAAGGTATAAATGTTTTCTACATTTATGAATGTAGATAACAAATTACAGTGGTAATTAGGGTAGCAGTGTCTGTGACTTTGCCACCAGCAGAAATCATATTTTCTTTTTTTTTTTTTTTTTGGACTAGAAGGAATTTTATTAATTTTTTTTTGCACACAAAACAATAAACATTTTCTAACAAACAAAAGATACATATCAAACAAAAAGATGCGTATCAAACATATTAGGAAGGTTGCATATGGGAAGACGGAGAATAGAAATGGGGTGTAGGAATTAAAGAAAATAAATGAGAGAGGGACTTTGTATGGATCAATGATAATAACTCAATCCTCTATTTGACAAAGAAGAAGGAGAAGGAAGAGGAAGAAAAAGAAAGTGGGATAAAGGATCAGAAAGGGAGGAAAATAGAAAAAATTAGAGTATGACTCCAGGGTGAACCTGTTTTGTTGTCACTGGGTTGGTTGGTTGGTTTGTCTGTTGTATTTTTCATATGTTTCGCCATGTTGGCCAGACTGGTCTCGAGCTCCTAGCCTCAAGTGATCAACCCGCCTCGGCCTCCCAGAGTGCTGGGACTACAGGCGTGAGCCACCACGTCCAGCCCCCACATTGCGTCTGGCCTCCATGGTAGACCTCCCAGACGGGGCGGCCGGGCAGAGGCGCTCCTCACTTCTTCCCAGACGGGGCGGCCGGGCAGAGGCGCTCCTCACTTCCTAGACGGGGTGGCGGCCGGGCAGAGGCGCTCCTCACTTCCTAGACGGGGTGGCTGGGCAGAGGCACTCCTCACATCCCAGACGGGGCGGCCGGGCAGAGGCGCTCCTCACATCCCAGACGGGGCAGCCGGGCAGAGGCGCTCCTCACTTCCCAGATGGGGCAGCCGGGCAGAGGCGCTCCTCACTTCCTAGACGGGGTGGCTGGGCAGAGGCACTCCTCACATCCCAGACGGGGCGGCCGGGCAGAGGCGCTCCTCACATCCCAGACGATGGGCGGCCAGGCAGAGACGCTCCCTACCTCCCAGACGGGGCGGCGGCCGGGCAGAGGCTGCAATCCCAGCACCCTGGGAGGCCAAGGCAGGAGGCTGTGAGGCGGAGGCTGCAGCGAGCCAAGACCACGCCACCGCACTCCATCCCGGGCAACACCGAGCGCCGAGTGAGCAAGACTCCGTCTGCAGTCCCAGCACCTCGGGAGGCCGAGGCAGGTAGACCACTCGAGGTCAGGAGCTGGAGACCAGCCTGGGCAACACGGCGAAACCGTGCCTCCAGCCAAAGGACAAAAAGCAGGCAGGGGTGGTGGCATGCGCCCGCAATCCCAGGCAGCCCGCAGGCCGAGGCGGGAGAATCACTGGAGCCGGAGGCAGGGAGTCTGCAGCGTGCCGACTATACTCCAGCCGGGGCAACAGAGGGAAGAAGGGAAAGGGAAAGGGAAAGGGAAAGGGGGAAAGGGAAAGGGAAGGCTATTTTCTTATCACATTACAAGATATCTTGAAACACTATTTATGCTCATCACAACTTAAAATTATAGAAGTTATCAAGCTTGTACCTTCGATCTTTTTATATGATGCATTAATAAACATAAATATTATTTTATCACAACCTTGTTATATTTTGATAACTGTATTTCAATATAACTGCTTTCTTTGTAATTCTATGCATTTTACTTTATACGTTTAAAAACATTATTCTAAGAAAGACCCAGAGGATCTCAGAGAAGCCTTTCCTGACTCCTTGAATTAGGTTAGGGATCCCTGTTATACATTCTCTTACCACATTACATTAACACTTTCTCTTTCCAGCACTTACTACCTGAATTAAATAATTAATCAGTGGCTGTCCCACTAGGTCATGAGAGAAAGAGATGGTGTCTGTCTTATTTATGGTTATCTCCAATGCCTTAGCATGAGGCCTGCCTCATAAAAGATTCTCAAGGAAATATCCATTTGGGAAAAAAAGAAGTATCTGTTGAATGAATGAACATCTGTGGCACATGTAGGATGCTGATGCTGGTCCACCTTCCTTTGAAATAGGGGGCATGTACTAATACTCTGCCCAGGACCCAGTAAGACTAGACCCTGTGATGAGAACAAACCCACTTGATCCTCAAGACCCTTCCCTACTTGGCCCGAACAACAGAGCTTTCCTACCAGGCCCACATCTGGGCTCAGATACTGGATCACCTTTATGTTTAAGCCCCAGTTTACAACCCTCAGCCTTGATTTTCATCAACATCTTCCAACAAGGATTAAAGGACCTGCTCACGAATTCAAGAAATCTGCCTGCGCCAAGAGGTTGGAAGAACTGTAGGATTCTTTGCAGGGAATGGACACTCCACCCTTGCGCCCCCGCAGCTCTAATGAGTTGGAAACTCTGAAGCCAGACACAGGCCCACCATCACACCATCTAGGAATGGAATGTGCATCAAACTGGGGCCTCAG
Organism: Symphalangus syndactylus; assembly: GCF_028878055.3. Classification (NCBI taxonomy): domain Eukaryota; kingdom Metazoa; phylum Chordata; class Mammalia; order Primates; family Hylobatidae; genus Symphalangus; species Symphalangus syndactylus. The sequence continues at coordinate 46,872,810 of NC_072443.2, read as the reverse complement.
TATGACTTTGAGGAATAAAGGCTCTTTTAACCCCACACTCCATGAGTGTCCTCAATCCCCCAATGCAAGATCACAAAGCTAATTATTTAGAAGTGGTTGCAAACTGGTATGTGGAAAGAGGCCCTGCTGACGTAGGGTGGCAATAGGGGACAGTGAACTGGAGCTCCTCGGGGGAAGGATACCGTCAGCACGTGCCTGGCTGGCCACCCCCGTCCAATGCCAAAGCCACCAGGGAGCAGCTGAAAAGCAAGTTTCAGGGACACTCCTGGAAAATGGCTGCCAACGCAGCTGCTTACACATTCAAGCCAGGCACTGAGAACTCTGACTGTGGTCCCTACCTATCTCTTTATGCCTTCACCTTCCAGGCTACAGACACCTCAACCTCGTCTAAGGGCATGTTGCCTCCCACCTCCCTGTCCAGCCACCCATCCCTCTCCAGGGGTAATTGTACTGGGCTAGCCTACTCACCTCACCAAGTCACATGGGGCTCAAAACCACACCGTCGTGAAATATGTGGAAATGCTTTGCAAACTCTAAAGCCCTCTACAAATGCATCCGATTTGATAATTCTGCCAACAGATCACACGGGGAGCCAGAGGCTCCAGGCAGTGCTGAAAGATGGCCAGGCGGAAGGGATGGGCCAGCCCACCAGGGCTGAGCACTCCTGCTCTTTCCCTCTCCCGTTGGGACCTAAGATGCCAGGTGTTAAAAACAACACCACACACACACACATACACACACACACACACACACACACACACACGGAAGGAGAGGTGGGGGGCAAATAAACCATCCCAGGTCCAGGTTATGTGGAAGAATCTCAGCCTCTCCTTATACCCCATGCATTCATTTCTGGCCCACTGTCACTCAGACAGCCTCAAAAGCTACCACAACCACCAAGTAAGACACAAGAGCCCAACAGAACAAAACCACAAAGCTGGGGCAAAACTCTCCAGGGATATAGTGTGTTTGGTGTCTTCATTCTCAAGAGGGGATCTACTTTCAGAAGAAAGGGGAGAGAAACTAAGCACACTTACATCCTGAGCCCTCCGGCACCACCCCCCCTACATGGGATCTCTGCAGCGGCCTGGCAGAGAGGGGGCAAGGAGGCAGTCAAGAGCTCAGCTCCAAGTAATTCCCATGGGGAGTATCCTAGCAGCACAGGGGGGCCCCTACCTGGCATTCAAATCATGCAGCCTCTCTCTGGCCCTTCCTTGCCCACCTCCTCCTCCTAACTGCCTTCCCCATCATCTCTTACTCAACAACTGGCAATGACTGCTGAGACTCCCAGTGACTGGGCACTTTTACGTGCCAAGCGCTGTGTTGGGTGCTTCCTGTATTTTTTCTAATCCTTTCAACACTGCAAGATGGATATCATTACCACCACCTACAAACAAGAAAACTGAGGCAGGGCCCAAGGTCACGCAGCTCCTGAGTGTCTAGCTGGCTAAAAGCCCATGTTCTTTCCACTACATAACACTTGAATTTATCTTGTAGATAACAGAGAGGAAAGTAAGGATGAAAAGTGTTGTTCTGCGAAAATTAATCCAGTCTCTTCCCCTCCCACCCAATCCTACATGTGGCCTGATTGATCTTGTTATTAAAAGGGCAGCTTTCATCATGTCTCTCCATTACCTACAGAATCGAGTCCCCATAGCATTGCCAGGCATTTAAAGCTCTTTACGATCCACTTTTTCAGTCTTATTCCCCTTATCCCCAGACTCAAACTCTCCCTCCATCCAGCCTGGCCTATCATTCCTCATTTCCCATGTCTCTGGCTTGGAAGGTTTCCTTCTCTGCCTGTGACATTAATTCCATCAGCCAAACACGGACCAGGGCCGATGACATGCCAGGCCCTGGGCTAGGTGCTAGGGACACCACAGCCAGGACAGGGGGCTCCCTGCTGTCACAGAGCTCCAAGTCTGCCCTCCTTGTGAGGCCAGCTCACACCTTGCTCTTTCCTGGGGCCTTCTCTGGTCACTCGGTGTCCCACTGCTTGGCTTCGTCCTGGCTCGCCAGCAGGCGGGGGCTGCCGCTCTTATGGCACTCAGCCACACTTCCACCTTATATGCCGGGTCTGTTTTAAGACTTCCGCTGTAATGTGTTTATTTCTGTGGGAAATGTGCACTCCAGGTTCCAAACAGCATTTTAAATGGCAATTCAGTCCTCAGGCCAGCCCACAAAAGCCTATTAAATATATAATGGTCCCAGAGAAGTACAGAACCTAAATAAGTGTACCTTAAAAGCTCTACAGGAGATGCCAGGAGCAAACATCTGCCTCCTGCACCTCCACCCACTGTCCTCCAGGGTCTGAGCTTCAAGCGACCATCAGGGGCAGAGGCAGAGAAGCAGGCGGGAGATGGAGGAGTGGGAAGAACCCCGATTTACATTCAGCAGATCTGGCTCTTCTCCCAGCTCTGCCTTCACTAACTGGGTGGCCTTGAGTGAGTCCCTTCCCTCCCTTAGCTTCGCTATTCTCTTATAAAAGGAGAAGGCTGAGTTAGATCAGTTCTGAATCTCACAGATCAGCAGAATATATATATTTTTAAATATAAAATGGATTTTATATTATTAAAAATAAATTTTATCAAGAAAGGGCTTTTAAAAAGAAATCACAATATACTACAACCAGCCTCATTTTTCAAAAGGATACTGTAACCCCCTCCCCCTCAAAATATGGTCATCATGTCAGAAAAATTGACAAGTTTTTAAACTGAAAACATTTGGATTTATGAAAAACAAACAAACGAAAAAAAAACCCTTTTTTTTTTCCAGTTTAACTACAGACCAGAAAACTCTATCCCAGCCCAGCTTCAGTCCTTGGCCCGAGGCTTAAGAACCACTGAGCTAGGAGACCTAGAGTTCGCTCCAGCTCGACGTTTCTCCATCCCACAGGCTGGATGGAGCCCACAGGACAATCAGCATGGACGGCCCTAGAGAAGGGTCAGCTGCAGGGAGGAGCTGAGCTAGACAGCAGGAAAGCAGGCAGTCAGCGCAGGGATGGGAGCAGGGCAGCATGGCCCGGCAGGGATCGCCCTGCGCCCTAGGGCTACCTCCTGCCCCTGTGTCCAAGAGCACTTGGCAGGGAGGGCACTGCCACCCATAGCCTCTGAGGGCATATACACCCAGCCTGGAAGCTCTTGGAACTAACATGTCCCACATGTTTGACTGTGACACCTTCCTCCCCAGTATTCTTCTGGAAGGCTGAGGGTTCCCAAAGCAACATTTTAAAAAATCTTTATTAACTTTTCTGATTATAAACTAATACACATTCATGTGAAAAACTTGGAATCCACAGAAAAGCATAAGCAAAGAAGCAGAAGTCATCACAACTCCACCTTCCAGAACAATGACTGTTAACATTTTGACGCACTGCTAATTCTTCATACACATAACTTCAGCCACCCTGGGATTTGGTTTTACATCCTGCTTTTCCCTTAGTTATCACACTTGGGCATTTTTCCACATCCTTAGATATTCTTCATAAACATCATAAAATGTTTTCATAATAAACATAATATTCTGGTAAATATAAATATTCTTTATAAACATTGCAATGGACTGAATATTTCTTCTTCTTTTTTTTTTGAGATGGAATCTTGCTCCATCCTCCAGGCTGGACTGCAGTGGCACGATCTCAGCCCACTGCAACCTCTGCCTCCTGGGTTCAAGCAATTCTCCTGCCTCAGCCTCCTGAGTAGCTGGGACTACAGGCGCCTGCCACTACACTTGACTAATTTTTGTATTTTTAGTAGAGACGGGGTTTTACCATGTTGGCCAGGCTGGTCTCGAACTCCTGACCTCAGGTGATCCACCCGCCTCAGCCTCCCAAAGTGCTGGGATTACAGGTGAGAGCAACTGTGCCCGGCCAGGACTGAATATTTCTGTCATTCCCCTGAAAATTCATATGTTAAAATCCTAACCCCCAAAGTGATGGTGTTAGGAGGTGGGGCCCTTGGTAGGTAATTAGGTCATGAGGGTGGATCGCTCATGAATAGGATTAGTGACCTTGAAAAAGGGACCCAAGGGAACTGTCTAGTCCTCTTTCTATCATTATGAGGATACAATGAGAAGTCAACAGTCTTCTGGAGGAGGGTCCTCACCAGAATTCAACCCTGCTGGCACCCTGATTTCAGACTTTCGGTCTGCAGAACTGTGAAAAATACATTTCAATTGTTCTACACCACCAGTCTATGGGATATTTCTTATAGCAGGCCAAACTGACAAAGATAAACATCACTTTCCATGATATGGACAAGGCCAGATATTATTTAACCATGCCACTACTACTGAGCATTTAACCCATTTCCACATTTTGCTATTGTAAAAAATGTGGTGGGTGTATATCCCTGTACAAGAATCCCTGCAGATGCCTGTATACCCTTCAGGTCACAGCCCAGTCCTGTGCACATATCAGCCCTCAGTAAATATTGAGTGAACAAAGAAACCTAACCGGCTTCCAGGAACCTGGGGAGCCCTTATCAGATAGATACAGCATTTAAATTTACAAAGGCCCAATCTGCTGTCCAGCAATCACTCACCACTGCTCCTGTCGGCATGCTCCCTCCACCTCCTGCCTGCTAAGCCAACTCTAGGGCTTAGGGAAAGGAGAAGATAGAAATTGCTTGCTCAGGACTCCCAGGTTCTAGTGCTTTCAGCAAACCTACCTGCTCTTCCGCACCTCCCGGTTAAGGGGACCTGCAGCCCTCCACTGCCTAGCTAACTACCACACTCCTTTCGGACTCTGTTCAACCCTACCACCTCAGGAAAGCCATGGCTGACCTCCCTTTAAATCAACGTATGGTTCCCGTTCAGTGAAGGATACCAGTACTTAAGGTCACAGCACTTGCTGTTCTGTCATTATTTGCTCACAGGACTGACTCCTTTGCCCAATCCAGGGCAACACCAGACGACAGGCACAATGTGTGTTTTGCTCTCCACCCAAAATCTAACCCAGTGGAGGGCAAAATATCAATCCAAACAATGTGACTGATGAATAAATGTCTGCCGAATGAAATTTCAGATTCTCAAGCCGTTTGTTTTCACAAGAGGGAGGGGAAAGGGAGGAAAGCAGGACCTCCTACTCAGCCCAAGTGCAAAGACCGATGGGGGCGCGTTTCAGGAGACAGCTCCCTCCTCCTGGCCCAGAGAGTCGCCCAGACCAACTGGCTCCAGGGAACTGATGGCAAACCAGCGTTCAACAAACCCAGACGCAATTAAGTGACACTGCCCCACTCCAGCCTGGTTCTCCCCGAGAGGGAGAACACAGACCGAAGAGAACAAGGGGCTTCCTTCCCCACCCACTTCCAACCAGAGAGTACCAGGCCACTCCTCACTGGTGATCCAAAAGGCCAGGGTATTGGGAGACGGAAGTGTTTCAAGCAACTCAACCCACACTTTTTCTCCTCCCATTTGCCCAGTGTCCTTGCCACACCCAAATGGAAAAGAACGGGAAAATCTGGGTTGGGGGGAGGGTGCCAGGAGCAGGAAGTTCCCTGGAACTTCAGGAGAAAAGGACCAGGATGGTCCAAAAATAAGGGAGGGCATAAGTTATGGAAAAGATGGGGAAGGAGGCCACAATATCTCATCACACACCCACAGCGAAACGAAGGCCATACCCCAGTCCTGGGCCAGCAGGCACACCCATTCCGACCTCTCTCAGGGATGCCTGGAGTCCCCCCACCAAGTGTAGCAAACTACTCTCGGAGTCCACTCCTTTTCCACTTTTGTAAGATTTTGCAGTTTACACAGCTTGCTCCTCTGAGACCTCATCCGACTCTCAGAACCACCCTATGGGGGTAGCTTTGCCTTTCTATATCATGGATGAGGAGACTAGCTCAGATACATTAAATGAACCGCCGCATCACACAGCTAGAAAGTGGCTGAGGCTCGAGCCAGCCTCAGTTGGGTGTAGGAGCAGCTCCTCTGCCGGGGCGGGCTGCGTCGACCCCACCCAGCCCACCGAGCCTGGCTTGTGGGCAGAGGCCCAGGTGGTGGCCCGCAGTTTCCCAGACGACTGGGGTCGAAACCAAGAACAAGGTGGCCCTGAACCAAGGTTTCCGGCAGTGCAGGTAGTAAGCACCCCCATCCCACCCCGCACTCACACAGGTGCAGGGCTCGGAGTCTGGGGCGGAGCTCACCCCGCAGACCGCCGGCGTCCTGCCCGACCGGCTGTGCCCCGAACTGCATCCCCGCAAAGTTGTGGCCGTGGCGTAAGCACCCTGCCAGGGATCCCCCGGCGCCCCACAGCTGCCTCCTGCCCCTGAGTCCGGGAGCGCTTGGCAGGGAGGGCACCGGGACTCCCGCTGTCTCCCGCGTAGCACCCAGTGCCCGCCTGCCTGGCATGCACGCCCTCATCCCAGTGCCCCGGGGCAGCTCCCCGCACGTTCCGGAGAGGGCTGGAGCAGAGAGCGCAGAAGGGCACGCGGGACACACGTGTCGGGCCGGCCCGGACCCCTGCCCCACAGTCTCACCCAGATTGCCAGCAGCAGCCACGCCGGCCCGGCCCGCGCCATCCCCGCAGCGCTGCCCACCGCTGGCTCCTTTCTCCACTCCGGCGCCCGCTCCCGCCCGCCCGCCTGCCTGCTAGCTCCACCGCGGCCAACCACCACGGCCACTTCCCAGCCGCTCCCCGCCTCCGAGTTCCCGGTGCCACGTCTGCCAAAGCATGCGCAGCAGCCGGGGAGAGGCGGCCGGGAAGAAGTGCTCGCTGGGAATTGTAGTCTGCAGCCTGGCTCAGCTGGGGGCTGCGGGTGCGGACTGGGCTCCGAGGCCACGTGGCAGCGAGTGAAGTGCGAAAAGGCAAGGTCAGGGAGTAAGGGAAGGCAATTAATGCGCGGGGGCTTACTCTGTGCCTGGAGCTTCAGAAACAGTATCTCACGCAGCTCACAGAAATTAGGTTTTATTTTCTCCACTTTGAGGATTAGGAGGCAGCCCAGGGAATTTAAGTACGTTGACCCAGATCACTCAGCTGGTAAATGGCAGAGTCCAGGGCTGCCTGTGAAGGACAGGAAAAGCCCTCATCCCTGCCTCCGAGACTCCCCCCTGCTTATTCTATTTAACTTCAGTAAAACATTACTGAGCTGTTGGAAAACAATTTGGTGTTTCCTCAAAAAGGTAAACATAGATTACTATATGACCAGCAATTCCACCCTTAGGCAAGTACCCAAAAGAATTGAAAACAGGTATTCAGACAAATGCACGTACACCAGTGTTCACAGCAACGCTATTTACAATAACCGACAGGTGGAAACAACTTTAACGTCTGTCAAAGGATGAATGGATAAACAAAGTGTGATACATCCATCTAATGGAATGTTATTTAGCCATTAAAAGGAATAAAGTGGCCCAGGGGCAGCTCATGACTGTAATCCCAACACTTCAGGAAGCTGAGGCAGGAGAATGGTGTAAGCCCAGGAGTTTGAAACCAGCCTGGGCAACATAGCAAGACCTCATCTCTGCTAAAAATAAAAATAAAATAAAATAGCCGGTGTGGTGGCAAGGGACTGTAGTTCCAACTACTTGGAAGGCTAAGGCGGGAGGATTGCTTGAACCTGGGATATGGAGACTGCAGTGAGCCGAGATCATGCCACTGCACTCCAGCCTAGGCCACAGAGTGAGACCCTATCTCAAAAAAAAAAAAAAAAAAAAAAGCGGGGGGGAATAAAATGCTAATACATACTACAATGAATGAATCTCAGAAATGTATGCTAATGAAAGAAGCCAGACACAAAAAGTCACATATGATGTGATTACATCTTATGAAATATTTAGAATAGGTAAATCCACAGAGACAGAAAGCATAGTAGTGGTTGCACAGGGCTGGGGGTGGGGAGGAAGGAATGGGGAATGACTGCTTAATGAGTATAGGGACTCCTTTGGGGGTGATAAAACATTTTGGAACTAGATAGAGATGATGGTTCCACAACATTGTGAATGTACTAAATGCCACTAAACTGTACACTTTAAAATGGTTAATTGATGTTATGCAAATTTTACCTGAGTAAAAATTTTCAAAAGAAAACGTCTCTTTATTGAACCCATTCCCTGTGCTAAAGCAAGGGTCCCCAAACGCTGGGCCTCTGGACAGTCTGTGGCCTGTTAGGAACCAGGAGGCAAGCGGTGGGCCAGTGAGCATTACCGCCTGAGCTCGGCCTCCTGTCAGATCAGCGGTGGCATTAGATTCTCATAGGAGTGTGAACCCTATTGTGAACTGCACATTCAAGGAATCTAGGTTGTGGGTGCCTTATGAGAATCTAATGCCTGATGATCCGAGGTAGAACAGTTTCATCCCAAAACCATCCCCTGTCCCCCCACCGTCTATGGAAAACTTGTCTTCCACAAAACCGGTCCCTGGTGACAAAAAGGTTGGGCCTTGCTGTGCTAAAGCATTCTCGCATGCAGTCAGTTTATACATTCAAGAATGTTTATTGAACACTTACTATGCCCTGAGGCTCAAGATATCCAGTAGTGAGATGAACAAGAGAACTGCACAGTCAGAGGTTGGTAAGTTACAGTTGAAAGTTCCTTGCCTTCTGTCAGGAGAGTCAAAGCTCAAAACTTAGAAGTTATCTATCACTCACTTCCTATTCTCAACAGGCGCATCCAACCCCTCACCACATCCTGTCAATTTTACCTCCAAAATATATCTCTTCTGCCACCTCCCAAGTCTAAGTCGCTGACATGTCAGTGACTATCACCTAGGGAAGGGTAACAGTCTCTGAAAGAATGTGCCTGCTTCTCCCCCATGCCATCCATTTGTTAATGTCAGTTGGATCTTGCTTGCCCCTCTCCTGAAACCCTCCAGTGGTTTCCCATTACCCTTAGAATAAAATCCAAACTCTTCCCACGGTCTGCAAGCCCTGCATGGTCTAGGCCCTCGCCCGATAGACCTCATCTCCTGCCTCCCGCAACCCCTGTCCACTGGGTCCAGTTACACAGACCGTCATTTCCTCACCCCTCCCCTCTCCAGAGCTGCTCCTGCCTCAGGGCTTGTGCTTCTCCTATTCTTTTTGCCTCAGCAATTTCCTTGGCCTTTGTCTGGTTGGTGCCTTGGTATCCTTCAGGGTTCTCCTATCTATCCTCTCTCAGAGAAGCCCTTCAGAGCAGCCCATCTACAGGTGAGTTTACCCTCCCCACCGCCAAGCTCCTTTTTCTCTATCTCCACTTCTGCTTAGGTTCTGTTGCTTCTTTGACCAGCACCTACCACAATCCACAAGACTTACTGAGTCCTTGTGTTCATTGTCTTTTGCTCCAACCTGAATGTCAGTTTCCTGTCTCTCTGTTCATTACCTTGCTTCCAGGACCTAGCACAGGACCGAGCCACAGATGGTTCTCACTGTTCTTTTTGATGAATGACTGAATGATTGAGCAAGATAGTGTGTTGGGAAGTGTCAGAAATTCCTAAAGCAGTTTGGGGACAGGGCTTCCTTGGCATGCTCTGCTCTGCAACCTCGAACTTATGATCTGCACATGGGAAAGTGAACCTTGCACCCCTCTCTGTGGGTCTCTGTTTCTCATCTGTAAAATGAAGTGGTTGGTGAGGATGCAGAGCTACTGGAACACTCACACATTGCTGTGGGAGTGTAAATTGGCTCACCTACTGTGGACAACTGTACATGTACAAAATCTGCACCAAAATGTTCATGGCAGCTTTATTCACAGAAGCTGTTATGGACTTGTGTCCCCCCCAAATTCATATGTTGAAGTCCTAACTAACCCCTACTACATCAGAATATGACTGTACTTAGAGCCTTTAAAGAGGTAATTAGGGTTAAATGAGGTCGTTGTGGTGGACCCTAATCCCATATGGCTGGTATCCTTATAAAAAGAGGACAGTAGGACACATATATAGAGGACAGACCATGTGAGGACACAGAGAGAAGACAGAACAGCCAGTGACATGCCAAGGAGAGAGGCCCTCAGAAGAAATCAACCCTGCCAAAACCTTGATCATAGATTTCTAGCTTTCAGAATAATAATAATAAAAAAAAAAACCTCTGTCATTTAAGCCACCCAGTCTATGGTGGTCTGTTATGGCAGCCCTAACAAACTGGTACAGTAGCCCAAACTGGAAACAACCCAATTGTCAGAACAGGAGAGTAGATAAATTAGCAATAGCATATTCTGCAAAAAAGAGAGACAGAGAGAGAGAGAGAGCAAACTACTGATAATATGCAACGACGTGGATGAGTCTCAAAACCCTGATGTTGAGCAAAAGTAGCCAGACACAAAATAATATATACCATATGATTCCATTTATTTGAAGTTCAAGAACAGGCAAGTACAATCTGTGATGATAAAAGAAAACAAGTGGATGAGGAATAGAGATGGACTGCGGGGAAAGCATGAGCAAACCTTCCAGGTACTGGAAATGCTCTGCATCTTGCTTTTTTGTTTCTCTGTTTTGAGACAGTCTCACTCTGCCACCAGGGCTGGAGTGCAGTGATGCAATCTCACTCACTGCAACCTCCATCTCCTGGACTCAAGTCATCCTCCCACCTCAGCCGTCCGAGTAGCTGGGACCTCAGGCTCACACCACCACACCAGGCTAATTGTGTATTTTTAGTAGAGACGGGGTTTTGCTATGTTGCCCAGGCTGATCTTGAACTCCTGGGCTCAAGTGATCTGCCTGCCTTGGCCTCCCAAAGTGCTGGGATTACAGATATGAGCCACCATACCCAGCCTGTATCTTGATTCAATGATAGTTACATGACATTTAACATGGGTTGAATTTAATTTATTATTCCAGCTGAATTGATTTATTGTCTAAACTATATACTAAGATTTTACACTTTATATACACTGTCTCTCAGTCTTTTTCTTAAGTCTGAACATTGAAGGGTGATGTGAATCAGCTAATCTTCAGGATTCCTTGTAGCTCTTGTATCTTCCAAGTTCAAGACTGGCTAAAAGTTCCTGGGTCCAGGGAGGGCTGAACTCTGCAGAAATGTAACTGCCAAAAGGGGCAAGAGTTGAAGGGAGGAAGGGAGGAAGGAAGCTATGCACCTGAGAGCCAGGGAAACAGAGGGCAAGGGACCGAGGGGGGGAAATAAAAATTTCCAAGAAAACAAGCCATTTCATTCTGCAATTGAAACAAGCTAAAATGTGATTTGTAGCCCTTCTGGGAATGCTTACCAATTCTAAGCTTCACTCTCCTTGAAATATTAGGAGAATAGCACAGGGCAAGCATTGTCCGTCCTCCATTAGAGCCCTCAATGGGCACCATCCATTTTCCAGCAGCAGCCCCACGGGGCCAGGCCAGAGACACTTCTTGTCCTGCAGTTTATTGCAAATTGTGACACCACCTTATATTTGTGTAGCCAATTCCCCTCCATCATCTCAGCTGGGATGAGGACTAGCACAATGACCGTTTTCTGCATTCAGGCAAGATAAAAATAGGCCCAGAAAGAAAGGGAGGAATGTTGAACCAAAGAAGCCAGACACAGAAGAGTATATTCTGTAGGATTCGTTTATATGAGAAACACGAGGCAAAGCATGTCTATTTTGTTGGAAGTCAAAATAGTGGTTACCCTTGGGGGAAGGATGTCAGTAGTCACTGGAAGGGGTCTGTTGGTGTGCTGGTAAGATTTCACATCTGAATCAGGGCACACGGGCATGTTTACACTGTGAGAATTAATCACACACATCCATGGATTATAAGGTATGATATGGTTTGGATCTGTCACCCCACCCAAATGTCAAATTGTAATCCCATGTTGGAGGTGGGGCCTGGTGGGAGGCAATTGGATCATGGGGGTGGTCTCATGAATGGTTTAGCACCATCCTCCCTTGGTACTGTATAGTGAGTGAGTTCTCGTGAAATCTGATTGTTTAAAAGTGGGTGGCACCTCCCCCCTCTCTCTCTTCCTCCTGCTCTGGCCATGTGAAGATGCCTGTTCCTGCTTTGCCTTCCACCATGAGTAAAAGCTCCCTGAGGTCTCCCCAGAAGCAGATGCTGCCATACTTCCTGAACAGCCTGCAGAACCATGAACCAATTAAACCTCTTTTCTTGTAAATCACCCAGTCTCAGGTATTTCTTTATAGCAGTGCGAGAATGGACTAATAATACAAGGTACATATGTTACATTTCACAAAGAAGTTCATGATTTTAAAAAAGAGGAGGAATGAGATGGAAGGAAAGAAAAGTCAGCTCTGAACAGGGAGGGTGAAAGGAAGGGGGGATCCCAAAGAAGAAACGGTTGGGAAATAATTCGGCAACCTCAATGCCTGGGCGAGCAGCCCATCCCACCAAGAGGGACTGACCGGGACAACTCATGGTGCCCAGAATACCCCAAGCTGCCTCACAAGCCTTTGCTTTCGCTCATCCCAACTGCTGACATGCAGCTCCTCCCTCACTCCCTTGCTTGGCTGGTACCTACCCAGCTTGATCACCTCTCCTTCAAAAGCCTCTTCTTACACTTGTCATCCTCCTACTGACACCCCACCAGTCCAGAGCTAAGTGTCCCTGCTCTGTGCTCTTACAATTTCCCATGTAGAACATGGTCCTCAAGACAAAGACTGGGACACATTCATGGAGGCAGAAAGTAGAAACATGGCTTCCAGGGGCTGGGTGGGGGGAGCTATTGTTTAATGGGTACAGAGTACCAGTATGGCATGATGAAAAGTTCTGGAGATGAATAATGGTGATGGCTGCCCAACAACGTGAATGTTCTTAATGCCACTGAATGGTACACTTAATAGTGGCTAACAGTGGAGAACCAAAAAATGGTGTCGGGAAAACTAGACGTCTACATGCAAAAGAATAAAATTGGACCCTTATCTCACACCATATACAAACATTAACTCAAAATGGATCAAAGACCTAAATGTAAGAGCTAAAACTATAAAATTATTGGTGAAAACACAGTAGAGAAGCTTCATGATATTGGATTTAGCAATTATTTCTTAAATATGAAACCAAAAGCACAAACAACAAAAGTAAAAATAGATGAATTGGATTGTGTCAAAATTTAAAACTTGTGTGCCTCACAGGACACAATCAACAGAGTAAAAAAGCAACCTACAGGATGGGAGCAAATACTTGCAAATGATATATCTAATAATGGGTTAATATCCAGAATATAGAAAGAACTCACACACACACACACACACACACACCATTTAAAAGTAGGCAAAGGACTTGAATAGACATATCCAAAGAAAATATACAACAAGCACATGAAAATATGCTCAACATTACTAATCATTAGGGAAATGAAAATCAAAACCACAAGGAGACACCCCCTCATACCTATTGGGATGGCTGCTATAGTGGAAGGAAGGAGGGAAGGAAGGAAGGAAGGAAGGAAGGAAGGAAGGAAGGAAGGAAGGAAGGAAGGAAAGGGAGGAGAGGGAGGGAGGAAGGAAGGAAGGAAAGAAGGAGAGAGGGAGGGAGGAAGGAGAGAAAGAAGAGGGGGAAGAAAGAGGAGAGAAAGAGAAAGAGAGGAGAGAAGGAGAGAGAAGAAAGGAGAGAAAGAAAGAAAAAGAAAGAAAGAAAAGAAATAAAGAAAGAGGAAGGAAGGAAGGGAGGAGAGGAAGGGAGGAAGGGAGGAGAGGAAGTGAGGGAGGGAGGGAGGAAAGAAGGAAGGAAAAAATAAATTAAATAAATGGAGAAATAACATGTGCTGGCAAGGGGTGGAAAAATTGGAGCCCTTGTACACAGTTTGTGGGAATGTAAAAAGGTGCAGCCACTACAGAAAATAGTATGACAGTTCCTCAAAAAATTAAATGTAGAAATACCATATGACCCAGCAATTCCATTTCTGAGCATATATCCAAAAGAATTGAAAGGAGTGTCTTGAAGATATATTTGTATACCCATGTTCATAGCAGCATTATTCACAAGAGCCAAAATGTGGAAGCAATGCAACTGTCCGCTGATGAATGACTGAATAAACAAAATATGGTATGCAATGGAATATTAGTCATCCTTCAAAGGGAGAAATTCTGATACAAATTACAACACTGATGAACCTTGAGGACATTATTCTAAGTGAAATAAGCTAGTCACAAGAAGGCATATACTGTGCGATTCCAATTATGAATTACCAAGGATTGTCAAATTCATAGAGACAGGAGCTAGAATGGTGGTTGCCAGGAGTCAGGGGAGAAACAAATGGGAAAATGGGAAGTAGATGTTTAATAAGTTTAGAGTTGCTATTTTGCAAGATAAAAAGCATTCTGGAGATTGGTTATACCATGATATGAATGTACTTAATGTTACTAAATATACACTTAAAATTAGTTAAGATGGTAAATTTTATGTTATGTGTATTTACTACAATTAAAAAAAGCTGTGACCTTAGAAAGGCATGGATGTGTGTCCTGGCACTGCCACTTACTAGCTGTGTGGCCTTAGAGAATTGACATGACCTCACATCCCCCTTCTGTAAAATGGGAATAATAACAGTACTTTCTGTACAGTTATGTTGATGAGTAAATGAGATGATCTGTGTAAAATATCTAGCTAGCGTTTGTACTGGATGGATATTTAGCTTTTCTTTGATAGTCCTCTTTACAATATATTATATTTTCCTACAATGTCCAGTTTCTCAACCACTCCAACTCCCATATCCCAACATACACACACATGCGCGCGCACACACATACACGCACACACATACACACACACTGTGTGAACTCTTAAGGACAAAGATGGCACGGCATCTGGTTTACTTCAGTTATCTTCATATCCCCAGTGCCTGGCACATAGTAGGAGCTCATTAAATGTCTGAAATGAGCTGTAGCAAGAAGGTTTGACAACACAGACAAGGAAACCCTCTCAACATGAATATAGACAAACAACAGAACAAACTGATCAAGTAATTTTAAGACCAAAGAACTGTCACAGACCTGGGCTAGGCTACGTCCTTCCAGAAATGGGCATATAGAAGGACAGCTTCAGGAGAATGAAGCTGGGCAAGCAGCCCATCCCCCCAGGAGGGACTGACCGAGACAACGGTCAACCTTTGTTTCAGGGCAGGCCTAGGAAGCGCATGGTTGGTTATTGAACAATAATTAGTAACTCATTATTGGACATTGATTGGACATTCATCATAGGCTCATTTGTAGGGCCTCCATCTGACATTTCATTAAGAAAATATCACCTTACAAAGCCCATTTCTTAAGTTAGTATGTGTGCTTTCTGCCTGTCCTCTCCAGCCTGGGTCCTTATCTTTTCTGACCGTCTTGCCCTCCTTTCCACCTACCCATCCTGACTCCAGCTGGTGAGTTGTTTAACCCTATAGTCCTGCAGGCCCACCCCTTGGCCTTCAGTTAGAATTATGACCACTCCCTCATGCGGCTGGAGTCCCCCAGCCAAACTCTATCCAGTCATGGTTCCAGGACCTGTGCTTCTGGGCCTCTTTCATGGACCGTAAGTGAAACCAGAGGACCCTGTGGTAGTGCATTTGAACTTCATCCTGCTCAGAAAGTCTCCCTTGAGAACTATATCTCTAATGTGTCTGTGTTTTTTTCACTTTCCCCATTTTTTTTTCATAACTTAACTCTCCAACTGATTTTACCTACAAGGCCCCAGGCTCTAGCTCGTTTAAAACAACAACAACAACAACAAAAACTCATTGACTTGCTGTAACTAAATCTAGGGCTGACCTTAGAAGACATCATTTTCTTCCTTAACAATAACATTCACATTACTGAAGACTCCAAGTTTATATTTAAAGTCAAATGTCAGCATCCAGGATATCCTCAGATCCTCTATCTTGTGGGGTCACCCTTCTGTTAATAGTTACATTTAAATGACTCAAAACCTTTTCCCACTTATGATGGGAAACAACCCAACATCTTCTCCCCACTAAATACCTCTGGAGAGTCTTGATCGAGGACTCCACAGAGGGATTCTGGGGGCTCTCGGGGATGAGATGTTTTCCTTTGTCATCTCTAGCTCCATATCTCGTTTCCACCAAGGCATATGCATCTCAGTGGAAACAAAATATTGGAGCTAGAGATACTGGCACTTTGGTTTCTTTCCATCCTGTGCTGACACAAACATGATGTGGCCCCTTAACCTTTGGGGTCTACACTAATTCTAGGAGTCAGTGTTAGAATCGAATTGAATTGTTGGACACCCATCTGGGGTTGGAGAATCAGACAGAAACCCTTCTGTGATGGGGATTGCTCTAGTGGTGCCTGTGCATGTATGTGTGTTTGGCAGACCTGCAACCACGTAGGTCTTGGTGACAGTCAGAATCCTGCCTCATATTTGCAGCATCCCCAAAGGCCATATTGCAGCTGAGGTGTGGGCACAGTGATCTAAACTCAGCCAACCAGCTGCCTAGGCCAGTGACTGTATCTTTGGAGTGAGTGCTATGAATAACGGAAGGAATGTTTATAGTTTATAAGAGGGGCACCCCTGTCTGGGCAACATGGCCTAGGGTGTCCAGCCCTGAGCAGGCTACTCCTTGGTGTAGCCTTGGCTGGGGCATTGGCTGTCCAGCTTTCTACCTGTTTTTCAAGTCTCTTTCTCCAACTTTCCTGGATAGTTTTAATTTTAGTATATGTCCACAAATTATTCGACACTTCTCTCCTTCAAGAGCTGAGGCTTAATTCTCCTTTCTGTGAGGATGGGCTAGACTTAGTGAGTCACTTCTTATGAAAAGAATGTGGCAGAAGTGGGCCGGGTGTGGTGGCTCATGCCTGTAATCCCAGCATTTTGGGAGGCTGTGGTGGGTGGATTACCTGAGGTTAAGAGTTCGAGACCAGCCTGGCCAACAGGGTGAAACCCCGTCTCTACTAAAAATATAAAAATTAGCTGGGCATGGTGGCACACGCCTGTAATCCCAGCGACTCAGTAGGCTGAGGCAAGAGTATTGCTTGAGCCCAGGAGGCGGAGGTTACAGTGAGCCGAGTTCATGCCACTGCACTCCAGCCTGACCAACAAAGCGAGACTCTGTCTCAAAAAAAAAAAAAGAATATGGCAGAAGTGACCATGTGTGACTTGTGAGACCAGGCCAGAAGGCCAGAAGAGGCACTGTGGCTTCCTCCTTTCTGCCTTTCTGTCTCTCAGATTGCCCATATGGGAGAAGCTGCCTTCCATGTCCTAAGGACTCTGAGGTGGGATTATGGAGAGTCCTGCCTGTGTCGAAATGAAGCCCCACGCCAATGGCCAGTGAAGTGCTGAGGTTTCCTGTTGGCATCCTAGTAAGTGGGCCATCTTGGAAGCAGCCCCTCCAGCCCTAGTCAAACTTCAGAAGACTTAAGCCCACTGGACATCCTAACTATAACCTAATGAGAGACCCCAAACCAGAACCATCCCGCTAAATTGCTCCCTAATCCTTAACCCGCAGAAATATGAGATAATGAACGCGCGTTATTTTTTTGCCTGTAAGCCTTGTGGTGATTTGTTGTGTACCATAATAGCTAATATACTTACTTCTCCTGGATTTTTTTTGAGACAGATCTCACTCCCATTGCCCAGGCTGCAGTGTAGTGGCACCATTATGGCTCACTGCAGCCTTGACCTCCTGGGATCAAGTCAGCCTCCCACCTTAGCCACCTGAGTAGCTGGGACTACAGGCCCCTGCCACTTCGCCTGGCTAATTTTTTGTATTCTTAGTAGAGATGGGGTCTTACTATGTTGCTCAGGCTGATCTCGAACTCCTGGGCTCAAGCAATCCTCCTACCTCGGCCTCTTAAAGTGCTGGGATTATAGGTGTGAGCCACCGCACCCAGCCTTCTCCTGGATTCTGTGAGCCTTCCTCTGAATTTCTTTTCTGCTTAAGTTAGCTAGGGTCAGGGTCAGTTTCTGTTGTTTACAAACAAGAGTCCTGTCTGATACCACTCCACATCTTCTCCCTCTACTAATGAGGTGGCTGCTAACCTCCACCCCCAATCCACAGCCCCAACCCCTCAACCCGGTTTATCAGGCAGGGTAGCTCAGGATTCTCATGACCTCACTGGCATATGCAGGTGATGTCCTGGAGACTTCAACCTTTCTCATCAAGCATGGCATCCAGATATTTTCCTAGTTGTAAAATCATTGTCACCACTCCCTGAGAAGGCAAAAACAGCTGGGGACCACTGTGGCATTAAATGACTTGCAGCCTCCTTGCCCCAAGGCCTTCCCATCTGTCTTCCACCCTCATCACCGACTTGCTGCTCCCATGGAGGTTTCCCATGGTCTCCTCCTCAGTGAGTTAAATCACCTTGTCTCAGTTCCCTGAGAATGTCCTTGTTTGGCCTGTGTGCAGTTTTGAGCACCATTCACCAGGATCCTCTTCTGAAAACCCTCTCCTTCCTCGATTTCCTCTGTGTTGCACATGCTACATTTCTGCTCCATCTCTCTACCTGCTCTTTATTTTTTAGGTTATTTAGTCTCTCATTTCCTAAATAATGTGTCTGCCCTGGTTTCTTCCTCTGCACTCTACCTGGGCTATCTCAGCCTCTCTCAGGCCTCAGCTCTCAGCTAAGGGGAATCCCTGAATTTCTAATCCTGCAGCTGACTTCTCTCCCGAACACCAGGCCCCATTTCTTTCTGTTCAGTTAACTCTAATTAGCTCTGTCACTGGTGCCTCAGCTCAGCATCGGTGTGTGAGAGCCAGAGCCTGCTCATCTTCTCTCCTGACTTCACTCCTTCTATTAATGGTATCATTCTTCCTTCTGGAAATCAGGCACAAATTCCCAGTCATCTTTGACATCCTCTCTCCTGTTACTCCCATATCTCCTTGGTTGTGGAATCTCACCAAGTCCTTCCCTTCGGCACCGCCACTTCCCTTCTCAGCCACGCTGGCCTCTGCCCTCCGTGGGTATCTCTATAATCTCTGCCCCTGTCTGCACTCCACCACCTCATCTCCCCGCCATACAGGCTCCAGAGCAATATTCCTGAGAAATAATCTTCATCTTACTTACTGCCTCACTTAAAAACCTTGCATTCTATTCAACAGTTATTGAGTTCCTATTGCATGTGTATTATTTATGATTCTTTGCATGCAACCTACTGAAACCAACTTGTGCCAGTTTAAACTGAAAAGGGGGTGTGGATTACATGGATTCAGGGAGAATGCAGCCAAGCCTCAGAACTGGAAAACTCTCAGGACTCCATGGCGTGCTCTCTCTCCATCCCCGCTCTGCTTTCCTTGGCGTCTACTGCCTCCTCCCTGGCTGCAGAGCCCAGCTTTCTCTGATACCCAGTCTCTTGCATGAGATCCCTGTCTCAAAGGAGCCAAGGTTTATTTTTATCCCTGCCACTCGAAAGACCACTCCCAGTAGAAATGGAGTCTTTCAGTCCCAGTTTTTAATTTGCAGGTGGGCTGGTCCAGGATCTTCTGCTTGCAAATGATGAAAACCCAACATAACTAGCTTGGACAAAACCATAATTTATGGGCTCTTATAAACAAGCCTTGGAAAGGGCAGGGCTGGGACTAAGCCTCCTTGACAGAGGGTGACAGGGACTGGATATCATTCATATCCCCATTTCTTTTCTCTGACTGTCAGCATCCTTTCTTTAATACAGACCTGCCCTTTACACATGTTGAAGGCCATGAACCCCTGATGACTACTGTTAAATCTTACCACCTAAGAGGCTTGACTCTTCTTCCTCAAATTTCAATTTTTTAAAAAAACCCTTAGAACTCTACTTAATCCTGCTTGGGACATGTTTCTACCCCTTGTAGGCTCCGAAGTCAGACTACCTGGGTTTAAATCCTGGTTCTGTTGCTGATTAGCTGTGTGACTCTTGGCACTTAAACCTCTCTATATCTCAGTGTTCTTGTCTGTTAAGTGGGGATGTCAATAGGACCCATCTCATAGATTTTATAAAGATTAAATTTAGACTGCTTAGAATAGTGCCCAGCACAAAGTTAGGCTCTGTATGGGTTAGTTATGACGATAATGAGGATGATGATGATGTCAACAATGACAATGATCACAGGGGAGGAGGAAAAGAGTAACTTCTTCTGGAACCGCAAGCTTGAGAGGAGAGAAGAAGCGCATCAAAAGGAGGGTGTCCTAGGACTGCTGTAACAAAGTATCACAAACTGGGTGGCTTAGAACAGATATTTAGTGTCTCAGTTCTGGAGGCCAGAAGTCTGAAATCAAGGTACCAGCAGGGTTGGCTCCTTCTGAAGGCTGTGAGGAAAAATCTTTTCTCTGCCTTTCTCTTAGTGTCTGGTAGCCTCAGGCTTCCTTGGTTTACAGACGGTGTTTCCCTCGTGTCTCCTTATCATCTTCTCTTTGTATATGTCTGTCTCTGTGTCTAGATTTCCCCTTTTTATAAAGGACACTGGTCATGTTGGATTAGGGCCCACCCTAATGACCTCATCTTAACTGGATCATCTATTTCCAGAGACTCCATTTCCAAATAAGGTCACATTCACGTGCTAGGGATTAGGATTTCAACATTATCTGGTGGGAAGGGGACATAATTCAACCCACAATAGGCGGGGATGGGGCAGTGCTGGCCAGACCAGCAGCAGCTGTTCCATCCACTTATGATTCCCAGGACTGCATATACTGATCAGGCCAGCTTGGATTGGTTTCTCAGCCCTAGCCCTATCAACAGTGGTTTGGGAAGTGGGATTGAAGTTGCACTGCACAAAATATTGCTGGGGATAGTGACATGTCTCAGAGAAAGGGCTGGGATGTTCACCTGCTGGACAATTATCTCAGGTGCTGTCCTCTCCAATGTGCAAAGTGCCCATCACTCAGTGGGAGGTTCCTGGAGATGAGCAAGAAGATGTTTATGCAGCAGTGATGGAGAAAGTCCCCTATTGAAGAACAAATGATGGAGCAGGTGCCACAGAATAAGTGCTCCAGTGAAGGCACAAAGCACTATGGGACCACGAGAGAGGGTGGAAAAGCTTCACATTGGTAGGGAGGGGCTGGAAAGAGCCTTTCCAGAGGAATGGCAGTTGAGTTCATCTTAGAGACAACGGGAGAATTTGGTGGGTAGAGAAGATGTAGGAATGGGAGGGGAAGAGTACGATCCTATGGTCAGAGAATGGTGAGGAAATAATCTAAGGTGTCGGGGTAGTCAGATGAAAAATGGAAAGTGATTGCAAACATTCACTGAGAGCTAACTGGATATGTGACATTGTCTTATATGTTTGATGTGCATAATCTCTGCTCCCTTCACCGTGACCTCTACCTTGGTACATCACCATCACTCCTACTCTACAGATGAGGTTCAGAGACCTGCCCAAGGTCACATGGCCAGGAGATGGTTGAGCCCAGGGTCTCCATGCTCAATTACTACTTCTGCCCCCTCTCCTGTGAAATGTTAACTTGGAAAGCTGGGTAGGCACAGAATGTGTCTGGCTTTGCCAAGGAGTGTGGAATTTATTCTGCAGGTAACAAGAAGCCACTGAGGAATTGTAGGCAGAGGAGGACCTGATTGGGCCTTTATTTCAGGATGACAGCTTGGTGCCAGTGTGGAGGATGGTGTGGAGCAGGGAGTGATTCTGAGGGAGCGAACACCTGTCTTCTCCTACCCCACTGGGAGGCAAAAGCATTAACCAGTCATCCTTCTATACAAGACAGCACCAGGGGCCTCGGGGACCATTTGCTCACTCGTTCTTTTTAATTCAATTTTTGTTGAAGCATAACCTACATACAAAAAAGTGCACAAATCATAAATGTGGCTTGATAGATTTTTCATTAGATGAACACACCTCGCGGGTTCATTCTTTACCTTAACAACTCCAAATAATTCCCTATCAAACGTAGCTCTGAACCCACCACTCTGACTACCCCATCCTTCCCTGGGAAACCTCTTACTGATTAATTATGGCTCAACACTTTCTGCTGGAGAAACACACTGTCCTTCCAAAGTGGTATGGGCAGCAGTGCTAACTCTGAGTCACACTGTCTAGACTCCAGGCTTCTCCTTACTCACGGTGCAGCCTGAGGCCACAATTTCTTCACCTCTGTAGGGCTCAGTGTCTGCATCTGTAAAATGGAGTAGTAAAGGTTAGTTTCTATTTCACAAGCTTCATAAAAAATTAGCTGTAGGCTGGGCATGCTGGCTCATGCCTGTAATCCCAACACTTTGGGATGCCGAGGTGGCTGGCTCAGAACTGTTTGAGCCCAGGAGTTCGAGACCAGCCTGGGCAATACGGAAAAACCCTGTCTCTACGAAAAATACAAAATTAGCCAGCCATGGTAGCAAGCACCTGTAGTCCCAGCTGCTCAAGAGGCTGAGGTGGGAGGATTGCTTGAGCCTGGGAGGTCAAGTCTGCAGTGAGCCGTGATTGTGCCACTGCACTCCTGCCTGGGTGACAGAGTGAGACCCTGTCTCAAAAAAAAAAAAAAAAGAAAGAAAAAATCTGTAAATAAACAAACGCATTATAAATTAAAAATCTATAGAAACTTATAAAATTGATAAAATGTAATAATATATTATGTTTATAACACATAATGTATAATTTAGATAATTGATGGCATTAATTAATTAAATGGAATAATTATTGGCCATCGCCAGCTTCACCATCTTTGATGGTGTCCATTCCATTTACTTTGATATACAATTATGGAGGTGTTTTTATGCCAGCCGGAGGCAACACGCTGTGGAGGACACACAGGCAAGGAAGATGCACCCCTCCCACCCCTGCCCAACAAGCACTGGAGATACAGTGGAGAGTGGTGGAGAGGTGTGGAAGCCAGGTACACAAATGACCTTTAAAAGATTCTCTCGGCCTCAGCCAGTGTGGTGTTTTATGGGGCTCTAATGGAGCTTAAGCTATTTACTATCTCTCTCTGCTTTGCGCTGAAGAATTCTGCCTAGGGGCAAGGGGGAATTGAGGCCCAAACTCAGTGGTGATGGTTGGTTAACCCTTTCTGGCCTAGAGTTGGTGATTAGGGTTGGACTGGGAGCTAACTTTAGCTGCTAGGGTTTGTGCTTCATGTTGCATTTTCAATGATCAGTGATTGTATTTTCTCCTCTTCCCTCACACACTTCCAGGCAGGTCACTCTCAGACTGCCTCTCCCCTTCATTCAGCTCACATCCTGGGAGACAGGGAGCTTCAGACCGCAGAACTCCCAGGGGAGGGGCCTGCTTGCTAAGTGGACCCATTATCACCACTGGCCTCCTTGAAGGTCAGTTGCCCAGCTCTGCTTCTCCCCTTCTCCTGTGGGAGCAGGCTCCCCCAGGTACTTTTCCATGCCTCCCAAGCTCCAGTGTGGGTGGTTGAGGGCAGAAAAAGCCATGGCAAGTGGAAATCAGTGTTTTCTGGGACATCTGAATCCTGCTTCTCCGGGATTTATTTCTGAAGTATGGAATCACAGAAAGGATGCTAAGATCAGAAGGTTAGAAGTTGGAAGCCTGGAACTCAAGTCTACATGTGATCAGTCCTGATTATCTTGCTGTTTGTTTACTTCTTGGAGCTTCAGCTTCTTTGCTTATAAAATGAGAATAAAACTGACCCAACTCATCTCAAAAGAGTGATTGTGCTTTTAGAACTGTAACGTGCTAGGAGGAATGTATGAGATTATTATTCTTACTATTGTCTTTCTTCCTTGCCCCCCCGCTTTTGGAAAACCATATAATAGTCTTTTAAAAATAAAATTACAAAAGTAATACCTATTTAAGACCTACACTATAAGCAGTAGAGAAGGGCCCAAGGTGAACAGTTCAACTCCCCTTCACTCTCCCCACTCCCACGCCTCCAAACCCACCCTGCTAAGATTGCCACTCTTTTTCATTTCTTTTCTTTCTTTCTTTTCTTTTTTTGAGACGGAGTTTCACTCTTGTTGCCCAGGCTGGAGTGCAATGGCGCAATCTCAGCTCACTGCAACCTCTGCTTCCCGGGTTCAAGTGATTCTCCTGCCTCAGCCTCCCGAGTAGCTGGGATTACAGGCATGCGCCATCATGCCTGACTAGTTTTTGTATTTTTAGTACAGACGGGGTTTCTCCATATTGGTCAGACTGGTCTCGAACTCCCAACCTCAGGTGATTCGCCCGCCTCGGCCTCCCAAAGTGCTGGGATTACAGGCGTGAGCCACTGCGCCCGGCCTTGTTCATTTCTTATGTATCTTTTCTGACACCTTCTGTGTGTAAACAAGTGAGTATGTATATAATAGGGTTCTTTTTTCCTAAATCAGATTATACTGTACATCTCTTCTGCACCTGGCTTTTTTTTATGTAGAATTTGAAGAACTTTTCATTTTAGCACAAATAAATTCTTTTTGGTGGCTACATGACACTCCAGTATGTGAATATACTATGATGTGTTTACCAAGCCCTAAAGTTGAACATGTGGAATTCTCATTTTTGCTTTTTTTTTTTTTTTTTTTTGAGACATGGCCTCGCTCTGTCACCCAGACTGCAGTGCAGTGGTGTGATCATAGCTCACTGTAACCTTGAACTCCTGGCTCAGGAGATCCTCCCACCTCAGCCTCCCAAAGTGCTGAGATGACAGGCATGAGGCACTGCGCCTGAACTTCCATCCCTTTAAGGTCCCTTAGCTGGCAGTTTGGAAGCTCCATAGTTGTCCCTGACTTTGTGTTCTTCCTCATTTAATCCTTTTAGGAGTCCATGGGGCCCGTGGGAGCTGCATGTAGCCGGCATTTCCTGCCTCAGGATGGGAGGAGCAGTGAGAGACTTGTCGGCACCCATGGGCTGAGGTCTCCCCAGGGCACAGGAAACAGAGGAGGAAACACCGGGGCAGGGACATCACTCAGTGTCTCTGTCTCTGTTGGCCTCTTCAATCTCCCTGACTGCCTCCCAAACCATGCAGGGCTGTTTGACCTGGCCTCGCAATAGAATCACTTGGAAACCTTCTGCCATCTCAGAGCGAGACCACACCCCAGGCTAAGAAAACTAGAATCCTTAGGGGCCAACCCTGGATAGCAGCAGTTTGAAATATTTTAGGTGATTCTATTGTGCAGCCACAAGAGCTACAGTGCCTGAGCCTGGAAATAATAACAGCACGACAGGCCTGAGGGCCTTTGCTTTCTTCCTCTTTTCAACTATGAGAGCGAGATGCTTATCCCATAGCTCATGCACCAGAATGCATTTAACATCCGTGATGTTTACATGGAGTGGTTCTTATTTTATTCCTTGCCAAGTTTTTATTTAGTTGCTCTTTTCACTCTTGTTCAAAATTGTTTATGTAAATTAGTAAGAAGCTTTTAGCAGACAATTTGGCAATATGTATCAAGAGAATAAAACTGTTCAGAATCATTGGCCTAGTTATTCCACTTTTGGAAGCTATTTTACAGAAATAACATAAATACAGGGGGAAGCTATATGCATAAGGTGTTCATTGCAGCATTATTTATGTTAATGAAAAACAAGCAAATCCTAAATGTCCAGTGATACAGGAATGGATAAGGAAACCGTGGTATATCTCTCTGGTAGAATATTAAGTAATCGTTAAAATTATGCTTATAAAGCCAAAGTAATAACATGGAAAATGCTTGTGCCATAAAGTTAAATGAAAACGTAGGACACAAAATTGTGCAGATATACTATAATTACAACTACATGCAGAGGGAACGAAATATAAAGACAGTAGAAAGTAAAAGAACAAAATGCTAACATCGATTGTGTTAGAATGATAAGACTAATTCTTTCTTTTTCCTACTATCCAGGTTTTTATAATATGATTACGTTATTGTTTAGCTGGAAACAAACAGTAAAAACAAAAAATTTCTCTTGTGCATTTTTGTATATGTCTGTCTGAGACTGGAAACACCCTAATGTTAAGATACCTGGCTGGGCGCGGTGGCTCACACCTATAATTCCAGCACTTTGGGAGGCCGAGGCAGGTGGATCACCTGAGGTCGGGAGCTCAAGACCAGCCTCACCAACATGGAGAAACGCTGTCTCTACTAAAAATACAAAATTAGCTGGGCATGGTGGCTCATGCCTGTAATCCCAGCTACTTGGGAGGCTGACTCAGGAGAATCGCTTGAACCCGGGAGGTGGAGGTTGCGGTGAGCTGAGACTGTGCCATTGCACTCCAGCTTGGGCAACAAGAGCGAAGCTCCATCTCAAAAAAAAAAAAAAAAAAAAAATCCCTACAAGCAACACTAAGGCCACTGTACAGCAAGCAGCACCTCAGGCTGCCTACAAAAAGCCTGACAACCATGGATCAGAAGTCAGAGGATCTGGCTTTTAGCCCCAGTTTCAACTTCACAGTGTGACCTTGAGCAAGTTTTTCCTCCTTTCTGAACCTCAGTTTCCTAATCTGTGAAACAATAGATTCGACCAGAAGGATGCTCAAGAACCTGCCGGCTCTGAAATGTGATGATCATGACATGGATGGTGATGAAGATGGTACTATTGAACCCCAAGTGCATTCAGATCCATCAAATGGGAGACTAAGAGGCAGAAAAGTATCTCCCCTAGAATGTGTGCAGGCTGGCTGCTCCTGCTCCTTATTTCTACATTCAGAATTGCTACACTCCACCCTTTAAATCCTGAAAAGCATAACTGAATAAATATAAGGCAAATCACGCCCCTCTGTTCAATATTTGGTCATTTCTCTCCACATCACTTGCATGCAGTCCTGATGACTTGTAAATATAAGTGCCTCTGAAATATGCAGGAGAGTGTTTGGAGCCAATCAGGAAACCCTGCTCCACCCCCAGCCCTGATTTCTTATCTTGATAAAGTGATTTTCCTCAACAGGCAGAGGATGGGGAGTCATAAATCAGTGACAACACAGCTCCTTGGGGTCTGCGCTGGCCTCTGCTTGGGAACGATGCCTCTCTTAGATGATGTGGATGCACCAGCCTGGGGCTAGAGAATAACAAGAGAAAGGTCTGGGGTTGTTAAAAGCAGAATCATTCCGATGGGAAGGAAAATTGAAACCCCAGGATTTAAAGAGAGCAATAAAGCTGACGATGGGAACTGTGAAGCCCGTGGATACACAGTGCCGCCTCCCTCATCTGGCAGGAGGGAAGGAGCTGCTGGGATTGGTGCCTTTTCCACGTGACTGAAGCTTAACTGTCGAAGTGCCAGCATTGACCTTTAACCCCATTAACATGCTTCTCAATCTTCTTAAATGTCTGTGTAAGACATAAGTTAGCGTTTTTCTAATAATGCAAGAGAAAGGAACCAAGAGTTACATGATCATATATTTATTTGGGTGATTATTTGGGGAATGCCCATATTCCCCATGGGACCATAAGTTCCGTGAGGATGGGGACTGTGCATTCCAGCCCTCAGGATGTGCCTGGCACAGACATATTTGTTGAATGAGGCACTCAATACTTATTTGTTGAATGAGTGAGTGAGAACCCCCTGACAGCCAATAAGCTGTATTATGAAGAACTCTCTGCATTCTACGTATTAGAACATGGCTTTTGCTGAGCTAGGCAAAACTGGAGATGTATTCGAGGGCTTTATGGGGTCTATAAAGGCGCTGTTGTACTGAGAATTGACTAGGACCCGGCTGGAGCCCTGCGGAGTCCCAGGAAGAACTCCTCTTCACCCCTGCTTGTCTTTTGGACTCCTTCGGTTTCTCTCTCATTGAGGCCCATCTTTTTCTGCTCTGCAGAACAAGGATATCTTCATCTTTTATTGGTCCTCAGTTTCCAGAAGTGAGATTGGCCCTTCTTCATTTTTTCAGTTCCTCAACTTCCCAGGATATGACTGTAGTTGGCTGGTTTGGTTGGTGTGCATCACAGAACTGATTAACTGTGGCCAAGGAGCAGGGGGTCTTGGCACCAATAGGATGACTGCCCTGGAAACTGTGTAGGTGGAGTGGGTGTGGGAGTCCCCAGACAAAGGGGTATGGCTCCACAAAACAGTAGGCACTCACTACGTTCACACCATCTCCTTTAATTTTTATCACAATAATCTTGTAAGGCAGGTGGGCCTGTTGTCTTCACAAGTAGAAAAACTAAGGTTAAGAAAAGGAAAGAAATTTGGCTGAGGTCACACTCGAACAATAGGTGGAGACTAGAGGCAGGAGTGGCAGGAGAGAGGTGGCGTCAAAGCCTGGGGTGTCCCTCTGTGCCCTGCAGCCTCCTTGGTCAGCCTCCCAAACATCGGCCACTTCTTTGTACTGTGGTAATTGCAGCAGACAGGATGGCCCAGGGGGCTGAGTGATCACTGACCCCAGGAAACGCCCTGCAAATTGCTCTTTTGGAAAAGCCCCAAAGTCAGCTTGCTTTTGGCTGTTTGTTTGTCTCTCTGAAAGCTGGGTGAAGGTTGTGTCCTGTCTGCTCTTGGGAGCCATGTACTGCAGGTTGCCTTTTTGCAAAATTAATTAGCAAATCAAAGGTCAGAGCTGCCTCCTCAGTGATTGCTTGGTCCTCCAGAATAGCTTTTTCTTCCTCACTGTGGCCATTGGTGTCCTTTAACCCTTCCGCAGCCATGGAAGCTGGGTGAGTTATATCTGCATCTCTATCCCCAGGAACCAGACTCATGCACTGTGCCTTCTATATTTAGGAGGTTTTTGTTTTGAGTCTGTGGGAAGATTATTCTTTGCCACTGCCAAGAAGCTGCACAGGTGTCTTTTGACTCCAGCTTATCCCATCGCTGACATCATCATCTTTCTCATCACCAGGTGACACTTTTCTCCAGATATGCCACTGGTCATGATTTCCCCAAGTTCTTTTAATGTTTGACTTTCAACAACCTCTTAAGCACAAGCAATATGAAAACCATATCTTTAATATTGTCACAAGGCTGGAAAAAAAATCTTCTATAGTGTCTGCATGGTAGAGCAGCTTGCTCCTGACATTTGTTTTGTAATAATACCCCATATTCTGAATATCTCCCTTCTCCATAGGTCAGATCAGGGAAGTAACATGGAGAAGATGAAGGGGAGGAGGCAGGGCAGGGAGACGGTGAAAATATTGTCAGATCATAACCTTGGGGAGCATTTTATAATTACCTAATAATGAGATAGCTTGGCTAACCTAGAGAGTTCTGTTGTTCTCAAATAATCATTCATGAAGAGTTCAAATGGACGGTAGTACCAGTTAGGAAAAATACATTTGAGAGAACTGGTGTCATGTATTTGAAAGATTCATTCAGTTAAATTTCTTTTTATTTTTTTTTTTTTTGAGACAGAGTTTCACTCTATCGCCCAGGCTGCAGCGCAGTGGCGCGATTTCAGCTCACTGTAAGCTCCACCTCCTGGGTTCACGCCATTCTCCTGCCTCGGCCTCCCGAGTAGCTGGGATTACAAGCACACACCACCACGCCCGGTTAATTTTTCTATTTTTTTTTTTTTTTTAGTAGAGACAGGGTTTCACTATGTTAGTGAGGCTGGTCTCGAACTCCTGACCTCATGATCCACCCGCCTCAGCCTCCCAAAGTGCTGGGATTACAGGCGTGAGCCACCGCGCCCAGCATCATTTGGTTAAATTTCTAAAAAAGATTGTAAACTCCTGGTGGAAAGAGCTTTCAAATAACAGAAAACAACTTAAAATGTATGAAATGATGAAGAGATTTACTATTGCTTCATGTAACAAGGACAGTTTTTTGGGTTGGTCAATTTATTGGTTTAATAACAACATCAAAAACCCCAGCTCTGTCCATCTCTACTTTCTGCCATTCTCAGTACACTTGCTAGCTTTCCTCACAGTCACTAGATAGCTGCACTATCTCTAGGCATCACATCCTCACACATCACCATCCAGAAGCAGAAAAGGGACAGTCTTTTCTTTGTGCCTTTATATTTTATTTTATTGAGATGGAGTTTTGCTCTGTCACCCAGGCTGTAGTGCAACGGTGCCATCTTGGCTTACTGCAACCTCTGCCTCCTGGATTCAAGTGATTCTCCTGCCTCAGCCTCCCAAGTAGCTGGGATTACAGGCATGCAGCACCACGGCTGGCTAATTTTTGTATTTTTAGTAGAGACAGAGTTTCACCATCTTGGCCAGACTCGTCTCGAACTCCTGACCTCATGATCTGCCCACCTCAGCCTCCCAAAGTGCTGGGAGCCGCCGCGCCTGGCCCTGTGCCTTTATTTAAGACTAAGAAACCTCTCTCGGAACAATCTACCCAGTCAGTGGCTACTAATGGCTCGATGGACAGAATTCAGTCACATGTCCTTTTCAAAGCCAATCACCAGCAGAATTAGAATGATTTTGAACGACTAAGACTGTTGGACTGGGGCTGGAGTGATCCATCCTTGAAATACATGACTACCCGATATCTGAACAGTACATATATTCTCTTAGCAAAAAGGTAGCTGTTGGGTAGGGCATCAACAGTATCTGCTACAGGGTTCACTACACATTTATTGATTTTAATCTATTTTATTCTGCTTAAACCCCAGGACATTTGATTCACTGATACCTACTGAGATAGATATCATTAAGCCTCACATAATAACAAACTGGTTTCAGAAAAACTATAAAAGTGCTCGAGAAAGACAGTATTCAGAAAAGAGTTCCCTGAAAAAGCCCCAAAATTGGTCTATACCTTCATGATGAAGTGATTCCTTTTCACTAACTTGATATAATCTAATTCTGTGTCTCATTTTGAAATGCCAAGGCAGCCCTTCAGAAAACACATGACTCCATCAACCACAATTGCTTGTTCAAATCCATTTGCTTTTTCGATTAGCACTGGGCCAGAGAGAGGATGACTATATGATCCTCGAAATAAAAATTTTATCCATATATACCTATATGTGTGACTGTCTACCTATCTATCTATGTGCACCCATCTATCTACCTGCCACCTCTCATAACTGTCTACATTCCACAAAAGCTGAGATGTGCTCTTTGACATTTTCATTAGAGGAACTTGGGAATCCCTCTCATAGGATGACACTCGTCTTATTGCAAGATCTTTTTTTGCCAAGTTTCCCCTCCAGTTTGACACTTAAAATCTTTCCATTGCATGTAGCAGAAATCGATCATGGTTAATTTATAAGGAAAAAGAATTTATTTGGTGGACACAGGGTAGTCCATAGAATCAAGGGAAGATCCAGGGATCTGGGTACAGGAACTAATTACGGTTAGTTGCTGGGATGAATTCACTCCTGCATGCCAATCCTGCCCTCAGATTCAAGAGTCTGGAGAGAACATCCAATTGGCTGCGCTTGGCTACAGGCCCTTCTGTTAGCCAGAGCAGCTGGGGCACTTTTATTAAAGTGCCTATCAAAACTGCAAAACTGGAGGAGGAGTCTTTCCTCATCAGAAAATCAGCATTTGGGGGCTGGATGCTGGGCAAGCAAATACAGACACCCAAAGCAACAATG
The DNA here is from genome assembly GCF_028878055.3 of Symphalangus syndactylus. Lineage (NCBI taxonomy): Eukaryota > Metazoa > Chordata > Mammalia > Primates > Hylobatidae > Symphalangus > Symphalangus syndactylus. Next base: position 46,841,685 of record NC_072443.2, on the reverse strand, counting down.
AGCACTGCCTGAAAACAACACAGAAGCAGCACACGGAGCAAACAGGATTCATAGAATGTAACAATAAAATAACTTTTCTTGTTTTGCTTCCCATGTCTCTTTAAATCTGCTTGGTGGAGGAAACCTACCCTCTGACTGTAAACTCTACCTCGACTGTAAACTCTACTTACTTCTAGATAGGAAAATAGCCCATGGTCACTTTAAGATGCAAACACAATCTGGAATTCAGTAACAGAATGTTAATTTTATTACCACTTTAATTTTCATTCAAGGAGAAGACTCCTCCCCAGTTCCCCACCTGGGATCAGGGATCAATTGCAGGCAGACTGTCTGCCTTTGGTCATGGGAGTGGTCAGCTTTTCTTTCTCTGTCATCCCTCCCTGGTCACAGGGAGGGTGGAAGGTATGGGAACAAGGACAAGAAAGTTTGTGTTTAACTGGTACTGTCATCAAATGTCCTTGTGTTCTCATAGCAGAGCAGAGCTTTAAAGCTGACTCTTTGTCTCTGGGCACTTTCATGGATTTTTTTGAGACTCCTCTGCTGTGTCTTTTTGACCACAACCCTTTTGCTCTCAGCTTCCCAAGTAGCCCACCTCTCTTGCCTTCTAGGTTTCATGAAGCAGATGACAGACACTAGTCTGCTGTGCTCCCGACCTCTGACAGCGAGGGTCACATAGTTAGTTTTCTGAGTGATCCCATTGTATCCCCCCTTCACTCGGCTTTAGCTGGGGGATTGGCATAGCTCTGATGGGATGTGTGTGATTCTTGGCACAACGCTTTCCAAGGAAATTGTCTTAAGATAATCCTTTCCCCAACTGCCATACCCTCAATTCTTTGGGTTCAAGAACATGAAGGGTTCAAGAATTGCAATTTTTTTTTTTTTTTTTGATACAGGGTCTTGCTCTGTCACCCAGGCTGGAGAGCAGTGGCACGATCGTGGCTCACGGCAGCCTTGACATCCTAGGCTCAAGCAATCCTCACACCTGAGCACCCCCACAGCTCCCCAGTAGCTGGGACTACAGGTGCCCACCACTATGCCCAGTGAATTTAGTATTTTTTGTAGAGATGGGGTCTCGCCATGTTTCCAGGGCTGGTCTCAAACTCCTAAGCTCAAGCCATTCATCCCCCCTCAGCCTCCCAAAGTACTGTGATTACAGGCATAAGCCACCACACCTGGCCTGTAAATAATTTTTAAAAATCTTTGCCAATAGACGACAATAGTATTTTGTTTTCATTTGCATTTCTTTAATTACTAATGAGAGTACACATTTTCATATGCCCTTTCTGTGTCTAACAGTAGAAATAATTAATACTCAACTCTTATTATGCACTAGGTACTTTACTTAAGCCAACTCATCTAATCTTCACATAGACACTATGCAGTAGGCACTATTATTATTCCCATTTGACAGATGAGGTCCAGATTGATAAATTCGCTTGCCCAAGGTCACACAGCTAGTGGATCTGGCTCTGGCGTTCTCCTGCCTGACTTTTTCAACATTCCCTGCTCTGTTCATTCTACTTTACTCTGTGTCCTCCTCTTCTTTTCTTTTCTTTCCTTTTTCTTTTCTTTTCCCCTTCCTCCTTAACCTTCTTCTTACCTTCATTTTCCCAGGGAGCACTTTGACCTCACTAGCTGTTGTCAACCTGTTCGGTTTGAGTTCAACACACATATAGTGAACATTTAGCATATGCCAAGCACTATGTGAGGGGCTGAGAGACAAATACAACTTGGAGTGACCCTCAGGAGACAACCATCTAATAGGGAAATTATGGACTGCACACAAAGAGCACATCATGGTGTCCTAGGCATGCTCACAATTCCCCCTCCACAGTTACTGTTCTCAGAGACATTAAATGACCTGGAGGTCATGCAACTCAGTCATGGTGGAAGAGAGAAGACAGTATGAGGATTTCTGGCATACAAATCAACCAATCTCAGGTTAGCTCTGCAGACCTTTTCTTCTTTTACTGTTTTCATTGTCACTCCCTGTCCAGGGCACTAGAAATAGCCTTCATATCCATTTTGGGGCTATTCCTGGAGCTTAAAGCTCATGGAAGGATACTCTCCGGTTAATTGAGGTGTTACTCTAGCAACAGCAACAATACAAATCAGAATAGTAGCTGCAAATTTCACATCAAAAGACTCAGGTGTGGAAATGTGTAACTTCATTTTCTTATAACTCAAGTTAATTTTTGACCCTAAGCCCGTATTCTGCTTGATGCAAGAAATTTATTCTAGTCACTTTCAAGTACAATCAATAAACCAGTATTTCTCAGTCTTTTTTTAATTTAAAACTTAGTCTATTCAGGATGATTTTCACTTTTCTGAGCTCCTGGAGAAAGGTGGGATTCCCTAAGTGGTCCCTCAGTAGCAGTGTGCTTCTGAGGTGGTTGGTGGTGTCTGTTTGTAGCTTCTGCGGGCATCATAGTTGGGCTTGGCTGGGGTAATAAACAGTCCTGCTCAAACAGAGACTGCACTGTCCTGGTGCTGGGGATCCCTGAGTTGTAATCACATCCCAATCAGATTCGCTGTGGGGACAGTCCACACCACATCCCTCTGCTGCGTGACCCCTCATCCCAACTGTGATCCCCTCCTACGGCTCTCTCTCTCTCGGTTAACTTCCTTGACCCACTCATAAGAACCTGACTCACCCTCTCATGTCACTCTCAAGGCCTAGAAAGCCCAGGGGATAAGGGCTTTCTCTCCCCTTGCCTTATGGCCAGAATGAGATGGAGAAGAGGAAAAAGAGAAGAAAAGAATACAGTGGTTATCATCTCAGATATCATTCTGTTGCATCAGTACACATTCCCTCCTCCAAAGAAGTGCTATTTTTTCATTTCCAAGTTGAAATCTACCAACATGCCTCTTTTGATGCCTTTTAACCAGGTTTCTATTTTCTTCTCAGATTGATCAAAGAAACACTGGGAACTTTCCCCTCCCTGAGGAACTTCCACAGATGTACACCTTTGGTCTCCATCCCAAACGTGCTGATATGTGAATGTTCATCCACTGCCAGCCATCTTTGTCCTCCGAACTATCGGTCCCCTGCACCTGGGGCCTGTTGCCCTCCACCCATGGACAGTCTCAGCTTCCATCCAGCTCCACTTTTCACTCTCTCCACTCTTGAATAGCATGAACCCAACCAACTGGTTGATATGTTTATTTTTCATTTCCTTCTTTTCTTCTATGTAAGTGTTTATTTTTTAACCTTTTTACTTGCCTTGAATCCTTTTTGGAAATAAATTAAATTAAAATTGTAATAAATAACATGAGTGTAGCCTTTTTAAGGTTAAATGACTAGAACTACCCACATTATGCCAGATGTGGATACACCATAATTTTCCTGTCTCCAAATTACTTTCATTTTGAATAGATTTCTTTGTGTGAAGCCTTTGATGTTTTTCCCACTTCTGAGTCAGTAATCCTAGTTAGGCAAAAGAAAGAAAAGGAATAATGGTGTTGGGTTATCTGTGATACCCCAGGTTTTATGCTGGACATGTTTGTCTATATTATCTCACTGCATGCATCCCAAATTCCTAGCTGGAGCCAAAGCCATATTTACCCTAAGGTTCAAACAAGCCTATCCATAAGACTGCAGGGGGAAATGGGTGGACAAAAATGCAGAGATTGGTTTGAGTCTCCTGTGAAAAAAGTTAATTTTCTAAGCTTGAAGAGAGAATCCACCTGGAAGAGAAGAATTTGTTGATTTGTTCAACAAATATTTATTGAGCGTCTATAATGTACTCGGCACTGTGCTAGAGATACAATGGTGAGAAATTCAAGGGCAGTGAGCCAGTTTTGGAGGAGAGGAAGAGTTCTGAGTGCAGCAAGGGTGAGTATATCACTTGGCTTGTCCTCTGGACCAGACAGTCCTAAGGCACGACAGCTGCAGTGCAGAGCCAAGAAACACCGAAAGTTGCTTCAGTTCCATTTTCAAAGGAGAGGGAGAGAAAAGTCAAGGCCAGTGTTTTCTACATCCTGCAAAACAATCCCTCTTCACAAACATCAGGAAACTTAACTTGGAGATGTTCTTGGACACCAGGAGGGGACTTAAAATGAGACATCAGTAGAGTCTAGGGACATTGACCCAAACAACCAAGGCAAGAAGGAGGGGCAGAGCAAGGGCAGCTGACAGGACTCGGGCCCTGGACTTGACTGAGGCATGTGCTGGGGCTTGCAAGGACTTACCAGGAAAAAATGGGAGAAAGCTGCGATTTCCAAGTTAAGAGGGTGGAGCTGGAGAGACAGCTTTGGGACTTTTGCCACGTCTCTACTTGTACCCCCAGGCTAAAGTGGCCTGGAGTGGGTTAAGTTATTTCACATTGGGGCTCAGAGGAGATAACGCTCTTTCTCAAGGTCATTGATTTGGTAACAGTCTTTCTCCAAAGTCCTTCCCAGACCCAGTCCACCATATGGTATTACAGAAGAGCTACAGGGTTCCCATCTCTGCTCTGCTGTTAACACATTGCAAGATGTTGGACAAGCTCAAGTATCCCCTTGAGCTCTATTTTTTCATCTTTTGAAGGGAAGTGTTGGACTAGAGGAGCTACAATATTCTGTGACTCTTGGGCTGATTTCACTAGCTCTGGGTACTGCCGATAATCTGATCCAGTCTTACCTATCCTGACTAATCCCCCTCATGTCCTTGGCCCTTTTACTCTAGCCAATTTGGTATTCTCACTGTCCCTTGAACACAGCACACTCGTTTCCATTCCTGACTCTTTGGCAAATTCCTCCCTAGGGACACTAAACACACCAGAATGCACATGCTGGTCAGACCATGGTCTCTCCGTTGTCGGGAGGGACACGCCCACTACCTTCCCTGATTCGGACTTTCAAGGTAAGCCTATGTCAGCTTCCCTGGGCACCCATTTACATCTCTACATTAGTTTGTCCGGACCCTTTGTGAATTCATTTATATTTCCCTCATGTGCTACATCTTGGAGTAAAGTGTTCCACAAGTTTATTACCCATTCCTTTTATTTGCTCTAACTATTCCTCTCTCATCTTCCCCTCCAGGGAGTATTTGGGTTGAGTAAGTCCTTGTTCACCTTCTGGTTATTGATGAGTTTACTGATTGCCATCGTGTCCTTTTCCAGTCTGGAGGGTTCTAACCCTTTCTGGCCTGTCTTCCCTCAGCAGCCTTCAGTTATTCTTTTCTGTTCCTTCTCCAGTATCTGAACATCAGAGGTTCAGTGACTAGAACCCAGCACAAATCAGTGAGAGGTGGATGTATCATGTTTAAAGAAATGCGGGGGTGGGGGCTCAGTTATTTTCAGCCACCTCCTCCCCTTGCTGATGCCTGACGTGTTTTCTTGGCTTTTGGTGCAAAGCAGGACTTTCAACTCATGTATTGGAAAGGAAAATTCTTCCAAAGGCCCTCTCCTGACTTTTGACAGAGATGTTAGTCACAGAGTTTGGATTTTATTTTTAAATGTATCTGCACATGCCACATTAAATTTATCTGCCCCTTTTCTTGCCAAATTATAAAAACTCGGTGGGTAACAATAACTAACATTTAGTGAGCTTGTACAATGCCCCAGGCACTGTATTAAATGTTCTCCTCGCAGTATCTCTTTTAATTCTCTCTGCAACCCTATGAGGTAAGGACTATTATTACACAATGTTGAAGACAAGGATATTGAGAAACAGACAGATTAAGTAACTTGATCATCACACAGCTGGCAAACGACACAGCCTAGACTCAAACTCAGGGAGTCTGAGATTTTCAGCCTTGATGCTCTAACCAGTCAACCCTGGCTGTGGATGGGAATCACCTGGGAGCTTTGAAAAAAACACTAATTCCCGGGGCCCCACCCAGAGCAGTTAAATCAGATTCTCTGGGGATATCTTCAAAAGCTCCCAGAGATGATTCTAATGTCCATCCAGGGTCAAAGACCAATGCTGTGGTGCCTCCTCCTGTCAAAGCCTGTCAGCTTCTTGCCACTGTACCTGGAGGATTATAGTTGGAGCCATCTGCAAGGGAAAGATTTGTCATGTGACCTTCCCCTCCAGAACATGTATAAAGATGTTAAATTATACCAGTCTTGGCATAGACTTTTTTTTTTTTTTTTTTTTTTTTTTTTTTTTTTTTGCTGTTGTAGTGGTAAAATATAAATAACATAAAATGTATCATGTTAACCGTTATTTTAAAAATATTTACTTTTTAATACATAAGCTGGGTTGTTCCACATATCTATTTTTTCTTTTTAAATTGTGGTAAAATACACTAACATAAAATGTGCTGTCTCAGTGCTCTCGAGTGCACAGTTCAGTGGCATTAAGCACATTCGCATTTGGCCACCGTCACCACCATCTATCTCCACAACTTTTTCATCATTCCAAAGTGAAACTCTGCACCCAATAAGACCTAACCCCCCCCCCCATTTTACCCCTTTCTCAAGCCACTGGCAACATCCATTCTACCTTCTGTTTCTGTGAGTTGACTACTCTAAATATATCATAAAGGTGAAATCATACAGTATTTATCCTTTTGTGTGTGACTTTTTTACTTAGCATGTCTTCAAGTTTCATCCATGTTGTAACGTGTTAAATTTCATTCATTTTAAAAGCTGAATATTTCATTGTATGTCTATATCACATTTTGTTTATCCATTTATTGCATAGATTCTTGAAGAGAAATTTTTAACAATGGACCATCTAAAGAAGCCTAAATTTTTTTTTCTTTTCTTTTCCTTTTTTTTTTTTTGAGACAGGGTCTTGCTCTGTCATCTATGCTGGAGCAAAGTGGCTGGATCTTAGCTCACTGCCGCCTTGACCTCCTAGGCCCAAGGGATCCTCCTGCTCAGCCTCCCGAGTAGCCAGGACTACAGGTGTGTGCCACCATGCCTGGCCAATCAAGAAAAAAATTTTCTTTTAGAGTGACGGGGTCTCACTCTGTTGCTCAGGCTGGTCTTGAACTCCTGAGCTCAAGCAATCCTCCTGTCTCAGCCTCCCAAAGTACTGGGATTACAGGCATGAGACACCGTGCCTGGCTGAAGCCTAAATTTGTTCCTACCATTTATTTTCTGTCTCTAAGCCATTCTCTTGATAAAAGAGACATCATTCTTTCCTCCCCCTCAAGCTTCATGGTAACTTAACCTTTCAAAAGAGCCTTTCTTAGAGAACTTTGTCAAAAGCTCTTTAAAAGTCTAAGTGGGTTATAGGTGTTTCCTCATTATACCTACTCCTCCTTTACTTTCTTAAAGAATTCCACTAAATGCGTGTTTCCTCGCCTGCACCTGCCCACACCTACATTTTCTTTGTGACCCAAGGCAATTCCCACCTCCTTCCAGAAGCCTTCCTGGACACTAAGCCTTAGCGACTCCCTCTCCACTGAACTTCTCCAGTGTTTATTGCCTGGAGCAGCCAATCTGGCATTTACCTGCTATTTACTTCTTGTTTGCACCTCACGTTCCCAATAAGATGATCACTCCTTAAGCACTGCTTATCCTCTGTGTGTGTCCTCTCTAGCCTCAGAACAGAACTGAGCAAATAACAGGGGTGTGAAAATTCTTATTTAATTGAAGTGAGGAAGCCTGCTTCCTCCCACTCAAATCAGGGCTTCTTGGCTAACAGCTGAGATCCAAGCTACCTGCAGCATCGCAAGGATGTGTTAAGGACACGTTCTATCCCCCTCATTTCCCAGATGAAAGCAGAGCCAGCACAAAGCCAAATGGATGGGGTTCAGGCCAAGTTGTCTTCATCAGGCCTTCGCTTACTTCACTTGGCTCACACTCCCCCTTTCTCTACTGAGCACTCGTATTGTTTCTCTTATTCTTTTTTATTCCTCCCCATCTTAGTTCCCTATTCTGCTTTCTGACCCCTTAGGGTACTACCTCATGCAATAAGTGTGGATAATGGGTTTTCATTGTTTTTGGCATATCTGCCCCAGTCAGGATCCTACTCAGGTGCTGGGGCTGTCATAACAGTCTCCTAACTGGTCTCCCTAACTCAAGTTCAGCCACTGCTACCGTTCTCACTTCATCGGCCTTCTGCCCCAAACTTTGGATTATTTCCCTTGCCTGGACTGTAGGAAAAATTCCAGCCCCCTTCCATGGCATTCAAGGCCTCTCTGGCTCTCCCATGGTCACGCATCATCTGCTGCTGCATCCCTCCATGTCTTCTATCAATAACAATGTCTTGAATGCCTTCTCTCAGGGGGCTAGGGTTCTAGGTGCTTTGTAGGGTCCTGGTACAGAGGTGTGCTCAATAGATCATTCAGAGGGAATGACTGTTCATCTCCCACTCCTGCTAAGGTGCTGTTAATGTATGTGTTGCCTTGTTTAGATAAGGCATTAGGCCAACCTACTATTTCACTGCTATGAGGATTTTAGTCCATGGAACACCAGAGGAGAGACATTTTGGTGGGGGCAAGAAGCCTTTCTGGACCTCTCAACCACTCCAGTGGTTTTCTACCCCCACCCAGGCAGGAGGTTCTCCCTCTTTAGGCCCTACCCAAGGATATGGTCCTGCTTGGGTCCTCTAAGCACCAGGCCAGGCCCATGCCCCTTTTTGGTTACAACCTGGGATCCTTTCCGTTTCTTTTCTTTTCTTTTTTTTTTTTGAGGCAGAGTTTTGCTCTTGTTGCCCAGGCTGGAGTGCAATGGCGTGATCTCAGCTCACTGCAACCTCCGCCTCCCTGATTCAAGCAATTCTCCTGCCTCAGCCTCCCGGGTATCTGCTATTACAGGCATGTGCCACCATGCTTGGCTAACTTTTTGTATTTTTAGTAGAGACGGGGTTTCTCCATGTTGGTCAGGCTGATCTTGAACTCCCAACCTCAGGTGATCCGCCCGCCTTGGCCTCCCAAAGTGCTGGGATTACAGGCATGAGCCACCGTGCCCGGCCCGGATCCTTTTTTTAATGGGATACAGATCTCCTTCTGGGAACACTGCTTTAGGTGACCTTGGCCAACGCCCACCCTGTCCTGATCTTATCCAGGACCTCTGTGGCTTTACGCTGGTCCTGGGAGATAATCACAGACACAGATCTCTAGTGTTCAAATGCCTTCGAGAAGGGTGACCACACCTTACATTCTTCCTTGGGTCTAAACATCCTAAGAGTTGCCGCTGTCTTCCTTGCCTGGAGTTGAGTCCTTGACTTGACCCTTTATCCTGCTCGTCTGCCAGGAAGCCTGGTGTCATCCCTGAACCAGCCATGCCTCTGATTTTCACACCCCATACTTCACTTCCTCTTGATTTATCCTCAGCCCAAATCTGACAGTCTGTGCCAGCTGAGCAGGAAGGAGGAAAGCAGAGAGGTGCTTGTGAGTGCCCAGGAAGAGAGATGTGATTACCCCCGGGTGTCAGCCTGAGGCCAAGCTACAAAGCCTGCCTTCCCTCTCTCTCACCACACCCTTGACTTAGGACTGTATGAAGAAAAACTAGAAATGTAACACAGGGAACAAAAATGGTTCCAGAAAAATTGTGTGCATGTGGGATTGATGAACACTTTTTGTGGGTTTCAGAGCAAATTCTCCCCTCTCTTGTGATTTGGAATGCCGCAGGTGGTTAACTGGGTTGAAAAACAATTAGCATATGTTTTACTATAATATACATTTTCTATTAAAGAGTTTTTAAGTGCTAATATAAATATTAACTAATAATTAAGCAATTGGAGAAAAAAGTTTATATGGAAAAATCTCAGTTCAAGCCTAGCTATGAAAATTACCAATTGCATCCATGATTCCTATCTGTAAAATGAGGATAATAATCATTCATTTATTAAATCATTATTTTGTGCCTTTAAAAGAAACCACCAAACAAACAAAAACAAAGCCCTGTTCTGTAAGCTGGGGCTATAGTGATGAACAAAGCAGGCAAGTCCTCTGCTCTTGTGGAATTTACATTCTGGTCAGGGGAGACAGACAATAAATATGTACAATGTCAGGTGGTGATAATGACAAGTATTTGTCATTTTTGAAAAGACGGTAATACATCTCTGATGAACTGATATTTGAGCAGAGATTAAAGGAAGTGAGGAAATGACCTATGTGGACATTTGGCAAAAGAGCTTTCCAGGCAGAGGCAGCGTCAAGTACAAAGGCCTTGAGGTGAGAGCCTTGGGTGTGTGAGGAACAGCAGAGAGGCTGGGGAAGCCTGAGAGAAGTGAGGATAGGGAGTGCGCTAGCAGATAATGTTAGACAGGCCTTGTGGGGCTGCTAAGTCTTTTTCTCTAGAGAGCTGCGGAGCCATAGAAGGTTTTCGAGCAGAGGAGTGATACGATCTGACTTAGGACAGCTTCCGTGTGGAGAACAGACTGTAGGTACAAAGGTTAGAAATGGCAGAGCAAACATCCAGGGGAGAGAAGAGAGTGGTTTGAACTAGGGTGCAAGTGGAAGAGGTGGGGAGAAGTGGTAAGATTCTGAAAATATTTCAAAGATAGAGACGACAGGATTTATGGATGGTCTGGATGTGGGGTAGGAAATGACTTCAAGTTTCGACCTTGAGGAATTGGAAGAATGGAGTTTTTATTTACTAGGATGGGGAAGACTGAGGGAGGGGCTGGTTTAGAAAAGCAAATCAGAAGTTAAGTGTTGGGTATGTTAAGTTAGAGATGTCTCTTAGATGGTCATGCAGAGGAGGGGGCAGGCAGTTGGTTCTATACATCCAGATTTTAAGAGAGAGCAAGAGGGGTAGGAGCTGCAGATACAAACTTGGGCATCATCTGCACAGAGAGGTTTACAGCCAGTGACTGGACAAGCTCATCTAGGTCTTTGGTGTAGCTGTCTCCCTCACGTGGCTGTGAAGGTCAAAGTGGATAGTATATGGCAAATAGTTTTGTAAACTGTAAAATACTATACACGAAGAAAGGACCAAGTGTGCAAATATGGTAAAGAGCATAATGTAGAGCAGGATTTAAAGAAGTATCTTCAGGTAGAGACAGAATCATAGAATACATGTGCAAGGAGAAGCTTACAAACCAGTGGATCAACCCCTTTCATTTTATCCAGGAGGAGCTGAGGTTGGAGAGATTAAGAGGCTTGTCCAAGGACACTCAGCTCATCAGTGGCCCAGCTCATCCTAGGACTGGGGAGCCCTAACTGCTGGTGCGGTGCTCTTTCCACCACGTGAAACACCTGCTCACATTTACTGCTTCAGCTCTCTCTGAATCTGTTAACCAGGGGCAAGTAATTCTTCAAACAGAAATCTAATTATATCGCCTTGTGCTTTTACACATGCTACTTCCTCTGCCTCCTCCTGCTTCTCTGTCTGGCAAATTCCTGCCTTATCTTCCATTCCCAGCTAGAATGGCCCTTTCCAATGAAGACTTCTTTGTCCTGTTTGGTAGAGCTGGTAACTGGTTCTCCATGTGCCCCCACAGCTCCCATCTTGTGGCAGTCCTTGCATTTGCTATGATTATGTCTGCTTCCCCTGCCTGCCTGTGAAGCTCTTCCTATGACCTCGCTGCCCAGCATAGTGAGTGACACTTAAATGTTTGGGAAGGAAGGAAGGACGATCTCTTCTTTCACATTAGTTCAGGACAATGCGAAAGCAGTCATTCAGTGACACTTCAGTTCCTCTGACCTGAGCATGCTTTTGGTTCACAAATTGACAATGACTTCTGGGGTACGAATTTTCTTTTTTCTTTGCTATCCCCAGGCACAATGAGCAGGCAATTCTGGGACCAGAAAACGATTTGGACATTATACGTGCTGTCTTTTTACTTTCAATTCTCTGTCTCCTATTAGTATATGACTGGCTGTTTGCCTTTTGCTGCAAGACAAGGTTTGTGTTTGTGCCTGGGCTATGCACAAGCATGTGTACACACACACACACACACACACACACACACAGAGAGAGAGACAGAGAGAGAGATGGCCTCGGGAGAGCATGCACTCATTTTTTAGCTTTATCTCCCAGAAAATGCCCTCAGGTGGGAGGAAGAAGACAGTGTTGTGCTCCTAGCTTTTCCACCCTTTTCCGCTCTCGAGCCTGAGAATTTGGATCTATTTCTTAAACTCTTTGAACCTTAGTTCAAGATAAGTTTGGAATTTCTAGGTCAAGAGTGAATCCTAAAAACTCCCTGTCACCCCCTATATTCACCGCTCTTTAGCTTGTTTGCTTGAGATAACACTGTGTTAATTACTATATTTCCATTCTGCTTAATTAACAATGTTTCGGTAGAAGGAGAATTGCTCCTAACGGAAGCAATTATCTTATAGGTTATTGCAAAGGTCTAAGGAAGGTGGCAGAAGCTGGTTGTGATACTGTGGTGATGGGATCAACGCTCCAGGTTTTGCTCCAAGTAAGTGAGTCAGAGATTCTAACCAGGCTGGGTTTGCCAAAGAGCAGGTGGTAAGCCAGGCCAGTAAAGAAACTGTCCCTTCTGGAGGGTTGGGCTTCTAAAGCTCTCTTGTATTGAGAGCTCTTGAGTAATCACTGTTAATCAATACAATACTTTAGGATGCAATTAGGATTAATTAGCCCAATGTTGCTAGTTGCCCTGTTACTTGGTCTGTCTCTTTGGGTGCCTCCTTGTCTTGGCTCCTGCTTCCCCTGAAAAGGAAAATTTCCTTCCTTGTGTCCCCAGCCTGGGGTCTCCTCTCTTCTCTTCCTGTGCCAAGCCCCCAACCCCCTTCTCCACTTTATAACATGGAGAGGGAGAGCCAGGAAGGGCCTTGACGTGATAGTGGGATGAAAAGAATAAACACGATCAACACATGGTAGCAAACAAGAGGGCAGGTGAGAGAATGTGTGAAGGGTGGAGAATATTTTGGTTATCTTTCAAGAGAGAGCTGTGGCTGACAGAGCCACTCAGAAGGCATTTTGTCTATTCTCCCAACCAGACAAATTGGAAGCCCTCCTGTTCATTCCCTGGTCCTGCAGTGTGGAATAGCTTTGTGGTTTTCGGTGTTAATTAAAAGGTATCTCTATATTGCACATACTTATATTTTTTGTGATGACAAAAACATTCCCCATGGCTCTGCAGAGAATTGGGGGGGGGGGGGCAGCAGGGCACGCTCATAGCAGTGGAAAGGTTCCACAGTGGGGATCAGGAGACCTATCCCCACCTCAGCCTGGGACTCTGGGAGAATGGTCCAGAGCTCATTGTCCTTGTCGATAAAATGATAGATTTGGACTCAATATCCTGTGCTGCCTCTTCCAACTTGATTTTTACCCCAATATTAAATGAATGGGCTACCAGACTGGTATGCCCACACATGCCCGTTTCCTTCCTTTTCTTCTCCGCATCTCTGCCTTTGTGTCCAGAACGTGTTTTCCCTTTGCAAGTTTCTCTCCATTCTGCACATTATGAGTTTCAGCATTTCCGTTGCCCTAGAAAGTCTATCTTTGAGATCTTGCACTGTTTCTCTTTTTACAGTGTCTCATAAACTCCCTTCTTGGATTCAGAACCACCCTTTCTTTCCCATTATCCTGTCAAACTGCTTCTTGCCATGGTCCAGGGGTAGGAGGATGGCAGGGAGGAGGTGCTTCTCTGGGGCTCTCCATTCTTCTGCTTTATCTGGGGTTTCCTTTATCCAGAATTTTATTATGTAAAATGCTTCACTCAGACTTTGTTCTAATTATCCAATTTTTGGCATACTCTAGAAAGTCTTTTGATATTTTCCTTCCTCCAACTTATCTATTTTTATTTCATAGTTCTCTTTGGTTATCTCTTAGAATCACTTTCCTGATTTTAATTTTTCAGATCCTTTGTCTTTCTCACTCGTTCTTAGGTCACCTTTTTTTAAATTTTCAAATATATTTTTTGTTCAGCAGAGGGCTCCCTTCCCATCCCTCTTGCAGCCCGGGCAGCTAGGATTTGAAGCTTGCCCCTTGCATCTTTCTCTCCCGCCTTCTAGCCATCAGAAACACTAGATCACTTAAACTTGTAAACAATTCGGCCTCGCTCGTTGTGATTGCGCTAAACCTTCCGTCCTCAGCTGAGAACGCTCCACCACCTCCCTGGATCGCTCATCTCTTGGCTGCCCTCCCACTGTTCCTGATGTTATTTTACTCCCCGTATCCCCTACTCGTTCTTCACAATTCTGTAGGGTGCGTATTACTAACCCCAGTTTACAGCTGAGGAAACTGAGGCTTGGAGAGGTTCGCTCAATGTCGCACAGTTTGCAAGGTTAACCCTAATCCGGCCAGTTCTGGCTTTCCAGCCCAGCCCAGCAGCCTAGCCTCCCTCTCTGCCGCTGCAGGTTATAACGGCTCTTCACCGTTTTACACGAGGTCCCTTCCCCTTCAAATCCACAGGCAGGAAGATCGTTCCGAACTGACGGGGCTGGGGAATGTGGGAGTCCAGAGTGGGGTTTGGGGGAGCTTCCTCAGGCCCGGAGTGTTGGGGTGGGCAGGCCGCGCCGATGGCCCTCGAGGATGTCACATTCGAGATGGGGTGACCGAGAACCGCAAGGCGGGATGTGGCAAACGGCGGCAAGTGCTCGGAGTCCTAGGTCTCGCCGCCGGAATGCCGGCCGGGGAAGGGGCTTCGGCCCACCCGGCTGGTAACCACACTCGGCAGGCCCGGGGCGGGAGTCGGCCGAGCAGCCGCGGGATGCAGGGCGCCCCCTCGCGCTCCTCCGCGCGCCTTGAGGCTGGCGGGTGCAGCGCCCGCCGCGGCAGGTCTGCTCCAGCCCCCCCCCCTTTTTCGCTCCCGCTCCCCTCCTTCTCTGCCTTTGCTTGCAACCCCTCCCCCACCGCCCCTCCCTCCTTCTGCTCCGGCGGTCTCCTCCTCCCTGCTCTCTCCGCGCGCGGGGTCGGGAGCTAGTTGGAGCGCGGGCGTTGGTGCCAGAGCCCAGCTCCGCCGAGCCGGGCGGGTCGGCAGCGCGTCCAGCGGCTGCTGGGAGCCCGAGCGCAGCGGGCGCGGGGCCCGGGTCGGGACTGCATCGGAGCGCTGAGAGCTGGATGCCGTTCCTGCGCGGCCGCCCCATTCCCAGACCGGCCGCCAGCCCTCCTGGTTCGCCCCCGCCGCTCCGCGCCGCCCGGGAGTCGGGAGCCGCGGGGAACCGGGCACCTGCACCCGCCGCTGGGAGGTGAGTCCCGGGAGCCCCGGGCGCTTCCCCTGCGCGGGTTGGGGCTGCAACTTGCAAACTTCGGCAACTCGGGAGGGTATCGGGGTAGGGAGGTAGGGGTCCGGGCTCTGGCAAGTTGAAGCCAGGTAGGTGAGGCTGCGGGCGGGAGGACAGGGGGTCCCCTGGCTTCCGCGCCTCCCGCTGCCACCTCGGCTTAAGAGCCCTCAGCGCTGCTGCGTTCCCGCCGCCAGCCAGCTCTGGGTCCGGGTTGCGCTGGGCCCTGCCAGGGCTGTGGTCAGCGCATCTGGGCTGCAGCGGCGATGGGGACCCGGGACCCAGGCCTGGAGAAGGAGACGGACGAGTGAAGCTAAGGGACAGAGGGACAGACGTGCGGAGATGGAGGCTCAGAGAGGGCCGGCTAGTAAACAGCACTGAGCGAGAGTGCGGGCGGCGAGGCGCGTGGGAACGCGTGGCCCGCCCAGAGTGTGAAATCTCCCGCTCAGAGACGTCCCCGCTCCACCGCCGCCGCCTGCGGAGCCGCCGCCCGGATTCTTCCCAGACCCCCCTCCAGGACACTCTTGCCCTGACCAGGCCTGCGGAGCATGAACTCTGCCCGCCAGGCTCCAGGGGCAGTGGTTCAGGGCCCCGCAATCCCGGCTGGGAGGGTGGAGAGGGGTGCGGCAGCTGGAAGCGGGGACGCGAGCGGCGATTTCCCGATTTATGTTTCTCATGGTAATTTGTCTTTGTGGTTGGGGCTGCCCATTCACTTTCCGCTCACGTCCTGCGGGAGATCCAGCGAGGAGGGAGGGAGCGGGGGGCGCTCGGGCACAGAGAGGGATGCAGACGGGAGAGGGGATCGGGGACCCGCGCGGGGCGGGAGCCAAGAGGGAAGTGGTCGCGGGACGGGCGGAGGAAGAAGGCGAGGCTCCAGAGGACCCGGCCCAACCGAGCCGACTCCTTTGCCCACCGCAAACTTTAAACAAGGAGGAGGACCACCTGCAGCGCCGTTCTTGCCCCCACCCCCACCCCGAGCCCAGTCTTTGGGTAGTTCCGACTGCCCGCTGCGCCAGGCGGGAGTGGGCCGCGAGTCTGGATGGGGAGAGAGGGGCGCTGGATTCTGCCCGCACCCCTGCGACCCTGCCCAGGCTTTCTGCAGAGGGGCGGGGTGAGAGCCGCGGGAGCCGGGAGGGCTGCCTACCCTGGCGTGCACTCCTTCCCGGCCAACGGAATTGGGACTGGGGGTTTGGAAGCTTGCCTGTGTCTAGACCTCGCCACAATCCTACCTTCTCTGGCCCTAACCCCGTCTTTTTCCTTCAGCCCCTAGTGAGTCCGACCTCCTTCCGCGTTTCTCAGGCACCCCAACCCACTTCGGCCGCGGGGCCTCTCTCCACAGCCCTCCCTGCCTGCTTGGTCCTCGGCCTCCACACTTCAGCTCATCTTTTTAAGCCTGTTCTCTTCTTGACAATCAGCAGTGGCCTCTCACTTTTTCTGAGCTGGGACAGATGACCTTGAGGAACGGGCAAGAGGGGAACTTGAACCTTATAACTGGACCTCACAACTACGGAAAAGGGGGGCAGATTTAAAAGCAGCTTGCAAAGAAACAGCCAGTACCTTGCCCCAAGTCTAGATTTTCAACGGAGGAGGAAAGGAGATAAAATATAGGAGAGATGGGGGAACTTGCCGCTTGGTCACTCATGGGGCGTGAGAACTGTTCTGGGCCTTGGGGCGTGGGGGGTTGACCCCTTGGGAGGCAGGGCTGCCTCTGGCTTGCTGTGTTGGGAAAGGTGTGTGTAGGTGAGTGTGGGTTTCAGGGGGAGCTCTTTTCTCCATATCAACACCTATCATCACCAGTTTGGGAAGGAATGGCAGATCTTCCATCTCTTTTCTTTTTCCAAGCAGCTAATGCCAGAGCCTTCCTCCTCCAAAGCCAACAGTAGCCACCATAATCATCACCGTGGACATCTAACACTGTTTAAGCACCTACTGTGTGCAATGCACCACGCTAAATGTTGGTAGATAAAAAGAGGTACAGGGCAGAGCCCATGCCCAGAGAGGTTACTAAGTTCACCAGTTTGATCCTGAGACACTTGTCTATGTGTCTGGGGAGGGAGAACATGGAGAGGAACATGCAGTGGCTGTACAGGCAGCAAGGTGCCTGATGACCCAAGGGTTTAGGAGAGGAAGGGTTAAAGAAAGCTCGGTGACTCAGGTGGGACAGAGCGCTGGGCTTATTGACTCTGCCCCGAGATAGGACAACCAGCACCTCCTTTCCCACTAGTGAGGGGAAAAAGTTCCTTTACCACTTCTAGTGCCAGACTAGAAAACCAGAGAAGCCTAGAGGTCCAGCCCAACACTGTAGATTGCTACCTCCCCATTAGGACTGGAGGAGCCCCAGAAACTTTCTTGTCTTAGGATGAACTTCCTGGCTTGTTTGAAAGACCCTACAGTGGTCACTTCTTATTGAGACTCAAAGCTGGGAGAGGCCCTGGAGATTGTCCACGTCAGGGGAAGCACAAATTCAAATGCCTACAGAGGGCAGGCAGGTCACAATGTGTTGATCAGGCAATTAGAGTGGCCCAGCTTATGGACAATTGGGAGTTCAAAGCCAAACTGGCCAAGTGAAATAGTCCTAACAAAATCAATTAACAGCCTTTAAGTAGCCTGACCCCTTATATCTATAGATTAAGATATTAAGATTCTAATAAGTGAGCTCATCTTCCTTGGATGTACATGTTATCTTGTCTCCCTGTACCTTGGGGATTGACTGGAATATCTCATGGCCTGGTTCTACCTCTGACCTGTTGGGCCCTTGGCTTACCCTCATTCTCAGGGCCCATTAAGATTCTTCTGTCAGATGATATGTTCCTTAAGGGAGCCATCTTGTTTTACTCAAATCTGAGCACATCACATCCATTGATATAAGGTTCCACATGCAGAGCCAAGACTGGATTCAGATCTCCTGTCCCCATTCCCACTAGGAATCCAGTGGGTGTAAACCAATTTTATTCTTTACAAAAAAGAGAAAATTCAACCATAACTTTTTGTTTCATCTAATGTAGCAATAGGGTTAGATGAGGTAAGACTAGAAGCTCACATTGGATGTTTGCAGATTCCAAGGAACATCCAGAAAGCCCTGATGCCTGAGTGGGGATCTAAAAAAAGGGATCAGAACCCATCAAGGGGATAGAGGAACAGCAGACATTTATGGATGGAGTGTGTGTATTTGGGAAGATGATGCTATTGGGTCCAATTATTTGAACACTGACCATGACACGCCTGTCCTTAGTCTTGGTCACCCTCTTATATCCAACTATCTGAGTTAGCAACTCATTACCAGCCAACAAGTTCACCACTTTCATTGATGACTGAGGTGGTAGAATGGACAAAGAGGACAAAAAGACATGATCCCTGATTAGAAGTGCATGCCACCTCGTTATGTTATATTGCCTTAAAGAACCCAGAGCTGAGTTCTGGTGCCCCACCACCTATACCCTGGCAGTAGACAGATGTTCCCCTTGATCTTCAAGTGTTGGCTTTGTCACTGCCTGGGTACAGGGTAAAAGAGACCATCAGTGGCAGTAAACTCCTGTGTTCACTCACCTACTCTGTGTCAGGCACTGTTCTAGGAGCCATGGATACAACAGTAAACAACACATGCCTCTGATCTCCCAGGATGGGGTAAATCAGCATGACTAAGAGTACACAATTATCAGCATTGCCTCAACATGTGTGGTGATTACCGTGGTGTCTTTTCCCCTGTGGGTTTGTCTGGGGGACCTGACAGCTAATGTGGAGTTGTCCAAAGGACTTGGAGTCCAGGGTTTTGGGGGAGGGTGAGAGGGCTAGGATTCCATCACCTTAGCTGTTTCCTAGTTCCAAGTTCCCTCTCTGTGCCTCAGATTCCTCACTCATCAAAGCTAAACACCTACTTTGTACCTGTGGTGTAAATAGAGGCAAAGCCAGGCTCCTGGAGATCTGGGCATCTGGAGCTCTCGGGATGCACAAGTGCTTGGAGGGAGTGTTATTTATACTTAAAGATCTAAACCCCAGTGGGTTCTGGGGACCATCTTTTGCCTCATTCAGTCACCTTGATCACTAGTTTGTCTTCATTTCGTGTGTGTGTGTGTGTGTGTGTGTGCTGGAAATAGTTACTTCTAATGAATGAGTTTTCTTTACATTCAGATCTTTGCATTTGAGTTTACCCATCACTAAGTTGGCCTTAAATTTATGACAACACTTAACTAACTTAGTCTTAAATGTATGGCAAGAGGCCAAAGCAAATGCCTTGACTAATGGAATTTCATTGAACTGACAGAATTGAGCCCTTCGTTTATAGCTTGTGTGGACAACACCTGGATTTTTCACTGGCATCGTGCTATACTTTTGCAAACACCCTCTCTGTGACTTTTGGTTTGATGACGTCTGCCTTAGCTGAGGAGATGGTCCTCTAATGGGTAATCTGGAACAGGATTTTCGTGTATGCCATTCTCTATTTCAGATGGATCTCCTCCAATACTTTCCTTCTGAAGAAATTTCCTTTATAACCAGCTTGAATTCTAGAAAATGGCAGGGAGAAGTTCCAGCTGAGAGTCGAGTTCTGAAAGGAAAGGGACAGAAGGGTGCTGAATGTTGTGTGGCTCTGCCATGATACTTCCCTTCCCTTCTGTTTTAGTGAGCATGAGAGATGAAACCCAAACCTTGCAGAATGGCCTCTCAGTCCTGATTTGAGTGGGGGACTCACCAGTGAGAAATTATTCGACTTGGTGGCTTCAAAGTGGAAGAAAAAATGAAGATGGTTTTCTGCCCAATTTGCTGCTGGGCACAGGAGAGAAAGCAGAAGGAGGGTCCTCTGGGATGGGGACTGGGGTCAGGAGAGTTTAACCTTGAGCTCTCTTCTTGACAGTTGGTCTGCTGATTCTCCTCCACTCTCTGACTTGAAATAGAAGGACAAAGATTCCATCGGGCTTTCCCTGAGTACACAAAAGCTTTAAAGGCAATGCTGTATGTTCTGAATCCTGCCATGACACTGTCCTCATTGTTCTGCATTTAATAAGAATGACTTAATCAGACTTGTGCATGGAACTCGTTTGAATTTGAAGCCTTGTCGATATTATCAGAGTATCTTTCATTTGAACCAGAAATGTCCTGGCCAGCATCTTCTGTGATGGGAAAGGTTGGTACTTGAAGGATGTTTAGTGACCATCTGTCCTGCCAGTCCCCTGAGGATCAAATTAGAGGTTTCAGTTACAGAGTGGGGAGGTTGGGTTAGAGGGAGGCTTTTCTGCTTGAGTACCTCTGCCAAACCGTTGGGTTCTTCATCTGTGAAAGGGAGGTGTTCAGAAGAATCCTAAAGCCCTTTCTGGCCCTCAAGTCAGTGGTTTTGAATGAATATTGCAGTCACTTCTTGATTTTCCAAGAGTGGCTCATTGACTTTTCTGTGGATTCTTTGTGGGGAATGTGAGTCTCAGGCTAGTTTCCAGTTACCATCCAGCCCCCCTGTTGTTAACCCATCTGACCGACTGCCAGTCGCTGCATCTTCAGAGAATGCATTTTCCTTTTTGCCTCAGCCTGAGCCAAACATCATTTGGAAGGTAAATCTGCTGTATATTGAGGCATACATGTGCATATAAACATATATATATATGCACATATAAATATAGATGCAAGGCATTCCAAATCTGTGTGTTACCGGCTGACCATCGGATTAACCGCAGTTCTGTCCGCAGTTTCGTTCCCTGCCAGAGCTGATGTAAGCCTGCCCTGGGAGGCAACTTTAGGGAAATGGCTTGCGGGGTAACAATTTAGATCCATCCCTATTTGCCAACCCCACTGGTCTACCTGAGCCAAAGCTCCCTCCCTACTGCCCTAGCCATTGTCCCGAAGGCCCCCCAGGAGCCCCACTGTTAGGAATACAAAAGAGCTGCAGTTGGCTCTTAATTATTCAGGGATGGATGGATCCAGTGTGTGAAGCACCCAACTCAGTCCTCTTCTTTCCCTGCTTTCGGTGCCTTGAGTAACTCTATATCTGTAGTGAGAAGCTGGGGCAGATCTTATCATTTAATATAAACTTTTGTTTCTAGAGGCCAGCTCCCTCTGCTTCTCTTCCCTCAAGGCACCTGGGGGAAACTAGGAGCCCTCTCCGAGAGGCCTCATCCACTCAAAGCAAACTGCTTTTAAGGTTTACACATTGCCCTGTTGGTTGGTGTGTATTTCTGCCTGAAAGCAGGACAGAAGAGGAAAATACCACTAGCTCTCGTTGATGCAGGGTCAGACCCCTGCAGATTTCCCAGGATCCGGGCTTTCTTTCCTTCCCCCTTTTGTACAGCCTGGACTTTCAGTGTTTGGCATCAGGAGTACCCTGGGTCCCATCAGGAGTCTAAGTGTAGAGCAGTGTCCTTGTGGTAAACGCTCCAAACAGGCAAGGTCTAAGGAGCACTTCTATTAATGTCCCCAAGGCTGAGGGTAATGTTTCTGCATAGACCAGGTGCCTTGGGGCACATGCTCCCTTTTAACAGCTCTCCAGGTTCCAGAGTGAGACTGTCCTCACTTTCCTGCTGGGCCCTGTCCAGAGAGAAGGCGGCTGTGAAGTGGGGTGAGCAGCCTCAAGTCTACCTCTGTATACAGGTAACAGTGGCTTGGTCCAGCTCAACACATAATTCACTGGCTTCCGTAAAAATCACCTGCAGAGCTTTAAAAAATATATACTTGACAGCCCTATCCTGGACCTTAATTAAGGTAGAATTTCTGCGGGGGGAGCCTGGGCACTGGTATTTTTTTGAGCTTCGAATAGGCAGCCATGGTTGAGAGCCACTGACCTAAATCTTTTCTAGGCTCTACCTGGCCTAATGCCAATGGCATGCAGAACCTCTTAGCCCTCAACCCTTCTAAACAGCCAGGTCCTTTCTAATGGGCACCAGCTACAGCTTCTGGCATTCAGATCATAGCTACTGTTTGTGTTCTGAATTTAATGACTTTCTATTATAAGCTGATTGTGAGAGCTCCTGTCTGGTTACTTCTTTTTGGTCATTTTTTTTCTTAAAAAGCATTTACAAAAGTAATGAATATTCATTCAACATTTTTGTGTGTTTCGTCTAGATAGGTATGTAACCAAATTGTGATTGTACTGTTTGTAACCAGCCTTTTCATTTAACAGCATATTGTGATAATTTCACCCTTCCTAAGTATCCTACTAAGATGGGCTTTATAATGGCTGCCTGGTATTCCATCATATGGATGCGCCATAATTTATTTAACAAACCCCCCGTGGTTGGACATTTAAATTGTACACCATTTTTCACTATTATAAATAATGCTGCAGTGAACATCCTTGCACATAAATCTTTGTGCCTATCAATGATTATTTCCTCAGAACAGATTTCTAGAAGTGGAATATTGATGCTTTTTCTCATGGACCATTTAGACCGTTTTTGACTGACTTCCTACAGCAATAAAAAGTTTTTGGATTCAGAGTTTAAGAAACACTTTTCACTGCTTTCCTCTGAGGCTTCGCACTGACTGCTTCCCCCTCCCTGATCTCAGGTCAGAATCCCTTGACCTAGCCTTGGTCCTAGGCTCTGCCTCCAGATCAGTTCCACAGAATGCTGCCTCTCCCTTCATAGGAACTCCTAGGCTCTCCTGCCCCCACCTCCAGCATCCTTGTTTCACCTTTCACCTGCTCAGCCCTTTCATCTTTGTACCTCCAGCCCCTGAACCATAACACTCAGTGCCTTCCAGCTAGTGTTCTGTAAAAACAGCTGTGGTTTATAGAGTTGTTACTATACACCAGCCTGGTAAACTTTTTATGTGCTTTATCTCTTTTAATCCTCAGGTGCCTTATGTACACATTTTAAAAAATATTTATTAATTTATTTGAGACAGGATCTTACTCTGTCACCCAGATCGGAGTGCAGTGGTACAATCACAGCTCACTGCAGCCTCACCCTCCCATGCTCAAGCCATCCTCCCATCTCAACCTCCCAAGTAGCTGGGACCACATGCACGCATCACCACGCCTGACTAACTTTTGTGTTTCATGTAGAGACGGGGTTTCTACCCAGGCTGGTCTCAGACTTCTGGGCTCAAGCGATCCACCTCCCTTGGCCTCCCAAAGTGCTGGAATTACAAGCATGAGCTACTGCGCCTGGCCCACATATTATTTTTATCTCCACTTTCCTCATGAGGAAACTGAAACCTTGAGAAATAAAATGATTTGCCCAAGGTCACACAGCTAATAAGTAGTAGAGCTAGGATTTAAACCCAGAGCCTACACATTTAACCACTACATACACTTTTCTCAATCCTCTTGGTGTTATCTCTTGGCTTGTTGTCAACAAGATGTTCACAAGTGTTCCCTCAGCATCCCATGGACATATGCTGTGTCTTTCTCCAGCAGAAGGGGCATTTCTCAGTACAAATAGCAGTAGAGTGGGGATGCTATTCATCAATGCCCCCCTTTCCTTTTTACTTCCTAGGTCATGTCCTCATCCCTTTATCCAGGTAACCCATGCTAGAAAACTTTTCTTGCTCCTCAATGACCAGCTGCCAAGATTCCAGCATGCCTTGCAGCTGAGCAGGTCCAAGTTATGATGTATTCCTATTACAGCTTCTCCAGCCAGTTGGAAGAATTTGGGTGCTACTTTCCCAGTATGGAATATAAGGCTGTCAGGGAGGCATGCTATAGCCATGATGAGGGATAGGCAGTTTGACTTCTACTGGAAATCAGACACTGCTTGAAGTGGAGAATTGGATGTTGGGGACAGACCTGATTTGGTTGAGGTCCTGAGAAAAAGATCTGAGGGGTTTAATTGTGCATAGGCTTCATCAGAGCCGACAAGGTGATGGGGTGGCTCAAAACAACACCATCTTAAATGGAGCTAAGAGAAATGTGGGGTCCAGATGGGGTTCTTCCTGGTCATTCTGTGCTTATTTATGAATATGGATTTGAAAGGGGACCCTGCCCAACTCAGGTGTGCTTCGTGGAGGGCATCTGGCATCAGGAGGAGGTTGGGAAGCCCAGCCACAAAAGGTCTGGTGAAAGAAGCTCCTCTGTTAAGACAGGGAGAAAACACTGAGGGTGACTGTGGTCAACCACAAAAGAAGCAGGACTTCCTATGGAAAAACATACTCATCAGCCCAGGAGAACCAGAAGAGCCCAGAGTGAAAAGTACAGGAACCTAGGTTTTCTAGAATGAGCATCTTCCCAACCAGATGGATAAACAGTAAACTGTTTCAGCACTGGCCAGCAGTTCTGCTGCCTGGCTTTTGCAGGACTCCTGCCCTGGGAACGAGTGGTCATCCAACCAGTGTACCTCTATGTCTTTGCGGCTCTGAGGCTGGAACACAACTTCCTTTCCTGATTTCTTTAGAGCAGGAATTCTCAAAGCAAAGCCCCTGACCTGTGGCATTAGTGCCACCAGAACTTGTTAAGAATGCAACAATTCTTGGGCTGCACCCCAGACCCACTAAAAAGGTTCAACCAACCTTTTGCTGGGCTGGGGCCCAGCAAAAAACCCTTTTTTTTTTTTTTTTTTTTCTTCAGATGGAGTCTCACGCACTCTGTCACCCAGGCTGGAGTGCAGTGGTGCAGTCTCAGCTCACTGCAACCTCTGCCTCCCGGTTTCAAGTGATTCTCCTGCCTCAGCCTCTCAAGTAGCTGGGATTACAGGCACCCGCCACCACGTCTGGCTAATTTTTGTATTTTTAGAAGTGATGAGGTTTCACCATACTGGCCAGGTTGGACTTGAACTCCTGACCTCAAGTGAACAACCCGCCTTGGCCTCCCAAAGTGTTGGGATTACAGATGTGAACCACCGCACCCGGCCAACCTGTGCTGTTAAAAGCCCTGCAGGTCATTCTGTTGCATGCTAAAGTTGGAGACACTGCTTTAGACCACATTAGGTCATTCTTTCTGTTGCTAGATGTTTGTGGTGCTTATTTGAAACTCACAACCTGCAGCCCTTTACTAGGGAAGCACTGGAGAACCTTGGAATGAGTATGGGTTTGAAAATGAGACAGACTTGGCTTCAAACCCAGCGTGGCTGCTTTTTGGTTGTGAGTTTTGTATAAGTTCCTTTCCCTTTCTGAGCATTCTTTTTTTTTTTTTTTAACTGTAAGATGAGGTAGGGCTGTGTTAAAAGGAGGATTAAATGAGCTCATTATTTAATAATCCTGGGAAGTATAGTCAGCCCTCTATATCTGTGGAATCCATGTGAGGATTCAACCAAACTTGGATTGAAAATATTTTTAAAAAATGCATTTGGGCCAGGCGTGGGGGCTCATGCCTGTAATCCCAGCACTTTGGGAGGCTGAGGCGGGCGGATCAGAGGTCAGGATATCAAGACCATCCTGGCTAACAGTGAAACCCCATCTCCACTAAAAATACAAAAAATTATCCAGGTGTGGTGGTGGGTGCCTGTAGTCCCAGCTACTCAGGAGGCTGAGGCAGGAGAATGGCGTGAACCTGGGAGGTGGAGCTTGCAGTGAGCCGAGATCGCGCCACTGCACTCCAGCCTGGGCGACAGAGTGACTGCGTCTCAAAAAAAAAATGCACCTGAGGCGGGGCGCAGTGGCTCACACTGGTAATCCCAGTGTTTTGGGAGGCTGAAGCCAGAGAATCACTTTGGGCCAGGATTATGAGACTAGCCAGAACAACAGCAAGGCTCTCCCTATCTCTACAAAAAAAGGTTTTTTTTAATTAGCCAAGTATGGTGTTACGCACCTGTAGTACTGACTGCTTGGGAGGCTGAGGCAGGAGGATTGCTTGAGCCCAGGAGCTCAAGGCTGCGATGAACTATGATAGCATCATTGCACTCTAGCCTGGGCAACAGAATGAGATCCTGTCTCTAAAAAAAAAATTAAAATTTTTAAATGTATCCATGCTAAACATGTACAGAGACTTTTTTCTTGTAATTATTCCCTAAACAACACAGTATAACAACTATTTACGTAGTACTTATGTTGTATTAGGTGTTACAAGTAATTAAGTGATGATTTAAAGTATACAGGAGGATGTGTGTAGGTTATAGGCAAACACTACACCATTTTATATAAAGAACTTGAACATTCGCGCATTTGAGAATTTGCAGGAGGTCCTGGGACTGATCCCCCAGGTATACTTAGGGATCACTGCATCTTCTTACCGGCATCACAGTTGCCTCTCCTACAGAATACTGTCTTCCTGGTGAGCTCTCCCTGAGCCCTTCAAAGAGAGGTCTGGGTGTAGGTTCGTCTGTGTCCCCTCACAGCACACACCGATGTGGGGCTCCCTCAAGTTAGGGATCAATTAAGGCTGCCAGCTCCCTCACTCCCTGGACAGTGGAGAGTCAGGGCAGCTTTCCTTCCCACCCCTCATCCTCCTGGGACCCCCATTCTGTGAGCATGAGCAGGTTCATCCCTCCAGTGGACCTGGGTCTCACCAAACCTGATCTTCTGAGACCCATGATTCCCTGCGTCAGCACACAGTTTAATCTGCTGAAGCCATGGATGAACAGACAGCCCAGACATCGCATGGTGGCCTCTAACTTTAAATAGGTAAGAATCTCATATTGGGTTGGGGCCCACCCTCCAGTGTGACTTCATCTAACTACATCTAACTACATCTGCAACAATCCTATTTCCAAATAAGGCAATCATCTGATATACAGGGGGTTAAAACTTCAACCTGTGAGCTTTTTGACCTCCTGTTTTGAGACTTTACATTTTTCCCTAATTTATTTTATCTTGAAATAATCTCTCCAGCTGATGAAGATATTGTGGATCCTGCCTCTGTCATCCAATGTATCTGCTGTTGCTCTCAGCTTCAAGTGCTTCTTGTATATTGATCCAAGGATTTGCTAAGAGGTTGAATGGGGTGGTGTGGGTTGGAGCTCTGCAGCATGGCCCCTGGACACTTCCCTGCAGGCGGCCGGGATCCATTGCTAAGCCCCCTTGGGGTACAACTGTGCAACCAGCTATGCGTTCCACTAATGCTACTGCCTTCCAGCTTCCTCTCTCTAGCTTATACACAACGATTTCATGAAGAGCTTGTCAGATGTTTCATTTAAGATCTGCTTGATGGGAAAACCCCATTTCCCTTGTCTACCAACATGGTGACCCTGTCGGTGGAGGAGATGTGCTTTGCCTAACAGGACTTTGCTACCAAACACACGTTGTCTGCTGGTGATCTCAGCTGCCCTTCTCAAATGCCCACTAGCCTTCGTTTAGAGTCTCTGCAGGAGGCACATTGAGTTGACCTCTGTGGTTTGCAAAACCCACCTCAGACCCCTTTCTGGAAGTGAGGACTGCGTGGCCCACTGGAGGCCTCCCAGCTGCCCTAGTGCTTGCCAGGATTCTATCAGGATTCCCATGAGATCAGGAATCTACAGCTGTTCTAAGCCTCATTTGCATGTTCCCTGTTCCCTGGATGTGTGTCCCGGCCAAGTGGCTTGAACACATTCAGAGCAGCTGGAGCTTCTGTGGGCCTCTCACCAGCCTCCGGCTTGGCCCTCCCGTGCCCAAAGCTCCTCTCACCATTTCCTTCCTGTGGAATACCGCACCCTGATGGGGAAGACAGAAGCCAAGCTGGAGACAGCTGTAGGACGTGCCAGAGAAGCCTCCCAGATCGATGAGCAGCAGCCTCATTCCCCTTCAGCATCCTTTACCCTCCAGCTCCCCTCTTCCCTGAAGCCTTTCCCTCTCTCCTTTCTATTCTGGCTCTTTGACTCCGTGGGGAAAGCACGTAAGTGAAGATGAGGTGTGTGCTTCCAGGGGCTGCACGGGGGTGAGTGAATCTGGCTAGATTGGGAGCAGGGAGGAGAGCTGGATGTGAGGGCCTCAGACACTCTGCTGAGGAGTAGGGCTTGGAAGCCAGCTTGGGGTGGGAGGAAAAGCCGGGAGCCACACAGACTGGGTCTGAACACCTACTGTGCCATTTACTGTTAGAGTGGCCTTTGGGCAAATTATTTCTCCTCTCTGAGGCTCAGTTTCCTCATATGTAAAATGGCAATCATACCTACTTCAGAAGGTTGTCATGGGAATTGAATGACACAAGTTCCTTTCTGTGTAGCAGGTCACCTGGAAAAGCACCTGGGACCTCAAGGTACCAAGCAAACTGGTCCTTTTGCAGAGTGGGCTAGCGAGCTGCAGCCCAGGACTCAGCAGTTTGCAGAAGTGGGTGGGTGTTGTGAGGATTTCCTGGTTTCCTGAGAGCTTACACTGTAGCAGCCTGTTTTAAAAGCTGCATGTATTTCAGCTCATGAAATTCCTCACAGCACCCCCATTTTACAGATGGAGTGACTGAGCCAGGCTGAGATAGGAAGGTATTAGATAACCAGTAAGCCAATCCCAGGCTTCCTAGCCATATGGGCCAGTGCCTCCCAACTCTCTCCTGTGTCTGACCGGTGTGTTCTTTTCATTCCTGCTTTTCCTTCATCCATTGCATTGCCTCCATCCCTGGCTCCATTCTGCAGGACCCTGCATTGAAAACAGTCCTTACACTGTCTCCTCCTCATAGTTGGGTTGGGGGTGGGAGGCGACTCAAGGCTCTGTCCATCTCTAAGGACACCTCTCCAGGCACCCTCCATGAAGTCCTAATCACAACAAGGTCTGTTCTCTCCACTCCCTCCATCCATCTGTAGAAGAAAGGATGTCATCAGTTAGACTACAGCTGATGGAAGGCAATTCTGGCGTGGCCTGGCTGGAGAGATTTAGGACTGGGGTGGAGGAGTGAAGGAGGAAGAGGAGGGGGGAAGGTAGTGTGGGTCCCCTTCTTGCCTCCTGCAGCCCTGAACCTCTGGATGCATGATGAGAGGAGGTGAGGTGCTCCTCTTGGCAAGATGGCCGCACACCTAATTAACCTGTGGCTTTAATTACACTTGGCAGTGCAGTCCTGCTGGGAGGAAGGATTGTTCAGAGATTGTCACACTCGGCTAAGTGTCTGCAGCGGTTTCCACTTCAGGAATGCCTCTCTTTGAAAGGGTAGGACCGGGGAGGATGGCTCCATACAGACCTGGGGCCTAGGTTGGGTAGGGACGGAGGGGCCATGCCTATGGCTTTGCCCTGGTCACCTGCTGGGGAAATCTCCCTAACCTAGGATGAATCTTGGCCTGGTTTGGTGCTGTGGCCTCCTCCAGGGGCACAGAGGAAAATGGTGGTAGGAATTGGGAGAACATGGGGGAGAAGGCATAAGAAGCCTTAGGGGTGGGTGAAAGCCTTCAGCCCCAGGGATTCTGATGGGATCTGCCTCGTATTCTCAAACAACAACTACCATGTGTGAGGACTTACTGCGGGCCAGTCTCTCACTGAAGTCCTCATAAAGGCCTCTGAGGGAGTGATGAGCCCTGGTTTACACACGAGGAAAACACCTCAGAGAGGTTAAGAAACTTGCCTAACATCTCACAACTATGTAGAAGTAGAGGCAGGATTTGAACCTAGGCCACAGTGAAGCCAAAGCGTGCTCTTTCCACCTGACACTGGGCCTCTCCTGTGGCTCTTGCGGAGCACAGTGCCAGACAGAGCCCAGGAAATGCATGTGGTGTTGGAGGGAGATTGGAAACCAGGAGGGTCAAGCAATTTGAGGAAGCAGAGTTTCCCTGCAGGGATGTTGTTCAGAAGTGCTGTCTTGCTGGGAGCCCCAGAGGAGGGTTTCTGGCTCATTCTGTGTCCTGGAGAGGTGATGGGAAGCCACTCTATCCTTCAGTACAGGAAGTGCTTTCTCAATGCTTTCTCAACCAGCATTGCCATGGCCTCCTCCTCTCTCTAGCCCTGTACTGGTTCCCAGGCTGTCCCTCTCCTGTGGCCTCTCTGGGATAGCAGCCTTGGTGCCTGCTCCTCTGTTAGGAGCGTGTGTCCTGGGCTTACTTTCTGAGCTTCCAGGATGCAGGGGTTAACCTTGGGTTGCAGGCTCTGTGCATGTGTGTGCTGGGCAGGGCTTCATTTCACAGAGGCCCAGGGGCAGAGTCTGCTGTCCTGGGGAAACTCCACCTTCCAGCTGGGCCTGAATTCAGGATTCCCCCCTTCTTGGGCAAAACCCCAGATTCCATCTCAGATCTTTCCATATGCACAGGGAATGTGGGTACATCAAGGCCTGGGACGAGCCCCGGCTACCCCGCAGTCTCCTACACTGAACTGCACAACCCTGACCTTGCTCAGGTGTGACACAGAGGCTGAATGGGGTGACCATGTCTTGGATGCTCGATGTGACAGGCATTCTGTTCTCTAAACACAGGCTCCCTAATCCCCAGGGGGCCATCCCAAGAGCTGTTCCTTCATCTCATGAACAGGGAAACCAAGGTTCTGGTTGCTAAGTCACCGACCCCAAGACACATTCTTTCCATTCCTTTGCCGCTCTGATGGGGGTGGGAGAGTGAGGGTCGTGAGATGGCAGCTTTGGGAGGAAGGGGCTCAGCTGTTACATGAGAGGAGGGGCTTGCTGTACATCTCCCCCGACTTCTGTGTGCTCAAGAAAGGCCTTTGGGCCTGTCCACTTGAGAGTAGGCTCCCAGGACGGGTTGTCTGCCCCCATCTTCACAGGAATGTCCTGGCCTCGGTGACAGAGCCCATGGCTGTCAGCCCACATGTTCAGCCCGATTCACACCCGCTATTTGCTGTAGAGGTTTGGAGTGGTGAGTCCCAGATAATTCACCTTTACCTGCTCTGGGCTAAATGATGATGATATTGAGAGAAACCTTTTTTTTTTTTTTTTTTTTGAGATGAAGACTCGCTCTGTCACCAGGCTGGAGTGCAGTGGTGCAATCTCAGCTCACTGCAACCTCCACCTCCCAGGTTCAAGTGATCCTCCTGCCTCAGCCTCCTGAGTAGCTGAGACTACAGGCACGTGCCACCATGCCCAGCTAATTTTTTGTATTTTTAGTAGAGATGGGGTTTCACCATGTTGGCTAGGATGGTCTCCATCTCTTGACCTTGTGATCTGCCTGCCTCAGCCTCCCAAAGTGATGGGATTGCAGGCGTGAGGCACCGCGTCCAGCTGAAACCATTTTTTAATGGACCACTTCGCTGTTGTTGAAGGACATCTGCATCCTCATTTACTTCTCCCAGAAGCCACAACTTCCCTTTCCTGAACTCCATGCCAGACGCTGTTCTAATGCCTTCTGTACATTATCTCACTTAATTCTTAAAATTAGTAAGTTCTGAGTTTGGTACTGTTATACCCATTTTAGAGGTGAAGAAATTCTCCAGAAAGGGTATGACCGAGGTCGTACATCTACTAAGAGGAAATTTGAAACCCTTGTCTTCCAATTCCAAATTCCATGGTCTGTCCCATCCTACCACATGGCCTTTGCTGTTGGTGTGAGCATGCTGGGGGATTATGGGGTGTCAGGCCCCGGCCCTGAGCCCTGGGGTTCCAAACTTCCTGAAGGCACTCCCCGCCTCTCACCCATCCAGAGCCAGCCACCTCTGGTCCTCCAGGCCCCACCATCAAAAAGGAACTCAGTTCATCCAGCGAGGAGCTTGGGCATCAGCATATTTTTTAGGGCTCCCGGGTCAATCAGGCACCTTTTCCTGCCTTTGCCTTCAGCACCTGGTGCTGCCTGTACTGCATCACCATGTGGTCTCCTGCTATGAGCTTCATCTCCCAGGGCAGGGACAGAGCAGCGTTTGTCTTTGTGTCCCTTTGCCCAGCCCAAAGCCAGGCACCAAGCCCTCAGTAAATGTGTGTCAAGTTATTGTTAAAGAGAGAGCTAAAGCCATAAAACATCCCAGTTTCCCTCTCCTGTATCTTTCTTTCAAAGCCTGGATAGAGCATCTTCTCAAAAAGAAGATCCTTGTTTTTCTATTTCCACTGTAGGGTGAGGACCAGAGGTCCTGAACCCCTGCGGGATTTCAAGGTCACTTGATGAGCCTCACTGGCTAGAAATGGAGCAAGGGACACAGGCTGGTTGCTGTGTGGAGCAACCATGGAATAGCATTGTCTTTCTTTTTCTTTCACTTTTTTTCCTCTCACTGTCTCTCATACACACACATGCACAGACACACATACAAACACACATACGTGTGAATTGAGTGAGTAAATCTTTAAATACAGTGGTGGGTGGGCACGATGTGCAAGGCTTGGGGGAACACATTTTGTACTCTCTGTGTTTATCCCTGATGTGTTCACAGGACCCTCCCTCATCCCACAGAAGAAGCTTAGATAATTAAAACCTAACACAGACCTCTCCCTTACCCACAGTCCCCTCACCTAAAGACACTCCCACTGTGAGTTCTTCCCCAGAAGGAAATGAGGAAATGGAGAAGAAAGTAGGGAAGTCTCAACCCCACTCCCTGCACTGAGAACTCCTCTCCAGAGAGTGGAGAGTGGAGTGTGGGTGCATTGATAGGAGTCTGGGTAAAAGCTCCCTTTCATCTCAGGCTGAAACACTGAGCCTTGATTTCCTGCCAGCCACTCTGTCCATAAAACAATTGCCCTGCCACGGGTCCACCGGGTCCATGTCTTATGCAGCCTCGTTGAAAACTGGGTGGCATTGATGGAGCAGGCTGCTCTGGGAAGCTTGGGTTTCCTCTGCCCAGCAGCCTGAGCCACATCAAAGGTGCACCTGTGGTGGGAGGCAGGGCACTGCTCTTTGGGCTGTCCTTTGGTGACACCCAGCCCTGGGCAGCTGCAGCCCCCCAGCTCCAGCTGCAGGCCTCTGTGCCCCTCAGCTCCTGAACCGTGAGCCCAGGGGAAACCCCTGCCACTGTTGGTTGACACCTACCTGCTGCT
Source organism: Symphalangus syndactylus (assembly GCF_028878055.3). Classification (NCBI taxonomy): domain Eukaryota; kingdom Metazoa; phylum Chordata; class Mammalia; order Primates; family Hylobatidae; genus Symphalangus; species Symphalangus syndactylus. The sequence goes on along the minus strand of NC_072443.2, from coordinate 46,809,022 downwards.
TGGATAGCCGTGCCTCTCTCCCCCTGTCTTCAAATGGGCCCAATTTGGTCCTTCTCCAAAAACCTGCACCTATCTCAGCTGGCTCCTGGATTGTCTACGCTTTTTCTTGTCTGTCAAGCTTTCGAATACGTAGCCCCTACCTACTACATCTGTGTAATCTCCCAAATTTGACATTGTTGACAACATCTTCTCAAAACCCTGTCCTTCCCTGGCTTCCTGCTGACTCTCCTCCACACCTCATCCTCACTCCCTCCTCTGCCTCCACTCTCCTCTCCTCCCATTTGGATTTCACCCACCCACCAGGGCTATATCCAGCCATACCTGATGCACGAGGCCCCTTCTCCTGGGCCCCGAACTCTGGAATGCATTCAAATAATCCTTTAACAAATACCCACTGTGCATCTACAGGTGCCGAATACTCTTCCACTGCCTTGGAATGGGAAAGTACTGACAAGGACCCTGTCCCCATGGAGTTTATATTCTAAGCAGGGGAGATAGAAAAAACAGTGTTCGATTCTCAGTTTATTATTGATTAGAGGCCAGACCTTATGAAGCTAGATGTTAACATATAGGTGGATAAGTTGCAAGTGATTTTTACCAAGTAGAGATGCAAATTATTTCTCTCCAGTAGAAGAGATAACTCCAAAAGTTATGGTGTTATTGTCCTGTAGGACAGTTCTGTCTCAACATAACAGACTTATTTCTGCATGCCTTTGTTGATCATGCAAACCCCGTTCTTCAAGTTCTTTTGAGCCAGCTTTGCTGTTCCTCATTAATGAGTCAAATAAATATACATATATAAGAGCATTTTGAAAATTATACTTTGACAGTGGCTTATACATTTTCTGTGTCTTTCCTTAGTTTGGTCTGCCTCCTGGCATTTCTGGAATTGGAATTATGCTGTATTGGAGTATACTGGAATTAGATTTATACTGTACTTGGTATCTGTCTTAGTTCATTTTCTGTTGCTTATAACAGAATACATGAAACTGGGTAACTTATAAAGAAATGGAATCTATTTGTTACTGTTATAGAGGCTAAGATGTCCAAGGTCGAGGGACTGCATCTAGTGAGGGCCTTTTTGCTGTTGGGAACTCTACAGAATCCCAAGGTGGTATAGGCTACCACATGGCAAGGGGGTCAAGCATGCAAATGTGCTCACTTAAGTCTTTTCCTCTTCTGGAAGGAGCCACCAGTTCCCCTTCCATGATAACCCATTAACCCATGAAGGACAGAGCTCTCATGATCCAATCACCTCTCAAAGGCCCCACCTCTAATACTGCTACACTGGGGATTAAATTTCAACATGAGATTTGAAGGGGATGTTCAGACCATAGCAGTATGGATAAGGGGAAGAATCAATGTTTCAATTGAGAAGTGCTTAGCAGATATCACTTAGCTCTCAAGTGAGGGTGGAGGTGGCCAAAGAAGGTTATCCTGGGTTTGGCTTCCCTGTGATCTACCCTAGAGAATGAGGGGAGGGTCAGGGTCTGTGTATGTTAGAGGTGGTCCCAGGGGCTATCTAGTGAGCCCTTGTCCACCCTCAGCTCCTGAGAGCAAAGCCCTGATACAGCCCTAACAATGAGTGGGGCAGAAGGAAGGGGGCAAGAACAATATTGGTGTGCATGAGTAGGTGTTGGGAGGTCAGGAGATGTCCCCAAGGGTACGCTGGCTTGCAAATTTGCGCCATGCTCAGAGGGCAAGGGTAACATTGTGGGAGTGTTCTTTTATGTCTAAACATTACCACCCTCTCATTCCTCATGCTTTTCTGGGTGGGAAGTTCTGCTTTATATTTTATTCCAATTATTCCATTATAGTTTAGACCCGGGGATGCAAAGAGAGGCTGGAATATCTGAAAATGCAGCTGGGATTGTAGTGGGAGGGCTTGTTTGTGGTGCAAAGCAGCTGCCCTTTTCATCTAAGCGGCTGTGTTTCTGTTCTGAGAATGGGGGTGGTGGTGGTAGGGGATGTGTATGGAGCAGAACTGAACATAGATGGGGGGAGGGTGGTAAGGATGATTGGATGATTCTGCAAGTTCCCAGGCCTGGCCGTTGCTCAACACAGAAGACCAAGGCTTCCCTTGGCTTAAAAAAGCCTAATTGCCATCCTGGCTCTCTCAGCCTCCTGTGTGCCTGTTCCTCCAGGAAACCAAAGCAGCCCAGAGTTAGGGAAAGGGTTTGCCCCACCCCAAGCTTCGAATCTCCCAATTCCTGGTTTCAGCACTCAATGCAGCACCAGCATGCCCCTTAGAAGGCTGTTGTTTAAAATAGGGATTTCCATTCAGTTTAAAGGTTGAATGTGTTCAGTGTTTATATAAATTGGTATGGGAAAGTTTTACTAACATCCTTTTCTAATTGGAGCTGAGGTGACTTTAATAAGTTACCTAATCAGTGGTGTGGGCCACTATTTGGGGAGCATTGTTATTTCCTGGAGACTGAGGGTGACAGGAAAGGAAGGACATTTCTTTTTTTCTCTCTCTCTTCATTTTCACCCTCCTGACTTGTCAGTTACTCCCATCCTGCTCTGTCGTCCCCTCATTTGGTTCATGTACCACCCAGCAGCCACCCCTCAGGGGTCATTTACCAACACCAGACATTGGAGATGCAAAGATGGATGAAATGCTTTTCCCAGCTGCAGACACTCTTAGCCCAGTGGACAGTGACCCTTCATGAGTGGGCAGTGCTTTCAGGTTGACAGAGCACAGTCACATTTGTTGTGTTTTGAGTCTCACGAGAACTGGGGAGACAAGCCAAGGCAAGCATTGACCATCTCAGGAGGAAGTTGAGGCTCAGAGAGGTTTCAGAACAGCTCCAAAGTCACACAGGTGGTGTTTGGCTGAGCCAGAATGATAAGCGCCTTCCGGGTAATGGCCAAGCCCATAATTTCTGGCTATGCAGGGGCTGGCAATCAAAGGTTAAAGGAATTGGTGGGATGGAGACAAAAACAGTCTGCATGGCAGGAAGGCCCCCGGGAGCAGGGTCCCCCTGAAACTGGAGTGTTTCAAGGATCAAGATTGTTCTCTCCATTGCCTAGAAAAAAGTGAAGAGCTCAAATGACCCCCTCAGGCCAACCACTCTTTCATCCCTGGGAGTCACATTCTGGTGGCCAAAGAGTCCTGAGTCCCTATTTATTCTCTATTCCACCTCCCTACCCTCAACCTCAGCCAGTTACAATGAAAGGAATTGGAGTTAAATATACAACGAAGCCTGGGCAACATAGCAAGACCCTATTTCTCTAAAAAAATACAAAAAATTAGCCAGGTATGGTGATGCACAGCTACAGTCGCAGCACTTCGGCTGGCTGAGGTGAGAAGATCACTTGAGCCCAGGAGTTTGAGGCTGTAGTGAGCTATGATCGCACCACTGCACTCCAGTCTGGGCAACAGAGCAAGACCCTGTCTCTAAATAATAATAATAATAAGCATCAAATGAAGAACATTTCTTCAGTGAGACAGGATGGGGTGGGGAGTAAATTACAGAAGGAACTTGTGAAGTAAAAACTGGCATGATGTCTTTTAATAGGTGACAGAAAATGTCCTTTCTGGCTGGGGAGGACCCTGATGCTGTCAGGGGTGGGGACAGGTGGAGGAAGGCTGTGGGCAGGAAGAGGGTGTGTAGGGGAGCAGTGGGGTCTGAGTGGTGGATTGGCTATGGTGCTTGAATGAAATTGTGCTCATCCCCAGAAGGAGTGAGTGCTCAGGGCTTCCACCATTCCTCTGACCTTTCATGCTGGCCTTCCTGAAGGCAAGAGAGGGTGCAAAAGAGATAACCTCTCAGAGTTCCACAAGGCCCTGGTTCTCCCATTCAGGAAGTTTTTCCTACAGAGTATTCTGGATTTTCAGGGAGGCAGTGTGAAATTTGGTCAGACTGATCATCAGATTTAGTAGGGGAACTTTAAGAAAAGACTGAGTATGGGCCCACCCATGAGATTTAGATTTGATAGGTCCAGGCGGGGCTGGGAGCCTGAATGTTTGTTCTAAAAGAGCAACATCCTAATCCAAATACCAACTATTTGTTCACTGGAAATGAGATGCAATCAATGTCCATCAGTGTGGAGGAGTGTGGTGAGGGGCCAGCCGTAACATACTGTTGCCTGGGTATGTTATATTTGCAGTCTGCACCCTAAATCCCAGCTCTCCAGAGAAGCTGGGGTGGGTCATTCTAAAGTGTAAAGTGTTCTAACACACTTTAGATTGGCCTCTTTAAGCAACAACAGTTTTACATTGTTAGCCATTGTGTTTGTGGTTCTCTATAAAATGTGTTATATGCATCCCTGCCTTCTTACACGGAGTAATGCAAGCATAAATGTAACCTTTTCTTGGTGTCCCAAGGGTATGTTAGAAACTTTAATTAATGGACTGGGCTCTGATTCAGTGGGGTGTATGGGACAATTTGCTTATGCCAAATGGCCCCTTGAGGTTTTGAGTTTTGTGCCTGCTCTTTCCTTTTTCCAGCTATGCCTCTTGCTGACAGATGTCCCTTCTTGCTAGACACAATGTATCTGCCTAAAGCAGATTTTTCTTCACTTTTAATTTGCATTTCTTATACGGGCTTGGAAAATGGATAACTAAAGTCCTTATAACTGAGTAGGGCACCTTGTGGTAAACTTCCCATCCTCTATTCCACACCTTCTCCCAGAGTAGCTGCAGTGAAACTTGGGCTTGCCTAAGGAGATGGCCTTGACAGGTTTAAGGGTACGTATGCTGTTTAGCTTTAGCAGGGGTTGGGCCATAAATGGACACATGACATAATTTTGACTAATGGGATTCGAGGAGAAGTTTTTGATTTCTAGGAAAGTTCTTCCTCTTTGTCAATAAAGAGCCACTAGAAGTCATTCTCTAGGTAGATGTTAAACAAGGAAGGCTGCCCTGATTGTTCTTGGCAGCTGAATTAAAACTTCAAGAACTTTCTTTTTTTTTTTTGAGACAGAGTCTCGCTCTGTCGCCCAGGCTGGAGTGCAGTGGTGCAATCTCAGCTCACTGCAATCTCTGCCTCCAAGGTTCATGCGATTCTCCTTCCTTGGCCTCCTGAGTAGCTGGAATTACAGGCGCCTGCCACTGTGCCTGGTTAATTTTTTGTATTTTTAGTAGAGACGGGGTTTCACCATGTTAGCCAGGCTTGTCTTGAACTCCTGACCTCATGATTTGCCTGCCTCGACCTCCCAAAGTGCTGGGATTACAAGCGTGAGCCACCGCACCTGGCCACCTTCAAGAACTTTCTTTGGGAAGAGGCCCCCTGAGGATGGAGAATTGGCAGGATGTGGAATTTTAGCGGCTGGCAGAGATGGAAAGAACCTGAACTGCATGGTTTTTTTTTTTTATCTCTAAAGCTCCTCTCATGTGAATTATTCTATTTTCTCTGGTTTAAGCCTCTTTGAATTGAATTGGGTTTTGGGTTACTTGAACTAAAAGCATGTCAATGGTAAATACTGAGTGGATGAACTAATAGTGTGTGGGTGCAAGGGGAAGCCTGAGGCTTTAGTGGGGGCACTTTGTTACTGTGTTTCGGTTTCTCCAAAGGTGGTTTTATGTTTTGCTTTGGAAGTAGGCTTATTTCTTTATGAGATTTCCAGGTGGGTAGTGACTGCTTCTCATTCACTTTGTGTCCTCAGTACTTGTCGCAGTGCCGTGCACTTACTGGACGTTCAAAAAACTTAAATTGACTTGAACTCAGCCATCTGCAGGTGTCCGCAGCATGCTCTCCCTTTCTTGGTGGTAACTATACCTGCTTGTTGATCTTTACCTATCACGGTCACTGGGATGATAGATATATGACACACTATGGATGCTAGTAATTTTTTTTTGTAGTGCTTTCCAGGTTACAAAGCGCCACCTCATCCTTATCTGTGGAAATAAGTATGTCTGGGGTCATCACCATTTTACAGATAAGAAAACCAAAGGGCTGTGTGTTTACGTGAAGTTTAATTTTCTGACTAGTTCTTAACAAATTTAATTTGGAAATGGCATCCAAAGCATTTTCTTTGAGAATAAATAACCTGTGCTCAAAAAGGAATCCCTCTTTTAATACTTCTCCTAAACAAGTGTCCCACTGTTTGCTGAGACGTAAATGACTTATAATGATCAAGGTCCGCAGGTCGGGGCTTCAGGAGGCTACTTTGGCTGGGGACTGCCCCTGCCTCCCACGGCTCCCTCCAAAGAACTGCAATTTGCTGTCAGGTTACAACTCTTCAGGATTCACAGCTTGAGCTTCTCACTTAGTTAATTGATGCTTATTCTTCAAATTGGGTTGTTTTCATCAGTAGAAGAGAAGCAGGAGTTTGCATCCGTCTGCTGCTTTTGCAAGCTTTGCAGCAAGAAAATGAACTGGGAAACTTGAGGTGTCTCTTACTTAGAACGGTGATTATCCACACAAAAGCATTTGGGAGCAGGACACTGAGTAGGTCTGCTTCTGAGGGAATGCATGGGTTCTCCTGTGTCTGTCAAGACTGGCAGGCTCCTTTGGAATGCAATGCACTGGGTTAATGGAATAGTGAAAGTTGGGCTCCACCTGCAACCCCCATCCGTGACGCCTGTCCACCTGACTCCAGCACAGGGCTCCAAGAATGATGCCCTCCAGACGCCTCTTCCCTTGCTCTCTCCCCATTACCCCATGGGTTTCACCCATTTGTGTTTTCCGGCACTTGGGTTTCTCCATCCTTGTGCTCACTGGGGCCTCTTGACATGCTGGGATGCACAGCCTATTCTGATTCTTGTGCTTTGGTTGTCTAGCTGATTTCTCTTTCACTTCAAAACACCTACAGAAATTGTTGAGGAGAACACTTATTTTGACATTGTTTCAAAAATGGCATTGCATGTGTATCTTGGCTCCTGGAGGGCAAGGATTGCGTTTTACATTGCTTTTGGAGGAATGAGCAGTGCCCAGCATGCACCTTATCATGTAGAATTTAGAGTTATCAAAGGAGTTGGTTACCCAGTAAGTGCCTGAGGAATGTCATCACCTCTTCTTTTTGCTATATGGATTCCCTGTGCTTGCTCCTCCTGCCACTAAGTACCTTGCCTGGCTACTCGCTGTGAGGTTGAATGCAGGTGTCACCAGGCCTGGGCTTTTAAGGGCATGAATGGGTATGAACTTAGCTCATGTTGTCTAAATGCATTCTTCAGTACATTACAAATGTAAATTATAAATGTACATTCAGTACATTATAAATACATTCTTCAGTACATTATAAATACATTCTGGATTTTTGATCACTGGGAATTATGAAGGGGAGAGAGGTAGGAAGAGGAGAGTTGGATAGAGTGGGGCAGATGTATTGAGTATGAAGGGAAAAAGGTTTGAAGATTCCTCCACTGCCCCGATGGCTGCAGCTCTTTGTGAATTTTCTGCTGCCACCAGCTAAGGTTTAAAAAAACAGTGGGGGTCAGGGTGGGAGTGCTTCCTTCTCCAAAATCTATGGTTCTTGGACTTGTTTCTCTTTTTCTCTATGATACACCTGCTGCTCCCCAGGCCTCCACAGAAAAACTCACCCCAGGGAGGCTGAGCTGTGGCTGGTGGCTGCCACCCACTGTGTGAGAGAGGGTGGGGATGCTGAGGTCATTCCCACATTCAGACTCCCCTGAGATTTCCCTTCAAGCATTGGCTGTGAGTTTATGATCTCTTCCCACTGCCTTTCCTTCTCCAGCATCACCCCCTACCCCCTGTCGCATCTTGCTGGGGCCCAGTACCTTGAGCTCTGGGGGGCTCTTGGATACGAAATCTGCCCTGTTTCTCCCAGGGCTGCCTCCTGGGGATCAGCCAGCTCCCCGTCTAGCGCAGTCCCTTGCAGAGCGAGGCCAAGCCTCTGAGATTCAGCGTGTGCTCCTACTTCATCCTTATTTCTCACCTCAGGTGGTTCTCCACCTGGAGTGGATCGACTACCACCACGTACGCAGGTGTCTGAAAGTATGGGGCTGTTTTGGGTATCCAGGTGACTGGGGTACCCTACTGTCATTTGGTGGCCAGGGATGCTAAATCCTTGCAGCTTACCAGGAAGGTGCATCCCTCAAAAAATGCCATGGCTCCCCTGTTAAGAAGCAGTGTGCACCCCAGGCTGGAATTCCGGCTTTAGTTGGAGTCACAGTAGGTTTGAGTCCCTGGGTTTGAGTTCCTGCTGTGCCACCTATTGGCCCTGTTACTTTAGTTCCCTAGCCTCTGTCTCCTCACCTGCACCCTGGGGTGATGACAGTGACCCCACTTCACAGAGCTTAGATAGGGTTAGATTTGTGAATATACCTAAAGCACTCTGGACAGCGCCAGGTGCATGCCAAATGCCAGAGAGGCATTTGCTGTTATGATGCCCTTTACAGCCTCTTCCTGCCTGGCCTCCAGGGCCACCCCTTTGGCCTCAGGTTGAAACTCTTGTCTTGGCACTTGCCTCAGGATGACTGGGCCGTGGCCACCATGACTGAGAACCTTGGCCCAGGGTTTGCACCTGCGCCACCTCTGGGACCTGCTCCCCATGCCCAATTCCTTCCCAGTCCAGCTCCTCCCTCCTGCCCTTGCTCTATTCTATCCTTTGAGAGAGCTGCTCCTTTGTTCCTTTTTTTTTTTTTTTTTTTTGAGACAGAGTCTTACTCTGTCGCTCAGGATGGAGTGCAGTGACCCAATCTTGGCTCACTGCAACCTCTGCCTCCTGGGTCCAAGCGAGTCTCCTGCCTCAACCTCCCGAGTAGCTGGGACTACAGGCGTGTGCCACCACGCCCAGCTAATTTTTGTATTTTTAGTAGAGATGGGGTTTCACCATGTTAGCCAGGATGGTCTTGATCTCTTGATCTCGTGATCCACCCACCTCAGCCTCCCAAAGTGCTGGGATTACAGGTGTGAGCCACCGTGCCCAGCCTGTTCCTTTTATTAGGAGTCTATTTTCATGGCTCTCTTTTTCTCTCTGTCCCCATAGCTGTTGTGGATGCTCGTTGTTTTCTTCTTTAGAACCTATTTTAGCCTGTGTAGATTCTTGGGCCCCACTCCAGAGATTGTGCTGCAGGATGTCCAGTTGGGACCAAGTATCAGCATGGAACCAGATGCTGGCTGTCTTCATGGAGCCAGCCTCCTGCTCCATTGGTCCTGTCTGTATGACTGCTCCTCCCTGGGGAGGGGAAGGAGAAAGGGAGGGTCCTCGCTGCCCTCAGCCCCAGGAGGTAGAGGCTCATTTGTGGTTATAGCTGGTCACCATTTGCCTCAGGTACAGATGTCATTGTCTTTGGTGGGTTTTTTTTTTTTTTTAAAATCTACTTAAGGCCAGGCGCGGTGGCTCATGCCTGTAATCCCAGCACTTTGGGAGGCCGAGGCGGGTGGATCACCTGAGGTAGGGAGTTCCAGACCAGCCTGGCTAACATGAGAAAACACCGTCTCTACTAAAAATACAAATCAGCGGGGCGTGGTCACAGGCGCCTGTAATCCCAGCTACTTGGGAAGCTGAGTAACGAGAATCGCTTGAACCCGTGAGGCGCACGTTGCAGTGAGCTGAGATCACGCCACTGCACTCTTGTCTGGGCGACAAGAGTGAGACTCCATCTAAAAAAAAAAAAAAATCTACTTAAAATTCTACATTTATATTTTCTTCCAGCTGGGGACATGCCTTAATTCTAAATTGCTGCTTTGGGAAATGAAAGATGATAGAAGGTGAGAGATGGCATTGCTTTCCCTTAGGAATGTGGTGTAATGGGAAGGGGGGCCTCTGGGCTGGAACTTGACTGCCTGGGTTTCTAGCTCCGACTCCATCACTAGCTGTTGTGTGACCTTGGTTGAGTCACCTACCATCTCTCGCCCTCATTTTCCTCATTTCTAACATGAAAGGGTTGGACAGGTTGGACTTGCTGAAGTTGTCTTCCCACCCTCAAAGTCTGTAAGTCAATAAGTCTATTTAATTGTGCTGGCAGCTTTAGAGTGGCTAATTAATGAGAGTTTAGTGGGAACACAATTAGGTGATAATGAAGGCCTCTGAAGTAAATCTCTCTACTTCTTGTCATGAGTTGAGCAGATGAGACTTGGAGTGTCTTTTCACTGAGTGGAGCCCCTGGGAAGAGGAAACAAAGAGCCCCAGGCTCCTACTTGGGGACTAAAGGAGGCCAGGAGTCAGGGATGAAGTCACACCTCAGGCGAAGCTGGGTAGCTAGCTGACTGTCCTGCAGCCAAATGGCTGGACTAGCAGGGTAGGCCTGGAGATTTGTGGGTGGAATGGAATATTGGCAGCTCTGCAGACCTGGGTAACACTGACTCAGCCTTCCATCCATTTCCAGAACACGTTCACCTGCTTCGCCTTGTGGAATCCTCTCACATCTGGAGAAATAGATAAGCCTGGAACTTTTATCTTTCCCATTTAACAGATGAGAAAAGGAGGCTCAGAGCGGTGACTGGCCCAAGGTCAAGGAGCTGATAAGTGATAGATCAGGATTCAGCCAGGATTCTTGATCTGAAAGCCCTGTCCTTTCCGCTCTACCTGACTAGCTCCTCCAGTCTGCGAGCCAACCTCTGTGGTCTGCTGTAAGTGGCGGACCCCAGAGTGAAGTGGGTCTTGCTGTTCAGAGCTATCCCAGGAGGGTTTGCCAAGCCTCCCTGTGCCTTGGCTTTATGGATGGGCCCCGGGAGAAGGAAAGATCAGGTTGGTATACGAGGTGGGGATGCCTGGTCTGTGGCAAGAAGGCCCCAAGGGAGGCTTCTGTGAGGCTTCTCAGCGTCTTGATAGGCTGTGGCCTTGCTGCTGAGAGCTGACTCAGCCAGGTACATCACTGTCACCGAGCTCACCATGGCGGTCGTCAGGCAGTGTTTGCTGCCTGAGGTTGCATCAAGCTGGGAATGCCCTAAAGTGGGGGCGTGAGGAAGAGAAAGGGTGATACCTAGAGGCTGCGGTATCTCTGTCCCAAGGAGACAAACTATAACAAGACCCAGTGAGGAGAGAGGCCCACTCTGGGTGGTGTGGGGCAGGGGCAGAGTCTCCTGGCCTGCGGGTAGAGGCCTTAGGCTGATGAACTTCCCTCAAAGACTCTGGCTGCTGGTGACTTTGGCTGCAGAGATATAGACCTTGACCTTTCCCTTCTGAGTGAAACAGGGCACAGGCATTATGCAGAGATGCAGCATCTTTGCTGCAGAGGGAGGGAAGCGGGAAGGGAGGGAGGGAGCAAGCGTTCGTCTGGGTCCTGCCCTAGAAATGCTTAAAGTAATAAAATCAGGATGACTTAAGAAATCCATTACCCCTCTTGGCCTCCCACGGCCACCAGCATGCCCTGGTGGAGACAGGGAGGGGAGAAGCCTGGGGACCAGCCAGGTAACGTGGCCTCAGTCTCCTGGCCTGTGAACCAGGGGATGGGGTAAGGTCCCTATCAGCTCTGACCTCAGGTGGGTCTGGAGGAGAGAAAATCTTCTGGGGAGGGGCAGAGGAGGGATTGAGAGGAGATGCCAGAAGGAAAGGAGAGAAGAGGAGGAGCTAGAGGAGAGGAGAGGAAACTGAAGGAGGCTGAGGAGAGGGGAGGTGAAGAAAGCCATGAGAAAGCGAGCAACCCACAGAACACAGGTGTTCCAGTCTCTGCCTTGCCACGGAGAAGTCTGTGACCTGGGTCCGGTTAGGCACTCTGAGCCTCGGCTTCCACACCTGAAGAGGAGATGGCAGTGCCCACTGCACTGTTGTGAAGGGGGAAAGGGCAGTTTACAAACCATAAGTGCCACACAAAATGATATGTTGAATTCACAAGAAAAAAGCAAGAAAGGAGGTAAGGAAGGTGGAGCCAGGGCAACAGGAGAGAGCCTTTTTGGGGCTTCCCTTCCCTGGGGTGTGGACACAGGACAGCGGGTGGGAGTGACAAGTAAAGACCCCAAAGGTGGACCAGAGAGGGAACTAATCCTCCCTTGGTGAGGCTGTTTGCATCCCCTCCAGGAGACAGAAACCAGGGGCTCCCTGCGTCTCTAGCTGAGGGATCTTTGTCTGTGCAAGAACATTCCTCATGGGGGCTGGGCAGGTTGAACGCTTCTCCAGCTTCCTTCCCAGAGGCCCAGGGCAAGGACAGGGCAGTCTTGGGCTTTGGGGTCTCACAGAACGTCCCAATTTCTGTCAGACTTAAACTCTTGAAGGGCTGAGGAGGCTGGTGTGAGGGGTGCACGGTTATAAAAGAAAGCCCTTGACAGAATCCTGCACAGGAAGGCTAGAAAGACAAAAAGAGAAAAATATGGCTGAAGAACATTCTGGAAAGCCCCAAACCAAGACAGTGCTCGCAGTCCATGTGGGCCCAGCCCCACAGTCCCTCCTTCCACTGCTCGTGCCTGGATCTTGGCATGTGCGAGGCCAAGGCGGGGAAGCACGGGGCCGGGGTCAGGGCAGCCAGCTCCCCTGGCAGGCTAGATTTATGATTTGGCTGAGCTGGGGAGAGAGGGAGCCTGCGACAATCCAGGGTATGAAAGGCAGCCCAGTGTTTCCTAGAGCAGCCGTGGTGCCAAAGGCAGGGACGTCCATCTGGCCTTTTTATGTAGTACATTTGTCACCCGGATCCCGGGGCCCAGACAACCTCCCTTCTGCCACCCGTAGCCGCCAAGGCCAGCTCGCACCTTCGGCAGCCTCTGTTGTGGGACCTGCAACCCCAGTAGATGCTGAGTGTGTGTGTTGGGGAAGAGCTGCCCCTTCCCTTGGGACCCTCTTAGGCTTCGCCCTCCAGCTGGCGCCCATCCAAGTTGGTGTCTACTCAGTGTTCCATGGGGACGAAAAGCCCTGGAGTCAGAGAGGGGAAAGGCCCTCAGACTACCGCTGTGATCTCAGGCTGTGTTCTGAGGTGTTTAGAGCACCTCCAAGCCACCTTCAGAGCTGCTGAAGGAGGCTGACAGCCAGGCTCCAGCCCTTGACCCATCAACGTAGCTCTGCTTCTGTCTGATCTGGATATGTACAGATATTTTAGGTAAGATGTCACTTGAATAATGAGAAATGGAGGCTCAGAGTGGTGAGAATGGGTTCTGCTGCTGAAAGGTAAACAGCTTGAAGACCACAAATCTGGTCTCATTTCAAAGAGGAAGATACAGTGGGCCAGAGAAGACCAGCAGCCCAGCCAATTGTTGGCAGAATAGGGACGAGAACCCAAACGTCCTGGCCCCCCAGTGATGATCTCCCCATGATACTGGGCTGTCTCATTTGAGGTGCTGGCCTGAGCATTTACAGCCATCCCTTCTTTTCAGCCCCAGGGCCTCCCTCTCAAGCTTGGGTGCTGTGTCCTCTCAGCTTTACCTATGCTGGGGTTGGGGGGCTTCAGGATGTAAACCATGTGTGGCCCAGGCCAGCCGCTTTCAGGTATGAATCAAGACCTCTGTGGTTGACCCATGATTACAGCTTCTTCTGCCCAGAGCCTGTCTCTAGTGTGGCAGGGTGTGGCAACCCTGTCATCCTAGGGGCCGTTGGTGGTTATCGAGGGTTTTCTGGTAGAGTGTAGGCCATTCCCTTTTCTTCCCTTTTGGTCTCTGGAGAAACTTGTCCTGTTCTACTCAGGCCTCCATTTGTCCATTTGGGATTCTGATGGTTGTTGCTGACTCAGCCACCCTCTGCCATGGTCCCTGGGTTCTGTTCCAGAAAACCCCAGACTAACATTTTTCCCAGGCAAGCAGCTCTCTCCACCCCCACCACCTGATGCCCTGCTTCTCACAGGGTCCCTCCAGCCCTGGCCATGGTCCTGGTCCCCAGCTTGGCTTGCCCAGGGTTACCTTCTGCCTCCTTGGCTGGACTCGCTTTTCCAACCAGACATGTTGCCCCTCCGCCTCTCCTCTCTGGGTTTACACCCTGGCTTCCCTCCTGCTAAACACCCCACTCAGCTCCTTCCAGCCTGGCCCTTCCCCTTTAAGTAGCTCACCTGGGGGCGTCCTTCCCACTGCAAGAGCCACCACCTCCGTTTCCCAGGATTCTGTAGAAGAAGAAATAAAGGATCCAGCATCTCTGAGGGCCAGGCATCATGGACGGCACTGTACCCATTTCATCCCATTTGATTTCTCACAACAGCCCTATGAAGTAGATATTAATATTCCCACTTGTCATATAGGGAAACTGAGTCTTAGAGATTTAGCAGCTTGCTCAAGGTCACACAGTTGATAAATTTACACTCCTGGTCCTGCCTAACTCCTGAGCCAAGGCAGTGAACCACAATAGCAAGCTGCCTAGGCGGTCACCTCTCATGGTCAAGCCAATAACCCTTAGGACTAGGGTGGCACAGCCTGTGGTGATCTGTCTCCAAAGAGCTCCTCCCAGTACCAAATCCCTCACTGTTTACCTTGTTCCCCATTTCTCCCTACAGACCCATCAGCACACACCCATCATGGCAGGGAAACGTAGGAAGGAGAGGTAGGGGCCTCCCCACTTTCACAGGCCAAGAAAGAGTAATCACTTTTGTACTCGTTGAGAACCACCATGATTGTTTGCAAAGAAGGAGGTAAATATGAAAGCCATAGATGGGGTCCTGGCCCCCTCTGTGGTAGCCAAGATATGAAACAGAGAGGTATTCAGAACTACAGGTGGCTAATCTTACAGGAGAGGGAGAGACCAGAGGCTGTGGAGTATCCGCTACTCCCCACTACACTCTCTGCAGTCCTGGCTTCCCTCCAAATGAATTGTGCAGGCAGCCTGGAGTGACCACTCACTCTTGTTATCTGTGGGGTGTCTTGGTGGGCAGCACAGAGGAGGGAAAGTTGAGGAAGTCGGGCTGTAGTGGCACCGGGCTGATGGCACACTCCAGAAGGGCTTGCTGTCCTCCCAGCCCAGGACCCGCAGGAAGCCTGGTGAAGAGGATATGGCTCTGAGATGGGGCCAGGTGGGGAGAGGCTTCTGACGCTTATGGAGAATGGGCACGGGGACAGGTGGGCTTAAGGCGCGGGGGACAATGACCAAAATAGGAGCATAAAAGGACCTGGGCTGGGAAAAGGAGGGGCGCTGCCGCTGACTGTTTCGTGAAATGCTTCTTCCAAAGTTGTTCCCCGAGAGTATTCGGCAGGGGGAGCTGACTGCTGACAGCAGCAGCTGTGGGGGAGGCAGGAGCGGGAGGGGTGGCATTATCACCCTCCCAGAGCGGGTGGCAAGGGGGCGGGGAGGAAGGGATGGTGTCTTCTGCCTGTTCTGGAATCTGTGTCTCTCACTGCCCATCCCCCCGTCTCCAAATCCAGGAGGAGAGAGGGATTGGATGAAATTAGAGAGGGACAGATAGATACTCTGGGAAGATGCACCCACTGCTTCTCACCCCCCTCTCTTGCTCACATACACACATACAGTCTCTCACACACTCTTACACACACTCTTTCTCTTCCTCCCTGTCTCACTCTCTAAGCCAGGGCATTACACCACTGCTCTCTGGTCCAGCCAAAGTTAGAGTATTCCTGGGATGAATAATCCACCCCACGAGGATAAATCATCCTCAACCATCCTCAGGCAGCTTTGAGGAAACACAGGAGAGGAAGCCAGCCCTTGTGGGGTGGCCAGGGCTCGGCCAGCTGGGAGGACAGTCTGGCGCTGGTGATTGGTGTGTCAGCCGGGCTGCGAGCTGCTTCCAGCGCTTTTGTCTGGTGCTGGGAGTGAGGCTCAGCAGTGAGAGGGACAATTGGAGCTGCTCGGGGGCAGGCTGCCGCGTTGTGTCCTGCTTTCCTGCGGCCAGACCAAGCTGCCTGGAGCTGCTGGTCAGGTTTTCTTGCTGACTTCACCTGAGCACAGTGGCCTGGGTGGACTCTACAGGGAAATGTTGTTTTGTCCCTGTGAGCAGTAGCAGCAGTCCTGGCTACCCTGGACTGAGAACTCCTCATCAGCCCCAGGAAGCCCTGAGCCCCTTTCAGGGATCTGGAACCGGCGTGCCTGTGGCCCCAGGTCTGCTCCCAGGCGTGGGCTGAAGTCCTGACCTCTGTCGCTGGGGGCGAGGAGTGGGAGAGCCCAGCTGCTGCCTGGGCTTTGGCAGACAGCAGGCTGATGGTGCTGGCTTCCCCGGGACTGCTTCTCCTGCCTGCTGTCTGATTTCCCTGCATGGTGCCCGCAGCTGAGCTGCTACGGGTGAGTACTTGGACAGATGTCCCTTTCTGCGTTCGCTAGGATGTACCCAAGCGAATCACAGTGGACCAGCTCTGAAGCTGTATTTTCAGAGAGACTAGACATTAGTTTGCCTCACCTCATGCCAACTGGATGGGGTGGGGGATCTAGGGAGCAGGGCCAATAGGGGGTGAGGAGGTGGGGCATCAGGGAGCTGGGGCTGCAGGTATTTTTCTCAGGAGTCAGGAGACCCTGGAAGAAGAAGTTTCTCCTACTGCTTCCCTCTCCTGGTTGGGTAGAGATGTGTCTAAGAGCATGTGGAGGGATGGTGTCTGAAATGCCCCACATCCACAGGTGCTCCAGGCTTTCACTTGTACTCTTGCTGCATAACCCCTGCTAGGTGAAGTGCACAGAACGCAGAGTGAGATCTGACCTTTCCTTTCCCTGGCCATGTGGCTTATCCCTCCTCCCACGCTGTCATCATCATCCCGGAGCCATTGAAAAGTCTCTGTGATCCTTCTGCTTTTGCCCTGGAGCCCCTGACCCGTGGGCTGCTGGGCTTCACAGAGTCACTTTGCTATCAGCACTGCCAGGAAAGGGCACAGGAACTCTTTTTTTCTTTGCAAACAGTGGTGGGTTCCCACTTTGAACGTGCACAAAATGAAACACAGTGAGGCTGGAGAACCACAGCCCTTGGACCCAGGGACCCTCTGTTATAGCCTGGACCCCTGCCTATCCATCAAAACCCTTCCCCTTGGTGGTTACAGTTTTCTTTTCAGCTTGGGCTGCCTCCGGGAATAAGGAGGTCTAGGAGGTCGCCACATGTTTCCTGTATCCGTAACGGGTTCTCAGCCATCTGTTTTGCCATCACAGGGATGCCCATCTTCCTGGAATTCCTAACATGCCTGCGATCATGTTTTCTCTCCTTTGTGATAGTATGGTCTTTGCTTATATCTCGCTAAGTTTCATATGATGAGTATGTTTCGACAAGATAACCTCTGAGGTCCCATTGGGAACATTTCCAACTTTCCAGAGGGTTGTGTGTGGGACAACTCTGTGGTGCACCCCCACCCCCCACCCAGTATACCCCAATCCTTTGGAGCTTGCCTGAAATCTAAGGCAGGGCTGAAGGACTGTGATTCTGACTCATCTGAGATTTTCCTTCTTACAACTCACTCAGTAATCATGGCATGGAGGGTGCAGTAGTGTTTAGGTCAAGGTTTCTCAACAGCAGCACATTGAACATTGGAGATGGATAATTCTTGGTGGAGCGGAAGGGGACTGTCCTATGCCTTGTAGGATGTTTGGCAGCTTCCCTGGCTTCCACCTGTGAGATGCCAGTAGCACCTTCATTTGTGACAGCCCAAATGCCTCCGGACATTACCAAAGGTCTCCCAAGGGCAAAATTACTCCTGGCTGAGAACTACTGGTTCAGGTTAACACTGCTGCTGCTACACCTTCTCCTTGGGCCCTCATGTGGCCTTTGGCCCCGTGAGACTCGGTCTCAACATGGCCAAGTATTTGGCCAAGGGCAAAATCCTTCTGCTTAGGAAGTATTTCCTCCTGTGTAGGAAAAAAGGTACCGCCCTTCTTTCCATGTCTCCCATTGACTCTGCAGAAACTTGTCCTCAAAGCTGGAGGTCAGTATCACCAGCTCCCCCTTAGCAGAGGAGGGACTGATGGGAAGCCTCATGTTGCAGAGAAGTTATTGGCCAAAATCCAATTTGTGGAAGGGAGCTGAGAGGTGCTCCAGGTGCCACAAACCAACAAATCATCTCTTAATCAGCCTGCTGGGCTTTGAAATGCCTTGTATGATCCATTTCAGCAGATTTTATCTCTAATGATGCTTGATTCTAGGTAAGTGTACAATCTCTAAACAGCATCTAAAGAACAGGGACAGGGAGGTGGCTGGACAGTGCTGCCTGGGATCTTTAGTCAAGCCAGACAAGCCACAGCATATTATTTTTAAGGCCCTGAGTCTTCGTGGTCTCTACCTAACTACGCAGAATCAGTTTGCCCCCAGCAACTGGGAGCCTTCAACCTTCTCCTCTTTTTCTGACCTTTACTCCCCCAAGGAACCAATTTTCTCTGAAAAGCTCAACGGACATTGGAGTAAGGGAGAGAAATCTCACCAGATGGGCAGCTTTGGGGTAATAAGCAATTCTGTGATTTGCACCTTTCCAACCTCTAGGGCGTAATGCTCTGAGGTTCACAGTTTCATGGCCCCACGACAGAGCTGGGTCCCATCTACCCTGTGTCTATTCTATTCTGTGCTGGTCTGTGAAACTTCCAGAATTGACATGAAGATTACCCCAAGTGGAATAGAGACAGAGAGGTCCTTCAGCACCCCAGAGGCCCTCGTGGGCTGCCGTAGAAGGCACAGCACATGTCCATGAGACCAGGCATGGAATCAGGAAGCCTTACCAGAGCCCTGGTGGGCCTGTCCAGGGTCGACTATGAGGGGAAGGTTCAGAGCCAGGACACTGCCTCTGCAGCCTCAGTGCAGCTCTGCACTTGGGACCTTTCTCCCCACAACTAAGCCTGGCAACATCAGGCAGCAGACCGCAGCTCACAGCCCTCCCTGACCCACCAGCAGCCTCTGTGTGGCTGCTGGGAATCTGCAGGGCTCCGAGCCTCCCATCTGAAACTGATTGGACAAGGGGCCGTCTGTGGACAATAGGAGCTTCTCATAACGTTAGGGATTCCAAGACTGTTCTCCCAGAGCAGGGGTGTGGACTCTCTCAGAACATATGCTGGTTAGATGCAAAAAGATTGTTTTCCTCTAGCAGAGCAGGGATAATGATGTGGAGGGGACATTTTGGAGAAGAGGGACTCCTGTGCCAATTAGCAACAGAAGCCCCACTGGCCATCCCCAGCAGGTGGGATTACTCGGGTGGGCTTCCTCTTGAAGTACACTGATGGCAGAGCCTGCTTCTCCAGAGCAGAAGGGCTGCATTCATGCCTGCATTCATTTCTTTATCCAACTTTTACCTAGTGCTTACCAGACTAGAGCTAGGTGATGTGTCTCTGACTTCGAGGAGCTCCCAGTCTCGAGGAGGACGAGGCTGATTGAGGTGTGGTATCCCTCACGGGCATGAGAGCCCAGATGAGGTGAGATTAATTGGTTTTCTGGCCATTCTCCCAGCAGAGCTTTCCAGGCCCCACCCCAAGGCCTTAGGAGATAACAGATGTGAAGTCAAGTCACAGCTGGAAGCAGCAGATTTGCTGCCAAACTGCCAAGTCCTAGAGAGGCTTGTTAATCTGTGCCCCCCATGGCTGGCAGAAGGCTCCCCAGTGTCCCTCAATTGTCCACTCTGTGTTAATTGCCTTCCGTAATCTGTGTGCTCCATCTCTTCCTCCTGCTGCTGTCTGCCTGTCCAACTGGTTGCTTCATCCTCAGTTTCCCATTCCTCCCCTCCAGTGGGATCCAGGTGGTTGGGGTTCTGTAGACTTGACCTTAGCACATGGGGGATACAGACGGTGTTTGATTTTAGCTGAGTTTGGGCTTTGTCCTCTCCCTTCTGCCTCACCTCCACACTGGGGTTTCATGCTAGAGCTGGGTGCCACACCTTCTTTTCAGGAAACCTGGCTGTGAGTTCCTGGCTCTGCCATTAAAACCCTATCGCCTCAGTTTCCTCACCTACAAAAGAAGGGGTTTTCTAGAACAGTCGTTCTCCCTGTGTGTTCCTTGCACCAGCAGCAGCAGCATCACTTGGGGACTTTTTGAAATGCAGATTCTCGAGTCTCACCCCAGAGGGAGAATCAGGATCTCGTGGCTAGGGGCCAGCAGCCAGGGTTTCCGCATGGCTTCTGGGTGGTTCTGATGCAGCTCAGGTTTGAAGACCACTACTCTTGTACATCTCTGAGGCCCCCTTCCAACTGCACTTCTGTGGCTGGTCTCAGCATTTTCCAACCCGCGGTAAGTAACCAGTGACTTGCAAAGATCCAGTAACCACATTCTGGAGCACTGCCAGCTATTTGGCAGGTATCATAAAATTCTCAAAATTAAAAAAAAAAAATCCAAAAACACAACCCCAACAAAACTCACTACTTATGTCCTGATTTTTCCAGAAAGGGATTCAAGGTAGTTTACATCCCCATTAATTTCAGTGGCTCTCTTCTCCCAGTCCCTGTCAGGAGGAGGCTGCAGAAGTATCTGTGCAGTCCAGTGACCAATACGGGGCGTCCGTCCATAGCACACCATGGCCACCTGAGAACCACTGCTGCCCCAGCAGCATAAACACTCCTGCCCTTTCAGAGCCTCTGGGGAGAGTGGTGCCTCAGTGATTTTCATAAGGGCTCTATCCCCAAGGAGCAGAATGCCCGAACATCTCTCTCCTGCTGCTGGCATTTAGCCCATTGCTGAGTTAATTCAAGCAGTACTAATAACCAGTTTGAGGGAGAGAACCTCTTGCAGACCCCTAAATCCTACTCACTGGGGTGCTGATAGCAGGATAAGAATCCTGCCTGGCCACCTGCAGCCATTCAAAAACAGCACGTAAAAGGCCCGCTGCTAGCTGGATTCTATGGAGATACCAAAAGAAGTAGAACTTTTGTCCCTTTCCTTTGTGAACCCACGTATAGGGGGGACAAGACTGTGTCTTCAATGTTTAGTAGATTCTCCCCTCCACCTGCTTTTTTCCAATCCCAGGACTTTCCCCTCTCCAAGCTCTCTCTCTCTCTCCCTCCCCTGTCTTCCCGGCATCACTTTCCTGGAGGTCCTCAAACCCTGGCCCATCTGACTCCACTGGGTTAAGTGCAGCATCCCTTTTTCCGCGGGTTCTGTGAGGGCCCAGCCCCAGCTGAGACCTTTCCTGGCCTTTCTCCGGTCTCCAAGGAGCCTGCAAGAAATGCAGCCTGAGAAAACAGCCTCCCTTCCCTTCCCCCACCTCTCTGTTCTTCTTCCCCACAATCCCGGGCCCCACACAAGCTCCCCAAGGCCTGCTAGCTCACGGCCCTCCTAAACTCATGTTTTATGCAGGAACATCCCCATTCTCATGGAAAGTGCAGCAAAGTTTGGGAAAGAATTTCAAACCTCTTTTGAAAATGGTGGAGCAAATGCAGGGTTATAGGGTTAACTTCAGCTGAGAGTTTTTTCTTGGCTGAGTGGACACCCCCTTGGCAAGTGAGTGTGTGCGTGTGTGTGTGTGTGTGTGTGTGTGTTCCTTCCTACCCACCATTTGCATTGCAGGGAAGTAGGGGGAAGACCAGCACGCTTACACACACCACACACACACACACACACACACACACACACACACACACACGTATGCTCTGGGACTGCCTCATCTCCCAGTGCCCCCTCCTGCCTCTCTTGCCTCATGAGGAGCAACAGGAGTGACTTGTCTTGGATTTAAACATTCTTTGGATGCACAGGGAAAATAAATCATTTGTTTTTCTAATATTAGAAGGAAAATGAAAATTTGTGTGCAACTTTGGTTTTGGTGATTTTTTAGAAGATCTCGTGTCTCTGTTTTAAAATGTTAAAAATGGTTGTATATAATTGATTTAATAAACACGAAACTAGCTTTTTGGGTATATCAAATTGTATGTTGCAGTTTGCTCTGCTAATAATTTCAAGTTTCCCATTATAAAAGCAGCTGTCCTTTCAGAAGTCTCGCATCCACTCTCTTCTGACACTTTTTAGTAAGTAGGCAAAGCCTTGAACAGAAGAATCCATCTACAACACACTTAGAGTAAGACAAAGGACAGTATTATGCTTTCTGGACTTGGTGTTGGCAAGAAACAGAAAAGCACTTATTTTCAGTAAAGGAATTGTGAAAAGAAAAGAGAGGGAAACCTTTAAATCTCATTGAACACAATTTACTCCATAGAATTTTATCTAATCAGCCTCATTCTTTGAGCCATCACCTTGAGTCATTTTTGATTCTACTAGCACTTCATTTTTATCGTCTTCCCAGAGTCCTGAAAACTGAAGATTTGCCTAAATTGGGACAAGCTTCTCTCTCTTTTCACATGTTAATTTATTTCTTGATTTGGACTATGTTTTTCCAAATATGGCTCCATTTCTTTTCACATGCAGTAGAAGATGGAAGGGGCAGATTGGAACCATAGGCTGGCGTGGCCACCCTGTTGGGGGATGGGATTTGCTTGGGAGATCCCCCAGCTTTCTCTGGGCTCACACCTCCTCCCGAAAGATCCCAGCTATCTGCAGCAGTGAGCAGCTGGGCGCTGGGGTTTGGAAGCTTTTTGGGGGTAGATCTATCAAATGCTGTGGCCATTCCCCTTTTACTTCTTCATAGATCTGCCTCCAAATCCTAGATCCAGTACTTTCACAGAAGCTGGAGGTGCTGAGGACAACATTTTTCTCATTTTTCTTTTTCTTTTCTTTTTTTTTTTTTAAGAGACACTCTATGACCCAGGCTGGAGTGCAGTGGTGCAATGATAGTTCACTGCAGTCTCCAACTCCTGGGCTCAAGGGATCCTCCTGTTTCAGCTAGGACAGAGTAGCTAGAACTACAGGCAAGTGCCACCTGCCAGGCTAATTTCTTTAAATTTTTTTTTTGTTTGTTTAGAGACAGGGTCTTGCTATATTGCCCAGGCTGGTCTTGAACTCCTGGCTAGAAGCAATCCTCCTGCCTTGGCCTCTTAAAGTGCTGGGATTACAGGTGTGAGCCACTGTGCCTGGCCATTTTTCATTACAGTAATCCATTTTACTTCCTCTGTACTTGTAAGTGGAAATGTACTTGGATTCTCAGGAACAACTGATTTTTCTGTAGGTCATTTAGAAAGGAATGTCAAACAAGTTGCATCATTATATGCAGATGAAAATATTGATGTAGCTTTTTTAACTTAAAATCTTACTGTGTAATTTTTAGGAGTGGTTGGGGAACATAAAAATACCGTATCCTAGACACTTTATTCATTCTAAAAAGTTTTAGGATCCAGAAACGTATTTGAAATCGTATGTTTCAAAGAAGTCTTTGGGACAAACAGGGGGAAATTATTTTTTTCCCATATGTGATTTTTCTGGACCTTTACATTTTCAGTTGTGTCCCTGGGGAATTGCCTGTGTCAGACAAATTTAGAATAAGATCTAATTTCCTCTTTCCTTCTCAGAAGCTTTCTTTTTAATTACTTTTTTTTTTAAGTAGAACTTTTTTTCAATTTAAATTTTCCTTCAGATTCAGGGGATACATGTGCATGCTTGTTACATGGGTGTGTTGTGTACTGGTGGGGATTGGGCTTCTAGCGTACCCATTACCCAAATAGCAAACATTGTACCCAATGGGTAATCTTTGTCGTTATTCTTAATGAAAACTATTTGTGATGTGCCCAGGATTCTGCTGTGGGTTTTTGTTGGAGCAGAGGAGCCCTAGAGGGAGAGAGAGCAAAGAGACAAAGACATGGGCCCAAACAGAGGCCACAGACGGACGTGAAGAGGCATGGGCATTTTGGCAGCCTCGACTGACAAGCAACAGCAAAGGGGGGTTTTAGTGACAAACCCGGATGCTCTCCTTCTGAGGCCACCCCTGCTGGCCAGAATGGGAGTCACAGGGTTAGTGGGAGGACCTCCAAACACTTTGCCAGGCTTCTTCTTTAGCTGTGCGGTTGGGAAGGTAGGCAGACAGACCTGAGGGGAGGGTTCCCGCTGGACCTTCAGAGCCTGCCTGCAGCTTCCAATCCCTGAGGGATGGCCCTATGGCCCTATGGCCCTATGTGAATGAGCCTACAGGGCCACGGTGGGAGGTGAGAGACAGTGAAGGAGAAGAGAAGAAAGAAGGTTACTTAGAGAATTATGGGCAAGCCCGCCATAGCAAAACGTTGTAGGAAGGAAAAGGCGGCCCGATAGCTGTTTATTTCTTTACTCCTCTGCATGTAGGACCAACGATGAAACGTATGATGAATGTCCAACTAAGAGCCAAACTCTTGGAATGACCTGCCCTTGCTTCTTGCTCCTTCCTCCTCTTTTCCCTACCCCTCACCCTGTCCCTTGCCGCTCCCCTTCCCTCTGCTTCCACAGCAGGGGTAAGATAATCATAACACTAACATTTATTGAGCAGTTACTGGGTGCCAGGCTCAGGTGAATTGGCCCTGGTCAACCAGGTCCTGCCTGACTCTTAAATTCAATTTGGTAAACATCAGTAGCCTCCAATCTTTTTTTTTTTTTTTTTTGAGACAGAGTCTCGCTCTGTCGCCCAGGCTGGAGTGCAGTGGCGCGAACTTGGCTCACTGCAAGCTCCACCTCCCGGGTTCACGCCATTCTCCTGCCTCAGCCTGCTGAGCAGGTGGGACTACAGGCGCCCACCATCATGCCCGGCTAATATTTTTTTTGTATTTTTTAGTAGAGACGAGATTTCACCATGTTAGCCGGGATGGTCTCGATCTCCTGACTTCGTGATCCACCCACCTCAGCCTCCCAAAGTGCTGGGATTACGGGCATGAGCCACCGCGCCTGGCCAGTAGCCTCCAATCTTTAGTGGTAGGTGAGGGCTGTAGGCCTCCTCCTCACCTCATTCCTGGGTTATCATGAAAGTCAATCTCAGGCCAAATTCTGTCTGTCTAAGATATTTGTTAGCAAACCAGCACAAAACAGTCACACAACGTGTTCTGGAAGCTCAAAGAAGTCCTGGCTCTCTGATCCTTTAAGTGCTCTAGCAGTACCTGGCCTGAAAGTTTCCCTCGAGGCCTGAAAGATTCCCTAGAGACAATTGTCAAAGGATTTGGTCAACCATCTGGTGCAGGGGTTCTGAGCCTTGGAGGAGATGCTAAAGAAGTGGGGGTTGTTCACCCTAAAGGAGAGCTTCGTAGGGGAGCCTGAATGAAGATACAACTGACTAAACACTCTGATGATATATTTTTTCTTTTAATTTTCAAACTTTGAGATGCTATAAAACAAATATAGAAAACCACACAAAGTAGATATTTTACTAATGGGTTATTATAAAGTTAAGCTCTTTACATCATCACCCAAGTCAAGTAATAGGACTCTGCCAGCCATTCTAGAAGCTTCTCTGTGCTCCCCCAAAAGTAGCTTGGCTTTCTTGTGTGTCTTTATAGGTTTTTTCTCTCCCCTGGATGATTTATTGTGCACAAGGTGAGGCTCCAGCTTCCTGAGCTCAGAACAACCCATAATGCATTGAATCTGCAGGAGAAAAAATTAAGTTAGACTGTAAAAAGAATGTTCAGGATTTTAGAATACTAGAAATCAGTGACATGAGGACAGAGAAAAAAATGAAACAAAACCAAAAAAAAAAATCCTTGAGATGACTTACATGTACTTCTGGTTGGAGGCAGGGAAATAAAGGAGACGAGCCTTAAAGATCACCCCAATGCCTGGAGCTGCCCCTCAGAATTAGACTGGCCACATGCCCCTTGCCTCTTCTGACCAGCAGGAGGTTGAGGAGTGCTGCAGGTGGGGTTGGGGGAATGGACAACAGTGATCACTTCATCCCGCAGCCGCCCTGCCTGGCCAGCTGGGGTCGGCCTGGTGTCTATAACCCTTCCTTCTGTGATCAGAGGCACGCTCTTCCTCCTGACGTCTTTAATCCTGCCTCAGCTAGTCAGAGAGAGTGACTCTCCAAAGAGAGAATGACCAGCTGGTGGACAGGCCTGGGATCTGAGCCCACCCCATTCCTGGGTGACCAGGGCAGCCGAACAAATACACTCTGGCCCTAGGCCTGAGGGACATCAGGCAAGGTGCCTGGAGGAAATGGGGCAGTAGAATAAGAGGAGAGTGAATGGTCTCCCTGCTTTTTCTCCATTCAGTGTGTGGTTTCCATGGGACTCTAAGTGTGTTTACAGGCAGCAGACCTGCGGGGTGGGGGATGGTGCATGAAGGGATCTGGGCTTCGTGGCTGCAGGGACTGGAAAGGGAAGACCAGGGGTTGGTGGGGGAACAGGAAGAGGGCTGGGGACTTGAAAAAACCAAATAAAAAGCTGGGTGTTGAATGCTTTTTGCCAACCGTAGTCAATTCTTAATTATCCCCGTAATGGGCGGGAGCAGTGGCAGAAATCATGCAAAGTAGCAAACAATCCCAAACCATTTAAGCTACATGATTTTTTAAAAGAGAAGATTTCCCTTCCTAATGATGTCTGGCTCAGGCTGATGTTAAATGAGGGAAGTATTAACAGCGAGCTCCCCAGGGATCGAGGCTAGAGCCAGTCTTATTTAATGTGTTTATGAATTATTTAGCATCCACATTTCCTGATTTTGTGAACTAGTGCTGGGAGGGGGCTGTCAGTCCTCCCAGGAGCCAGAGGAAACCCTCTTCTGGAGACTATGCCCTCACTCGAGGAAATCCTCCACACGGGAAATGAGGAAGGGTTTGGAGGTGTCAGGCCAACCAGCTGCTGCTCACGGGACATGAGAAGTCAAGAGACACGACCCTCCACCCTTGTCCTACCTGTGGCTAAAAGGAGAGTGAGTCTCTGCTCTAAAGCATTGCAGAGCTCCCAACCTCTCTCTAAATTAAGTGAGCCAAAGCCCTCCACTGTATTGTCCCAGCCTCTGCTCCTGTCACTCCAGCCCTGACTTGAGGCTCACAGTCCGCAGGGGCTGATGACCTGCCATGGTCACGTGGCCAAATGCAAAGCACTTGGAATTATACCCAGACTTCCGACTCAGAGACTCCATCCATCCATGTCACACCAGATCCTGGTTGCCTCCCAAACCCACATCACCTGTTTCTGGAATGTGACCCCTGCTGCTTCTATCTGCTGTCAGGATTCTGTCTATCTCAAGTGCCACCTCCTCTGAGAAGCTGAGAAGCCTTCCCTGCTCCAAAAGTGTTCTTTATCTGCTCAAAAAACAGTGCCTGTGTGCCTCTCTCATGGCGTGGGTCAAGCTCTGCCTGTGTGACAGCCTCGGTGTTCTTGTCTCATTCTGCCTCCAGCATGCTGCTTTGTCCTCGGTGTGCTGTTCAGGAGTTCGTTGAGAAGAGAATGGGGACTTCCATGGGAAAGAGAGTAGGAAGTGAGTATAGGAAGTTAGATCTGACTCTCATAGCCCAGGTATGCTCTCGGGAATGTAGTGACCTTATTTCCCAATGGGGCCCTCCCTGTTGGTTTTCCCAGGAAGCTGTCAAATGCAGCCTGGCCACACATGAACCAAGGCTGGGGTCACGTCTTTCCCTTATGGAACATGGAGCAGCCCTGGGATGGAAGGCCTCCCAAAGTGGGGTGCCCAGTCCCCTACCTCAGCATCACCTGTTGCACCGGGCCCAACACAAGCTCCAAGGGGCCTAGGACCCACATTGTGACCAGCTCTTCAGGTGACTCTTATGTTACACACAGGACAGTCTGAGAACTGCTTCTAAAGGGAGGGAGGGCAGGCCCCTGGGATTCGTGGAGGGCACTTGGAGGGGGTGCACAAGCACATGTCCATTTAACACACACCAGCCCGCAAGAGCCAAGTGTGTGTTCATTCCCAGTGGGTGCCATTCCAGTAACAATGTCCATTCTTTCTTTGCCATGTCCCCAAAGTGCTATCTGGTGACATGCTTTAAAAAATAACTTAGGGATACATGCTACAACATGGATAAACCCTGAAGACATTATGCTAAGTGAAATAAGCCAGACACAAAAGGGCAAATACTGTAAGAGTCCACTTACATGAAGAACTTACAGTAGTCAAATTCAGAGACAGAGAGTAGAAATGGTGGCTCTCAGGAGCAGGCGGGGAGTGGGGATTGGGGAGTTATTGTTTAATAGGTAGAGTTTCAGCTGGGAAAAATGAGTAGGTGCTAGAGATGAATGGTGGCGATAGTACACAGCAGTGTGAATGCACTTAATGACCCTGAACTGGACACTGAAAGATTGTTAAAATGGTAAATTTTGTGTTATGGATACTTCACCACAATAAAAATAATAACAATTTGGGTCATTGCCCAAATGGAAGAACATCCAGGAAGAGTGCGGCTGGCCAGAATGATTGGCCTTGGTCCTGGTCTTGAAGCTCTCCAGGGAAGCTAACCATCAGTCACCACCGCCTACCACAGCATCCCTGAAACAGGGAGCGTTTCCTTGGTCCTTTTTTTTTTTGACACGGAGTTTCACTCTTGTTGCCCAGGCTGGAGTGCAATGGCACAATCTCAGCTCACCACAACCTCCACCTCCTGGGTTCAAGCAATTATCCTGTCTCAGCCTCCTGAGTAGCTGGGATTACAGGCATGCACCATCACACCTGGCTAATTTTGTATTTTTAGTAGAGATGGGGTTTCTCCATGTTGATCAGGCTGGTCGCAAACTCCCAACCTCAGTTGATCTGCCTGCCTCAGCCTCCCAAAGTGCTGGGATTACAGGCGTGAGCCAGCGCACCCGGCCAATTCCTTGGTCCTTTAGATCCACATCAGAATACGTCATCCTGGGACTGGGATGGGGTTTTGTGTCATGAGTCAGAGATTGGCTTAAGAATGAAACAGAAGAGAAATGATACTTTTTAGGTGGGAGATGTCAGTAGCAGAGTCCAGTACAAAATGTGGGTAACATCAGCAGCTTCCAAGTGATGAAATGTCAGGCGAGCTATTGCATATGGCCCAAATAAGTGTAGCATCACTTTACCCTGGATATGCAAGGCCACACATTTAAGGGAAAATAAGTAAAGTCATATCCACAAATGGGGAGTTTCCAGTGCTCTGACATAACCCAGTAAATCTAAGGAGCTGTCAGAAATGTTCCCTTAAAGGTTTTGAGCCCATATGCTGGTTTGGCCAAAACAAACAGCCAGATAGCCAGGCATTATTGCAAGGGGCTGGAGACAACATGGTCCCGGCCTTGGGAAAACCAGGTGGATGGCCTGTTGTTCCTTCTTTAAGGGATTGTCTTTCTGAAGTGAGATGAAATATCTACCAGGATCCCAGGACAGAAAGGAAAAAGTGATGGGGGGACATCCCAATTGTGATTCCCCCTCTCCCTTAAGGCTGCCATAGGGCGACATGCGGATTTCATCTCCAAGTCCCTGAAACCACAAGACAGAAGGGGAGCCCTTGAAGGCAGCTAAAAGAAACTGTAGCACAAATGAAAGTAAGTGCTATTTACATAGCAGGTAGTAAACCTATGTGGAACTGGGAACCCCCAGAGGTGGCACAAGCTAAATCCGGGAAGAGAGTTGGAAGGATGTGAAAGTGTTCATGGATGGCGGGCTGCTTGGCTGGCTCTGCAGTCCATGTCAGGCAGAAAACCATTTCTTCCTTGAGACACCCAGGCGATCTCAGAGACAGAGGGGCTCTCTGCTGCTCTGATCCTGAATGTTCTCCTCGGTGGGTCTTTCCACTGTCCATGTTCACCTTGTCTTGTCCTGAGAGTGATGGTGTCTCTGGTCATCCTCTCTCAGTTATAACCCTTCAAACACCTGAGGACTTTGCTTCTTCCCCCACCTCCCATCCCATTTATCCCATTGTTCTTTTGCAGCCTGCAGAGCCCCAGTGCTTTGTCCCTTCTTTTCAAGACATTCTTTGTGTCTTGCGTCTCCCTCTCTGAACCACTTTCCCAGCGGCTGTGCGATGGCTCACAGGGCAGGCTGAAGATGGCTAAGCAAGACCTGGGCAGGAGGATGGGCATGAAGAGAGCCAGGTGACATTTGAGGTTGCACAGAAGGGGTGGAAACAGAGCAGCCCAGAGCTGCAGGACGTGGTAACAGGTGTAAAAGGTGCCTGGAATAGGGGCAGCACTAGCCTCCTCTCCTCTTGTTTTACCCTTTGCTCAGTTGAGCTGAACACGCGTTTATTGAGCACCTATTTACTCCCCATCAGGCAAGGCCCTGAGGATGAACGCCTCTTCTGACACGACGCTGGCTGTCCATGCCTCTCCACCCCCGGAGGCTGCCCAGCGGAGGGGTCTGCCCCCAGCCTTCTATCACACTGAAACGTTTAGAACGCTGGTCCTGGCAGATGGGCCTAACTCACCACTGAGAGTCTCTTTCTGCCCGGACGCTGTCATTCTCTGGCAGTTACCTATTTAGCTGTAAGGTTTTCAGGGACATAACTCTAACCACCAGTCTATGGGAGTCTATTAAAAGAAAAAACCCAGCTCTGTCATCATGGGCTTGTACAGCCCAGGGTTGATTTTCTTCCTTTCTGAAGTGTTTGGGATGCTGCGCGGGTCCCTGTGGCCCTATGCCCCGCCTCCCCAGCCGGCCTGTGAACATTCAGCTGCTCGCTTCCCCAGCTCAGTGAGTGGTTCTTTTCAGGGGCAACCGACTGCACAGAGATTCCTGAGCCATGATCTCATCGGCTCATGAGAGGCCGAGCACGTCCATCCACCGACTCGCATGGGACAGAGAAGGGCACCCTGGGGCCCAGGTGGGGCCAGGCCTGGTTCAAGGGTTTGCCCTTTGAGTTAGTGCCAGGGCTGGTGGAGTTGCCCTCTGCCTGCAGCCCTGTCTCCTGTGTCTGTCTGCAAACTCAGCTGTGGGTCCCTGCCTGGGGGCAGGACTGGGTGGCTGGTTCCCCATCTGCCATCACTCCACTGGGGGCCATTCACAGAGCCCCTAGGACACAGTTTTGCAGAGGTGGTCTGGCCCTGGCTCAGATGCCTTCCTGCCCACACTCCTACGTCCAACATCCCTTTAGTCGGCAAATATTTATTGAGTGACAACTGCAGTGCTTCCCAAAGTGGGCCCATGGAGCCCTTGGATCGCAGCCATCTGGAGTGATGGCTAAAATGCTGGCTCCTGGGCACTGTGCCAAACCTAGTGCATCAGCATCTCTGGGGTGGGGCCTGGAGACCTGCATTTTAATTGGCTCTCCCCAGTGAGACTTTTGTACTCTAATGTTTGAGACTTGCTGACCGTGATGGTTAGTTTTATATGTTAATTTGGGTGGGCCACTGTGCCCAGATATTTGGTCAGACATTATTCTGGATGTTTTTGTGAGGGTGTTTTTGGATGACATTAACATTTAAATCCTAGGAGCATGAGAGGCTGGCTAGGCAGAGCTGTAGTCCCTGTTGCCAGCCCTGACTCTTCTCTGGGTAGAGGGTTCCGATCCTGGTGCTCTCCATAAGACAGGACTGAGTTCTAGGAGTGCTAGACTTAGCAAGTAAAAGTATAGGTTGTCCAATTACATTTGAATTTCAGGTAAGCAACAAAGAGTATTTCAGTATGAGTATGTCTCAGGCAATATTTGGGATACACTTATGCTAAAGAATTATTTGTCATTTATTTGCAATTCGTTTATTATTCAGCGATCCTGCAACAGCTCTGGACACCTTCCTCTCCAGCACGGAGTCAGGGATTGCTTTCTGTTAATCACATGGCCCTTTACAAAGGGCTTTCTCAAATGTGATCTCATTCAATCCTTGTAAGAGTGGGACAGGGAGGCATAGTAGGCATCCTCCCCCTCCTCTTCCTCATTTCATAGCAGGAGCTGAGCCTAAGAGACTGTCAGTTTCCCACCTGGGATCAGAGAGGCCCTGACTGCACGGTGTAACCATCTGGAGGGCTTTTTTTCTTTTTCAAGACCGTGTCTCACTCTGTCGCCCACGCTGGAGTACAGTGGCCCGATCTTGGCTCACTGCAATCTCCGCCTCCCAGATTCAAGTGATTCTTGTGCTTCAGCCTCTCGAGTAGCTGGGATTACAGGTGCGTGCCACCATGCCTGGCTAATTTTTGTGTTTTTAGTAGAGACCAGGTTTCATCATGTTGGCAAGGCTGATCTCGAACTCCTGGCCTCAAGTGATCCGCCTGCCTTGGCCTCCCAAAGTGCTGGAATTACAGGCGTGAGCCACCACGCCTGGACCCGGAGGGCTTTTAAATCACTCAGATGTGTTTGTGTGATGTGTATGATGTCTGCAACTTACTTTGAAATGCAACAAAAAATAAAATGGATGAGTGCATGGGTAAATAGATGTGTGACAAAGGAAATACAGCAGAATGTTGGTGATAGAATCTAGATGGCGGGTATACAGGTGTTCACTGTGCAGTCTTTTAACTGTTTTGTATGTTTGAAAATGTTTGTAATAAAATGTTGGGAGACAAAAAAATCATGGACGCACAGGCCCAACCCCAGATCAACGGCCCAACCAGCTGTATTTTTTCAAAGCTACCCAAGTGATCTGATCTAACCCATCATTTCTCTCTGTGTACCAAGCATCACCTACAGGGTACAGGTACCTTACATCGGTGGTTCCCCAACTGAGTGTGCAATAGAGTCTGGAGGGCTGGTTAAAACACAGATTACTGGGCCCTGCCCCCAGACTTTCTGATCCAGTAGGTCTGGGGTGAGGCCTGAGAATTTGCATTTTAAACAAGTTCCCAGGAGGTGTAGATGCTGCTGGTCCTAGGAGCACACTTTGAGAAGCACTTCTTGCATCTGCACAGCCCAACACGGGGTGAGGAAGTGATGAGAGTATACAAACCACATGGTGCATCTGTCAGCAGAGGAAGTCGTTGGCTGCGTGAGGGTCAGAAGGAGCTTCATAGATGAGCTGGCATTTGGGAGAGGGCATTCTACAGGGACGGGCGAGCAGAAACGAAGGGATCAAGGTGGGCAAGTGCATGACAGGAAGAGTATCTAGATTTGGGATGTGTTGAGGAGGTTGGATGGAGGGGGAATGGCCAGAGAGGAGGCAGGAGAGGGTGTCTGAGGCAGATGGAAAGGCCTTGCTATGCAGGGTGTTTGGATTTGGTTGTGTAGGCAGTGGGGAGCTGGTGGGGGTTTTAAGCAGCAGAATAATGTGACCAAATCATTGCTGTAGACTGTGTTCTGGCAGCTTTGTGTAGGACGGATTGGAGAGGAGAGATGAAAGATAGGAAGCTTACTTAGGAGGCTATTGTGAGCATCTGGAGAGAGAGATAGAAGGTCCGCATAATCACAACACTAATAATGATGATAAAATAATGGCTGACATTTATTGAGTGTTTTCTAGGTGCCAGACAGTGCTATGTGCTTCCGCAAACATTATCTTTTAATCTTCACAACTGCCCTGTGTGGTTTTACAGTTGAGGGAACTGACTCAGAGAGGCTAAGGGAGCCTGGGCTAGGATTTGAACCCAGGGCTGCACGTTTGTGGCGTGGGTGCTCAGTGTCGACCCAGGCTGTGCCAAGGCAGGGGGGTGGTGGGGGGGAGAAGTGGGAGAGCAGGTCTCTGCCTTGGTCTCCACCTCCTCAGGCAGACATCCGTGTTCCCTGGCTCAGGGTCTCATCGACCTTCCTTCCCCTGCCAAGGCTGAGGTGCAGCTGGGCAGGGGAGCATCCGTCACACTCCTTCCCCGCCAGCCAGCAGCCGCAGCTCTCCTGGCAGGCAGGGGATCAGCTGTGCCTCTCCTTACTCCACTGCTCCTCAGCCCTGGACCCAGGGCCCACCCTCCATCTCTCCTTGTCTGGTGCTCCCCACGTCTGCCTGCAGACCACACCTGTGGGCACTGGACTAAAGCTTCTGGTAGGAAAATGACATGGTTTCCCACTCCCATCCATTTCTCTGCTGTCCTTGTGGACCTGAGCAGAGGACACTTCCACACTCCCTCCCCAGAATTCTGGCATTTCAGATGCTCCTCCAACGGGCCTCTACGAAGATAACTCTATTCTAGTTCCATTGTGGAAAAGGAGAGCTGGGGGTGGGGGCCGGGCCTGCAGGGTGAGTCATAGATAAAGTCCTGCAAATAGTAAGCCTGTTAGCTGTTATTCTTATTATAACTGAGCTCTATGAATATGGAACTCAAGGGGCTTTGGCACCAATGGCCAGGTTTAAAGAGAGACATTCATTAAGCATTGGAAGGGTTTTGTCAGCCCTTGACCATCTTTCTGTCTCCAAGAAGGGCTTCTTTTATACCAGATCAGAAAGAGCTCACTGTGCTTCTCTTAAAGACCCCCGTCCCCTTCTCTTCCCACCCCCTGGCCCAGGGCTGGAGCTCTCTATTCTGCCCACAACCAAGCCCCATGGCCTGCTCACCTCCTGGACACCATCCACCTGAGAGGTCCTCAGGCACGTTTCCCTGCCTCACTCTCCCCAACCCATACACCCAAACCCAGAAGGACCAGTCACCTGCCTTGTAGGTGCTCAGGGCTGGGGCAGCAGTGAGGCTGCATCATTGCACCTGCAAAGAAGCTTTGAAGGAATGATCTGGATCTCAGGCATGTGTGCAGGCGAGTGTGCACCCACTTACACATTCCTGTGTCTGGGGCAGTGGTGGTGGTGGAGTCCCAGGCCTGGCCTTCACTCAGACCTGTCTTTCACCTGTGTGTGTGCAGGAGCGAGGAGGCTCACCTGGCAATGGGAGTAGGGCTGGGAGCAGTTCTCAGAAAGGCTTCTGGCTGGGGCTGGACAGTGGGTTTGTGCTGGTCCCTGTTCTTTCTCCCAGCCTCCCCTCTACATCAGCCAACCACCTGCAGGCTTCTCCCTCCCCGCTTGCAAGCATGTGTCACATGGCAGGAGCAGATGGGGTGTGGTGTGCCTGGGCTCTGTCTCCTCTCAGCCAGCCATTTGCTCTCCAGATGGATCTGGGCACTGACAGGGTGTACATTCGAGGAACGGCAGCCTGCTCCTAGCTGGCCCGAGGCTGTGCCCTGCTGAGCTGGAACACAATTATGTTCTGGAAGTTCAGGAATCTGAGCTGGCAGGACCCAGAGTACCAGGAATTGGGCCTGGTAAAGAAGACTTACGGCCCTCCAGAAGGAAATCCTGAAGGAGTTTAAGGAATTTCTCCCTACTTTCTCCTCCCTCTCCGCCCATCCCCACTCCCATACCTCTGCCCCTTTGTCCTGGGCTCCACACTTGGTGGGTTGCAGATTCCCAGAGTGGGACAGGGAGGCTCCACATTGCCTGCCCTCCCTGGGAATCTACAACCTCCCAAGTTTGCAGCATCATGCAGCTCCAACACAGACCCCAGACACTTTCCCTTCACTGTTTCACTTACTGCACAAACACCATCATAAATGCAATAACATAAACCAAAAGAAACAAAACTCTGTCCATTTCACGACCTTCACAGATTAACTGGCCTCAGTGTTCTTTATTCCCTTCTGGTCCCTGTTGATGTTCCACCCCTCCTCACTCATTTTCTTTTTTCCTCTCTAAAAGAGGAAAGGGAGCAGACTGCGGCACCCTCCACCACCCGCCAGGCTGGACCCCACTCATCTTGGGGTGGGGGTTTGAGGTTCTGCTTTTGGCTGGTCACATGGCAGAGGCTGAGTTGGACTAGCTTATGTCCCCTGGGTTAGCAGCTCATTGGCTGCCTCCCCTCAGGGCACTAGAGGCCCAGGGCCACTTGGCACCTAGACTAGAAGCTAGGGGTGTAAAAGGAGAGAAGGACATAAACGTAGCCTGAACACAGGCTGGAGTCGGGGCTCAGACTGGGATAAGAGTCCATCATTTTTCTTTCCTGCCCCAGTCTCAACACTGCTCACTCCCCAAAGACAGTATTATGAGTGATTTTTCTGAAGACCTTGGAATCCAATTATGTTTACCTCTTAGATTTCCAAAACAAGGTATATAGATACTCTGAATGACCTGTCATTAATCTGTAGGGTTTCTCCCACAGTTTCCAGGCTCCTAACTCCCAGTGGCTCGGGACCTTATCCAGTGTGAGCCATCACGGCTTGACTTGGGGAATAAGGGTGTTTCTGGGAGCCTGGATAGGCTGCGGGGTGGGAAGGCAGACCTGGGCTAACTTCTCACTCTGAGCATTTGGATCTGTAGCTGCTCTCAGGGCCTCTGGCTTCTCATCAGTTAAATGGGAGCCATGACAAGCCTTCTGCAGACTTCACAGGGAATCTGATGGCATCGTGGTTGTGAAGAGCAGCAAGGACCCACCACGTGAAGGGGACTTGCATGATTCCTGACACCACCTTTCTGCTGGTCACCTATGCTGCACCCAGCCCAGCATCCCAACGGCTCTTACCAACTCAGGTGGGGGTCTCTCTCCCCAGTGCTGGCCCAGTTACATCTGTGGGATCTTCTGGAGCCAGTGGTTAAAGAGCTGAATAAAGTCAAATCATAGCACAGATAATGCAAAACAGGGTGTGATCCAAGAACAATTTTTAATTTTAATTTTATTTGATTCAAATTTCAAGGGTGACTGATCCAGGCTGAGTTTTGCACACACAAAACTGGATGAAGGGAGAGATCCGGAGTGTGCCACATGCCAGGGAAAAGGGCTGGCATGCTTTACACATGGGCAGCAGAACCATTTGTGTTACCATGTGGCTTGGAGTTGCACTGATTTAGATACATCTTAAGTCACTGCACACTCTTCATAACATTAGTTCCTGACTCCAAAAAATCTGTTTCTGCTGCTTTCCTGGAAAGGCAGGGGAGATCAGTGTTAGACAGAGCTTTCACCAACTGCCAGCCTATTCCTTGTCACCACAGACAGTGGAGTAAGAGGGCTTAAGTTGCAGCAAGAGAAAAAGTAAGTCAGGTAGTGGCAGAGCTTCCCACCTGGAGCAGTGAGGGACTCTTCTGAAAACTCTCCACGCTGGAGAAGTGACCCAGCCACGGTGGATCTATCAGCGGATCCATGTAGACAACAAGCATTTGTCGAGTGCTTGTCCGCTCTCAGTGCACAAGTATTTCACCTTCACAAGTCTGTCAAGAAGTTGTTATGATTGCTTTGTTGTTGCTATCGTTATTCTCTCTGTTTTAAAGAGAAGGGAGGCAGCGGGGCCCACAGTGCCTGTTGCTCCCACTGGGATCGCGTCTATTGATGAGTTCAGGAGTGGCTGACATCAGGGCTTGCACCATGGCTTCCCACTCCAAGTCCATGCTCTTCTCACCATGCCCCACCTGCCTTCCAGAAAGCCTTGGGGAAGGCTTCTTGGGCAGAGGCCTGCCAGCACCCATGCAGCAATAAGTGTGTGAATACCTTCCCCACTGGGCATTCAGGAGGAGAGACTCACTTTCATTCATTCAATAGACACGGGCTGAGGATCCAGAGGTGAATAAGACCTTATTCTTGCTGGCTCTTGGCAGACCTGTTAATATCTTTGCTTCATGGCCCATGATGGATTTGGAAAACATTTCCGATCAATTACCTGAAGCAGAATTATCACCTGCCATATCTCCCTTCTCAAGGCTGGCTGCTTTATGAGGGTCTACACTTTCAGCCATGAGTGGGCACATTATCCGTAGTCCCTTTGGCTAAGAGCAAAGATTCCTTGCCCTTTGTTACACCATTCAGTCATTCTCTCATTCAACAAATAATTCAGCATCTCTTATGTGATTGGTGCTGGGTTAGCAGCTAGGGATATAGCACTGAGCAAAACAGACATGGTTCCTGCCACCAGTTTGCAGGCATTAACCAGATAATTCTCCCACCCTGCTCTGATGTATTCCCAAGGACTAAGGTGATTTGTTCAGGAGTGACTTCCTCAGGCCTGGCACTTCCAGGGCACTATGCTGCCCCAGGGTCAGCCCTCCTGTCTCCTGGGAATTATAGGCCACTGGGTAGTGCTCCAGGACCAGGTCTTTATTGATCATTCCCTTTGGAAGGAGGCAAAAGACTCTCCCCTCTCCAAGCCTTCTGGCTCTTGATCCAGCCCTTACTGTGAGCTGCCCCGATGGACAAACTTAGAAGGGCCCCTAAAGGGAAGGCTATTCTGCTCAACCCCCAGATAGAGGGTATATTTTGCAAAGAGGCCCTGATTCTCTGGGCAGTTTGATGATTTGGGAAAAGCATGGGCACTGGAGTTAGGCTGATGTAGATTTCGGTCCCAGAATTGTCCTTCCTAGCTGTGCAACCTTGGGCAAGTCATGAACATCTCTGTGCCTTAGATCCTCAGCAGTAAAGTAGGGGCAATAATACCTACCTTGCAGGAAGGCTGTGACGATTAAACGAGATGTTCATGAAAGCTTCTGATGCATATTTGCCATTTAATAGATGTGTCTCACCCTTTCTTCTGACTTTTAGCTTCTAAAGGACACGATTACCTCTTGAGTTGACACTTACCAAAAAAAGTCTTGCAAATACTAAAAGGTAAGGAAGTGGGAAGCTCTCCTATTCTCTAGCTGCTGGGCTATAGCAGTGGTTCCCAAAGTGCGGTCCCTAGACCGTAAGCATCACCTGGGAACTTGCTAGAATTGCAAAATCTTGGGCTCCACCCTAGATTGACTGAATGAGAAACTCTGGAGAAGGGGCCCAACAATCAGTTTTAACAAGCCCTCCAGACAATTCTGATGCACATTAGTGTGAGAACCACGAGGCAGGAGACTGCAAACCAGTTGTCAGTGGGCCAAATTCCTTCACAGATGTGTTTTGTTTGGCCTCTGTCATCAGCTGAAGCTGAGGAGCAGCTGACCCTGAGAAGTGATGGTGCCTTCCTGAAGGGGTTCACAGTCCTCGCTCTGCCATTCCCTTTTGTGTGACACCAGCTGGCCTCACTTGGCTGCCCACCTGCTGTGGGCATCCACATTTGCAGCCCAGGCTCTAGGTCAGGGGCAAGTGTGGTTTCTGAGCCCTAGAGAAGTAGCAGTTCTGCTTCAGCTGGTCCTGAACATCAGCCGAGACACGGAGCCACCCAGCTCTGCAGGAAATAGGAACAGGGTGGACAGCTTTCTAATTCCTGAAACCAGCAGCCAGGTCCTGCTGGTTGAGCTTCAGTATTTGGTTTGAAGTGTTGTGAATTCCCAGCATATAACACACACCCACATTCAACTGTAAGTCCAAAAATACCTTCCACAGCCAAATAGAGACGATTCTTACATTCCCCACTACCTCAGATTATCTGCCTCGCTGCTCTCTGCCACCTCCGCTGTTGGCACAAACTAATGAGCAGTGACTTTCCCTGCGTCAGGGAACTTGGGAAAGCAGAAGGGGCCAGTGACTCCAACACCCACAGCAGTGAGAGGGACACAGAAATATCAGTGCAGGTGGGTGCCAGGAAGGCTGGGGTGACCTAGGGGCTGTGATGTCCATGAGGTGGAACAGAATGAGAGTGGAGCTGGGAGCTCTCATTGGAGACACTGGAATAGAGAATTATGATCAGAGGCCCTGGCAGTAGCAGGCATACCGACCAGGAGAGAGAAAAAAAATGCATCCAGAACCCAGCACAGGATAGGATGCAGGGAGGAAGCTCTGGGCATTGGGAGAGGAACTGGGCTGGACTCAACTTTGGATACAGGGAATCAGGAGGAGACCTGGGTGGCATCCCTTCTCTGTGCCCCCACAGCCAGTAGAGAGCACCTTCACCTTCCTTCCTGGGGAATGTGTCTCCAAAGCATCCCTGGAAGGAGGTGGGAAGCAGGCTGACTAAGAGCATGGGCTTTGGCATCAAAGAGATCTGAGGGCAGATCCGGCTCTGCCACTTCTGGTGTGACTTTGGGCAAGCCACCCAACCTCTCTGAGCCTCAGTTTCCTCATCTGAAAAAAGGCAGTAAAGCTTATTTTATAGCCATATGGTGAGGATAAAATGAGATCACATTTGAAAAACAATTAGCACACTGTCTGTCATAGAAAAAAGAACACAAGAAAGCTTAGATATAATTAAAATTATTCGAGCACAGAACCCATGTATTTTCACCAGAAGTCCTGGTATCTGGGATTTGACAAGTTGGGGATCATTGGTGAGAAAACTGGAGTCAGATATAAGCACTGGTAAGTGAACAGAAGATGATAGAATGCTCAAAAGAGGGGTTCTCCAAAGAGAGAAAATGACCTGCCCCAAGACTTATGGCCCATAGCATTTATTAGGATCCTTGATGAATGTTGGCTCATGTGGCAGAAAAGATGTAAGAATGTCCTGACAGTGATGGGTACCAGACACAGCTGAGGTCACCAAGAGATGTGGCTGGAGTAAAGCTACCCTGGACTGAAGGAGGAACTGTCTTGCCTGGAGCCTGGAGGATGGACAGGATGACCTCATATGCCCACAGAGACATTATTAACCATAGGAAGATCCAAACTGACCTGATTTCCACTGCCCTTTCATTTCTACTGGAAAGAAATGTATTTCCAGTAGTGTTGGGGCGGGCGTTGGAGTAGGATACATATAGTGCAAACAGCTGCTTCTCCCACCCTTCCAATCTAAGAGGCACAGCACCTTGGGGCTGGACCCCCATCCTACCCCGCTACTAGGTCACCCCCAAGGCGACCGTCCCTCTCTGACTCAGGTTCATTGCCTCTAGGGAGGCAAACCCTGAAAAAAGAGCCTGGGGTTGGGGATTTGCATCCATGCATTTCCATCTCTGTTCACCTGTATAAATGGTCCAGAAGAGAATAAAGCAGACCATAATTATCGCAATTATAGTGAGAGGGGAGTGGCACAGATGCAGAAGTATAATCCAAATTAAACTGTGAAGGAGGTAGCTACATCATCTCCCAAGGCCCTTTTTTACACTAATACTCTGTGAGTCTCTGAGCCTAAACCTTCCTGGGGGCCCAATTCTGATAATGTGGTGACATAAAGACCAGTTGATTTTTGGATTTACAGTTTTCTGGGAAAGTGTTGCTGGGACTTGGAGAGGATCTGCACATT
The DNA here is from genome assembly GCF_028878055.3 of Symphalangus syndactylus. Taxonomy (NCBI): domain Eukaryota; kingdom Metazoa; phylum Chordata; class Mammalia; order Primates; family Hylobatidae; genus Symphalangus; species Symphalangus syndactylus. The sequence continues at coordinate 46,768,691 of NC_072443.2, read as the reverse complement.
TTCTGGAGAGAAGGTGATAGCCGGGGAGGTCAGGGGAGCATGGAGGATGCAGGAACACATGCTAACTCTGGTCAAGGCTGCAGTCCTTGGGCGGGCTGAGGGCTGGGCCCCGTGCATGGTCTCTCGTACACACAGAGTGAGAGGGCAGAGCCCTGGGCCAAAAGAGAAGTGTGCAGAGCTTAGTCTTGACACCAGCCTGCTTCTTCCCCTACCTCCTTCTCAGTCCTCATCTGGGAAGGCAGAAAGAGCCTAAGGGCCTATCTCAGGCCAGGTTCCCTGGAAGAAGCAAAGCCTGAGCAGAGATTCTTGAGCAAGTGACTGATCGGGTAGTGTCCTCCGGAAGAACCAGGGTAGAGCAGAGGACGAGGCCAAGGCTACATGATCCCATGATCCCACAATCCCACGAGGAGCCCTGGAGCATGAATGGCACCACAGAATCCACTGCACCTGGAGATGTGGGGGCTGGGCTTCTATACGCCTCTGTCAGCTGGTGATTGCCCAAGTGCCTTGGAATGGTGGTGAGGGTTGTAGTCTCCAGGAGTCTGCATTGGGTTAAGGGCAGGCCTCTGGAGAAGGTTGCAGGTGTGAACTATTAACAGCCAATCTGGATGGGTGCACCCACCTATGAATGGGGCAGGTACCAACAGCACCTGCTACTCTTTCTTTCCTACGAAATGCCATGTTAATTCAACGCGAGAAGATCCTTGCTTACTTCTGAAGATAGTTTAGAAGTCATGTGGGGGTAGTTAGGAGGAGGAAATCTAAGGTCCTTCACCACCCTAAAATCTACAAGATTACATTCAAAAGTGAATAATTGCTGGGATAATTCTTCCAAGACTCATCACATTTAAAGGCTTATTATAATAAACATTCTTAAGGCTGGGCGCAGTGGCTCATGCCTGTAATCCCAGCACTTTGGGAGGCTGAGTTGGGCAGATCACTTGAGGTCGGGAGATCGAAATCATCCTGGCTAACAAGGTGAAACCCCATCTCTACTAAAAATACAAAAAAAAGTCAGCTGGGCGTAGTGGTGGGCGCCTGTAGTCCCAGCTACTCGGGAGGCTGAGGCAGAAGAAAGGCGTGAACCCGGGAGGCGGAGCTTGCAGTGAGCTGAGATAGCACTACTGCACTCCAGCCTGGTGATAGAGCCAGACTCCATCTCAAAAAAAAAAAAAAATAATAATAATAATAATAATAATAATAATAAACATTCTTACAATGAATTTCCATGCTGAGTTGGCACTCCCCTCACACAAAACTGTTGCTGACAGTGGTTGTTTCACTTAAGGTGACTCAGCTAGTCAATGTAGTCCATGTCTGATAGTACAATTTCAGGCAGTACTACAGACTTCTGGGACTATTCTTTTTAGGAGGGGCTCTTCTCTGAGCAACTCTTTAAGTCACAAACTTCTTTGCACCCTCCAAAGCATCGACTTCAAATGAAAACATTTATCAACTGTCTTCAGTGTTCAAGACACTGGTAGGTCCTGGAGGCTGAAAAAGGAAGCGGTATCTGCCTCCCGGGGTTTGCAATCAAACCAAGAGCCATATTTGGAGCAAATGGGGAGGTTTGATTAAGTGCCAAATAAGAGGGTAGGTGGGCATCATAGGAAGTGGGGAGGAGGAGGGAACTTCTGAAGGGGAGAGGTGTTCCAGCATGGCCTTCTGAGAAGGGTCTGGAATCAGAGAGATTCAAGCTAGCTGCTGGAGAGTCCCTTCCTTCCAGCTGGTTGTTGCTGGGCCACCTGTGCCAAGAAGTGGCACATTCAGCCATTCATGTATCCACACAAACCCGTGTCGGCTAAGCTCCCACTGTCTGGCAGGCTCTGAAAGGACTCCCTCAGAGCTCCCATCTCATGCGGCCATGGCCTACTCTACTATCTGCTTTCCAGTTCCTAATCCTGGGTCCTGGGCCATCTAGATTGGGAGGCACTCTGAGCAGCATGTCTGCTCTTGAATTTACCCCACTCTAATTAAACAAGTGGTCAAAGTGGTCACTTACTTATCTCCCTAGAGAGAAGAGGTTTTAGGGTAGGGAGTGTATCACTTAGGAATGCTTTTGGATGCATGTAACAGAAAATACCATCTACAATAACTTTAAACAGAGGGATTCATTTAATCCCTTCACAAGAGGTTTTGGAAGTGGCAGCAGCTGCTGGTCTTTGCTCACTGGCTCAACAGCATCAAGGTATTCTGTTGCCCTCTTGGCTTGTCTCTTGTCTTGTGGTTAAAACAGGGCTGCTGTAGCTCAAGACATCACATTCAAATGCAAGGGAGGAAGGTGGAGAAAGGAAAGGGATTGGTGCCCACTGAGTCTATCTCTTACAAGGAAGACAAATGTCTTCCCAGAGCCTGTAGCAGACTTCTGCTTATTTCTCCTTGGTCAGACCTGGGCACCCGTAACTTCAAAAAAGGCTGAAGAAGCAAGTGTCTCACCTGAGGCTGGGAACATTGCCACTGTGTGCAATGTGGGAGTTTACTATCAAAGACAATGGGGGAATGAATTTCAGGGAGGCAATCACGTTAGCCACAAAGAGAGCTGGGTACTTCCTTGTATAATCCCAGGCACTGAGCTCCTGCCCCCAGCTTCTGCCCAAGAAACTTCTGGACAGCCCCTACCACTGAAATGTCAAGCTGCTTCTTCCTAGCCTGTCCTTAGATGAACCTTGAGAACATTATGCTAAGTGAAGTAAGCCAGTCACAAAGCTACCCTACTGTCCTCTTTCCTCCAGCACATGGAATCAAACACCAGCCTCCTCACCCTCCCTCCCTGACTCAGCCAGGAGGCTGTTCTCCTGGTTTCTGCTCAGTTTCACCCACTGTGGAGCCCCTCTGGGAAAGTTAAAGGGAGGGAGAATGAAAGAGGAGGGAGAGTGTTAATTAAACACCAGATGTTTAACTCTGTTAATTAATGGCTCTGTCACCCTGAGTGGCAGCAGCCTTCTCTTCTCTGTCTCCTTCCCCCTCACTATTCTCTTTTTCTCTGGAGGGCCTTGAGTTTGAAGCTAAAGAACTCAACATTTGTTGAGTGGGGCCCTGAGACCAGCGAAGGGTAAAGGGAGAAAGCTGGCTAGGCGACCCAGGAAGAGGGGGTTCCCTTGTCCAGGAGGGAGGCATGGACATATTGGCAGTAGGAATGGAAAGAAGGAACAGTGGGAGAGAGAGACCAAAGCCCAGAGGTCACAGAGATACATGTTTTGTTTGGTGCACATAAGGATTTCAAAAAATGCAAGCAGTTGCAAGCATTTAAAAATGGGAAAAATTTCACATAAATCCAGATGTGCAGATCTTCTTTAAAAATAGGCAGGTCTGGGCCTGTGTCCTCACACAGCAACAGTTAGCTGGTGGAAAGTAGAGCTGGGTAGCTGGTAGCTGTCCTACCCAGACGAAATGTGTGTCCTCCCATCCTCCTCTGCCTCCACCCCACATACTTAGCTCATATGTCACATGTCACCTGCCATCCCATCTGGGGTTGGGATCCACTGAGGTACAGGTGCCAGGACTCGACAGTGGGTTGCCTGTAGGAGAAGAGAGAGAGGAGAGCCTGAGAATGCTGAAACGTGAGTCAGGATATTTGGGGAAATTGTAGGACCAATGACAGAAATGAGGAATGTGGGAGGAGCAGGTTAAGGGACAAAAATGGCAAATTTATTTTGGGCAGGCTGCAGTAGTGATGCCTGGATGACATGGAGACGGAGGTGGCCTGGTGGTCCGGAGTCCGGAAGAGAAGGGCTGGCAATCCGTGGAGCTGGTGGGGTAGGGGTGGAAGTGGAAACCCTGGGGATGGAGGGAGGGAGGGTGGCTGAGACCACCCAGTATTGGCTACAGTGAGAGAAGAGGGAATTGAGGATAGAACCTTTGAGAACCACACATTTGGGAGAAAGAACCAGAAAGAAAAGTTAGGGCCAACTGAGAGGGTAGAAAGAACCCGGACTGTGTAACAACATAGAGAAGTAGAAACAGGGTTCAATATTTTTATGGCACCTTCCTCTATATGATCTGTTTTGATGCCCAAGTGGTATTTCCAGAAAGCCAAGGGAGTCAAATGTTCTGCTCCTCCCGATGCCCCATGTTCTCTGTCTCCTTTCTTATCTGCTACAGCTGGCTCCCCAACGAGACACAAAATCAGCCACTTATATGACAGCTTTTTGACCTCTTTCAGGCCATTTGGATTCTTATCTCTAATAACTTTAGAATAAAATCAGCCACTTATATCACAGCTTTTTCTTTTCTTTTCTTTTCTTTTCTTTTCTTTTCTTTTCTTTTTTTTTTTTTTTTGAGTCAGAGACTCGCTTTGTTTTCCAGGCTTGAGTGCAATGGCACGATCTTGGCTCACTACAACCTCCGCCTCCTGGGTTCAAGTGATTCTCCTGCCTCAGCCTCCCAAGTAGCTGGGAATACAGGTGCGGGCCACCACACCTGGTAATTTGTTTGTTAGTAGAGATGGGGTTTCACCATGTTAGTCAGGCTGGTCTCGAACTCCTGATCTCAAGTGATCTACCCACCTCGGCCTCCTAAAGTGCTGGGATTACAGGCGTGAGCCACTGCCCTCAGCCAGTTCGGATTCTTATCTCTAATAACTTTAGAAGGAAAGGCTTGGTCTATAATTGAAAGTTTCATTAGCATCCCAGAAATGACCTGCTAGGTAAGCAATAGCCCCTGGTGTTGTCTGCTCATCTACCTGAGCGTGTAGGAGGGATGTAGCTTCTGTGACCAACACACACACAACTCTTTGCGACCCTGAAAAGTCTCTGCTCTCTGTGAGTGGCCAAAAGAACGGGGCTTTGGGGTCAGAGTGCCCTTGGGCCAGACCGGACCTGTAGCCACCCATTGTGACTTTTCCCTCCTCTCTAGCCTCTCTAGTTTATACATGTGTCAAATGAGAGTAAGGGTGGTGTGTGCATTAAATGGGATAATTTTCATGGGGGGTCAGGGGGTTGGGGAAACTGGGGCAGAGTCTGAGCCCATCACCACAGTCTGTGGTTCTTTCTATCTCCCTCTGACACCACCAGCCCAGAAAGCAAGGAAGCAGATGTTACTGGTCTCACTTCATTTCCATAGATTTACAAGCATCCCTTTATGTGTTACTGAAAAATTGGGTGTAAATCCTATTTTAAGAACACAGTGGAGCTCATTACTTAAAGAACACTTTGGAAAATCCTTTTGGGAAGTGAATAATGATCACCTTGTGTGCCGGTGTTGATGAATTTCTTTTTGTTGGAGTGCAGTTCACCTGGAAGGTCTTCCCGCGATCTCCCCTTTCCATTTTGTGGCCATCCTCTTTCTCACCAGACAGACCCTGTTCTCCTTTCCTGTGCCTATCATTTCCACATCTCTGCTCCTCCCTCTCCCCCGGCCCCCGGGCCTGCATGTCCGGCTTCCTGATGTTCCTCCAGCAGTAGCTCCTTCTTCTCTGAGAACATGTGGCCATGACTTGCCGGGATCCATTTACTGGCTGCTACTCCTTCTTCAGAAATTCAGTCACAGATGAGTCTCTGGATGCCAGAAATGTGTTTACCATGTGGGAATGACTGAGCAGGAGTCCCTAGGGTAGGTGTGGCAGGCAGAATAATGGCTCACCAAAGATGTCCATGTCCTAATCCCTAGAACCTGTGAATATGGTGCCTTATGAGGCAAAAGGGAATTTGCAGATGTGATTCAGTCAAGGACCGTGAGGTAGGGAGATTATCCTGGATGATCTAGATGGGCCCAATGTAATCACATGGATCCTTAAAAGTAGAGAACCTTGCCCAGCTGTGGTCCACAGGAGAGGTAACAGTGGAAGAAGGGTTAGAGATTGCAATGTGGCTGGCTTTAACTATGGAATGTGGGCAGCCTCTAGAAGCTGAGAAAGGTGAAGAAATGAATTCTCCCCCAGAGCCTCCATTGAGGAATGCAGTCCTGCTAATGCCTTGATTTTAGCCCACTGAGACCCATGTTGGACTTCTAACCTATAGAATCATAAGGTAATACATGTGTGTTTGAGGCCTGGCGTGGTGGCTCATGCTTGTAGTCTCTTTGGAGAGAGAGAGAGGCAGGAAGACACTTTGGGAGGCTGAGGCAGGAAGATCTCTTGAAGCCAGAAGTTCAAGACCAGCCTGGGCAACATAGTGAGATAATATTTACAAAAAATTTTTAAAATTAGCCAGGTATGGTGGTGCAACGTGTTGTCCCAGCTACTTGGGGGTCTGAGGCAGGAGGATCTTTTGAGCCTAGGAGGTCAAGGCTGCAATGAGCTGTGATCATGTCACTGCACTAGACCCTTGGCAGCAGAGCAAGACCCTGCCTCAAAAAAAAAAAATTTTGTTTCAAGCCACTACTGTGGTGATTTGTTAAAGCAGCACCAAGAAACAAACAACAGCAGTAACCATGTGGTCCCTGGGGCAGTCTGGCCTCATATCTGACCTGATCTCTTTTGCCTGGTTCATCATGTATCCATGACTCACCCAAAATTCTCCCCCTTCAGTGAGTGGTTCCAGCTGATGCCTGGCCTGCATCTCTTGGATGCCCTGTGGCTTCACTCCGTCTCCTGTTGCCCACCACCTCGTCCCTGGGCCGCCCGATACCCCAGCCCAACAGCTAAGGTGTGGATGGACAGTAGGGGGCTGGCTTCTCTCACTGGTCAGGGGTAAGTGTGCCCAGGGGAGTGTGAGGGGGCTGCAGCAGGTACCAGACTGAGGGGAGAGCAAGGAGAAGACCCCCTCATCTGGGGCATCATCAGCATACCTCCTAGGACCTCAGTCCACTGTATTTGAGCAGCTCTTCCTTTTTAAAAATTGTGGTAACATATATATAACATGAAATTGGCCATTTAACCCTTTTTTTCAAACTGCATTTGAAAACATGCCCACAGCTCAAAAACAGGCAGCAAATCCAACTAAAGGCCTGGATTTTCTTGGGATTTCCAGCATCAATTCAGTTGCTCAGCATAAATCTTTGGGGGGAGGGCCCATTTCATTTTATGCAGCAACTGAATATCTGATAGTGAAATGTTTCTACGGAGAGAGCCTGCCCATGGGGAGGAGGAAAAGGAGGCTGCTCTAATGAATAGATAAGCTTGATTTGCGTCTGGTGACATCCTTAGCATTTAATTTCAGCAATTAAAGTAGGCAAGTCTGCTTTGTTTTCTTTTTCCTTGCAAAAACAATAAAACATTACAGAATGTTTGGTAAATAAGAAACAAAATCCTACTCATGATATTACCTTAGTGAAACCACCACCACCATTTGTAATGCTAATCTGTGCAAGGCATGAACCAAACATGCTATTCACCTTATTTCATTTAAGCCACACTGCTACTCTATGAGGCAGGGGCCTGGTTCTCCCCGATGGTTGCATGCTCTCTGCGCATGCATTTGGTCCATCTTCCTCCGCATGCCTGTCTTCTACACAATTGCCCTCATGATGTTCACACTTTGTTTTCCCAAGTGATGTAAACATTCTTGTTATATTCTTGTTTTCAGTTCTTACTGTGTGTTGACTTACTCTGGAGGAGCAAGACCAGTCTCTATGATCACAAATACAGAAGATTATAGACCATGTTTATGAGATTTTCGCCATCTGCAAACATTCCCTGGAGTGGCCTGGGCTCCACCCACATGGCTATGTCAAATAATGTCATTTTCTAAATAGCTGAGTCCTGTGTGGTGTGCTGGCATCGAGTAAGGGGCAGACTCCTGAGCCCGACTGCCTGGGTTTGAATCCAGCTTTTACCAGTTTGACCTCATGCAAGTTACTTTTAACTGGTCTGTGCCTCAGTTTTCCCATCCATGAAATGGGGGTGATTACAATATCTGCCTCACGGGGTTATTGTTTGGATTAAGTGGCATAATATAAAGAGCATAGAACACTTCTGGGTACATAATAACATGGTTGTTGTTGTTGTTGTCACTGTTACTTAATCCTACTATTACTTAGTCTCTGCCACGAGCTCCCTGCCCAATCTTGCTGTCTCCTCCCATTCTCAGTTTCTTCATCTATAAAGTACAGTGTTGAACTATGTGATCTGTGTCAGAGCCCTTCTTGTTAAACTTTTGGTCATCACCTTGTTCCTTTTCTCTTCCCCATTGCAGCTGGAGGGATGTGGGTGGGACTGCAGGGAGGACTGCCGGAACACTCATGACACACATGTGTGACTTGGAGGTTTCTAGGAATATATGGAGGAGAGAAGAACGCCGCCCAGATTGTAGAAAGCAGAGGCAGGGGATGAACTTGCCCCTGGGAGAGGGCAAGGGGGTGGGGGTAGGAGAGGCTCCTACCCCCCCCCAAATTTAGAGCTGGAAAGTGCTAGGAAGGCTTTCCTCCCTCTGCCCCTCCCCGCTCTGGTCCAAACCTTCCCTCTGGGCCCCAGTCCCTCAGATGGTCTAAAAGGGAAGAAAAGAGGAAAATCCATATCAAATCTGCTCTATTCAGAGCAATGGGAAGGCATCTGCATCTCAATCTTATCTTTGTGCGGAGTTGGGCTAAGCTTGGCCCCCCAAGTGGTGAGTGATGGGTGGGTGGGAAGATGCCTTCACCGCCCCCACGGAGAAGCCCACTGCTAGGCCACCATACTCGGTGGCCCTGGGCAGGGGCATGAGAGAGCTGCCCCCACAATGCCTTTCCCTCCCTGCCAAACTGCAGACAGTACACATTCTTCCCTGCTCTTGGTTTCCCCTCTATTTCCTCTTCTTTTATTTTCCTTCTCTTTTTCTCCCCCTTTCCCAGGCAGGCAGCCAAGTGGAGACTTTGAATGGAGGCAAGGATGGAGGGGACCCAGGGAAAAGGGGACCCTGAATCCCCTTCCCCAAAGGTCCTCATGGACTGAGCTGGAGGTGGGGACTAAAGGAAGCATGGCCTTCCTTCCCACCCACACTGGCCCCTGGCTGTCAGGCCTGGGCTGGGGGAAGCTGCCAGGTGGCTGTCATCGTGCTGGGCTTGTGGCTCCAGACTCTGCCCTCTCCATCTGGAACCTCTAGAATTTTTTCTCCGGAGCCATTCAGGACCCGGGAAAAACTGCCTCCCACAGCCCAAACTCACAGGAGGCTGGTGTGCAGCAGGAAGTCAGCTTAATAATTTATAGCCAGAAAGCACTCTCTGTAGTAAGGAAGCCAACTCAGAAAACCAAATTAAACCGGGAGGGCTGCTTGGAGAGCAGGTGGAGCCAGGGCTGTGGAATGCAACCATAGGGCTGGGGCCAGTTTGTCCTCCAGGGAGGATGGTGAGTGTAGCGGCCCAGGGTGTGGGCTTGTGCAGCAGACAGTCTCGGATTCAAATCCCAGCTTCACTGTGGCAGTGGCAGGGGGACCTTGGGCAAGTGCCTCAGCTTCTAGAAGGATGCTTATGTGGGCACCTCTCGGCCTTCTTTCAAAGCTGCCGTGAGATCTTGAATGGAAAGAGCTTGCTTAGCACAGTGCCTAGCATGCTGTCAATATGCTCCAGGCATTTGTACTCAAGCCCTCATCTTTTAGGGTCGTAAGTTGTCTTTTTCTTCCTGATGACACCCTTCCATGGTTTTTTTCACTAAAAAGAAAAGAGGTCTGAGGTTACCCTGGAGAGAACCTCCTTGTCAGCCGCAGTATGAGTGGCCGTGCTGCTCCTGCCTGGGTGCAGCTCTGTGGGCCACACAGCTTCCAACCTGGTCCCTCATTCTCCCTGCTTCTGTCTGGAGCCAAGCCCCACAGTTGGATTGGGGAATTCTGCACAAGGATGCAAATGGGGCTGAGATCCAGCTGCATTCTGGGTGCAAGACCAGCTTCCCCATGTCTAGAGTTGCCCTGCTGACAAATGGCCTGCTCTAATCCACCTGTCCCCTTGCTCACTGCTACCAAACTTCCCAAAGCATGCACGGATCTGACCACATCTTTCTACTGTCCCAAACTATCCACAAGTCCTCCGCTTCAGCAGAAGGAAAACTCCTGAATCTTTAGGTTTGTGCTCAAGTCTCACTGTGATTTGGCCTCGGTCCTACTTTCCAGACTCATTTCCCTCTCTGCCTCTCTCCACCAGCTTCCCCAGATTGTTCAAGGATAGGCCAGGGCCAAGTCTTCCCCCTGCTGTGCCCTCTGTCTGGAATGCTCTTCACCCCGATGGCTGGGGAAGCTCCACCCTTATTCCCTTCAAGAGAGTTCCGCCTTTTACATGAGGCCTCTTAGATGCCCGCCTGACTGCAGCCCGTCACCCGCTTTCCCAGGACGTTTTTTCCCTTTTAGGGCACTCACATCAGCTGCTTCCCGCTGCTCTACCCATGCGTCCGTCTTGCTGGACCCTGCAGGAGAGCCGGCCCGATGCATCCTCGTGCTGAATGGAATGGTCCCAGTGCGGCAACTCAGCTGCTACCCACCCCAGAGTGGTCAGGGCAGTCCCCTCTCTGAAAATGGGGGAGGGTTCGGGGGGCACCTGTTGGGAGACTGATTTGCGCTCTGTGGGGGAATTCAGCTCTGATACGCACTCTCTTAGCCTCTGTCTCCGCCATCCTTCGCTCCTGAGCAGAGGGCACCCGTCGCTCTGCAGCTGCGGGCCTCTTGATTGCTCTGGCCTTTTCTCCTGCCCCCGCTTCTCTGCGCTCCTTCACTGTCACTCGCCAATTTCACCCACTCCCCCTGTTACAGCAAACCCTCTTTCTAATCTCTGTGCTGGGAAAATGAGCCCAGGAGAAGTCCCATACAAGGCGGGGAGGCCTCAGGGAGTGTGTGCGTGGGCGTGCCTTCTCTCACACACATGCGCGTGCATTCACACGCCTCCAGGCACCATTAGAGTGACCTCAAACCCAGAACCCACAGGGAACTGGGACAGCATGTGAGAGAAGGCAAGAGAAGCTCTGACCGAAGATTTGGGAAAATGCTTTCTTCACCGCTGAAGATTTCCCAAAATAGCAGGAGTTGGCTGGTGCTGCATCTCCCCTCCCCCACTCCTACAGCACCCTGCCCCAGCTCCAATGCCAGGCAGGCCCGAGGCAGGGCAAGGCACGCACCTTCTGTGCCCCCTTCCTCATCCAGACCCGGGGCCATGGGTCACTGTCTCTGCTCACTGGAGACATGTCTCTTTTCCTCTTTTAGACTGTAAGTTTCTTGAAGGCAAGGACCGTGCTTTTGTCTTGTGAACCTCCCTCCTCCCCACTTTCTCATCTATACAGGGCCCAGCACGTAGTAGGTGTTCAGTAAATGCTCAGTGAAGTATTGTATAAATGAATGAACAGATACTTAGGTAACTAGTGGAATATGTTTTACATATACTAGTAAACTAATATGAATGGATTTCATAAAGAGCCTACTCAGTACCAGACTTAGTTCTGGGTGTATCGAAGCATTCTCTCTAAGCAAGAAGCTATTAACCTTATTTCACAGGTGATGAAACCAAGGTTTGCAACCAGGTAGGGCAGCCTCCCAAGCTCAGGGCTTTCTATGATACTATACAACCCTCGGGATAATTGGATTGGCTATATGCTGCTGGTGGGAAATTCTGGAATTATTTTAACATCAAATCAGGCAGACGTGTTAGAAATAGAAATTTCTGTTTGTCTTGGGAGTATTTTGTTGTATGTATGAGAAACCAAACTGTATAGGATAAGAATTATATTTAGTTAATATAATTGAGATGTGAAAAGCAAGGGCTTAAACTAGTTAAGACTGTATTATTCGCTAATAATAATAGCACTTATACAATGCCTACTTTGTGGCAGATGCTGTTCTAGGCCTGTTAGATAAAAATAACTTATTTCATCTCCACAACAGCTGTGAGCTGGGTGTTATTATTCTCCCTATTTTGCAGAGAAGGAAACGAGAGACACAGCAAGCATAGGAAAGGAGTCTGGAGGTAGACAGAATGGAGCTGGTTCCATCTTCAACGTCCCAGGTTCCATCTACCTTAGCATATGGCTAAAGGTCACGTCCTTTGTTTTTTTAGAGACAGGGTCTAAAAAAAAAGAAGAAGAAGAAGATGATGACTACTCAGGTAGGCTCAACACCTTTAATCCCAGCATTTTGGGAGATTGAGGTGATAGGATAGCTTGAGTCCAGGAGTTTGAGACCAGTCAGGGCAACATAGTGGACACTGTTTCTACAAAAAAAAAAAAAAAAAAAAAAAAAAAAAAAAAAAAAATTGCCCGGCCTGGTGGTAAGTGCCTGTAGTCCCAGCTACTCTGGAGGCTGAGGAGGGAGGATCGCTTGAGCCTGGGAGGTTGAGGCTGCAGTGGCTGTGATCATTCCACTGCACTCCAGCCTAGGTGGCAAAGTGAGACCCTGTCTCAAAAAAAAAAAAAAAAAGATGACAACTCCACAGGGCCCATATTTATCTGTTCCAGTTTCCCCTACAAAGACTGACTTGACCTGCTTTGCTATCCTTAGCATATGGCTAAAGGTCACTTACCAGCTGCAGATGGCTACTGTGGCACCATTCCTCCTATCTGCTGACCACTCTGGAAAAAGGAAAGCCCTCTTAGAGCACGTCCCTGTAAGCCCCACTGACAACCTCCTCATGCATCTCATGGGCCACCTCTTCCTGAAAGACTAGGAAAAGTTTTGAGCAGGGCAGTTTGCCTCCTGCCCTCATGAAGCAGAGGCTCCTTTAGAAAGGAGGAAGGCAAAGACAGACTGAGGAGGCAATGCCTGTCGGCAACTCCTAGTCTGACACAACTCCAACAGGATTAAGTAAAAACGGGAAATTTTATTTTATTTCATTTTATTTTATTTTATTATTATTATTTTTTTGAGACAGAGTCTTTCTCTGTCCCCCAGGCTGGAGTGCAGTGGCGTGATCTCGGATCACTGCAAGCTCCGCCTCCCGGGTTCACGCCATTCTCCTACCTCAGCCTCCCGAGTAGCTGGGACTACAGGCACCCGCCACCCCCCCGGCTAATTTTTTGTATTTTTAGTAGAGACGGGGTTTCACCGTGTTACCCAGGATGGTCTTGATCTCCTGACCTAGTGATCCGCCCGCCTCGGCCTCCCAAAGTGCTGGGATTACAGGCTTGAGCCACCGCGCCCAGCAAAAACGGGAAATTTTATTACAAGGATCTGGGAGTGGGGGTGGCTCATGGAAGCAGAATGTATTTAAACCTCAGGAAAGGGCTGGAACTGGGAACTGGAAAGCTGTTAGCATGCCTCTGTCACCTGTCACTGGTCTTTATCTTCAGATTGTCCTCAGCTCACATGGCAGGTAGCAGATAACCACCCCACGGTGGGCACAGAGGCTCGTGCCTGTAATCCCAGCATTTTGGGAGGCTGAGGGATTACTTGAGGCCAGCAGCGTGAGGTTACAGTGAGCTATGATCATGCCGCTGCATTCCACCCTGGCTGACAGCAGAGTGATATCCCGTCTCCTAAAAACAAAACAAAACAAAAAAAACCAGAAGAATATGACCACCCCACACATTTACATATTCCAGTTTCCTCTACAAAGACTGACTTGATCTTGGGGGTTCACACACCCACATTGCTGTGGGAGAGACCTGATTTGTCTGTTTTGATCACATGACCATCCTGGTACAAGCAGCTATGGCTGGGATGGGGATCCCATGGTACATATGAGGCTGCTGGGGCCTACCCCTTTGACCATAAATGGAGGGGAGATGATTTCCATAGATGGGGAATTCTTGGGAGTTGGGAAGTCACCTCCCAAGTCTAGAATTCGCCTGGAAAACTCAGACCCCGTAACATTTCCAGTGATATGGGAACAGACCACTCTTCTTTTTTCAGTATGATCCTGCAGTTGTGCTGAAATTTGCAAAGCTGCAGGCATAGACTCCTTGCTCTTGCCTCACCTGGAGGGAAGGTAATTGAGTAGAGGAGATCCCAGATCTAGGCCCTCCTCCATCCCTTCCCCACTCATCATGTCCTGTCCTTCCGTTCTCTCCTGAAACAGCAGACAGACGTGCTTTGCTGGAGCCCAGGTGAACACAGTAATATTAATCTAGCAATTACTGATTCAAGAGGAACTTGGAGGACATATTTACATAAAAATCATGATGAGAATGGAACTTCTGCTGCAAAACTTAGGTAGCTTAAGGCCTGGGGTTCAGGGTAGGAGAAGAGGCCCAGGATATGCTCCTAATTCGGGCCCCTGGAGCTCAGGATCTGGCCACATAGAAGGCCAGGCCTGGGGCTCTGAAGATGGTGGTCAGACCTGGGGCGGGGAGGCAGAGAGGCCTGGGAAGGGAGCACAGGTCAGCGGGAGGGTGGGAAATAGTGAGGGGAGAGGAGGGCAATTGTCCTGGCACCTAGGATGTTCTTAGGGGCTGACAGGAGAAAAGCCCCAACTAAGGGCTAAAAAGCTGCTATTTGCATATGCATTGAGTATCCCTAATGAGGTGTTCTATCAGTCAGGGTCCCCCCGGGAAACAGATGACATACTCACTTGGGGCAATGTGAGGGCAGTTTAATAAAGGAACTGTTTACAAAGGTGTAGGAGGGGGATTTGGGAACCATATGGGATAACTCCCTGTGCAGTACCCAGGGGCTGGTAAGCAAGGAGGCGGCACCACCCCTAGTTCTGAAGGAAGGACAGAGGGAGCGATTTCCTTCTGAAGCCTGGAAGCAGATGAGCTCTGGTCTGTTGAGGGATGCAGCTGTGCTCACTCTGCTGCCTTCTCCTCCCTCTGTTGGCCAAACCCAAGTAGGGCCTCCTTGGATGCAGTTCCCCCGCATCCATCCACCTCCCAGGCGCAGAGCAGGGAGGAGGAAAGCCAGGGCACATGTGGAGGTCCAGGCAGAGGGCATCCAGCATAAGTGTCAGAGGGCAAAAGGAAGTGCTCCAGTCCCTGTTCCTCTTTCCCCAGAGCACCAGAATAACTCATGCTAGTTGATCACTCAGTGTCGGCCAGGTACTGCTCTAGGCCTTTTAAAGGTAATAACTCCTTTCCTCCTCACAACTGCTAAAGAAGTTGATATTGTTATTATCATCCCCAGTTTGGAGAAACTAAGGCAGAGAGAGGTTAAGTGTTTTTCCCAGAGTCACACAGCTAGCAAGGAGGAGGGCTAGGACTGGGCCTCAGGTTATCTGGCTCCAGAGATTTGGCCTTGCCCTTTGAATCCCTCTTCCCCAGCCCTGTGGCCTTGTTTGAGGGGCCAGGGGTCAATGTCAGGAAAAGGGGTTGGTGGGCTCCAAGAATGGGCAGCACGGCCAAACCCCATGCCACAGGACGGACCCAGGCTAGCACTGAGGAAAAATTCCATGTGAGTGACAGTGTGAAAAACCATTCAAGGGAGTAGGTTTGGACCAAATCTCCCTCCCAGAGGGTCTCTGCTAAGAGGAATGGTTAGGCCCTTCTGGGGAGGAGCAAAGTATGAACAAGTTTGAGCCTGAGGATAAGGGGATCAAAAAGGTGCTGTGGGTCCTAATTCCCTGTGGGGTGCAGACCAGGGAGAGAGTGAGGGGAGAAGGGGCCAGTTGGGTGCTCTGGCTTCATCCTGTTATTTCCTTGGAGGTTTGCAGCCATTCAGTGATGGGTATTATTCCATTTCACACACATGTGAAGAAACTTAGGCAGGAAAAAAGTAATCCTACTGTAATTTTCCAGACCTGGAGTAAGGTAGGGGCAGTAGGAAGGGAAGAGAGAGGAAGGGTTGGGGCAAAACTCTTACAGCAGGAAGGATCCCCAGCCCTCTAGTCCTCCAGATTCTACCCTGGGAGCTGCTCATCAGAATCACCCGGGAATTCCATACCTGCCAGCCCAGGACTCTGCCCCCTCAGGGGAATGATTCTGATTCACCCCAGCTCCTGTCGGGGATCCCTAATCTAGTTAAACCTTTCATTTCATTGCTGAAGAAAGTGACACCAAGGAGGTCACTCTGGGTTAGAGACCTTTGAGATACGTAGGGTCAGCGGGGCTTGGTGACATGTTGGATAGACTAGCGAAGGAGAGAGGAGGT
This sequence comes from Symphalangus syndactylus, assembly GCF_028878055.3. Lineage (NCBI taxonomy): Eukaryota > Metazoa > Chordata > Mammalia > Primates > Hylobatidae > Symphalangus > Symphalangus syndactylus. The sequence goes on along the minus strand of NC_072443.2, from coordinate 46,752,846 downwards.
GGAAGGTGGCAAGTTAGACAAATGTTAGGCCTTTTCCAGGAGTTTTAGTGAACCCAAACTAGTTGTTTAAGTTTCTTAAATCTAAAAACTTTATTGAGTAGCCAATATGTTTACCTGGTCACAAATGAAAATAATGTAAAAAGATATTTACTGAGAAGCCTTGATTCCCATTTTGCTACTTATAGATAACCTACTAAAATTAGTTTTGGTTTATTTTTCTAGTGTATATCAATGTTAATATAAGCAAATATAAATACATATGTTCTTATTTTACCCTCTTATTTTCACAAAAGTTACCATGCTATTAAGCTGTTTTGCACCTTGCTTTTTTTACTTTTTTGATATGGATATTTTTCCATATCAAAACCTAGAGAAAGCCTGGGCAGCAGAACAAAACCCCTCCACTTACAACAGAACATGCCCCTCTAGCCAGGCATGATGGTGCATGCCTGTGGTCCCAACCACTAGGGAGGCTGAGCTGGGAGGATCACTTGAGCCCAGGAGGTCAAGACTACAGTGAGCCATGATCATGCCACTGTATCCCAACCCGGGCGAAAGAGCAAGACCCTGTCTCTCTAAAAATAAAATAAAATAAATAGAGAAAATCTTCACACTTTTTAATGGCTGCATAATATTCCATTGTGAAGATACACCCTAGTTTATTTGGGCAATCTACTGTTTCTGAATATTTGGTTGTTTCCTGCCTTTCTTTTCTTTCAAAGAATGGCACAATGAACAATCTCGTTGGTAAGTCACTTTGCACATGTGCAGGTGCCTCTGTGATCTGTTTTTGCCTCTCAACTATCTGTGAAGAGGCAGGTTTGATTTTTCAATTTACAATCTGTCACAGATGGATACTTATGTAAAATTCAATAAAAGTAAATTACTAGAGAAATGAATTTAAATAAAACATGCAGCGTACAAGCCTGAATATTTTGTTACTAGATTCAATACACATAAAATTACTCTGTCAAATTATTGTAAAGATTTTTAAACACTGACTCTCAAATCTCTGCATTTCTGTGACTGTGGAGTTGTTCCAGTGTGTGAATCGACACTGGTTTGTGGAACACACTTCAAGGAGCAAGAGTGTAGACACAAAGAATTAGGTTGCTAGGTCAACGGGTAAATACATGGGTAGTTTTGCCAGATATTGCCAGGATCACTCCACAGGTATTGTACCATCTTGCACACCCCAACCCCCACAGCAGTATATGGTAGTGGCCCTCTCCCCACTGCTTCACTGAAAGACTGCAGCATGTAACTTGGATTTTTGCTAAATCGATAGATGAGAAGTGGTATCTCAGTCTATGTTTTAACTTGTGTTGCTCTTATTATGAGTGAGGATAAGTGTCATTCATATTTTAAGCCCCTGTTTGTATTTATATTCTTTGCCTATTTTTCTACTGCATTGTTAGTCTTTTCCTTCTTGATTCCTAGAAGTTCTATAATCGCCCGATGAATTCATCTTGCTCGCTGTCCAGAAAAGCCAATGCATTGAGAACAGTGGGTTTTTGCAATACAGAAAGAACTTAATAGATGCAAAGCCAGCTAAGCAGAAGGACAGGAGTTTATCATTATTCAAAGCAGCCTCTCCCAAAATTCAGAGGTTAGGGCTTTTAAAGGGTAGTTTGGGAAGCAGTGGGGCTAGGGAGTGGAGAGTACTGATTGGTTAGGTTGTGGATGAAATCATAGGGAGTTGAAGCCTGTCTTCTTGTGCTGAGTTCAGTTCCTGGTTGGGGGGGCCACAAGGTCAGATGAACCAGTTTAGCAGTCTGGGTGGCACCAGCTGATCCAACAGAATGCAGGGTCTGAAAAATACCTAGAACACCAATCTCAGGTTTTACAATAATGTTATCTATAGGAGCAATTAGGAATCTTGTGACATCTGGCTGAATGACCCCTGAGCTATACTGTCTTATCCTGTGGCTAATTTGTTAGTATTACAAAGGAGGTCTGATCTCCAAGCAAGGAGGTGGTTTGCTTTGGGAAGGGGCTGTAATCTTCTTTGCTTCAAAGTTAAACTGTAAACTAAATTCCTTCCACAGTTAGCTTGGCCTAAGCCTAGGAAAGAGCAAGGGCAACTTGCAGGCTAGAAGCAAGATGGAGTCTGTTAGGTCAGATTTCCTGCACTGTCAAACTTTTTGCAAAGGCAGTTTCAGTTCTTTATATATTAGGAATATTAGTCTCTTGTCTGTGATATGAATTGCAAATATTTTTTCTAGTTTGTCATTTTCCTTATGATTTTGATTGATGTTGTTTTTGGGGAGAGGAGGGGGAAGTGCAGGTGTTTGTTTTTTAATGTAGTCAAATTTATCTATCTTTTCTTTGATGGCTTCTGGATTTTGAGCCATGGTTTCCCATGCCAAGATATAAAGGATCCTGCCTGAATTTTCTTCTAGTATTTTTATGATTGTTATCCTTAATATTGAAATCTTTTGTCTGTTTGAATTTTTTCCTAGTATATAAAGTATGAGTTATGGATCCAGATTTATCATTTTACAAATAGCTACCCATGGCCTCAGCTCCATTTATTAAACTCCCTAAGATACTACCTTTATCATTAAAACTAATTTTAAACCATTTGGGATCATAAATAGAAAAGGCACTATAATTTGTCCGTTTTGTACAGAATGCTATTACAAGGGAAATTAGCTTTCAGGGAATGATCTATATCTTTGCATTTACTAGAGCAGAGCAAACTCTGAGTAATATAAATACAATAGAAATTTATTTTTCAAATCCTGTGGGGGCACTGATAACTACAAGGAAATTGAGGGAAGTGGGCCCAGATGGAGGGAGCGCTTGGTGAGACTGAGTGTTTACGTTGCAGGTCTTCTCCCCTGTCTGCCTCCCGGAGCTAGGACCGCAGAGGGGCCTACCATGGTGCTTGCAGGCCGCCTGGCTGTCTCGCTGCTGCTGCCCAGCCTCACACTGCTGGTGTCCCACTTCTCCAGCTCCCAGGATGCCTCCAGTGAGCCCAGCAGTGAGCAGCAGCTGTGCGCCGTTAGCGAGCACCCCACCGTGGTCTTTGAAGGTAAGAGCTGCTTCCTACGTGGCCCTGTCTTGCAATGGCCGTGTCCTGAAGGACTTAGGTCAGACCTTGGCAGGATATTTCTGGCTGTTGGATGTCCTCGGGATGTTCATTAACTGCTAGGTCCCGGGGTCCTGAGACTCTACCTCTGGTGCTGGATGTTTTAAGAAGGATGGGCAGCAATGGGCTAGAGGGGTCTAATTTTTGTCTTTCGGTAATTTATTCAGGCCCTTCATGCATGCCAACCTGGGGAAAGGGGAGTCTTTTGCTAGAAAAGGAAGTTGTGGATGCCCTGGGTGGGGGTGGCTGGGGGTCTCAGCATGACTCATGCATTAGGAGGTGCCTGGAGATCTCTGGAAAGCTTCCTTCTGCTCTAAGGGGCTTCAGGGATCCCTCTCTTTAGGGTCTTGGGAAACCCCAGTGCAAGGGCCCTGGTGACTCATAACTCCTTCTGTTTGTCAAGGGAGGGTATGAGAATGTCCTATTAAAGTGTTTCCCAAACTGAGATCTGTAAATCACTGGACATATTCCAAGGGGTCTGGAAATTCTTGATAAGAGTTTCTAAAATTAGTATATACATTCTAATACTTGCTAAAAAACAAAGCACAAATACCAGAGCATCCCAGACATTGTCTCATGACCTGTTGCCCAGTTTGGGGGGAGTCATGGTTGTGTTACAGTCACATTAGTACTTCTTGAACCACCACCTCCTTGGCAGCTCACACTGGGATCTGCAGATGTAGTCTCAGGGGTCCTCAGGTTCTTAAGTTTGATCGACACTGGAGGGTTTCCTCCTCATAGTAACCCTGTTGGGGAGGCAGTGCCAGGAGATCGTCACTGCCTTTTACAGATGGGAAGGCCTAGGTGTGGTGGGCCAGAGAGGCTTGTCAGAGCCAGTCCTCAGTGCTGGGCTCCTGACTCCACGTGCAGTGCTCTGTCCACTGCCCACTGCAGAGTGATCCGTTGTTCTATGCTCCAGTGGTGGACCATACAGGAGGACATGCAGAGCATCATCCTGCAGGAGTGGGTGGGGCGAGATGGAACCCAACTGGAAAAATCAACCAATGAGGCCTAGGATTTGAGAGGTGGGAGAGGCAGTATGCATGAGAGTCTGGGGGAGTTGTGGAAGGGTGGGATTCCCAGCTGTGGGCTGGCTCCTCTCAAAGAGGAAGGTTTCCAGCTGTCTTCTCGGTGCTGTCTTATTTGAGCTGGGATCCAAGGCTTTGAAAGCTTAAGTGGATTAAAGTAAATTAACAATGTCCTAAGCATGCAAAATGCATGCACACCCTCAGACTTCTGATGGCTCCTGGAGTGCTGGTGGCTGTCACTGAAGAGGACAGAGGGGGACAGAAGGAGTGGATTCTTAGGGCTACCCTCCTCACTTTGGGGCCCTTGTGGCAGCTTCTAATGAAACATTTCCTCCCAAGGGCTTTGTTGGGGGCAATATTCACCTGGCTGAGTCTGGGGGCAAGGACATGGAAGGAGAGCCGGGGAATCTCTGTCTCCCCACCAGGCAGGTCTCTATCTGTGCAAATTGGGTTGGGGGAGGAAATCAGAGAGGTGGGAGATGTCTTCTGTGTGTGCCTGGGTCCCTTGAGACCATTTTTGATCCTCAGGTATGAATTGAATGAATCTGACTTCTCACCCCATCCTCCTACAGAATGAAGGAATGACCCCCTCCTCTTCCCCATTCTGACAGCTTTGAGTTTCCTATCCATTCGCCGAATTTTTATTGGGCGCTGCTTTGTGCCAGGCACAGAAGGGGATGCTGTGGGGCCTCGGAGGTGAACAAGAGTTTCCTTTGTGTACCTAATGATCTCGTATTGTTGGTTAAAAGTCACTGCCTTTGGTCCCTCAGCCCAGCTGGTACTGGTTCTGGTCTTGGACCAGGACTGGTTCTCTTGTGTTCCCACATGCCTTAGCACTGCTGAGCACACAGTAGGGACTCAATTCCCATTGGGCAAAGGACTGTGCTCTGGGGATGCTGTGTTCAGGAGAAGTTGCCCTAATCAAGGACAGCACCAACCCCAGCCTCCAAGCCCCCTAGGATGTTACACTTCCTTTCTGACCAATCTGTAGGCTGCCAGCCTTGTATCTGTGAGTTTCCCTCTCCCCTGACACCTGACTGAGCTGTGAATAACCCCTAAATACCCTAGAGGAGCTGCCAGTCGCAGAATCTGACTGCTGTTTTTCTGTTTTGTAAGGTTAAATTTTCTCCTGTGGGTTTCTCTTAAGGGGGGCCAAGCTGTGTTTCTCTTCAGCCTGCATATTCTCTCATTTGCCAGTGTTACCTTTCCAGGCAGCAGGAGAAGCCAGCCTGGACTTAACACTGGTGGTGGTTAATCCACAAGGTGGGTAATTGAATTGACTATAATTAAAATCACAGGCACGTCATGGAGAATGTCATTTTTCTCTTAAAGTCACTATCCAAAGCCTTTGCCGCACACGGAGCTCAGAACGTGCTTGGTGTTTTAAAGACAGCCTTCCCTCTGGTCCCCTTGGCCTGTTTAATATGAGCAGGCTGGTTCCCTTCCCAAGGCCCCCCCAGGATCCCCGTGCTATGCCTGGCCCCTTCTCTCCCCACTTCCCCCATCCCCCTTGCCCATGTGGGTGAGGGCTACTGGGAGAGGAATGGAAACTGGAAGAGGCCACCACCCTCCATGCCCCCACCCCCACCTCCCCATTTTTACCCCATCTTCTACCCTGTTTCCTCTTCTTTTCCCCTCCTCCCCAAGAAAGGGCGTAAGTGAAGACTGAGCTGGGAAGTCCCCAGATGGAGTATCTACTGCAGACCCATCATGCCACCTCCTCCTTCATTTAGCTGCCTACATCTGGAATGCCCTTGTTGAAAGGGAAGGAGGAAATTAAGGTGTTTGCTGCTGTTAGGGAGCTCCCAGTCTCATAGGGACAGGGAAGACCCCGCCCTACACACACAGAAAATATTTGACCACATTCAGAGTGGTCAAATACACCATAACATACAATGCGAATAGAATGGAAAGAATAGACAGAATCTGGAGCAAAATAAGATCAGGGTGGAGAGGTTGTAATCCAGGAAGGCTTCCTGGAGGAGGAGGACCCTTGGTTTCATTTCTAAGGTAATATAATATTTTTTCTGAGAGGTCAGCTAAAAACCTAATCCACCAGACTCCAGATCCACTTCTTATCCTATATTGCCCAAAAGCCGTCGTGACTACATGACAATTCTTGCCAACCTATAGTCACCAACCTATAATCACCTGCTGGGGGCAAAGGCAGGCCCAAGGGGTTTGCTTCATTTTGCTGCAGAATTTCTTTCTTCTTCTTTTTTTAATCAAGCCTATCACAGTTTTCTGAAAAACATCCAACTCGCAAAACCTCCAGTTCTCCAGGGAGCGATTAAGTGTTTGCCTGTCGTGCAGAAATGAAGGGCTGCTTTTACTCTGTAGTGGAGGGATAATGAGCAATGATTTATTTCCTTTGGATTACACACACACACAGACTCTCTCTCTCTCTCTCTCTCTCTCTCTCTCTCTCTCCTCTGGCCCTTCTGTGAGTCAGTTGCTAAGGCACTGTGGGGAGAAAGCACAGTGCCTCCCATTACCCTGAATCTTTATCACCATCGGCAGGAAAGTTCCTCTGCTCCATGGCTCTCTCCTTACTGCTGCCAATTCCCACCCATCCATGGGTCATGCATAGGCTGAGGGAGAGCTATCAGGAGGCTGTGAATCAAGAAGAGAGAAGTGTGTCTCCAGCAGGAGGGAAACAGGGAGAGTCAGCTGGCACTTTCTAAGCAGGCCCTCCCAGACCACTCCCCATCCGCCCAGAGGCTGTGAGGTCTCCTCTCTGCCCACCCAGTCCCTTTGAAAGGCATTGATTGGGAACAACCTTCCTTGGAGGCAGGGTGGACACTGACCGCCCAATCTCTGCACCTCCCACCTCTGCAGAATCTTGTCTGAAAATCCAATTCCCCTCATACAAGAAGGGATTGAGGATTATTCATATATTTGTTCAAACACTGCTAGGTGCTGGACTGAGCCTGGAGATCTAGGAAGCAAAGTCTTTCTTGGCCCCCAGGACAAACTACCAGGCTAGACACACAGTGTAGCAGTAAAGTAGAAGACTATGGGAGCCCTTAACCCTGGCTTGAAGCAGGCAGGGAAGGCTTCTTGGAGGAGGTAGGGATGGGGGTGAACAGCAATTGTTCCATCGAGGGAGAACAGAAGCACAAAGTTTGCAGGCTCTTGTGGGATGGATTTGGGGAAGTGTGAAGTGTTTGTTTAGTGTGGCTGGGGTGGAGAGTTTAGGGAATGTAAAAGGTGAGGCATCATTCTTTCAGGGGATCAGTAAATAATCACTGTGCCAGGCACTGGACTTGGGAGGACAGTAGGCCAGAACCCAAGGGCCTTCGCAGGAGTTGGACTTTTCCTGGGGGTAGTTGGGAGCTGTGGATGGGTTCTGGGCTGGAGAGTGACATGACCACATTTGCATTTGAGAACAAGCATTCAGGTTGCTTTGTGGGAAATGGACTCGAGGGGTTGGCCTGGAAGCCAGGCTGGTTAGGAGGCTGTTGGCACTGCTCCAGACAAGAGCTGGTGGTGGCTTGGATGGGGGTGGGATACAGTGGGAAAAAAGTGGATGGATTTCAGAGGCAGTGTAGAGGTAGAACAGGCAGGATTTGCCAGTGTGTACTCCTGTGGCTAGTGAGGGTCTGGGAGAAGTCAAGGGCGAGTATAGGTATCCCTTCGTGCCTCTGCTGGGAAGGTAGTGCCCTCCTCTAAGCTAAGGAATGTGGCAGAACAATGACTACAACACACACTCCCAAGTCCCTGGGGGCACACAGAGGTGGGCAGGTGGCACCAGGTCTCCCGGGTGCCACTGCCCCACTTCCCCCTGACTTTTACCCTTCTGTTCTGTGGTCTGCCGCGGTGCAGCTGGGATCCCCTGGCCCAACAGTAACCACAGGGTTGCCTCTCCCTCCACCAGATCTGCAGCCGTGGGTCTCTAACTTCACCTACCCTGGAGCCAGGGATTTCTCCCAGCTCGCCTTGGACCCCTCCAGGAACCAGCTCATTGTGGGAGCCAGGTAACAAGGGGCAGAAGGGTCGGGGCCGGAAGTGCAGGGACCTGGAGCTGGGTGGAGGGAATATTATTCAGGATGAACTCACCTGGGCAGACCTGAGTGCTGGGCCCCATCCTCTCTGCTGGGCCCTCTCCATGTGGATGTCTGTCCCCCCACAGAAGGAAGTGTGTGTTGGCTGGGTGGGGATGGGGGTGACTCTTGACCTTGCAATCTCAGCCAGCTGCAGGCCTCTGTGGTTGGCAGTTAGTGAGGGCAGGGACGCCTGCTGGCCACCTCCTGCCCGGTCCCTGCCCGGCTGTCAGAATGGTTTTCTGGGCCAATTGCCTGGGAGCTCCATGCAGAGAAGGTGCCCAGGAGCCCCCTGCTGGCCAGCTGGCGGCCTGCACCTGGGACGGCTGGGCAGGGGTAGAACCTTTCCCGAAGGACCTCACCTGCCTGTGGCCTGACCTCTTAGTCCACTGTTCAGATCCAATATCAACAGATAGTACTCTACGGGGGGACCTGTGGAGACTTTCTGGGTGGACTAGGAGGAGCTTATTCCTCATGAAACCACAGACCATTGGCTCTGGTAGGGAGGGGGCTTAGAGAGGGCCAACCCCAGCGGCTCTCAGGGTGCAGTCCCTGGCCCAGCAGCACCTGAGAATGTGTTGGAAATGCAGATTCTTGGGTCCTTCTCAGACCTCTTGAGTCAGAAACTCTGGGAAGAGGCAACCTGTGTTTTAGCAACCCTTCCAGGTGGCCTGATCACACTCAAGTTTGAGAATCTCTGGTGTCATCCAACCGTCCTTATTTTAAACAGGCGGTAGCAGAGGCCCTGAGAGGGGAAGGTGACCTTCCCAGCATCACATAGCATCATGACAACAGGGTGTGGGGACTAGAGCCAGGTCTCCTTAACCCAGGCCTAGAGTTTCTCTGCAGGTCTGTCTGTGTTATCGCCTGGGACTGCACTACTTTTCAGCTCTGCAGCCCAGAGGTTCTGACTCAGTGGGTGTGCGGTTGGGGAGAGGGTGGCCACGGGGTTGAGCACTTCCAGTCCACACTGTAGCTGACCAGCCTTGCCCTGGAGCTTTCCTTAGTGTCTCCACCACTTCATTTGCTGTATGAAAATGGGGCAAGTCAAGAACAGAGCTCTGGATTAGGTGTGGATGAGCTGGGTTCCTGTCCTGGGGGATCTTGACCTTGTAGCCTCAGTTTCCTCATCTGTAAAGTCTGGGTTACAGTCTCTGTGCCACCAATCTCACAGGGCTTCTGTGAAGCTGGGCCTGAAAGCATTTTTCTTTTAATTTTTCAATTTTTAAATTAACTATTTTGTCTTATGGTAGGACATTCAAAAGGTACAAAGGAGTATATGGTGAAGAGCAGGGCCACCCCCTCAAACAAACAGGACCCCTGACTGAAGGTCCACCCAGTGGTGAGGGTCTTGACTGTGCCCCCAGAGGGAGTCTGTCCATATGCAACCATACAAGAGGATGGACTTTATTTTCCCAGCAAAGAGAGTAATTATTTTACTCTCTATTTTGAGATGATTGTAGATTTACACGCAGTTATAAGAAATAATAGAGAAAGATCCCATATACCCTTCACCCAGTTTCCCCCAAGGCTAACATCTTGCATAACTGTAGGACATTACAATCAGGAAACTGGCCTTGATGTGATCCTTCAACCTAATTCTGATTTCACTCGTTTTACATGTGTACTTTAACAAACCCAAATGGTAGCGTCCGAAGACTCTACTCTGAACCTTGTGAAATCATTTTGAAAGCTGCCATTTATTCTGCACCAGCCATGTGCCAGGCACTACTTTATGTGTCACGTATGTAGTAAGTCAGTTACCGCATGTGGTAAACGTAGTAAATCACACATGTATTTAATCTAATACATGTAGTAAATCATGCCTGCAGTAAATCATTGAATCTTCACAAGTGGGTGAACCCAGGAAATGGGTTCTATGCACTCCCATTTTATGGATCAGACCAGGAAACTGAAGCTCGGAGAGGTTAGGTTACCCTATGACTGTGGTCACACTGTTCTTCCTCATCTGCTCTGTGGCTTCCCCAGAAAGTGGTTATGTTTTCTATCTGGAGGCTTCCCACACAAAGATGGAGGGACACTTTTTCCTGCATCCTTGAGCCTGGCTATGCCCTCAGATGGATGGGGAAAATCAGTTCTAGACCTGGTCCCTTAGGCTTCTTAGAGCCAATGTAGTGGGTCTTTGGCCACTTTCTTTATCTGTCTCCAGCTCATTTTCCTTCCTCCTTTTCTTCTGCCTGACATTGTCTTCCCTTCTTCTTGATCCCCTGGACCTCTGGAATTCAGGCTAGGGAAATTTTTTATTCATTTATAACCCTCCCTTGTTCCACAAGGGATTTAGGGTGGGTCAGGCTACAGAGATTTCTCTCTGTTCCCATATTCCAGCTCCCAGGAGAACTGACTGCAATGTTGTGATGAATGATTTTTGATGGGATAAAAATGAATAAAGTGATGCAATGTTTCCCCTAATTTGTTAAAGCTGTGAGCAGATGCCTGTGTTACCTGAGCAGGCAGCTGGGGCACAGCCATAAGCTGAAGCTCATCTGTTCCCAGGCCAGGAGGGTGGGATGGGGAGAGCTCTGCTAAGGACTTGGGGAGGGGGTTGGAGAGGGACAGCAGAGGCCTGGAGCCAAGGTCACCTGGGAGGCCCGCCCAGCCCCAGGACAGCAAAGAAGCTGAGTGGGGCCTGGGCCTGGAGCCAGAGCTGGGAAGAGAAGCCTCCCGGCCTGCGGCATCTCCTTCCGGCTCTGGATTCCTTCAGCAGGGGCCCTCTTTCTCTTTCTGGCCCACTCCACAGCCTTTCCCCTCATTTCCCTCCTCAGCTGAGGTAGGCCAGAACTTTCTAAAGTCTTTATTCCTAAAAAGTTTAGGAACCAAAATAGGAATAGCCCAAAGAAGACACAAGAACCAAAGAAAGAAAATTGTTGGGGAAAACCAAGACTTTGCATCTGTTCAGCATGAACAGAGCCTTTAATGTGCATCACACCATTCCTCTGTCTCCACAGTCCTGTGAAGTAAGAAAGACAGCCATTCACGTACCCATTGTACAGATGCGGGCACTGAGGCTCTCAGAAGGTGGCAGGTGGCTGAGCTGGAATTCTCCCTGTCTGTGCATGGTGGCCTTCTGACTCCAGCATCCATGCAAAGAAATTTCAGCAGCGGCTGACACTTAACGATACTCAATAAGTGTCGATATCATTATTACTAGTAGTAGTATCCTCTTTATTACTGAAGGTGAAAACTGTTTGAGGTAGATGAGTCTGGAAGCCCTGTGCAGGCTGGACTGTGGGGAGAGGGATGGTGAGGTGGTGGATGGGGTCGTTTGGGCTAGAGGAGAGAGGGTGGTCCATAGAGGTGGCCACAGAAAGGTCAGACCCGGAGTCACTGACTGCTGGAGAGACTGCAGGAGATGAACAAACAAATCGGACCCAGGACCCAGGGACGTGGAGCCAGGAGAGATGGCTGGCCTGTGTGAGGAGGGGCGAGTCAGGGTGGCGGGCCAGAGTAGGAGGAAACTGGTTGTCTGCATCCCTGTAAGAGTGCTATGAGGCTTTACATTTAACAGCCTCCATGGTTGGAAAAGGTGGGGTCAAGGGGTTCCTCCCAGGGCCAGCTGAGTTGGCTGGGAGCAGAGACAGCATGGGACTTCGAGGAAAGTCTGGGTTTAACCCCTAACCCCTTCACTTACTATCTTGGTGACTTGGGCCATCTACCCACCTTGCTTCCTCATCTGTAACTTGGAGCTTCCTGGATTTCCTCCCAGGGTTGTGTGAAGATTAAGTGAGTAAATAGAGGTAAAGCTCTCCTTGGGGGTTGACCCTAGGCAATCAGCACCCAGTCCTGGCATCCCAGGAGGCCCGAGCCAGGAGGCTGCTCCCTGGGTCCTGCCTGCAGAACCAGCGTCACTTAGGATGTCTGTTTCCATTTTCACAGGAACTACCTCTTCAGACTCAGCCTTGCCAATGTCTCTCTTCTTCAGGTATGATTGCTTTCTTCCCTTGCCTTCCTGTAATTTCCCCTATTCCAGAGCCCAGGGCTGGGCAACGCAAGTGGCGCCATTCAGAATTCAGCCTCTAAAGTTGAAAACAGGAGCCACTTGTTCTTTTCACTGGCCATGGACTCAGACCCTAGCTATCAGAGTCACTGCAGGCAATGTATGTGGAGGGAGGGTGTGGCTCACATATACGCAGAGGCATACAAGGCTCTTGCATCATGCAGCAAGGCTGCTAATGAGGAAGGGAGGAAAAGAATGCCAGGCTGGGGTGACCAACTGTCCCTGTTTGTCTGGGACTGAGAATGCAGAACTTCCAGTGCAAAAACTGGGACAATACTGGGCAAACTGGGTTGGTTGGTTATTGTAAGTCCCCAAACCTGGCTGCACAGGAGGGTCTCTGAGTTCAGGCCTCCACAGAAAGGGTGTTCCTAGTTCCTTTCTTAGCTCAGTCTGAATGATCCCATTCTAACTCAGCATTTTCTTTGAGCTGTGATTGATTTATTATCTGCTGCCAAGAAGGACTTCCCAAGCATAATTCCCTAAGTGCTCTGAGAGGCGTTTTAATGGGACTCCTTGATCCAGAACATTTATCCCAGATTGAGAAACAGATGCCAAACCATCTTTGCAGAGGCTGAATATTGTAGAGAAAGGAAGGCCATCTCTTCTTCTTCAATGAGAGGAGAGCCTCAATTCTCATGTCTAGGAGACATGTTCTAGTCTCCCAATGATTAAGCATTCATTGAGCACTTACTGTGTACCAGAACTCGTGGCTAGGGGCCACGAGACTATAAGAAATGCAGAGTCTCTAGCCTTCAGGAAAATATGATGAGTGACTAACCTAATCAGAAGTTAGAACTTAATCATTTGCTGGGCTGTTTGGTATAGAGTTTCACTGCCACAAGGGAGACCTTCTTGGGGAGCTGGTATGACATTCTGATCACACCCGGGTTCACACACCCAGGGGCATTGCAGCTCTTGGCTGGTTGCTAGAGGGGAGATATAAGGAAGCAGAAAATGTGTGCCCATTGGAAGGGAAGGGTTGGGAGGAACTAGGGCAAGTTGAAAGAAAATGCCATTCATCCATTTATCTGTCCATCTGTCCTTCTATCCATACCTTTACTAGCCAGCTTGCCCATCCATCCATCCATCCATCCACCCACCCAATAAACATTTGTTGAATAACTACTAAAGGCCAGGTCTCATCCTAGGCATGGTACAAGGCATTTGAGTTCTAAAGTGAATCAGGCCCAGTACCTTGCCGCAAGGAATATGCACATAAGAGATCACATATGATTCCCTTGAGGGGCTGTGCAGGATATTCCTGGGATCTGGGCTGGAGCAAGGCAGGGGAAGTCCCCCAGAAGCAGCATGTTGTGGCCTGTGAGCTCAGTCACAGGCAGCCAGTCCAGAGCCTAGTTTCCACTGGCAGGAAAGTAAGCCAAGATGCCAAACCCAGCAGGTCAGGGCCTGGGAGAAGCCAGTGCAGAGGAGGTTCAAAGTGGGCGGGAGGAAGTGGACCCAGGGGTCCCACCCTGAGCTCCAGGCAGCTGGCTTTTTATTTGGTTCCTGTGGTGTGCAGATGAAGGCCTTCTAGGAGCATAATGTGGCTGAAAGGAGGAAGAGAAATAGATACACAGATATAAAAGCAAGGCCGTTAAGACTCTGCTCCTGATGACTGAGTTCTGGGGTTTGGTTCATCCAGGTCAGTGTTGACCTGGTGTCAGCCTGGGGCAGGTATCTTATGGCAGCCCATAGCTCAGGCTTGGAGCAAGGTCTCAGCTCCAAGGGCATTCCCTGAAGGGCCCTACAAACAAGCCCCCAAAGCGCCAGGAACTGGCTTGACCACCTTTCCCAGTGTGTCTCTTAGGGGCCTGACCTCAAGATTTCAGACTGGATTCACTGTGACAGAACTAAGGAAATAAATACATTTTATGTCCACATTCCCACCCGGGTGTGTACCATCTGTCCACAGAGGGGAGAGAACAAGCAAGAGGTTGGGGTGGGCCGTCCAGTGTCCCCTGGAGCAGAACTTGGGCTCTGGTCTTCTGCCCGGTCCTCCTGTCTGTTGTCTGGCCTGGTGAGGAAGCCCTGACTTGTAACTCACAAAGCCCTGACTTGTAACTCTCAAAGCCTGACTTCAGGGGTTGCCCTACCAGTGCCCTCTCCAGGGGCTTTGGGTCCCTGGTTATAAGCTTTCAGTTCTCAGTGTCTGCTGTCACCAGCAACCAAGTGCTAAAAATGATCTGTACCACTTTGCTGACGGGCGGCTGGGCCACCCCAGCCCAGCTTCCTCTACTCTCCCTGTGGCCTGGGGCTACACTTGAGTTAAAACTCCCCATTACGGAGCCAACTGATTCTCCCACTTGGCCCCAGGGCATGATTTAAGCAAACGTAAAACTCAGTGCTTTATTGATAGTTTAAATAATTAACATTCCGTAAAGAAAAATCTAAATGTAAACAGTTTTTGCAAACGAGTATCCATTAAGGGACTTCTAAGTACCTAACCCCTATTAAACAATTTATGTAAACCACTCTTCCTTAAAGAAAATCAAATGCCCAGCTCCTTCCCAATCCTCCAAGTTCTGAAGTAGGGAAGAGGTGCAGCTAGGAGCAGATGGGGCAGTGTGTGTGCTGGGGGTGGAGGAGTGGGGGGAAATCAGATCAGCTCACCTGTGTGGTTATTTATCAGTGTAACTTAATAAACCGGTACTGGGAAAGAAAAGGAGGCCAGTGATGGGCAATGTCCCCGGGCTGCTGAGAGGACCAGCGTGGTGAGCCGTCTTGGAGTTGGCAATTAGGAGCTCGTGAGCGACCTTTGCCAGAAGAGTTCCATGGGACGACCTGTCTGGAGGCCTAATTGCAACAGATTTATGATCTTGGTTTGCCAGACATCCTGCGAGGCAGAAACGAGGACTGTTCTGCACATATGCATCAGGACGCACAATGGGGCTTTGTTCGGGCCTGGGCAGACATGGAGGGCAATGCCTGAGCTCTCTTCCAGTTTATCTCCACGTCCTCCAAGCTCAAATCTGGCAGCCCTGGAGTGGTTTGAAGTTGAGACTCCACTGAGCAGTGGACTTAACGCTCCAAAGATGCGTTGACACCCAGCCGTTGTCCCTGGCCCCCAAGTGTCCGTGGGAGTTGCTGAGTTTACATGGAGATGATCCACGTCCCTGGGTGTCGCCTGCTTCCTCTCATAGCATGAAAACCACACAGCTACTGTTACTAGAGATCATCCTGGAATTTCTGGGACAGCCCTTGTTGAAAGCACTCTGTGTTCCAGATTGATCAGACACGTCTCTCTCCACCCCTTCATAAAACTCCACTAAAAAGAGTGAGAAATTTTAAAGGGTGCACATTCACAACAACAGAGAGAATGAAAAAGATGTCAGTGAAGAAGAGATTATGCATTCTAGGGCAATGGAAAGTGGATAGAGGCTGGGCACAGTGGCTCACGCCTGTAATCCCAGTACTCTGGGAGCCCGAGGTGGGCGGATCACCTGAGGTCAGGAGTTCAAGACCAGCCTGGCCAACATGGTGAAATCCCATCTCTACAAAAATACAAAAATTAGCTGGGCATGGTGGTGGGTACCTGTAATCCCAGTTACTCGGGAGGCTGAGGCTACTCAGGAATCACTTGAACCCGAGAGGCAGAGGTTGCAGTGAGCAGGGATTGTGCCACTACACCCCAGCCTGGGCAACAAAGCGAGACTCTGTCAAAAAAAAAAAAAAAAAAAAAAAAAATGAAAGGAAGAAAGAAAGAAAAAGAAAAAAAAGTGGATAGAGCAGGTCAGCTTGCAGAAGGGATGCAGTGGACAGGCAGTTGACTCCTCAGAAGGGCCCCAAAACTGGGTGTCCCATATTGTGTGATGTGAAGATGAGGTACCAGGACAAAAGGGAGGATTGATTGAAATTCTCTAAATTAAAGGGTTGGGACCCAGGTCTCCTATCCCATCCCAAACAGCAATCCCTTCTTCCATCTTCTCCCTCCCTCCAATAAAGGAATCAAGACCCTTTCTCCAAAGATTCAACTGGAAAGCCTCCATATTTAGAGACTCCTAAAGGGCACTCACTGATGGGATGTGATCAAATGAAAGTCTACTTCCTCCTCCCACCCCCTGCTCCCCCAGCCCCACTTCCAGGCAGGAGACTGAGGGAGTCTTTGCTGGAAAAACTCAATGACTCCAGAGACAAGACTTTTAGAATAGGACATAGAGGGTCTCCCAGTGAAAAAGGCTCCTCACCCAGCACCCCACGAGAAGCCCACCAGTCTCTATGAGCCCTCCCATGGAGTTTCCAGTGAGCTGCTTAGTACTTTACTCTTAAAGCAAACAAACAAAGATGCTTTTTTATCGTGTAATTTCATACACACACAAAATCAAAGAGAATTGTACATGAACCCCGTGTACTCAATAGCACTTAAAAGCTTTAACAATTATCAGCTCATGGTCAATCATCTTTCATCTACATACGTCCCCCCATGTCCCTGTCCTAAAGCAAATCTCAGACATACATAACATCCAGAAATATTTCAGTATACATTTCTAAAAAATAGGGATTTTTTTTTTTTTTTTGAGGTGGGTCTGATTCTGTCACTAAGGCTAGTGGCACAATCATTACTCACTGCAGCCTCCAACCTGGTCACTTGTCCTATCGAGTTTCCCACAGCCTGGATTTTGCTGATTGTAATGCAGGTGGCATGACTGAACATGTTGCTCTCTTCCCTGTATCACCTGTACATTGATTGTTAGAGCTAAAAACTTCATTCAATTTAGATTCTGGCAAGATTACTTCATAGGTGTTCTTGTGTCCTTTCTTTAGGAGGTACATAGTGTCTGATTTTCTCTCTTTTGATGTTAGTAATCAATGATGATCTTTTTCTAGATCCTTTAATTCTTTAGGTATTACAATCAATTAGCTGGGCTACTTCTATAAAAACAAACATTTTAGGCCGGGCGTGGTGGCTCACGCCTGTAATCCCAGCACTTTGGGAGGCCAAGGTGGGTGGATCACCTGAGGCCAAGAGTTCGAGACCAGCCTGACCAGCATGGTGAAACCCTGTCTCTACTAAAAATACAAAATTAGCTGGGTGTGGTGGCATGCACCTGTAATCCCAGCTACTCAGTGAAACTCCGTCTCAAAAAAACAAAACAAAACAAAACACCTTTTCCTCATCTACTACATGATGACCCAATGATGTAGTCATATAGGAAAGGCAGGATAAATATTTGATATTCCATCTTTACTTACCAGTTTTCAAATAATGAGCTGATTTGCTAGTATCTTTCAATGGTGATCAATTATTCTTTTATTCTTATGTTCACCACAGACTCGTGGATATAAACATTGCTGGTATCTTTCAATCCATTGCAGTTACTTTTCATGACTACCCCATCTTTCACCAGTGGGGACCTCTTCATGTTGGCTCCCGGGTCCTTTAGACCCACCCTAATCATCTTTGATTACGTCCTTGCTGTCTGATGTGACAGAAAGTTTCAGCCTTACCTTGTGCATTTGCTGCCCCAGATCTGGAATCAGCCATTTCTCCAAGAAGCCCTGGTTCCTTTCTGGGGGAAATGGTTAGTAATTTATTTTTAGGTTAGAACAAATAGCCAGAAATCACCAGACATTTGAGGAAAGCCTCTAAAGTGAAAGAGAAGGCCAACACAAGCAAATGGAATGAGAAATACTGTCAGAAACAGAAACAACGAGAGAAATAATTTAAAAAAAAATTTGGCTGGACAGGGTGGCTCACGCCTGTAATCCCAGCACTTTGGGAGCCAAGGTGGGTGGAACACCTGAGGTCAGGAGTTCAAGGCCAGCCTGGCCAACATGGTGAAAGCCCATCTCTACTAAAAATACAAAAAATTAGCCGGGCATGGTGGCAGGTGCCTGTAATCCCAGCTACTCAAGAGGCTGAGGCAGGAGAATTGCTTGAACCTGGGAGGTGGAGGTTGCAGTGAGCAGAGATCGTGCCACTGCACTTCAGCCTAGGCAACAGAGCAAAAGTCTGTCTCGAAGAAAAAAAAAAAATCAATTAATGATAAATAACCAATTAGTATCTTCTGAGATATACAAAATATTTTGTTTATAAAACAGTAAACTTAAAGTATGGAAATTTAAAATGTGATTGGAAAATAAACTTTGAATTGAAGGATTAGAAAATAATGTTGAAGAAAAACCTACCAGAACAATAAAAAACAAGGAATGAAACATAGGAGAGAAATATCAGAAAACTAGAGGATCAATGCACAAAGGCCAAGAGTGGATTGGAATATTAAGAGTTCCAAAAAGAGAACAGAGGAAAAGGTGAGGAAGAAATTAAGGATGAACTAACATAGGAAAATTGGCCGAAACAGAGAATGAGTCTTCAATGCTAAAACGTTGACTGAGTTCCAAAAAGAGACCTGTCTTAAGGCACATCAGTGTGAAATTCAGGACACTGTTATGAAGGAGAAGATCCTAAAAGTTTCCAGAGCCTAAATCAAAAAAGAAAAAGAAAATGTCATCAGACTCCTCAATAGCAATGCTGGAACCTAGAAGACAATGGAGGAATAAATGCCTTTAAAATTCCAAGTGAAAATTATTTTCAACCTAGAATTCGGTATCAAAACTACCAATCAAGTATGAAGAGAGAATAAATCAGACATGCAAGAATTTGAAAAATCGATCTACCATGTTCCTTTTCCTAGGAAGGTACTGGAGATTTGTTACACCAAAATAAGCAAATAAATCAAGAAAGTGGGAAACATGGGATTCAGAAAGCAAAAGAGGAAAGAAGGTAAGTCCCAGGCTAACAGTCAAGCAGGAGGCCTCAAGAGCAGCCAGAACACTAGGCAGGAGGATGGAGGTTGGGGGATGAGGAAGAGGATGGGAGCTTACAGATTATCTGAATCATTTGTGCATGCAGTAAGAAAATCATATTGAGGCCAGGCACGGTGGCTTACACCTATAATCCCAGCACTTTGGGTGGCTGAGGGGAGCAGATGACTTGATACCAAGAGTATAAGACCAGTCTGGGCAACAAAACAGGACCCTGTGTGTACAGATAATTTAAAAAACTAGCTGAGTGTGGTGGTGTGCACCTGTGTTCCCAGATACTTGGAAGGCTGAGGCAAGAGGATCACCTGAGTTCAGTGTTAGGTTTTGAAGGGAAGGTGAAGGTTAAAGAAAGACACACACACAGCAAGAGGGTGGCTCAACAGCAAATGCAGGCTTTATGTCCAGCATAAAACCCACAGAAGTGGGAAACTAGCCTAACGCCAGAGCCCACTGCTGCTTACAGGCTAGGGGTACTTATAGGTATGGGCGGGAGGGGTCTGGGCAGTATGGCTTGCTGCCCAGCGGGATATTGATAAGATGTTCCCATGATGAGGTGGTTCTGGCCCTTATTCCCGTGGGATGTCATCATAGTGCTCCTTGGACCTTTGCCCAGCAAGATATGATAGGGATGTTTCTTTAGTTGGGCCTTTGTCTACCTTGTGGTCAGGTGATTAGGAAGGATGTTTCTCACAGCCCAAATGCCTGGGAAATGTTTCACTTTGACCAAGGTTTGCAAAATAGTGGGGAAGCTTAAAATGGTGCAGTTTGGACTAACACCCAGGAGGTCGAGGCCGCAGTGAGCCATGATCGTGTCACTGTACTCCAGCCTGGGGGACAGAGCAAGACCTTTTCTCCAAAAAAGCAAAAAAAAAAAAAAAAAAAAAAAAAAAAAATCATATTGAGAGGGATGTGTAAGACCTGTTGGACATTTGGGGAAAATCAGTGATAGGGCCATGCAAAACAAGCAAATGGAGACAATCAAGACAATTATTCAGTCCAAGAAAAACAAAACATTGTTCAACAAAGGAAACCTTTTCAGAATACGAATATTTCATTGATTCTCAGTCAGGTGCACATGTTTTCACATTTTAACGAGTCTGAAGTTGGGACGTGTCTTTCAGTCAAAGACATCTGACAGTCACTATCAGCCAGGTGCAGTCTTGATGTTGCCATGCCTGTGCAGGTGTGAACTTAGTCATTTTTTCTGGTGTTTTGACCAGACAACAGCAACCCCTCGACGTTTCAGTCCAGAAACCATTTTAGGATTACATGGGGGAAGAATGTGAGTCCTGGTGTGTCAGAAACCCTGTGGGCATCTTTTGGTATGGTGCTCATTCTGTAAGCGTCCAGACTCGCAGGATGAGGCCAATGGTATGGAAGAAAATTGTGGAGATCAGAGTGGAACGCTCTTTAAGAATTATTGCAACACTGACACCTAGGTAGTTCAAAGAATGGTTCTCTAAACAGACAAACGCAAAAATGGGCACTGACAACTCTAAAAAGTGATTCAGAAGAGATGAACACTGAATTCAAAGGTTTAAGGATACTCAATTTTGCATATATTTTTTGTATGCCAAGATTGATATATGATAAAACATATGTCTGAATAAGAGCACTTTCAATATGTGTACGTTAAAATTTTAACTAATAAGAGCATTTGATTGGCAGCAATTTTCTTTCTCAGTGGTTCATATTACAAGTTGATGGTGCCATACATTCAGTGAAATCTGGGGTACTGGCTGTAAATACCAATGTTGATTTTAATTAAAACTGTCATTATAATGGGAGGATGGGGAGACGGGAAATGTTATGTGTGCTTTGGTGCGGGGAAGAACGGTGGTGGGTAAGTGGGAAAAATCTTCACCTCCGTAACAGGAATTCAAAAGGTGAAGACTGAGATTGATACATATTTTTTAGAAATTGATTTTAAAAAACAGAGAAACAACTAAAAGAGGTGAAGGTGGTTGTCCTTGGGAAAAGGGGTGGGGTATGGGAGGAGTGGGTCGCCGGGGTTTTAATTAATACGTTTTAATGCTATTTAACTTTTTAAACTCTGTGCATCATTAATTTGATAAAAATAATTTTTGAAATAAATTAAAAATAAATAAATGGTCTCAAAAAAGCCATTCTGTGCTGTTCTCTCTATAAACATATATACTCTTTTTGGGGCATATGGCCTAACTTTTGGTTAGAGAAATCTATTCACTGTGAGAGGCTGCAGGATGTGGCAGAAAGAGCTTAGTTCCGGAGACAGTTGTCTGGATTCACATCTTGAGTTTCTCGTTTACTAGCTGTGTGACCTTGGGCAACTTGCTCCGCCTCTCTGGACTTTAGTTTTCTTCCCTGTAAAACAAGCAAAAGGCTATGTGTTCCACTGTTTTCTGTGAGGATCGAAGAGAAAGTGTGTCAAGTCCCTGGCACAGTGCCTGTCCCATTGTTGAGTTCAGCATAACTTTAACTCCTTTTATGGTACAGCCCCCCCTTCAATGGGATGAAGGCTGACCCTTTGATGTGCTGCTCTGCTCAGAGACTCGAGGACCCTTTGGTCATGCGGTGCTCCCAAAGCCACCCACCATCCGGGGCTTTTGGCTTGCACAACTGCAATGTTTGTGGCTCATTGCTCCTTTCTGTCCCCCAAAGCCCTGAGATTTCTTATTTATGTCCCTCTCTTCTCTCATATCAGGCTCAGCCTGGGAGTATGACAGTGCTCAGTTGTTTCTGTCCAGAAGAACACCATGGCTCTGTGGCCAGACTCAGGGTCCTTTGCTCTTCTCCAAGGTCTGGGAGACACAGAAGCCTGGGCTCCAAACTCATCACTCAGCTCCTGAATCCAGGGTGTGCAAGAGTCAGCCTCCCTCTGCCTCACAAAGCAGCCATCACTGGGGCAGGTTGGCTGTGGGCTGGAAAGCAGAGAGAGGCCTGCTGCTCGCTCTCCTGGCCCCCTGCCTGCCCTCCCACACTGCAGCCTCTGGGGCTCTGCAGGCAGTAACTTCGTGGCTAGAAACAGCCTTGTTAGAAATTAAAAGCAGGTGGGCTCTTTTTTTTCCCTCCCCATTTGGGTGACAGAGCTGCTTGCTCAGGGCTCCCTCTCCAGGACAGGTAGGCCGTTCATGTTTATACATGTGACGCAGAAATATATAATGAGCCACACCAGGGCTGTTGACATTGCCTGGACGTGGAGGGCATCACGCCTCCCTTCAGCTGCTGTTCAGAGAGAGTAGAGGCAGAATAGATGAAGGGGAAGAAGGGATCCTGGGTTGGGGACAGCCCTCTCCTAATGCCATGGGCATGTGAGAACATGGCACTGTCCTGCAGGTCCCCACATGAAAGCTGTGTCCCCAGACACATTACCCCACGGCAGAGCATGAGCGATGCTACCCTGGAAGCCGGAAGGAAAGTGCAGACAGTGGGGGTGGGAGGGAGGAGAGCAATTAGGAGAGGGGAAGTCCTAGCCCTTAAGACTGTGGGAACACACATAGCCTTTGGAATCAGCAATGTGGGCTCCAGTCCCTGCTCTACACGGGGTTCTGTGTGACTTGCTTAGGTCACACAGAACCTTGGTTTTCCCCATCTGTTAAGGAAAAAGCCCAGAGTTGTCACTAGAAAATTAAATCTCCTACATTCAGGGTTTGCCAAATCTTTTCTCCCTTCCTGCCTGCCACTCAATTGAGGGCCATCTGGCACAGAATAGGCGCATTCCCCACTCAGGGCCTGGGGTGGGATTGAAGGTCATTCGGCCACTTCCAGCTCCCTGGCTGACTCTGAGGGCAGAGCTGCGTGGGGATGATGAAAGATTCAGAAGCTGTTCCTCCAGGCCTCCTCTGACCCAAGCAGGCAGTGGGGTGTTGGGATGAGGGTGCCCACCTGTGAAAGTCCTCTGGGTAAGGAGATTGGGAGCCCTCCCAGGTCCATGTGGATGTAGTGAGAGGAGCCCTCACACTGCAGACCATCCCTGCTTCACAGCTTCCTGTCCACTCCCGACACTGGCTGCTGCCTGCTCTGGTGGCGAGTGGCAGTGAATGACACAGCCATGTGATGTCTGTGTGTTCCTGTGTTCCTCCCCCAGGCCACAGAGTGGGCCTCCAGTGAGGACACGCGCCGCTCCTGCCAAAGCAAAGGGAAGACTGAGGTACGTGGTCTCGGCGGTCCAGGGGCCTAACCTGGAGCTGGAAGGAGGCCTGTGGTTGTGGGGATGGAGGGGTACTTTGTGGACATGAGGTCCCCTGCTGGAGAGGCCTGGCCGGGATGAGCTGGGGCTCCTTGGGCAGGTGGGGATACAGCCCTGTGGCAAGCTGGTCCCAAGCATCTGAGTGAGCAGTGATGCAGAGAGATGACCTTGGTGGGAGGGGACGTCCACAGATGTGACTCGGACATCGGGACAGGTGGATCTGGGGTCAAGTGGAGTGTTTAGAATACTTGTTGGCATCCATGACGCAATGGTGTGAGGGTGAGATATCCAGCATCGCACCTAGAGAGCTGTGCTGTCTGCTCCTTTCCTTCCTGCCTCAGGAGGAGTGTCAGAACTACGTGAGAGTCCTGATCGTCGCCGGCCGGAAGGTGTTCATGTGTGGAACCAATGCCTTTTCCCCTGTGTGCACCAGCAGACAGGTGGGCAGCTCAGGGTGGAGCAGGCTGAAGGGGACACCATGCCGGGGGTTCTCCTGCCCAGGCACACAGCCTTAAAGGGGGGTTGCCAAATTTTGCAAACAAACAGACACCCAAAACAGAAACAAAAGGACACCCAGTTAGATTTGGAGTTCAGATAAACAATAAATGATAGTTTAGCATAAATGTGTCCCGTGAAGTGTTTGGGACAAACTTATACTAAAAATTTACTCCCTGTTGGTCTGAAATTCAAATTGAACTGGGCCTTCTGTATTTTGTTGGTCACGCTTACCTTGGAGGGTCCTGACTGGGGCTGGAAGCAGATGGAGCTACTGGGAGGACTGCTCCCTCAGAGGGACCATGAGCCGGGCAGTGAGGTGACGCTGGAGGAGGGAGAGGCCCAGAGAGACTGGGGACCAGGAGGAAACAAAACTCAGATGGAAAGAACAGGCAGCCCCAGGGCCTCAGGGAAAAGTGTCCCCTTCTCCCCATTGTCCCCAGGTGGGGAACCTCAGCCAGACTATTGAGAAGATCAATGGTGTGGCCCGCTGCCCCTACGACCCACGCCACAACTCCACAGCTGTCATCTCCTCCCAGGGGGAGCTCTATGCGGCCACGGTCATCGACTTCTCAGGTCGGGACCCTGCCATCTACCGCAGCCTGGGCAGTGGGCCACCGCTTCGCACTGCCCAGTACAACTCCAAGTGGCTCAATGGTAAGGAAGCCCCAGTGCCAGGAGTGGGGACTCCCCTGGTTCTGATCCCACCAGCCCACCCTGAGCCCCCCATTCATTCTCCTTCTTGCCAACCTCTGCAAGTGCTCCCACTTGCCTCATCAAGGAAGAGGTCCAGAGTAGGGCAGAGTAGACCGGAACATGCTAGAGATGGGCCCCAGATGAAATCACAGATGATGTCCCGAGGCCACAGAACAGATGGAGGATGGGCTATTAGGAGAGAGGGAGATAATTAGGAATTGTTTAGGAAAACAAGTTATGGATAAGAAGAAATTATGGGGCCAGGTATAGTGGCACATGCCTGTAATCCTAACACTTTGGGAGGCTGAGGCAGGAACGTCTTTTGAGGCCAGGCGTTGGAGACCAGCCTGGGCAACATAGCAAGACCCTGTCTCTAAAAATAAAAATAAAAAATAAATCAGCCAGGCATGGTGATGCATGCCTGTATTCCTACCTACTCAGGAGACTGAGGTGATAGGATGCCCTGAGCCTAGGAGTTTGAGACTGCAGTGAGCTATGATCACATCCCTGAACTCCAGCCCGGGTGAAAGAGCAAGAGCCAGCCTCTTAAAAAAGAAAGAAAGAGAGAGAGGTTATGGAAAGGGCCATATGAGTTTCCTAACCCTTGGGGTTGACCCCCTGCTTCCTCACTAACTATTAGGTTGGTGCAAAAGTAATCGCGGTTTTCGCCATTAAAAGTAATGGTGAAAATTGCGATTACTTTTGAACCAACCTAAATAGCTGTGTGTCCTTAAGCAAGTATTTAACCTCTCTGTGCCACAAGGTTGTATCTGTAAGATGAGGATAATCACAGGATTTACCTCATATGTTGATCAACTGGATTAATCCACATAAAGTACTTAGGATAGTGTCTGGCACCCAGTGACAGGTGGGCGGTAGCACATGTTTAATATTATAGCTGCACTTGGTATTGGAAGTGGGAAGCGAGTTAGTTAGGGCCCCCAGGTCACCAAGCTTGCAGAGAGAGGGATGTCAGGATGCCCATCTGGGAAAACTGAAGTAGTTGAGTCCTCCCGACTCTGCCATCTTCTTCCCCCCTGGCCTGCCCTGCCCCTTGTTCCTCTTCTGCCCACCCAGAGCCAAACTTCGTGGCAGCCTATGATATTGGGCTGTTTGCATACTTCTTCCTGCGGGAGAACGCAGTGGAGCATGACTGTGGACGCACCGTGTACTCTCGCGTGGCCCGTGTGTGCAAGAATGATGTGGGGGGCCGATTCCTGCTGGAGGACACATGGACCACATTCATGAAGGCCCGGCTCAACTGCTCCCGCCCAGGCGAGGTCCCCTTCTACTATAACGAGCTGCAGAGTGCCTTCCACTTGCCGGAGGAGGACCTCATTTACGGAGTTTTCACAACCAACGTGTGAGTCCTGCCCTCTGCCAGCCCCTCGCCTGTGATGTCAGGAGCTGGCCTGGCCTCACGGCCTGGTGGGCTTCATCTATAAAATGGGGACTGCTGTGCCTCCTGCCGGGGGTCATCTGAGGATTTTGTGACTTACTGCTTTTGGAGCGGTAAGCACGTGTTCTGGGTTGCTGGGAAGGGCAAGCCTAGGCCAGAGATGAATAAAGCAAATGGATCTGGCTTAGGCTGCATGAAGGAGGAACATGCTGGTGATGAAGGTGGAAAAGCCTGCCTTGGATGAGGGGATGTAGCCATGTGGGGGAGGGGGGCAGGCAGCAATAGCCACAGGGAGGCTCAACAGGAATTCACTAAGGTCCCTTCCTACCTCAGGACTATGTGATTCTGCTCAATCTAACCAGCAGTCTTCTGGTAACCCTGCCATCACCTCCCATCTAGACTGTGCTGGAAAACCAGGCTGGGAATGACAGCCCCTTTTGTTTCCTAGGTGTGAGGATGAGTAACCCTCACAGATCATGGGACCCTCCTCCCACAACCTCCCTCTGTGTAAGAGGCTAACCCAAACAGGTGACTTTCCTATAGACTAAGCTTGTCCAGCCCACAGCCTTTGGGCCGCATGTGGCCCTGGACAGCTTTGAATGAGGCCCAACACAAATGTGTAAACTTTCTGAAAACATTACAATACTTTTTTTTCTTTTTCTTTTTCTTTTTTTTTTTTTTTTAGACGGAGTATCTCTCTGTCACCCAGGCTGGAGTGCAGTGGTGCAATCTCAGCTCACTGCAACCTCTGCCTCCTGGGTTCAAGCGATTCTGACTCTCAGCCTCCAGAGTAGTGGGGACTACAGGCATGTGGCACCACACCTGGCTAGTTTTTTGTATTTTTAGTAGAGATGGGGTTTCACTGTGTTAGCCAGGATGGTCTCAATCTCCTGACCTCGTGATCCACCTGCCTTGGCCTCCAAAAGTGCTGGGATTACAGGCGTGAGCCACCATGCCCAGCCGGCAATATGTATATTTTTTTCTCATCAGCTATCGTTAGTGTTTAGTGTATTTTATGTGTGGCCCAAGACTATTCTTCTTCCAGTGTGGCCCAGGGAAGCCAAAAGATTGGACACCCTGATATAGACAATGATGGATGGGCACCGAGACCAAGGAAGGCACTGGCTGCACAGTGTGCTTTGTAGGAACACCAGAAGCCTATAAGCCATGGAGTGGTGTTTGCTCACTTTGGGCCCCAGATAGCAGGCACTGGATGAGGGCCAGACTAGCTATAGGAAAGACAGTGTGAGGGGGTGGACCGAGATGAGAGTCAGGAGTAGGTGGAGAGGCATCGAAACTGACACCATCAGTGTGGATTCTAAATAGTGTATTTATTGCATGCCTTCTCCATGCAGGTGCTTTTCCTCGTAGGGGTGCGGCGTCAGGGAGCAAAAGCAGACATGGTTCTGCCTTTAAAAGCTTAAACAGGGTGATGGATATTAAACAACATATTTTAATCATGATAAATGCTACAAAGGGAAAGGGCAGTGTGCAGAAAAGCCTCTAACAGTATAGAGGAGTGGTGATCAGGGAAAGCTTCCTGTAGGAAGTGACATCTATAAGATGAATAGGAATAAACTAAGGGAGAGGAGCATTCCAGCCTGAGGGAACATGTGCAGAGGCTGGAGGTGGGAAGAAATGTTTCAGGAGCTGAGCAGAGATCAGTGTGGCAAGACATTTAAGGGTGAGGAGAAGAAAGACAGGAGAGGAGGGTGAAGGGGTAGGGCAGGGAGGGTATGTCCCAAAGGACATCGCAGACTGCTTTAATCTTTATTCTAAGAGCAAGGAGAAATTATTGACAGGTTTGAAGCAGGCCAGCAATCGGCTCGGAGGTGCATTTTGAAATGCTCACCACTCTGGCTGCCATGTGGAGAATGGATTAGGAGACTAGACAGGCTGCAGGCAGACCACCAGGAGGACAATGCAGCATTCAGGGGACTGGAGTGGGGCTGAAACCAGGCAGAGGTGGAGAGAAACGGACACATTTGGGAGAAGAACTAAATGCGAAGAATATAACTGAAGGTGTTTGGAATGGTGGTTTCCTCTCTGTGAGCTGTTCATGTACGATTCATGGAAACATGCTTCTGTGACTGAAAGGGTCTCCTGGGTCATCTGAACTCAGGGTGTGGCAGGCTACGGCATAAATCAGTGGTTTGGTAACCAGCTTTTGTAAATAAATAAATCAGAGTAGAATGAAATAAAATATCAGAGTCTTAACATATTTAGTAAGGGTAAGTTCATAAAACTTCTTTATGGATGTGTGCATATTATACTGAGTTGTAGGGTAAAATATATCTCTTACCATGGGCCATGGGCTACAATGTTTGAAAGCCACTGTATTTCAGCCTCCCGCTGGATAAGGGAGGGAGGAAGGGAGGCAGCAGCACAGAAGGATTCACCAGTGCTCCTTGTCAGTGGATCGTTCCCAGGGGGTTTACAGAGTGTGAGGACCACATCTCCTCCCTTTGAGATCCCCCCGTGGTGTGCCAGACTCGTCATAGATGCTTACAGAGCCTTGGGAATTGGACATGACAGCTGGCTGTGGGGTTTATGAGGAGGGTGCCAGGTCTTACAGGGAGGGCCTTGCCCCACCACTTCTTGCCTTTCAGAAACAGCATCGCGGCTTCTGCTGTCTGCGCCTTCAACCTCAGTGCTATCTCCCAGGCTTTCAATGGCCCATTTCGCTACCAGGAGAACCCCAGGGCTGCCTGGCTCCCCATTGCCAACCCCATCCCCAATTTCCAGGTACAGAATCTCCTCCTTTTCCCTGTCTTCACACACTGCCTTATCCCCAGACTACCAGCCACAAGCTGATTCCTAACTGCTTAGCACAGACACCAGACCTGTCCCTGCCAGTCCATGCCTATCTCTGGGGCCCACAATGGTTCCCTGAGGGTATTAGCCTCTATGACTGTGAGGGAGAAAAGGAGAGTGGGTGAGGGGCAGTGCGAGGAAGCATGCTCGGAGCCGTCTCTAAATGTGAGTCCACACCTCCAGGGAGGCAGGGAAGTGGGACCTCGGCTCTCCACAGTGTAGAGGACTAGGAAAGCACTACGCAAGCTGTCTGGCTGGAATTTGGGAATGTTAGCCAGAGCTTTCTCACAGTGTGTTCAACATGGGTACTAATTCCCGGAAGTGGTCAGTGCTAGGAGTGGTCAGGGTGTGGTCAGGGCCCAGCCGTGGGTAGTGTGAGCATCCCCCATCCTGCAATGGAGAAGGGGAAAGAACCAGGGGGCAGAGGAGGCTGCTGATGGTCGACTTTCCTGTTCGCCCAGCTTCCCACCCAGGGGGTGGGATGGAGCTGGGAAAGACCTCAAGCTTTGCAGTCCTACCATCTAGCCTATCTCTGTGTGACCTTGGACAAAAAAGTCATCCAACCTCCTTCAGTCTCTTTTTCCTTATCTGGAACTAGGGATAATACTGTAAGAGATAATATCTCACAGAAATGTGAGAAGGTTCATATGCCTGGAATGTAGGAGATGCTCAGTAAAAGGTGGTTGGCTTCCAGCTTTGGTTTAGAAATCATAAGAACTTTGAGCTGGTAAGGACACAGGAGAGGGACAGCAGGCTTGGCCCAAGGTAGGAGAGGGGCATCTGCAGCAACAGCATAAAAATCACCAGACACTCGTCCACACTCAAATTATCTGTTTTTAGATAGTCCAGTCCCCTTTGCTCTCCTCCCTCCTCTTCCTCAACCGTGGCAGGGTCCTCCTTCCCCAACTCCCCAGTCTCCTGTTCTTAGATCCCAAAGAAGAGGCATCCCACCCTGGAAAGGGTGCAGGATGCCCAGCAGGGATGCTGGGGGTGGGGGTGCTGGAGAATCAGCGTCCGCTGCTGTGGCCACCTGGGTTGCCAGGAGGAGGGAGCCGGCGGGGGAAGGCGGTAGCCCTGGTGGCCGGGCGCGCATGACCTGGCTCCCCGCGGCAGTGTGGCACCCTGCCTGAGACCGGTCCCAACGAGAACCTGACGGAGCGCAGCCTGCAGGACGCCCAGCGCCTCTTCCTGATGAGCGAGGCTGTGCAGCCGGTGACACCCGAGCCCTGTGTCACCCAGGACAGCGTGCGCTTCTCACACCTCGTGGTGGACCTGGTGCAGGCTAAAGACACGCTCTACCATGTACTCTACATTGGCACCGGTGAGCCGGCCCGGCCCAACCTGGACTGCAGGTCGGGGGTGGGTTGAGGGATGGGGCGGGGCTGCAAGCTTCCGGGGCCTTCAAGGCCACCTTGATCTGGCTCCCCCTCTCTCCCAGAGACGGGCACCATCCTGAAGGCGCTGTCCACGGCGAGCCGCAGCCTCCACGGCTGCTACCTGGAGGAGCTGCACGTGCTGCCCCCCGGGCGTCGCGAGCCCCTGCGCAGCCTGCGCATCCTGCACAGCGCCCGCGCGCTCTTCGTGGGGCTGAGCGACGGCGTCCTGCGGGTCCCACTGGAGAGGTGCGCCGCCTACCGCAGCCAGGGGTAAGCCGGGACCGGGGCGGCTCCCGAGGCCCCCACTGCGGAGGCGGCGCTTAAGAGGCTGGGCTTTGGACCCGGGAGACCTGGGGTCGGTCTCTGCAGTCTCCACTAGTGTGCCTTAGGACAAGTCACTCCACCTCTCTGAACCTTGGTTCTCTGCTCGTAAAACATCTTGCAGGGTTTTTGTGAGGGTTAATTGAGATAATCTCCATAAAGCACTTATCAGTACCTGGAGGAAGTGTGTGCTTAGCAAATTTTGGTGGGCGGCTGTTGTTATCCCTGTTGTCAAACACATAGCTAGGGCCGGTCAACCATCTCTAGCCCACTTGATTTATTCTCAGTCCCTTCTGTACAGAGACGTCTTTATCTTTGAAGCCACAGCACTTATTGCCCAGATATGGGGGCAGATGGAGATGATGCTTTCAGTCAGCCCCACGTTTTTGCTCCTCTTGCTTCCTTCCTTAGAAGAGGTAGAGAGGGCTGCTGCAGGTAGGGCAGAGGTGAGGCGCCACGTGGAGGAGTTGCCCTGGCTTCCCACTGCTTCTGAACTTGGTTCTTCATGCCATAGCTTCAACTGGACTCACAGATTTGACAACTGTGGCATCAGTGGTTAAGGGGGAAACCAAAGCCTATTCCAAAGCCAAATGGAAATGCAGCCCAGACTCCTACCACCCGAGGCTCTCCCAGGCTGCATCGCCTCCTTTTCATGATACTCAGAAGCTGGCACCACCACAGCCACGTGAGCTTCTGTGGCCTTTGCAACCAAGAGTCCTGGCTGTGCCATCTGTCCTCAAGATTCAGAAGACAAATGGTATCCATGATACAGGGCTGTTCTTCAGCTCCAACGGGGTTTGCTAGGAGCTGGGCAGAGGCCTGTGGGGCCAAGAAGAGCTGGATGATCTTGGTGAGGCAGCCAAGGAAGGGGAGTCTCAGGGCAGACACTCCAGCTCCCTTCAGCCCCAACACAAGTCTCCATCAGTGAGACACCACACACTTACTAAAACCTACCATGTTCAGGGCACTTTGTAAGACTGTTGGTGTGAGAGAAGGCAAGAGAAATAGGCCCCAAACACTGACTTCCCTCAGCTCTCCAGATATCTGGGTGGGAAGAGAACCTCGGCCTATATCAGACATGTGGGGAGAGATGGTCGGGTGTCGGGGGAAGGACTCACATGGTGGAACCAGACACACCTGGGGCTCCATCTCAACTCCATCATCTACTAACCGTATGATCTTGAACAACTGAATCTTTTTGAGCTTTGGCTCTCTCATCTGGAAAATGGGGAGACATTTGATGGAGCAAATGATGTTTAACAGGCAGAGTTGTAAGGATTGGGACTAGTATTCAAAGTGCCCAGTCCAGCAAATCACAGGTGGTAGCTAGTATCTTTATTACTTTTTATCTCCCCAAATGCATTTAGGAGCCCTCCAGCCTCATAGGCCCTCTGGAGTCTCACTGAATATAGTCAGTACAGCTTGGCAGTGAATCACAGGCTTTCACATATGGCTTGTTCTCCAAGAGGTTGTAAATCCTTAAAGGCAAACCCAGTGTCCCAGTATTTTTTATACTCCACCAGGGAGCCCCACCGAGCCCAAGGTACCAAGTGGCCTTCCGCACATGACTGATCTTTCAGTTGACTGATTGTTTGGCTTGAGAGGAGTTTGGTGAAACTCAGGAGAAACATGGGGAATGGGACTGGAAACTGGATTGAGGCCAACTGAGACGGCCAAGGGAGGATTTTGACTTGAATCGTGTGGCTGTGGGCACTGGAGTGGTCCTAGAGCAGTGGAGTGCAGTCACGGGCTGTGTGAAAAGATCAATCAGACAGTGGTGAACAGCACTGTCATGTAGCAGGTGGATGGTCCAGGTGGGCTAGTATGGCTCTAAGCCAGATCTGAAGGAACGGGGCCTGCAGTGGACAGGAGGAAGGAAAGGGCCTGGGATGTTCAGCTCCAGTGGGGTGTGCTAGGGAGGCCTGCGCTCACGTTCTGCAGAGAGGGGCTGGGGAGCTTGTGTAGTGTGCCCATTGCACTCTTGCCCTGGAACAAGGCAGAAAGAGGTCAGTTTGGAGTTTGGTGCTTTCATCCTACTTGGTTTCCTGACTTTGGGATAGGAGCCCTTGATGTGTACAGTGAAAACCCTGCTAAAAAACTATAGGTGAATCCAAAAAGTGTGAAACGCAAGGTCACATTATCGGAAGATTAGAAAAATGGCTACAGCAAGTACACACAGTCAACAAGCTGTGCACTCCAGGCGTCTGGGAGCCAACTGCCACAATATATTAGAATTTGCACTGTTGTGGGGTGTGTTGTCACAAGGTTTTACTGTGTCCTAGGATAGACATTTCATGCTTTTTCTCTCATGCCTTCCAAAACTGGCAGGACGATAAGGGTGGGTAAGCAGAGGCCTCTTCAGGCTCCCTCCTCTGCCCAGGATCCAGGGGCTTATCTCCAACTGCCTCTTTTCACTCAGGAGAATCTCAGCCCCACTGGGCACCTCCAAGACCTGGCCTGACCAGAGAGAGATCAGTGCTCCCACGAGGAGGAGCTGGGGAATAAACTGCTGACTGGCTCTGCAAAGCGGGTGTTTTATGCATGAACCACCCCTTTCCTCCTTCCAGCATGCCTTTCACCCTGCCTTTGAGAGGGGTCCTCTACCCCCAACTCATTCACAGATCTCTCCTGGCTGCCCCATGAGCACAGGGAAGGCCCACTCTCAGCCATTTTTTGCTCACAAGCTCCAGAGATACCTTTTCCACCCTGGACAGCTCCCACTGTGAGACTACTACACCACAGTGCTGGAATCGGCCTGCCTGCAACTTCCATCATCCATCTCTGTCACGCCTCCGAGCCCATGGAATGAACCTGTTCCTTTTTGTAATGGCTGCCTGAGACACTGCAGTTAAAAAACAAACAAACAAACAAACAAACAAACAAACAAAAACACACACACACACACACGGTGATATATTATTGGTCTGATGGCTCCTTTATGAAAAGAACTCTAAACTGCCACCCATTTCTACAGTCAGAAACACACTTTAAGTCTCTTATCCTTGGAGCTTTCATTTTTCTTAAGAGCGTTCCCTGCTCTGTAAGCTTTGAAGTAGCCTTTGGCCAAAAGCAGCAAACGTGGTTCCACTTGAGCCAAGGAGGCAGTTATCCCTTTTATTCACGAGAAGAGAGCTCGGGCACTGGCCCCAAGAAGCCTCAAGGGTCCCCTCAGGCTGCCAGGGAAGGGGCAAGGCAGGCGTGTCCATGGAGAATCTGGTATCCTCTTTCTTCTCTGGGACTTAATTGAGGGCAGGGGAAGCTGAAGGGGTGAGAGGGCTTGGAGAAAGGAGGCTGGAGCCAGCATCTACTCCATGTTTTTCTTCTTTCCTATTCTGCCATGGTTTGGAAGGACAAGACACTTCATCACTTGGCTTGGGAATCTCGGCAAAAGTGGCCCCTGGCACAGCAGTTCTCAACCATGGGTACACAGCAGAGTTACCTGGGGGGTATTTAGAAGATTCCAGTGCCTGGGCCTATTCCAGTCCAAAAAGCCAAAGTATAGGTTAGTGGGCTTTTTGTTTTGTTTGCTTATGCTTTTTAAAGGATGCCCAGGAGATCCTAATTTGCAGTGAAGACTGGGAACTCCTGCTGTAAAACTGGTTAGGCTCTAGATGGAAGAAGGAGCAAGAGGCCAATTGCATTTCTCCAGAATCTTCTGCATTTGTCTTATATAAGCTGATTCAGGTTTTCTTCTCTTACCCATTTTCTCTGCTGACAGACATTTGTTTTTGATGAATAGAATATTGTTTATTATTATTATTAGTCACTAGATATGGCTAATTCTTTTTTCCAGTTAATTTGTGTCACTTAGAAATGCCACATCAGCTGCCTCTAGAGGTTGATACCCCTTTTTGAGGGCTGAAGGAAATAAATTCAGGAGTGGGCTTTGCTGAGTTCTCATTGGTTGAATTTGCTAGCAGACCTCTTGATCCCAATGTCAGCCAGTAAGCAGAGTCTCAAAACCACAGGTCGCTGGGACTACTTGTGTACATGTGTTGCATGTAGTCCCACGATGTCCAGTTTGATGGACTCTGCTGATGAAACACCCTCAAATCAAACCATTGATCCCAGAGGAAAATATGACCACACTTATCTTGTACATTTTACCCAAATTGTCCTTGAGTGAATAAACTGGAAACAGATTCCCAAGCAACAGTTAAGTATTCTGGATTCCTGGGTGGGCCACAGTGTGCTCACCGGGCTTCCATGATTGCCTCACTTATATGAGGCTGCAGGTTGGCCCCGAGCAGCAGACAGTACTGTCTTCTTTGCCCTCCTTTGGTGACAAGGAGAAGCCCCACCCTCTTCTTTGTATAATTAACCTCATTTTTCTCTGGGGCCTGACATGATCTAGTGAACTCACTGCAAGTTAAGAATTCATCTGACAGGTTACTCTCCCTGAAGCTTCAAGAGATAAGAAAAATTCTACCCCAGGGACACCAAAAGCTGCAACTCTTAGCTCTTCATCTGTTTGTTTGCTTTTGGTGTATCTCTTTAGCCCTAGGCATCTTTGGCCCCTTTGTCCAATGGGAAGATCCCTCAGCAAACTCACAGAATAGTGTGAACTCCCCACCAGGCTCCATCTTCTTTGCAGTCCGGTACCTCCTTCTCCAAAGCCTCTTCTGTTTTCCAACCTCCAATTTCTGAGCT
This sequence comes from Symphalangus syndactylus, assembly GCF_028878055.3. Taxonomy (NCBI): domain Eukaryota; kingdom Metazoa; phylum Chordata; class Mammalia; order Primates; family Hylobatidae; genus Symphalangus; species Symphalangus syndactylus. The sequence goes on along the minus strand of NC_072443.2, from coordinate 46,717,985 downwards.
CCTGCTTAGTGCTCTCTCCAGACCCTCTTCAGCAGACTGGCTCAGAAGGGGGTGGAAGCTGGGGACAGGAACCAGAGGGATCGAGGTATCCCCCAGGATTGGCAGTGGGCTGAATGTTGGAGGGACCCTCCTTCTGGCACCAGGATTGGATACTCTCTGTACTTAGCAATGGATAGCAAAGCCTGATTCCATAATCCCCATAGACTTTTTCTCCCCTTTGAAGTCCTACTACTGGAGATTAGGTTTTGCTGTTAAAAAATTACATGAAGACATCAAAAGGAGAAAAAGAAGAAAGGAGCTCTGGACTATGAGAAGTGGAGGCATTTGGGGCATGCATCAGTGTGTGAACCAGTTATCATTTTGGGGCCACTGTAGAGAGACCACCCCTCAGGGTTGAGGAACCGAGAACTGGGATGTGACCTCCTACAGCTTGAGCTCATTCTCACGATGCTAAAGCACTAGACTCTGATTCCTGCCACTAAGCAGCACAAGCATGTGGGTGATCCAGGTGACCATGGACAGTACCCAGGTGTCTGCTGATCCTGTGCTGTGTTTTGAGGGATGGGCTCATATTCAGTGTGTGAAATCAGACACAACCTCCCGTGGGAAGCAGAAGTGTGAGGGGAAAAGCGTGGTCAGAAAGCTTAGGTCTGGGACCAGCTCCACCACCTATGATCTGTGTGATCTCAGGGAAACTACTTATCTCCTTGCCTTGGTACAATGAAAAGGTTGTATAGTGGATCCCAGAGGTTCTCAGCCTGGCTCCCATTAGAATCACCCAGGGAGATTTTAAGCACTACTTTGCCCCCAGAGAGTGTTGAGCGGGGTGGGCTCGGGTATTGGTATGTTTTGAAAGCTCCTCAGGTGATTCTAATGTGCAGCCAGGGTTGAGAATGGCTGGATTAAACCATCTGTAAGGCTTTTTCCATCTCTAATGTTTTATGACTCTATGATCACAGCATGTGCCAGGGAGGCATTTCCTCTTTAGGTTCCTGTTAACCACATCTGCACCTGTGGCTGTGGGTGAGGAGTATGGGGCACCGATATTTGGGGAAAGCAGTGCCATCTCTTTTAAACGTGCAGTCTCTGGAGGATGAGGGTTTGAGTCCTGAGTCAGGTCACTGGGTTTCCCCCAGATAACATGGGGATAATAACAGTACCCACTTCACTGGGGTGCTGGATTTAAATTAATTCATGCTTATCAAGTGCTTAAAATGATGCCTTACACACAGTAAAGGCTCAATGAACTTCATTATTATCATGGAGGACAAATGGATGGAAAGTGGTGCACAGAGGGGAGTGTTCAGGTGTGTTCCTGAGATGCAGGTGAGGCTGGGAAGCCAGTGGGCTTGAGTCCTAGGACGTCTGTCTGGCAGGGCATGCCTGGGGGCCCGGGACCCGTACTGTGGCTGGGACGGGAAGCAGCAACGTTGCAGCACGCTCGAGGACAGCTCCAACATGAGCCTCTGGACCCAGAACATCACCGCCTGTCCTGTGAGAATCCCTTTGTGTCCTCCCATCTCAGACCCCTCCTTCAATTCAGGCTATGACTCCCCACCAATATTCCCCCAATCCCCTGAGATCTTGTGACTTCCCTGCCCTTGCCTTGGATAATAGGGGTACTGTCCCCCATGTGTGTCTGCAGGTGCGGAATGTGACACGGGATGGGGGCTTCGGCCCATGGTCACCATGGCAGCCATGTGAGCACTTGGATGGGGACAACTCAGGCTCTTGCCTGTGTCGAGCCCGATCTTGCGACTCCCCTCGACCCCGCTGTGGGGGCCTTGACTGCCTGGGGCCAGCCATCCACATCGCCAACTGCTCCAGGTATGTGAGGACAGGGCTCGCATGGTGTCTGCCTTGGACCAGGATGGGGAGAACTAGGGAAATGGAGCCCCCTCACTCGGGTGTTTGCACTAAGGGACAGAAACCACTTCAGGACTGTGCTGGGGACTAGATAGGTGTCTAATATCTGAGGCAGGAAACCTGAGCCCTGAGGGAGTTTCTCTCTAGTGAGAGAGAAGTTTCTATCTCTTGGTGACTCCTGATGCAAAGAGGAATGCTGGGAGGGCATGGAGGTCACTCCTAGACAAAAGCGAGCCTCAGTAAGTCTCATCCCAAACATGAGGAAGAGCAATGGGATGGTGGCAAGGCAAGCAAATCTAGTGCCAATCCCGGATTGCCACTGTCTGGAGGTGTGGCTGTGGCCTAGCCACCTAACCACTCTGAGCTTCTCTTAGTGAGGATTATAGTACCCACCCAAGAGTTGTTGGGAGGGTTAAATGAGATACGGTATATACAGAGCTTGCACAGTGCCTGGTACCTGGGGACTTCATAAAATAACTAAGCCATAATTTTAGACACTTTTTTTTTTTTGAGACAGCGTCTCACTCTGTTGCCCAGGCTGGAGTGAAGTGGTGTGATCATGGCTCACTGTAATCTCCTGCCTCAACCTCCTGATTAGCTGAGACTACAGGTGCCCACACCATATCCAGCTAATTTTTAAATTTTTTTTTGTAGAAACAGGAGTCTCACTATATTGCCTAGGTTGGTCTCAAACTCCTGGCTTCAAGTGTTCCTCCCACCTCAGCCTTCCAAAGCTCTGGGATTACAGGCATTGGCCACCACACCCAGCCTTGGACACTCTTAAAAAAACTATTTCATACACATTTATTAATGTAGCCCTCACAGCAACCTCTTGGGGGTAGGAATACAATCATTATCCTGACTTTAAAGTTAAGAGTACTATGAGGCACAGAAGGTTCTGGTAACTTGCCCAGGGTTTCAAAGCCAGCAAATGGTAGAGCCCAGATTTGAAAATTGGAGTCAGAGTAGGCATGAGTGAGCAGTGTCTGAGGCCAGAGTGTTGGTTTCAGTGCAAGGATTGGGACCAGCCAGGAAGGCTGAAAGGGAGGCTGCAGATTGGAAAGAGGACTAGGGCCTTCTTCTCTAAAGAGTCTGCCCTTTTGTTCCTTGTGAGATACGTCCTTAGTCCTGAGCACAGCCTGATATATAGAAGAAGGCTCTCGATACATGTCTGAAGGAGGAATAAATGAACGGATGGATGAGCGAGTCTGCCTGAGATGACCTGTTTAGGAGAAGATATTTCTATGTCACTGTCCAGCCCTTTCTGACGGCAGTAGAAAATACATCGGCCCAGAGACAGACTAGATCTAAGAAGCTAGGGCTCAGAGGGGCATCTGTCTCTGTCCCCTCCCACCCCGCCAGGAATGGGGCGTGGACCCCGTGGTCATCGTGGGCGCTGTGCAGCACGTCCTGTGGCATCGGCTTCCAGGTCCGCCAGCGAAGTTGCAGCAACCCTGCTCCCCGCCACGGGGGCCGCATCTGCGTGGGCAAGAGCCGGGAGGAGAGGTGAGGGAGTACAGGCTTGCTCTGAGGTCCCACACTTTCCCGGCCCCCCAGAAAGTGGCCTGGATTCTCCTCGTGATCCCGGGGACTCTCGTCCTTTCCGGTCTTGCACTCCCAGGGAACTCTCGTCAGGAAAGGGGGGTCCCCCTCCCTGGATTGACGCCTCTGCCCCGACCCCAGGTTCTGTAACGAGAACACGCCTTGCCCGGTGCCCATCTTCTGGGCTTCCTGGGGCTCCTGGAGCAAGTGCAGCAGTAACTGTGGAGGCGGCGTGCAGTCGCGGCGTCGGGCCTGCGAAAACGGCAACTCCTGCCTGGGCTGCGGCGTGGTGAGGGTTGGGGCCGTGGGCCAGGGGCGCGGTGTGGGGGACTGGAGCCAAGGGGAGGGCGGGCCTGGAGGCCGCGGGGCTCTAAATCTGTCTCCGCCGCCACCCGCAGGAGTTCAAGACGTGCAACCCCGAGGGCTGCCCCGAAGTGCGGCGCAACACCCCCTGGACGCCGTGGCTGCCCGTGAACGTGACGCAGGGTGGGGCGCGGCAGGAGCAGCGGTTCCGCTTCACCTGCCGCGCGCCCCTTGCAGACCCGCACGGCCTGCAGTTCGGCAGGAGAAGGACCGAGACGAGGACCTGCCCCGCGGACGGCTCCGCCGCCTGCGACACCGACGGTACCGCCCCGCGCCCGGCGCCCCCCTCCTTCCTCTCTCCCAGCCCCGGAGCGGTGAGGGCGGGGGCGGGAGCCCGGGGAGGCCCAGGCCGGGGTCGGGGTGGCCAGGCGCCCAGTCGCTGAGGCCTAGCCCCTCCGCAGCCCTGGTGGAGGACCTCCTGCGCAGCGGGAGCACCTCCCCGCACACGGTGAGCGGGGGCTGGGCCGCCTGGGGCCCGTGGTCGTCCTGCTCCCGGGACTGCGAGCTGGGCTTCCGGGTCCGCAAGAGAACGTGCACTAACCCGGAGCCCCGCAACGGGGGCCTGCCCTGCGTGGGCGATGCTGCCGAGTACCAGGACTGCAACCCCCAGGCTTGCCCAGGTAACCCTGCACGGAAGGAATCCTTGGCCTAGGGAAACCCTGTCATCCTGGAGGCCCCCGTCCCCCGCCCCAGGCCTACCCAGGAACCCCAATGCCCAGGTGACCCCTTCTCCCTGCCAACTATGTGCTAGGGACCCCCAGAGCAAATTTCTGCCCCGGCCATAGATGCAATGGCTACTCCAGTGGAGTAGGGCCTCAACTTATCCTCCCTGTCCCTTTTTTTTTTTTCACCCTTCTTAATGAGTTAGACAGGTAAGAAGCTTGATTGGAGGTGGAGTCGGTCACTCTCCCTCCGGGTGTCTCTGCTGCTTCCTGCGTTTCCCTCACCTGCCGCATGGGGTGGGGGCACTCCCTAACAGTGGACTGTTGGGTGGCGGGTGGCAGGGCAGAGTGGTCTGGGCTGGTATGGGATGGAAGACCGTCTTGGGCCCTGCCTGCCCCTACAGCCCCTCACACACCCCGTCCCCTTGCAGTTCGGGGTGCTTGGTCCTGCTGGACCTCATGGTCTCCATGCTCAGCTTCCTGTGGTGGGGGTCACTATCAACGCACACGTTCCTGCACCAGCCCCGCACCCTCCCCAGGTGAGGACATCTGTCTCGGGCTGCACACGGAGGAGGCACTATGTGCCACACAGGCCTGCCCAGGTAGGAGGCACATCCCGCCAGGGCTGGGAAGCGCCATGGACCCACCAGGGGGTCCCTGGGCAGTTAACCTCATCCTACCCACAATCCCCAGAAGGCTGGTCGCCCTGGTCTGAGTGGAGTACGTGCACTGAGGACGGAGCCCAGAGCAGAAGCCGGCACTGTGAGGAGCTCCTCCCAGGGCCCAGCGCCTGTGCTGGAAACAGCAGCCAGAGCCGCCCCTGCCCCTACAGCGAGATCCCTGGTAGGTCTCCCTGCCAGCACCTGCACAGCAACCCTTCCCAGCCTGCACTCCCGACTTCCTTCTTCTTCTGAAGCTTGTGTCCTGGTGGGGAGCAGGGGGCGCAGGATGAAACATGGAGGTGGAGGGAAGGAGATGCCGAAAGAAAACTCCCATATTTGCCTCCATGCGCACATTTAGGGTTTGGGCCCTCCTCATCCTGTGGATGGGCTAGCCCTTCTCAGAGGTGGGGTCTGAGGAGAGACGGAGGGGAATGAAGGCCCCCACGCCCAGTCCTATGGCTGAGCGTTGACCTAGAGGTCCTCCCAGGCTTACGCCTACCCTGCAGGGCCCCCCTCCTCTCGTCTCTGCCCCTGACACCCTGTCCGCTGGTCTTCCTGCAGTCATCCTGCCAGCCTCCAGCATGGAGGAGGCCACCGGCTGTGCAGGTAAAAGAAGCCACCCCTACCTTATGCTGCGCCCCTCCCAGCCCTCCGGCACCCCACTCCAAAGTCTGGACTCTTTCCACATCCTGTTCCAGACAGCCAAGCTTTGTTGGGGTCCCCACTGCTTTGAGATGGTGTGTAGGGTGGTCTGGGCAGTTCCCTCCATGCCCCCCAGCTAGGAGGCCATCAGCAGTCTGTACCCAAGGAAGAGTCATCTGACTCTAGACCCTCTGGTTGCCACCTCTGACTTGAGCCACAGGGTACCTTGTGAAAGAGGTCCCCAGTGACAGCCTCCCCAGCCTCCCTGTTTCCTCTGGCTGTGGCCTCAGAGCCCTTTCCAGGATGCCTCAGAGCCTCCTGTTGCTGTTTCTGCTCCCAGGGAGGCAGGCAGGAGTCTGTCCTCTTCACAGTGGCCCTTATCTTACTACCTGCCTCTCTTCCCCCAGGGTTCAATCTCATCCACCTGGTGGCCACGGGCGTCTCCTGCTTCTTGGGCTCTGGGCTCCTGACCCTGGCAGTGTACCTGTCTTGCCAGCACTGCCAGCGTCAGTCCCAGGAGTCCACACTGGTCCATCCTGCCACCCCCAACCACTTGCACTACAAGGGCGGAGGCACCCCGAAGAATGAAAAGTACACACCCATGGAGTTCAAGGTGGGAGCCTTCTTGTAGAAGCAGAGGGCAGGGTAGGAGGGCAGGGTGAAGAGCGCAGGGGTTCTGGCCCTCAGCTGGGCGGAACTGGGCAGTGGTGGTGTGAACAGAGCACTGGGTCCGCAGTCTGAGTGTTCTTTCATGGCTGGCTTCTGGACTCCTTGTCCTGGCCTGTTCCCTTCCCCTGTGTGTTCCCTCACCCCTTTCTCTGGTTCCTTCTTCCTCCCACAGACCCTGAACAAGAATAACTTGATCCCTGATGACAGAGCCAACTTCTACCCATTGCAGCAGACCAATGTGTACACGACTACCTACTACCCAAGCCCCCTGAACAAACACAGCTTCCGGCCCGAGGCCTCACCTGGACAACGGTGCTTCCCCAACAGCTGATACTGCTGTCCTGGGGACTTGGGCTTCTTGCCTTCGTAAGGCACAGAGCAGGTGGAGATGGGACAGTGGAGCCAGTTTGGTTTTCTCCTCCTGCACTAGGCCAAGAACTTGCTGCCTTGCCTGTGGGGGGTCCCATCCGGCTTCAGAGAGCTCTGGCTGGCGTTGACCATGGGGGAAAGGGCTGGCTTCAGGCTGGCATATGGCCGCAGGTCCAGTTCAGCCCAGGTCTCTCATGGTTACCTTGCAACCCACTGTCACGCTGACACTACGCTGCCATGCCTGGGCTGTGGACCTACTGGGCATTTGAGGAATTGGAGAATGGAGATGGCAAGAGGGCAGACTTTTAAGTTTGGGTTGGAGACAACTTCCTGTGGCCCCCACAAACTGAGTCTGGCCTTCTCCAGCTGGCCCCAAAAAGGCCTGTGCTACATCCTGATTATCTCTGAAAGTAATCAATCAAGTGGCTCCAGTAGCTCTGGATTTTCTGCCAGGGCTGGGCCATTGTGGTGCTGCCCCAGTGTGACATGAGACCAAGGCCAGCGCAAGTTATCCACCTCTGCCTGGAAGTCTATACTCTACCCAGGGCATCCCTCTGGTCAGAGGCAGTGAGTACTGGGAACTGGAGGCTGACCTGTGCTTAGAAGTCCTTTAATCTGGGCTAGTACAGGCCTCAGCAGTGCCCTCAATGAACGAAAAGTGGCCCAGGAGAGAGGATCAATGCCATAGGAGGCAGACGTCTGGCCTCTGTGCCTCTATGGAGACTATCTTCCAGTTGCTGCTCAACAGAGTTGTTGGCTGAGACCTGCTTGGGAGTCTCTGCTGGCCCTTTATCTGTTCAGGAACATACACACACACACACACACACACAATCACAATTTGCTACAGCAACAAAAAAGACATTGAGCTGTGGCATTATTAATTAAAGATGATATCCAGTCTCCAAATGTCTCTGTGCATCTGTGCATGGCCTCCTCTTGCATAGTCTAGGCAATCTGAGCAATGCATCAGAGTGGCAGATGGTCTCTCAAGGAGGAGGAAATGCCCCAAGTAGCCTTATATTTAATAGATGATATCTTCCCATTTGTGGAATGGAAATACACACACAATGTACACATACATTGCCCTACACCCTTTTTGGAAAAGATGTTGGGGATAAGCAAATTCACAAGTGGGGACATAAGGTACACCAAAGACAACAAAACAGGAGAGAGTTCTGCCTACTCCTTTAGCATCTCTTCCAGGCAACAGCTCCAGGGTATGAGTCCAGCGGGAGAGTGTTGATGAGAATTATTTTATGAGATATTTATACTGCTGAGTTTAATAAAATCAAAATTGAGAAAAGGCAAATCTGTGAGGTAGGAGAAGCCTAATATAGTTTTTGCTGGATTAAATAAAGATAACCTCAAAGCCTCAGCCCAACAAATCAATGCTGCCATTTTGGATGAGATTGACGGACATGTTAAATTTAGAGAGCAATTTCCTGACTTAATTGGCTGGATCAATTCTCCTAGGATTCCCAGCAGAATCTAATTGTAGGTCAGGCTGTAAAATCTGCCATCCTAGTGGTAGAGGAGGCGGAGGCTCTTGGGGAGTGGAGGGAGGAGTGCTTGAAGCTTAAAGGTTCTTGGAAGCAAGGAGGAGGAAAGAACATGCCTGAAATCTTTCCTGCTTACCTGGGACAACTGGAATGGCAGTGTCATCTGCACAGTGGAACCCCATCCTAGAGCTCAGGAAGCATGTGAGTACATGGGATTCCTGACTGGTTCTTAGCCCCATGTGTCTTGAGCTCATGGGGGCCTGCAGGGCATTTTATTTATTTATTTATTTTTATATATTTATTTTTGAGACAGATTCTTGCTCTGTCCTCCTGATTGGAGCACAGTGGTGCGATCTCAGCTTACTGTAACTTCTGCCTCCCAGGCTGAAGGACTCCTCCTACCTCAGCCTTCTGAGTAGCTGGGACTACAGGCATGTGCCACCATGCTTGATTTTTTTTTCTTTTTTTTTTGAGAGGCGAGGTTTCACCATGTTGCCCAGGCTGGTCTCGAACTCCTGGACTCAAGCAATCTGTCCCCCTCAGCCTCCCAAAGTGTTGGGATTATAGGTGTGAGCCACCGCACCCAGCCAGCAGGGCATTTTAGATCCTGTGGTCTCAGAGCCCCTCGGACTGGAGGGTCATTGAAGTTTAAGAGTGTTCCAGGGCCCAGGGTGCCTGCTTCAGAAGGGCCCCTCATGGTGTTCAAGTGGAGGGACTAAGTAGGTCTATAGGAAATGGTCATGGAGACTTCACAGGCAATGTCCACCTGCTGTTGACTGCAGTGGCATCAGCAGAATGCCAATCCTTGAGTGCCAGGTCAACACACACACACACACACACACACACACAGAATTCTCTTTACAAAAATGTGGCTTTGGAGGCATGACCTTTCAGAATGCATGAAGGATCCACACTGCTCGCAGATGAGCTGGCAAAGTTGGTAAGGGCTATTAAGTAAACAACACTGGCCCAGAGGTGAGGAACCCCAGGATGTGCTCCCTGACAAGGAGGGTGTGGGGATCTCTGACAGATGTCAGGGAGCTGAGGCGTGAAGGGGAAGGGATTCTTCCTAGTCCCAGCTGGTTCAGCAGGAGTAAGGAAGATGCAGGAGTGGGTGCTCCAGGCTTTTTTGCATCCTTTTGTGTATAAATGACTTTTTGAGTGTGTGTGCATTTTCTTATTAAAGTCATATGTGTTCACTGCAGAAAATTTAGAGGATACAGAAAACCGAAAAGATAATCACAGTTATACTAAAAACCAAGGCAGAAACTTAGGGATTTTAAATGGTGGTATAAAGACATTTATCCCCCTTTCTCTCAGAATCACCCCCAAAACAGAATAAAAAACAAACGTTCTGTCACTATTTTCAGTAAATCTAGGATGTATGTATAACCCCAAGTCATGATCCATGAAGACAGAAAGCAGATGGAGGAACCAGGCATCCAGTAGAGTGGATGTGGGCCAAATTTAAGCATCCAAGTGATTTCAGAAAGAACCGGATACTGGAGAAACCAGGAATGAGAAAGGTGGGGCTAAGGTGGGGACTGAAAAGAGAGGGATTGGTTGTACATCTGTGTGTAAGCTTCAGCTAGACTTTCAAATTGTCTTCACTTTCCACCCTTACAGCCTGTCACCACTCCTCTGTCTCCACAGGGGGCAATAAGTATGCTCCCTTAAGACACTGAACCAGAGAAACCTTGGACCTGGGGACACCAGGCCCAGAGGTGGGTGTGTGGTAAGGGGTTGTCTGGACAGACTCTGGTTGTCAGTGGGATTCAGCCATTGCCTTTCCTAAGCTAACTCCAAGACTCTGACAGCCAGGCTTTTCCTCCCCTTCCTTTTCTTCCTCTTCCCCTTTTTCTTCCTCCTTCTCCCCAGGCGGAAGACTAGAAGATGATCCTTTGAAGAAATGAACTAACCCTACAAATTCTGAAATAAGCCAGCTGGTCATCATGCTATATAGTCCTAGAGCAAAGTACACTCGTTTACAAACAGTACCCTGTACACAGAGCTTGCGGTTAGTTTTTAGTGCATCTACACTGCTTGCAGATGAGGTGGCATAGTAAGCAAAGGCTGTTTGGTAACCAGCCCTGGCCCAGAGGTGAGGAATCTCAGAATGTGCTCCCTCACAAGGAGGGTGGTATGAATGGGCACATGAGGATCACAGACATCAGAGGAAAAGGTCCAACATGAAAGAGACACCAAAACAAAGAAACAGATAAAGTGGAACTCAGTGAAAACAGAGACAATACAGAGAGAGCACTTCAAAGACACCATATTCTTCAGAAATGAGTGAAGATGCTATATGAAATAAACACAGGATGTAATTTTTAAAGGACGTATTTAAGTTCATAGAAATTAAAAAATATGACAGCAAAAAAAAAAATTAGCTAAAGGGCTTAAAGAGACAAGAAATTTACCAGAAAGTTGAACAAAAGACAGAGATAGAAAATAAGAGGGGATGCTCTGGTTTCCCTTCAGAATGAATAAATCTTTTGCCTTTTACAAAAAAAAAAAAAAAGAAAAAAGAAAAAAGAAAAGAAGACAGAAAAGATAAGAAAATAAGAGGATCAGTCCAGGATGTCTAATGGCTCATGAGAAAACTCAGAAGAGAAATATCAAAGAAAGAGTACAGGAAAATTTACCAGGACCAAAGAAGGAGGTCTCCAGATAAAAGGCTGCACTCAGTACACCTAGCACCATAAATGAAAAAGATCTCCCCTGAGTCATATGACTTTTCGAAATACTAGGCTTCAAAACACTAGGCTTGAAAAGAACATTTCAACAACACACCGAAAATTAAAAAAAAGGAATATGAAAGTCTCTTACTAACAAAATTTGAAGCTAGAATACAATTAAAATTGTACTTAAAATTTTTTGAGTAAAAATGATGTTCAGTTGTGAATTTTATATCCAGCCAAACTATGAGTCAGTCATATGAGAATAAAGACATTTAGACATGCAGAGTCTCAAAGAATATATCTCACATGTGCCTTGGTTTCACTAAAACAAGGAAGTAAACAAAGAAAATGTGCATCCAGAAGAAAGGGGACCTAACACAGGAAGGGGGTGAAGAGGGGCTGAAGCCAGGAAACAGTCCTAGTGGGCAACCAATTCAGATTGGTATTGGAGGATGGTATGCACCCAGCAGGATCCAGGAGAAAATGAAACTGATAGGTTATGTGGCAGGTTTGTATGGAAAGTTGTATGAAGATTTATTTTATAAAACTACTGGGGGTGGGTTGTAGAAAGACTTAAATTTGCATTCAAAGAAAACTAAGCAAATAAAGAGAGGATTTATTGGTTCTTGTTGCATAGTTTATTTAAGCTTTTTTTCTTTTTTGTAAAATAAAACACAGGTACAGAAAATCATAAAAAAGCAAGTATAGCTTAGTGAATGTAGGGCAAACACCCTTGTAACAACAATCCAGGTCAAGAAATAGAGCTTTAACAGCCAGCCCAGAATCCCTTTCTTTGTCCCATCCCTGTTACATCCCCTTCCCTCCAAGAATGAGATGATTATTAGCCCAGGAAAGGAAAAAAAAAGAGCACAAGGAAGGGAAATGTAATCCTTGTTTACCATTTGGTTCAACCATGATGATATTGATAATAATCACAGTAACTGAAACACTGTATATGGACTTAATCATAACTTTTTAATATATATTACAATTTTTAATCATGCAGGATACAACACCAGAGGGACAAGCCTTTGAGCTTTTTGGTCCCAGCTGAATGTTGGGGTAAATATTGGGACGGAAATAAATAACTTCTTGTTTTCCCCTGATTATAACCATGGTACATGTTCATTAAAGAAATTTTGGAAAATAAAAAAGAAAAGCTTATTAAGAAGAAAAATACAGATGCCCTAAAATCCAACCAGGAGACAACCATCATTTTAATATGCTCTTTTTCCATGCATTTTTCTATGGCTCTGTGCAGATTTGAGAGTGTTTCATAAAACTAAAATATTCTATGTGGATGGTTTTTATTCTGATTTTAAGACAAAACATTATATCATTATTTTCCTACATTGTTAAAAATTCTCTTGGGAAGCTGAGGCAGGCGGATCACCTGCGGTCAGGAGTTCAAGACCAGCCTGGCCCAACATGGTGTAACCCCGCCTCTGCTAAAGATATAAAAAAAATAGCCGGGGAGTGATGGTAGGTGCCTGTAATCCCAGCTACTTGGGAGGCTAAGCCAGGAGAATTGCTTGAACCCAGGAGGTGGAGGTTGCAGTGAGCTGACACGGTGCCACTGCACTCCAGCCTGGGTGACAGAGTGAGACTCCATCTCAAAAAAAAAAAAAAAATTCTCCCTAGAGCCTCAGGATCCCTTTCAGTGGCTGCCCTAGGATGGGGTCAGGGATGGAGAGAGGGCTTTGTTTGCAGGGCTCCACAGGTAACAGTGTACCCTACCCCACTGCTTCAATAAGAGAAGGTTCAATTTTTATATATTTTATTTGTTTATGCCACTAAGATTTACTTTGGAAAAGGTTTGCATAATGGTTGAAAAATCCTAACTTTCTGTTATATAAGTTCTATTTCTATTACATAGAATTATCCATTCTACGACATACATTTATTCTCTATTATGTAAATGTACCATTCTATTACAAAAATGTATCATAATTTATTTAAACCACTCTCATTTGTTTCAAAATTTCTTTTACCAACGAATACTATTATGGACCTCCTTCTACTATACATATTCCTATGTCCTTAGGATAAATTTCCAGACGTGAAGGCTTGCAGGTAGCAAGTACTCATCAGTGTTAGCCCTTAGGGTTAGTAACCATGAAATGAGAATACACTGCTGGTGGGAGTGTAACATACCAATCCCCTGAAGAGAATTTTGGCCACAGAAGTAGCTGTGTGCCTTAGGCTGGGCCATCTGGGGAAATCAGAAACCCTGAACCCATCATCCTCACACAGGAACCTGGGAATATGTCTTCCTCGAAGAGCCAACTGGACGAGCCTTGCCTCTGAGACTTGCAGCATTCCAAAAGGAGATCTTCCAGAAGAGGAGAGACACCCTGCCATTTCTACCAAATGATGTGTCAGTCACCTGGGTCCAGCATTTCAGGAGCTTCCTAGGAAGGAGTCTTTTAACTGGAGGTCCACCAGGCCTATGCTCACTGGGGCCCCAGGCTCCTCCCAGGGCCCAGCTGTTCTGAGTCAGCCCGGCCTGCCACTCAGACCACTCCATGGCCACCAGCTGCACTGCTAGGTCACCCTGACGACTCACTGAGAACCCTGCAGGCCGGCCCCAAACGCGCTCCTCTGGAAAAGCGTCACTCCTCATCCTGAGCTGCCAACAGAGCACTCACTTAGTCTTTGGGGACTGGGCCTCTAATTCTGTAGCTGTGCTGACTGGAGGAGGCTCAGGCTTTAGCGTCTGGAACGTGAACTCTGAAGTTTGTGGGAAAATTTTTCCCTACCCATAAGGTCCTTCCACCAATCACCCTCCAATCACCTTAAAAGGGAGATGTTTCCCTAGGTTTGCACCCCAGTTTCCAGGGCTGGTAGGACAGGACCCCCACCGTACTTGCACATTCCTAATCAGCTCTGCCCAGCACTGAGCACTCTCAAAAACAGAGAGCCCACTTCCCCCACCACCCCTGATAAATCTCCCTTCCGAGATTCCTAGGGGTGTAGGCTCCAAAGAGCTCACAGTACAAAAGGATATCCAATAAAAAGCGAGGCCGGGCGCGGTGCCTCACGCTTGTAATCCCAGCACTTTAGGAGGCCGAGGCGGGCGGATCACGAGGTCAGGAGATCGAGACCACGGTGAAACCCCGTCTCTACTAAAAAATACAAAAAATTAGCCGGGCGTGGTGGCAGGCGCCTGTAGTCCCGGCTACTCGGAGAGGCTGAGGCAGGAGAATGGCGTGAACCCGAGGGGCGGAGCTTGCAGTGAGCCGAGATTGCGCCACTGCACTCCAGCCTGGGCGACAGAGCGAGACTCTGTCTCAAAAAAAAAAAAAAAAAAAAAAAACAAACAACAACAACAATAAAAAAGTGAATCTCTCATTCTTGATTCCTAGGCCCCAAGATCTCATTCCATGAGGCACCTAGAGGTAGATCAGGGACACAGACACATATATGTATGTTTATCGTGTGTACATAAAATGCACCGAAAGTCGGCTTTGGCCTTGATATTCAGTAGAAACATTTGAATTGGCCTTCAACCTCAGCTTTTGGAAGTCTCAGTAGCTGAATGCCTACCTCAATATTATTTATAATACCCCTGAGAGTTTGTGCTTAATCTATAGTCATCATTACACAGGTTATCACTGTATCTTTTTTTTTTTTGAGACTGGGTTTTGCTCTGTTGCCCAGGCTGGAGTGCAGTGGTGTGATCATGGCTCTTTGCAGCCTCAGCCTCCAGGGCTCAGGCAATCTTCCTACCTCAGCCACCCAAGTAGCTGAGACTACAGGCGCATGCCACCATGCCTGGCTAATTTTTAAAAACTTTTGTAGAGATGGAGTCCCACTATGTTGCCCAGGCTGGTGTCAAACTCCTGGGTTCACACCATCTTCCCACTTTGGCTCCCAGAGTGCTAGGATTACAGGTGTGAGCCACTGCACCTGGTCTATCATTATATCTAATCAGCATATCAACATTAGTAATATCCACGAGGCATACCATTTAGATTTATTAATAGATGATACTCACTATAAATATCAAATGAGTCTTGAAGTGAAATGAAAGTCTCTTTTATGCTTCATATGTTAAAATTCTCAGTCATTTGAACTATATATATTTATTATTATAAGATTAAAAGGCCACAATAATTAGTGTTTCACATAATGATGGTGAAAGCTGCTAATTTTATGTTCAAAAACAATTAAGCACTTTTAAATAGCAAATAAATTGAGAAAAAGACTGAGAATTAAAAAGAATATTGAGAGAGAATGTTAGTGAGATAACTTTAGGAAGAACATAATCATCTCTGTGAGCCAATGAATGCTAACAATTTTCAATAATACCAGTCAGAATAACAGATATTTGATTAAGTCATAACTCTAGTATTTGTCTAGTTTGGTGCATATCTCACACGCATTATGGTAAATAAAATCAACTTTAACAATTATGTTTGATTTTTGATATTTAATTCCATTTAGGTTATGAGTCTTTCAGGAATAAATTCTATTTGGGAATTCACATCTTATGAAAATGAATTTTTAAAAAAAGAATGTTAGCTTTTCTACCTCAACATTCCATAAGCAGGAAAAAATTGCAAAGCCATGTACAATATCCATGACAAATCACCTTTGATTCAGACATAACAAGAGACATAAAGAGAATGAAGAAAAGAAAAAAAGTACAGGAAAATGTAATATCTGAAAAATACCTGGCTTCTCTCCCATTCTCAGTGGAAAGTGAGCATCTATTTCTTATGACAAAACTGCAGTGAAGGCCAGGTGCCGTGGCTCATGCTTGTAATCCCAGCACTTTGGGAGGCTGAGGCAGGTGTATCACCTGAGATCAGGAGTTCGAGACTAGCCCAGCCAACATGGTGAAACCCCGTCTCTACTAAAAATACAAAATACTAGCTGGGCGTGGTGGTGGGTGCCTGTAATCCTAGCTACTTGGGAGGCTGAGGCAGGAGAATTGCTTGAACCCGGGCGGTGGAGGTTGCAGTGAGTTGAGATCTCACCATTTTACTCCAGGCTGGGTGACAAGAGCAAAGCTCTGTCTCAAACAACAACAACAACAACAACAAGAACAACAACAAGAACTGCAGTGACGTGATCACAGAGTCGTTTTGCAGCTAATCATGCTGAGTGATTACTGTTCTTGCACCATAAGGTCAAACTTAGAATTTGATCATTAGCAAAATTATAATAATAATTACATTCTTTGGGATGAAATTTCAGGTTAATTCTTGCATCCCAGGAGTTTCATTCTGCGATGGTAATATTTGGTTTTGACCCCAACTTTAACCCAATATTGATTTTAGCATTTGCCCAAGTGTGTGTTCTGGGCAACACATGGGCTCACCTGTACACACTGTTCTGCACCAGTTTTCCCACTTAACAATCTGTCATCTAGAGTGTTCCATGTCTGTCTTTTCCCTAACAATTGCCACCAATTTATTTAACCAAACTCCTAATGATGAACTTTCAGGATATTTTCAATCTTTTGTTACAATGTTGCAAATACTTTTTTTTTCTTTTTTATGAGACAAGGTCTCATTCTGTTACTCAGGCTGGAGTGCAGTGGTGCAATCACGGCTCGCTGCAACCTCTGCCTCTGCCTTCCAGGCTCAAGCGATCCTCCAACCTCAGCCTCCTGAGTAGCTGAGACTACAGGTGCCTGCCATCATGCCCAGCTAGTTTTTTATATTTTTTGTGGAGACGAAGTTTCACTATGTTGCCCAGGTTGGTCTCAAACTCCTGGACTCAAGTGATCCACCCGCCTCGGCCTCCCAGAGTGCTGGGATTACAGGAGAATACAGGCGAATACTATCCTTATATATATACAGCTATAATGGCAGAATGAATTCTGAAAAAATAGAATTACTCAAAGAGTATACATGTTTTTAAATTTTGATAGATTTGCCCAACTTACTGTAACATTACATCTTTTCTTTTTATCTATCTTTCTCTTACAGAAGTGATTCTCCACTTTTAGTGCAGGGTTCATTCTAGGGGAATAAGAAAGTCGGCCAAAGTGACTTGAGAGTCCCTGCATCTCCAGGCCCTTCTCATGGGAGGAGAGTCCCTTCTTCCTCCCATGGCCCTGGTCAGATGTTCCTTGAGGGCCACACTACACCTGGTTTTGTTTTATTTGGGTTTTTTTGTTGTTGTTTTGTTTTGTTTTTTGAGATGGAGTCTCACTCTGTCGCCCAGGCTAGAGTGCAGTGGTGTGATCTTGGCTCACTGCAACCACCACCTCCCTGGTTCAAGAAATTCTCCTGGCTTAGCCTCCCAAGTAGCTGGGATTACCAGAGCCCGCCACAACACCCAGCTAACTTCTTGTGTTTTTAGTAGAGACGGGGTTTCACCATGTTGGCCAGGCTGGTCTCGAACTCCTGACCTCAAGTGATCCACCTGCCTCAACCTCCCAAAGTGCTGGGATTACAAGCATGAGACACCGTGCTTGGCTTACAACTTTTTTTTTTTTTTTGCCATCAAATGTTGCCTCTTTTGATGTCTTATGTTTCCTGGGTCCCTTTTCTTTAAAATACCAATTGGCTAAGCAGATTCCAGCCTAAGTAAGTGTGACTGGTTGACCGTGCATAAGGTTTTCAGGGTCTGACCTCAAAGAAGTCAGCGATGTTGGGGCTTTCAGGATCTGCACCTGGGCATTTTGGGCAGAGGGAATCCCAAAGCCCTCAACACTGAAGCTGTCTGGGATCCTATGACCTCCCTTCTTCCACCCCTTTCCTTATCTCAGGAGTAGGGACAAGGCCCAGGGTTCCTGGAATTCCTCCCTGGTTCCCCCGACCCTCCATTACCAGCACTTGTGATCTGGGCAAGGAGTGGGGCCCTTCTGGCTGTTTAGGGCATCTTTTTAGACTTAGAGAGTTCCTGTGTTCTCTTCATCTTCATTTTAATGTCCATATGGTCCCTAAATGGTGATAGAAAAGCTGTTATTGTCACTTGATGTGTGGGAGGGGCTTGAGACAAGTGGGCATAGGAAGACCAGACTTCCATCTCCACCCCAAGAAATGACAGGCAAATGGACATCTCAGTCACGGTTCTGTCATGTCCATTACTCCCAGGTTTCTGAAACAGCTCCTCCCATCCATCCTCCTCCCATCAGACAAGCAGTGTTCAGCTGGTCTTTGCACAGGGATGGCCACAGATTGGCTGCCTGCCACGGTGTGCAGTCTTGAAGGACTCTACCCAAAAGCCCAGAGGGAAATCAGCTAAGCCAGTCAGAGTGGCTCTCTGTGGGATCTAGGCTGAAGAATGAGGATAAGTTAGGCTAGTAGTGATAGAAGAATGGAGCAGAAACACCGAGACTGCAAGGGAGAAAGACTGGACTGGCTGAGATTGAGAGACAGGGAGGGAGAGAGAGAAAGGGTAGCTGGCACCCTCTTGGCTCCAACCCATATCCAGTCCAATCACCTTCTTACGATGGCTGAAGTGACTCTATGATTCTTGTAACTGTAGGAGCTCTCTATCTCATGGACATCCATGGGTGTGGCTCAGAACTCACTCTCCTGGCCCAACTTCTCCCTCTACCCAAATACCCTACAAAGGAGATTCTTTGCCCAAAAGATGTTACCACTGGCTTGGCCTATGATCTTTACTTTTAAATTCCCTTTCAGAGAAAAGAGGAGTTTGACACATTCGTGTTTGCCTTCCTGGGCCACATCCAGAAATAAACGGTCTATGTGCTGAGGTAAATGCACTTCCCAGACATCTTATCTCCCCACTCAGAGGAGAGAATCCAGCTCTCAGCCAGCACCACACATGTTCCTGCTTGTTCGTTTCTGTGAAGTACGTGGGGTAGAAGACTGACTATTATTATTATTATTTTCTTTTTACCACATACTTTCTGAAAGATTTCCAAAACATTAGTTACACCCTCACAATTTTTATGTTGACATCTAGAATTTCTCATCGTAAAGAGCTGCAAAAGATGTAATTTCTGGCATTTGTAAATAGTGACATTTAAAAAATATAACTGTTCTTTTAAAATGTAGTCAAGAGAATCTAAAAAGTACAGCATTTAAAAAAAATACAGAAAGAATTCTTGAACAATTGGAAAATTTGCTTTGTTCCTTTTACTCCTCGGAGTATCCTTCTACTTCCCCCACAGAATCTTATTTTAATGTAATACATTTTTAAGCCTGAAAGTCTTTTATTGTTCACCTATCATACTTCTCTGCAATGAAAATATGTATATGAATTATAATTTTAATTTAAAAAATGTCTTATAAGATCTAAGTTTAAAAATGTATTTGGGATTAAGATATCCATGATTATTATTGATATCAAACATTATAAAGATATTTGAACTTTGACAATTATTAAATACAAAGTAAAATTTTAGAGAACAGAAGTTTAGAATAAATGTCACTTATTACCAGAATGAGAAAAATTAACAGGAGAGAAAGACAATATGTGCACAAGAGAGAGTGTGCGACACCTCAGAACGCCAGTAAGTTCAGAAATTGAAAAATCATTGTTGTTAAATGAATTATTTACAGACAAAATCTTTTAGATTGTGGACATTGAAATCTATGGCAGAAATTTTTAAAAATAGACAAGTTGGCAATGATGAGAAGACTTGTGCCCAAGTAAAAGATGAATATGGATTTTATAGTATTTGATAATCTTTTGGCAGAATTTAATAAAAATGGTAAAACTTTTAAAAGAAACATATGAGAAAATCTTTATGAGCTTGGGTTAGGCAAGGACTTGATGTGACATCAAAGGCACAACAATCCATAAAAGAAAATATTGATTAATTGGACTTCATCAAAATTAAGAAAGACATTGTTAAAAGAATGAAGAGATAAGTCACAAGCTAGGAGAAAATACTTGCAAATCCAGAACATATAAAAACTGATCAAAGCCCAATGAGACTCAGGCATGGTGGCACACACCTGTAATCCCAGGTACTCAGCAGGCTGAGGTGGGAGGACTGCTTGAACTTGGGAGTTCAAGACAAGCCTGGACACAACCCTGTCTCAAAAACGAAACCAAGAAACAAAAATCCAGTGAGAAAAAAATAATCCAGTAAAAAAATGGGGAAAAGGTTTGAAAAGGCCCTCCACCAGAGCAGATTTAGGGATGGCAAATAAACAAGTGGAAAGATGATCAACATCCTTAGTCATTAGGAAAATGCAAATTAAAACAATGAGATACCACAGCATATTATTACAATGGGTAAAATTAAAAAGGTTGATCAGGCTGGGTGCAGTGGCTCACGCCTGTAATCCCACTTTGGGAGGCTGAGGTGGGTGAATACTTGGTCAGGAGTTCGAGACCAGCCTGGGCAACATAGTGAAACCTCGTCTCTCCTGAAAATACAAAAATTAGCGGGGTGTGGTGGCACGCACCTGTAGTCCTACCTACTCAGGAGGCTGAGGTGGGAGAATCACTTGAATCCTGGAGGCAGAGGTTGCAGTGAGCTGAGATTGTGCCACTGCACTCCAGCCTGGGTGACAGAGGAAGAGTCTGTCTCAAAACATAAAAATAAAAAATAAAATGAAAATAAAAAATAAAAAGGCTGATCATACCAGGCGTAGTAAGGATATGGGATAACTGGAATTCTCCTACACTGCTGAGAAATGAAACCACTTTGGAAAACAGTTTGGAAGTCAAGCATTTCAAAAGACAAAAACTACAACAAATTTAGCTTAAAGAACTTTATCTGTTTTATTTATTTATTTATTTTATTTATCTGTTTTATTGCCATTCTAGAATTGAGCAACACTTCATTCCATAAAATAAAGTAAGTATTCCAATGAGCTGAACAGAAGGGGCTGGCTTTATAGAGAGAAGGGCTGAAGAAAGCAAAAACTAAGAGAAAAGAGTAGAGGTCATTTCAAAGTTACTTTCCATGTGATGGGGGACAGGGAGACAAAACAGGGGAAAGATAACTTGTTCCCATCAGGTGACTTCAGGTGACTTTTTGTCATAAGGATGAAAACATGGGGAACTTCATTGTCATGCCCATTAAAGACTGAAACTGGCCTGTCTGGGGAATTGGCTGTTCTCTCTTCTGATTTCTTAGAAGGTCAGATAATAACTTATTTTCCGTTTGGTGATATGGAACTTTAGCATGAGTGACTCCATTTTGACTTTTAGAGTGGTCCATTGGGGCTTGGTGCAGGAGCTTAATCCAAAACAACAGGTTGCTATAATTTGTATTTAAGAGCCTATACTTACTATATGATCAGCCATTCCATTCCTAGGTTTTTCCCCAAGAGGAAGGAAAACATATGTCCACACAAAGACTTATACACAAAGGCTCATAGCAGTTTTATTGATAAGAGCCAAAAACTGCACAGGATGCAAATATCCATCAGCACATAAACGGATACACACATCGTGATATATCCACACAATGGAATCTAACTCAGCAATAAAAAGGAACAAACTATTGATACATGCAGCACCATGAATAAATCTCTAAATAATTACGCTGAGTGAAAGAAGCCAGGCAAAAAATAATTAGAACAACAGGACACACTGTATGATTCCATTTATATACAATTCTAGAAAATAAAAATAAATCTATAGTGACGGAGAGCAAATCGTGACTGCCTGGGGAGGGAGTATGGAGACAGGAGGGGTGGTAGGAAAGGAAGGATATTAAAGGGGGTAGATGTGTTCACTATCTTGATGGTAGTGATGGATTCATGGGTGTGTACCTGTCAAAACTTTTATTTTACACTTCAAATATGTGAGGCTAACTGCATGTCAACTGTACCTTCATTAAGTGGTTAGAAAAGTGTGAATAAATGTCCAAGAAAATGTAAAATACAAACTTACCTCTTACAACGTTCCTTTTACTCGAAGGTGTACTGTTCATCTTTACAGTAAGGAATAGGGAATTTCCTACCTTCGCCTCTTTGCAATACTCTCAAGGATGCCCCTGGGACACAGACCAAGGCACCAGAGAAGGAAGTACTGTCGAAGCTCCTCCTTACTACTGAGAATGGTGAAGAGGCAGAGAGGATGAGCTCAAAAGCAGCATGCTTTATTCCAACCCGGAATATAGTTAGATAAGGTGTGCAGCCTTGACCTGAGTGTCAAGTGGAAGAAACAACGTCCTGCTGCCCTCATGGTTGCACACTGATGCCTTCTTTGCCTTCTTTTCTCAGAACTTGCCTTCAGCAGTTTGGTGATCTTTCACAGTAGTTGGGAAACAGGAGAAGTAAGATTATTAACGATTGCCCTCCTTTCTGTTCCTCCACTCTATAATCCATCTGAATCCTGAAAATCCTGAGTCAAAGCACCCCACCTCTAATGCCACATTGTCTGGGACAGAAATACATACAGAAAAGGGACAGATACAAAGCCCTACCCTGGACTCATCGTGACAACTGTCGTAAGAGGCACCGTGGACGCACATTCTTAATCGTCTTCTCTCACTTTTTTTCTGGCAGTGAGGAGGTTTTAATTTTACTATTAGTTTATTTTTATTTTTATTTTTTACATCCAGGACCTCCGCAGCAGTGCTGCTAGGTGTGAGAGATGCGTCTGTTGCTTGTGAAGTGGGAACAGGGAGAAGGTGAAAGGGGAAGCGGGAAGCAGAACACAGCCGTGACCTCTTGTCAGCAGGAGCTGTCTTAGATCAGTTTTAGGAAAGGCAGTTCTTGCTTTCCTTCAGTCTCTCGTGCCTGTGAGCCTCTTGCACCCCTTGCCCTGATCCGAGGGCCCCTGATGCTGAGGGATGACCCTGGACTTCTGAACTCCACCCCACCATTTACTGAGCAGCTGTGTGCTGCGTGACGTGGGGGTGGTGACATCTACGTCGCAGGGGTTCTGAGAAGAGTAAATTGATTAAAGGGCTTCTTGTAGCACAAAAGGCAGCCTGTACAAATCCATGGCTCTTGGAAAACCCCCTTCCCTCCACATTTGGACAAAGAGCTACCCAGCACCTACTGTTTCCTGGTTAGGGCGCGGGGCTCTGCAGCAGCCACATGGCCTGGGCTCAAACCCAGCTCCACCGCACACCAGCTATTTGACCTGGGGCAGTTTTCTCCTCTGATGCAAAATGGAGCTAATAATAGAACCTACTCCAGGTTTGCTGTGAGGCTGAGGCATGGAAAGTGCTTAGAACAGTATCAGGCATAGAGCAAGCACCCAAAATTATCACCACTGTTACTGAGCTAAGCACTGGGGGTTCAGGCCTGTTTCCGCAATCTGAGTCATGGATATGTCAAAATAAATGTGAAAAATATGATCTTCAGCTTCATAAAAATTGCTTTGTTGACAAAATTCAAAAATATAACCTAGCATCCTTTAGGGAACAAATGATACCCATCCAATAAATTATGCATGAAACAACTCTCTAAGACACCACTGGTGAAAAACGAAAAGTATCCCTTATAGGGCCTCCCCATCTCCATTTATCCAAATGAGAATTTGCCTCCTTCCCTCCAGCCCTTCCTACACTGTCTCCTTTCTGTCTCTTGCTAGAATTAAGAATTGAATGGTCTTAAAGATCAAGTCGTGTGTGTGTGTTTTAAGCTTTTATTTTGGTAGAGATGGAGTCTCACTATGTTGCCCAGGCTCGTCTTTAAGTCCTGACCTCAAGCGATCCTCCCGTCTTGACCTAGCAACGTGTTGGGATTACAGGCGTGAGCCACTGCACCCCGCTATCAGGTCCAGTGTTTTATATAAGAAACAACTAAAGAGTTGAAACAGGGCCCATTCATGCCGAGGGCATGTGGTTTTTAAGTAGAGAAAAGAACAGGAAGGGGAAGAGAGGTCAGTCTGACTCACTCTCTTGTCACCCTTCTCAGCTGAGCAGAATCCTGAAATGCATTCATTTGCTAGTGGACCCCATGGGGCTGGCTAAAGAAACTAACCTGGGGACACATATCAGGAGCTAAAGTCTTCATATCTGAACAAAGTAATGTGCTTTCTCGATATCTTTTCTAAGAAAATCATCAGAAACTAGGATAAATATACAATGATGTATTCCCCAGAATTGATCTCCTCAGGAACAACCTAATGTCCAACAATAAAATGAAATTTTAAATTATAAGTTTCCCTTGTTATGGGAAAATGTTCAGGATATAATGTTAAGAATATAAAACAAAAACACAGTACAATCTGTATGATATTAAAAGACATTTACAGCAAGAAGAAAGCATTATACTTTTCTGTATTTAAAAATGTCTTTAATAGCTGTTTTTTGTTTTAAACAGGGTCTCACTCTGTCACCTAGGCTGGAGTACAGTAGCACGGTCACTGCTCACTACAGCCTTGAACTCCTGGGCTCAAGCTATCCTCTTGCCTTGGCCTCCCAAAGTGCTGAGATTACAGGCATGTGCCTGGCCCTGTGTATTATTTTATAATGGAAAAATTGTTTTTAAAAATAAGGGTAAGAATTCTGTTTCCTATATGGCATTAAGATAGATACACTGTGTGTTCACCCAACCAGCATTCATTGAATAGACGCTGAAGACTCAAGAGGGAAGGGAGGGAAGAAGGCCAGGAACACGTATGAGGCAATCAAAACGTGCCAGGAGCTTTGTGTTCCTCACTCTATTCCAACATCATAAAATCCAGGCAAAGGTAAATGTAATTATCCCCCTCCTTGATTTTATGTTTTTTAAATGAATGAGGACAGGGGATTTCCAAAAGAGAGAACGGAATCCCCGTCTCTGGGCTTGCTGCGGAGGAGAAGGATTTGGCCCAGCCGCCTCTGCTTCCTTGCTCGTGTTTTTTTTCTCACCACATCTTGCTGCCCGAACGCTCAGGAAGCTTTGGCTCCACTTCTACTGCCATTTGGAGTTTGATTAAAAACAAAATGCGGACCACGTTATCACAAGTGCTTTCAATACATGTTTATTGCAAAACCACAAGCACAGTAACCATAATGTCAACATAACCGTATTTCCTAACAGAACAGGAGATCGCCATGCCTAAGTGCGTGCGTTTTCCAAAGAAATGGCGGCTTATTTGGAAGCTCACACACTGCGAGTGATGACGAGAAGCCCTGTTGTGAACTAGGAGTTCTAAACCATTAAACATTTAATTACCACTTTGGCAAAGCAATGCACATTACCATTTCTACAATGGAACAGCACAGAGATTTTAAATGCATCTTTATTGTTTAGAATCTTCAGTATTCACAATGTGTAAAATGAAGCAGCATTTTAAGTAAAACTCTATGCCAAAACAGTTTCTTAAAAAGTCTGGATTAAAAAGAAGGAAAACCACACATGAATAATATTTATCAGTGCTCACAGTTGACACTAACTATGGTTTTTTAAAAGAATAAAAATACTCAAGACTTCAACATTTCTTTACAAAAGTATACTTGGCCATAAAATAAAAATCTATAAAACCCCAAATATTACAAAAGTAAAATGCAAAAAAATTTTGTATACAAATGTAATACAATCTTTACATGGTAAGGATTATTTAAAAACACACAGAACACTTTCTAAGTGTGGATGTGCTTGGGAGCTGAACTCATCACACACCCCTGCTCTGACCATTGCACAGACCTAGCAGGTGGCAGAGCGGGTGCACGGCCCCTGGCATCAAGTCTCAGTGTGGCAAGTTTTAAGCTCCCCCCGCACCCATTCATACTTGCATCATCTCTTGTGCTGGAGAAGCTTGCTCATGCATATGGGGTGTCACAGGAGCTGCGGCACCTGCCTTCCAGGAGCCTGTATATAACCTATATCCTCGTGTTACTGCTTTAAAATCAGGCCCTGGAGCTGGGAAGACTCTCAAGAGATGACCCTGTCCTCTGGGCCAGTCGTGACCCACTCTGGCAGCAAGTCTACCGCAGACTGCTGGAGCACTATTTCACCCTGGCAGTCAGAGGGTTCCACTGCAGCCATTTCTGCCAAAAACCCTTCCCAGGATGGACCCAGATCCCGAACAGAAAAGGACTTTGTTCTTTCACTTCTTGATGCCCTCTTCAAAGGAGTCAGAGGCATCAAGTGTTGCCTGGGACTGGAAGAAGGGAAGGGGGAGGGGATGAGTTAGAATAAGACTCAAGGCCCAAGGCTGATGGGAAGGGATGGGGGTCTGTTGGGCATGCTAGGACCCACCAGTGTGGATAGTGCTGCAGGCTCCCTCACCAGCAGAGGCCTCTACTCTGGGTTTCTGCCATCATTCTATCTCCACTGCTGGCCTTCCTGCTCTGACTGTAATGTGGTGCAGAGCCATGAAAGCCAGACAACTAATGGCATAAAATGAGGCCAAATACACCTTGGCTCGAGAACAGACAGGGAGAACAATAAAGTGCTTGGGCTTTGGAGAGTAATTTTGGTTGGGCAGGCTTTCTGGCCTGCTTCTAGGTATGTGACTGAGAGAATGGAGGCAGATGGAAAAGTCTGGATGGAATACGAGATAATAGCTTTACTTGGATCGAAATCCCCTTAGACTACCAGAGATTTCTCTGCATCCAAGAATTGGTATGAAAAGTAATTACTCTGGCAGAATGCATGAAACACAATAAAGTAGGTATAGAAGGCATGCCTTCAATCAGAGAACATTCAATCTTTAGAGGGGTGACTGTGAAAGTTAAAGACTTTTGAAGAAAACACAGCTCTTCCCAGGCTGCAGTGGATGTCTAGATTCACACTGCGTTCTCAGAGCACAGGAACCTCTACTACGCCAGACGGGGCATCTGTGAGGCCAGCTTCCCCAGATGGCTGGTGCTACCTTCTAGAGTTTCCACAAGCCTTGGAGTCAGCTGCTCACATTTAAGAGAAGGAAGGAAGTGTGAGTTGCGAGGCTGTTTCTCCACCTCCATCTCCACAACTCTTCATGCTGGGGTCCTTTGCCCTGACTTGTTCTGCCTGTTTCCCCTGTCACTCTGTTTCTTGACCCCTCCCTCCCTCACATCCTCATTCTTTGAGAGCAAGAACTTCTACTGCAAAGGGGAGTGGCTCTGGAACTGATGACAGAGGGAGGTTGTAGAATCTCCATCCCTCGAGAGCTGAAAAGGCAGCTAGCCAGACCCTCTGCAGGCAGGATGTGCTTGGAGGCGGGAGGCTGGGCCAGATGACTTGGTGAGAATGAGCCAGCTTCAGAGTTCTGCTTTCCAGAACCTGCTTCCACCACAGCTCCATGCCTCCAAGACTCCTCCTGTACTTTGGCTCAGCACAAATATTAACAAATATGTCTACAGGTCTGGCTTCTATTTCAATACTCTTCCACTGCGGTCTCACAGATCTCCTTACATGGTTCCTGTCTCTCCCTTGGTAGGAGGCTCTTTTGGCCTAATCCCATGCCTTAATGAATGAATGCTGGCAGATCTGAAATCTTTGAAAGCTTGTTAGCTTTCCCTAAAAACCTTTTCACTTATTTTCAAGCCATCAAAACAGATTTCTCTGCCTTTCCCTTCAAAGGCTGTCCAGCGGCATTTTTTTATTCTATGAAGGTCACACATAACTATATATTGATTAGGGACAGCATGGATTTTTTAATGGCCCAAGGAAACAGGATTTAGAACATATTTTCCCAAGAAAGTAAGATCCCGTAGAGGAACCAAGACAGCTGTACAGATGAGCTACAAAGCTTCCAACAGCCCTTTTGGGGGTGTTGCTGGCTTTGAGTTAGTTTTTATGAATGGACTCACTGGAATGCAAATCTGAGGGCCAGGAGGCTGATTTGTTTGCTTCTGCATCCTCAGTGCCTAGCCCAGTGGCCAGCATGAAGCGGGAGCCCAAAACATGCTGGTGAATTATTAAATTATTAGCTACAGATTCCTCAATCCTGGTTCTTTTTTTAAAAAAATCTTAATACGATATGCTTTTATGATAAAATCCATGCCTGACTTTAGAGTGTTCATTATGTTCAAATTGTGTTACAAAGTAGAAAAGATCATAGTCTGCTTTAAGATGAGAGGAACAGTTTTCCTAAGAAAAATTAAAGCTTTTAAAAAAACATGAATGAAACTTCAGGACCTAGATAACCAAGAATTTACTGGTAAAGGAATACTGACGAGTGAAAAGGTAAGGGAATCAGCAGCTGGTTCAATAGAGTAACCTTTTCCCCAATTAGATGGAAGGACAATTATAGGCAACAGAATATAGCACGGAGCTTCTGTGCCTAGGTGGTCTACATTAAGCTTGAGTAAAAAAAGAACAAATATGGGGGCTTCTCTATTCTGAGATAGAAAAGGGTCAAACATTAGGACTAAGGTATCAATTGATTTCTTTTTCCTGAAAAGGTCAAGTGCAATTGGCAAAAGAGGAGGGAGGCCTGCAGGTGGGGATTCTTTGGGACATGGGGCAAGGATCCTGGAGCCAAAATCCAAGGGACAGCAGAGGTTTGGAGGAGAGGGACTGCTTCACTGGGGACACCTGTCTTACTACAATGATTTCTCAGCAATAACTCATTGATCAGGAAGAGTGAGTGCAATGCGAATTAGTGAATTCAGGGAAGGACTAAGAACCACCACCCTCAACACACACACTGAACTCTACTGAGCAGGCCCTATTCTTCCTGTGGCAGGTAAGACGGGATAGACTCCTCTCATGACTTCTTCCAGGCACTTTCTGAGTCACAGACCTAAACAGAAACAGGTGGTTACGTGTGTAGGCCAAGGAAGCGATTTTGTTTGGGACTTGTGGATGCAATGTATTAGGATGGAGGTGAGAGTTTAATGCTTAATTTCCATAAGCCTCCAAAATGACATATTTCTGGTGGGGAGGGAAGTAAATTCGGAACTGGGGGCATTTGTAGTAAATGAAATAATTGGCAGGAACTAAAACCTGCCCTTTTTAGCATTCTTTGGGTTTCTGCAAAGGCTCAGGGGGCTGGGACTTCAGCAATGCATCAAGTGTGGTTAGGTTTACTCGCAGGTAGAAACCTGAAGGGTTTCTGCAGTCTCCAGTCCCCAAAGTAAGCCCTGCTCTATGTGGCTAGCTGATATCCCAAATTCTACCATTAGAAAGTCCCCTTTTGGTGTTTAGTCTTTGTTCTTGTTAGTATTCAAATTCCCCTTAGAAAGGAGACCCAAAAAGCCTTATAAGTATATGCATCTTAGCATGTATACATTTGTTAAATTTTGTCTTGAGAAAGCTGGGGTACCAACAACATTCTCAATCTCCCATAGGAGTAATAACCCATTCCTCAGCCATGGAATGATGGTAGGGTTGGGATTCCTCATGCGAAAATTAATTCTGTGCCTCCAGACAGATCCAGGTCTTACTCATGAAAGGAATTTCAGTGGGGCAGAATGTCTTTTCCTCAAAAAATCAGTAATGGTTTATGATTTGAGAATAATATATGGGAACCTGCTATGCATAATTATTCAGGAAACTGTCACTAGCTCTTTGTAATTGTTAGTTCAGGGGTGTCTTTGTTTTTTTAAAAAAACCTTCTGGCTAGGCACAGTGGCTCATGCCTGGAATCCCGGCACTTTGGGAAGCCAAGGCAGGCGGATCGCTTGAGGCCAGGAGTTCGAGACTGGCCTGGCCAACATGGCAAAACCCCATCTATAACAAAAATACAAAAATTGGCTGGGTGTGGTGGCTCATGTCTGTAGTCCCAGCTACTCGGGAGGATGAGGCACGAGAATCCCTTGAACTGGGAGGCGGAGGTTGCAGTGAGCCAAGATCGCGCCACTGCACTCCAGCCTGGGCAACAGAGCAAGACTCTGTCTCAAAAAAAAAAAAATCTTCATTTTTCTGATTATCTTTCACTGTCATGTAATTGTACATATATAATTACTCTGTATACAGAATGAATAGAAGTATGCATAGATGAAGGAACGAATAGATATAACAGTCTGAAAGTTTCCCTAATGCTGGCACCTGTAACACATCACTAACAGGGCCTTGTAGAAGTTCCTTGTTGGTTTGAGAAGATAATGTATAAACTGGGAGTACCGGTGGAAAAGTATTGCACTCATGTTTTCTACTTTTTGGTTGTGTGTGACCAAGAGGTGTAGATCAGAGAACTGTAAAACTTTTCAGCAAAAAGAAACATCTTCTCCGGCCCTCCTATTTTAGAAGTGAGGAAGCCAATGTTCAGAGAGAACAGATGACTTGCCCAAAGCCTCAAGGCTGCTTGGCAGCCATGCAGAAGACAGAGACCCAGACTTCCTGACACTGAGGTTGGTCTTCTGGTTCACTTCTCTCTCTCAGAGCTATTAATATTATGCTCACATTATAGTCACGAGGAAGTCTTGTTGGCTGGGCATGGGGGCTCACGCCTGTAATCCCAACACTTTGGGAAGCTGAGGTGGGAGGATTGCTTAAGTCCAGGAGTTCAAGACCAGATTGGGGAATACAGTGAGACCCCTTCTCCACAAAAAATAAAAAATTAGCTGGGGGTGGTGGCATGCGCTTTTAGTCTTAGCTACTCAGGAGGCTGAGGCAGGAAGATCACTTGAGCCCAGGAGTCTGAGGATACAGTGAGCTATGATTGTGCCACTGCACTCCAGCCTGGATGACAGAGACTCTGTCTCAAAAAAAAAAAACAAAACCAAAAAAAGCCTTGTTTACTAACACTTGAGTACAGATCATTCCTTGACATGCTGAAACTTTGCTCTTATTCTGTAAAATATCTGCACAGTTTACTGGAAGAATATGACCATGTGGAGATGGCATCATTGCAAAGCAACTTACAATTCTTTGATGCCTTAACTAAAGATGTAAGTTCAAGGATCGGCTTTACTATCTGACCCAACGGTTTTGATTTCTACAAGTGCAAACCCATGCTGCCTCCCGATGAATCCAACCAAACCAAAGGACTCGTATCTAGTTTGATCTGATTCTGGTGAGCAAATGCAGTACCCCGACCTGGCTCCCAGAATGCTATCTCAACATCAGATGACAGATTTTTCTCTTATTGCATTTGATAAATTTAATAAACCCTGTGTTTCATATATAAAGTCCTTTGGGAAAATAAACAGCACCTGCAGCTTATCTCCTCCCACAGACACTGAAAAAGCAATTTCTTCTTATTGAATGTGGACGCAGCATAAGATTTCATATGTTCACGTACAGGGCTCACATGAGGGGGGCTACTGCACGAATGGAAACACAAAGGTGCTGGGCAGCTCTCCAGCTTTGCAGACTGCACATGCTTTGGTCATGTTCATATTTAAATAAGAATGAACTGGTATTTCTGAATTGGAAGAAACCTAAGGGAACATCTTTGTTCACTCCCTCATTTTAAGAGATGTTGC